>NW_027453856.1:1200000-1800000 GCF_040206685.1 Ascaphus truei
GTGCTTTGCTTTACACACTATTCTACCGTCAAGAGGAGAGAATTCATCAAGTTTAATAAGCACAAACACTGTATAAGTCGAATTTCAGCATTTTTGTGTGACCGGGAAAACCACAGTCACAAGCCGAGCTGCAGTTCCATAGAAATTTCAGTTTTACCGCTGAACTAAAAATGGGTAGAAAGTACTATTTCTCCCTTCCTGTTAATGCCACAGACTTCCCCTTTACAGTGCACACTTTGTCTAATCCTCCCCGCTTCAGCCCAGAAATATTGAGCTTCAGATGTGTTGTTAACGTTGAGTAAAAAAGTTGCTCGCAGCTGTTCTAGGAACACATTATGAAATCGCGTATATCTTTGCTTCTACACATAGCAATGTATTGTGCTTTGCTTTACACACTATTCTACCGTCAAGAGGAGAGAATTCATCAAGTTTAATAAGCACAAACACTGTATAAGTCGAATTTCAGCATTTTTGTGTGACCGGGAAAACCACAGTCACAAGCCGAGCTGCAGTTCCATAGAAATTTCAGTTTTACCGCTGAACTAAAAATGGGTAGAAAGTACTATTTCTCCCTTCCTGTTAATGCCACAGACTTCCCCTTTACAGTGCACACTTTGTCTAATCCTCCCCGCTTCAGCCCAGAAATATTGAGCTTCAGATGTGTTGTTAACGTTGAGTAAAAAAGTTGCTCGCAGCTGTTCTAGGAACACATTATGAAATCGCGTATATCTTTGCTTCTACACATAGCAATGTATTGTGCTTTGCTTTACACACTATTCTACCGTCAAGAGGAGAGAATTCATCAAGTTTAATAAGCACAAACACTGTATAAGTCGAATTTCAGCATTTTTGTGTGACCGGGAAAACCAGAGTCACAAGCCGAGCTGCAGTTCCATAGAAACTTCAGTTTTACCGCTGATCCTAAAAATGGGTAGAAAGTACTTTTTCTCCCTTCCTGTTAATGCCACAGACTTCCCCTTTACAGTGCACACTTTGTCTAATCCTCCCCGCTTCAGCCCAGAAATATTGAGCTTCAGATGTGTTGTTAACGTTGAGTAAAAAAGTTGCTCGCAGCTGTTCTAGGAACACATTATGAAATCGCGTATATCTTTGCTTCTACACATAGCAATGTATTGTGCTTTGCTTTACACACTATTCTACCGTCAAGAGGAGAGAATTCATCAAGTTTAATAAGCACAAACACTGTATAAGTCGAATTTCAGCATTTTTGTGTGACTGGGAAAACCACAGTCACAAGCCGAGCTGCAGTTCCATAGAAATTTCAGTTTTACCGCTGAACTAGAAATGGGTAGAAAGTACTTTTTCTCCCTTCCTGTTAATGCCACAGACTTCGCCTTTACAGTGCACACTTTGTCTAATCCTCCCCGCTTCAGCCCAGAAATATTAAGCTTCAGATGTGTTGTTAACGTTGAGTAAAAAAGTTGCTCGCAGCTGTTCTAGGAACACATTCTGAAATCGCGTATATCTTTGCTTCTACACATAGCAATGTATTGTGCTTTGCTTTACACACTATTCTACCGTCAAGAGGAGAGAATTCATCAAGTTTAATAAGCACAAACACTGTATAAGTCGAATTTCAGCATTTTTGTGTGACCGGGAAAAACAAAGTCACAAAACGAGCTGCAGTTCCATAGAAACTTCAGTTTTACCGCTGAACCTAAAAATGGGTAGAAAGTACTTTTTCTCCCTTCCTGTTAATGCCACAGACTTCCCCTTTACAGTGCACACTTTGTCTAATCCTCCCCGCTTCAGCCCAGAAATATTGAGCTTCAGATGTGTTGTTAACGTTGAGTAAAAAAGTTGCTCGCAGCTGTTCTAGGAACACATTATGAAATCGCGTATATCTTTGCTTCTACACATAGCAATGTATTGTGCTTTGCTTTACACACTATTCTACCGTCAAGAGGAGAGAATTCATCAAGTTTAATAAGCACAAACACTGTATAAGTCGAATTTCAGCATTTTTGTGTGACCGGGAAAACCAGAGTCACAAGCCGAGCTGCAGTTCCATAGAAACTTCAGTTTTACCGCTGAACCTAAAAATGGGTAGAAAGTACTTTTTCTCCCTTCCTGTTAATGCCACAGACTTCCCCTTTACAGTGCACACTTTGTCTAATCCTCCCCGCTTCAGCCCAGAAATATTGAGCTTCAGATGTGTTGTTAACGTTGAGTAAAAAAGTTGCTCGCAGCTGTTCTAGGAACACATTCTGAAATCGCGTATATCTTTGCTTCTACACATAGCAATGTATTGTGCTTTGCTTTACACACTATTCTACCGTCAAGAGGAGAGAATTCATCAAGTTTAATAAGCACAAACACTGTATAAGAAGAATTTCAGCATTTTTGTGTGACCGGGAAAACCACAGTCACAAGCCGAGCTGCAGTTCCATAGAAATTTCAGTTTTACCGCTGAACTAGAAATGGGTAGAAAGTACTTTTTCTCCCTTCCTGTTAATGCCACAGACTTCCCCTTTACAGTGCACACTTTGTCTAATCCTCCCCGCTTCAGCCCAGAAATATTAAGCTTCAGATGTGTTGTTAACGTTGAGTAAAAAAGTTGCTCGCAGCTGTTCTAGGAACACATTCTGAAATCGCGTATATCTTTGCTTCTACACATAGCAATATATTGTGCTTTGCTTTACACACTATTCTACCGTCAAGAGGAGAGAATTCATCAAGTTTAATTAGCACAAACACTGTATAAGTCGAATTTCAGCATTTTTGTGTGACCGGGAAAACCACAGTCACAAGCCGAGCTGCAGTTCCATAGAAATTTCAGTTTTACCGCTGAACTAAAAATGGGTAGAAAGTACTTTTTCTCCCTTCCTGTTAATGCCACAGACTTCCCCTTTACAGTGCACACTTTGTCTAATCCTCCCCGCTTCAGCCCAGAAATATTAAGCTTCAGATGTGTTGTTAACGTTGAGTAAAAAAGTTGCTCGCAGCTGTTCTAGAAACACATTCTGAAATCGCGTATATCTTTGCTTCTACACATAGCAATGTATTGTGCTTTGCTTTACACACTATTCTACCGTCAAGAGGAGAGAATTCATCAAGTTTAATAAGCACAAACACTGTATAAGTCGAATTTCAGCATTTTTGTGTGACCGGGAAAACCACAGTCACAAGCCGAGCTGCAGTTCCATAGAAATTTCAGTTTTACCGCTGAACTAAAAATGGGTAGAAAGTACTTTTTCTCCCTTCCTGTTAATGCCACAGACTTCCCCTTTACAGTGCACACTTTGTCTAATCTTCCCCGCTTCAGCCCAGAAATATTGAGCTTCAGATGTGTTGTTAACGTTGAGTAAAAAAGTTGCTCGCAGCTGTTCTAGGAACACATTATGAAATCGCGTATATCTTTGCTTCTACACATAGCAATGTATTGTGCTTTGCTTTACACACTATTCTACCGTCAAGAGGAGAGAATTCATCAAGTTTAATAAGCACAAACACTGTATAAGTCGAATTTCAGCATTTTTGTGTGACCGGGAAAACCACAGTCACAAGCCGAGCTGCAGTTCCATAGAAATTTCAGTTTTACCGCTGAACTAAAAATGGGTAGAAAGTACTATTTCTCCCTTCCTGTTAATGCCACAGACTTCCCCTTTACAGTGCACACTTTGTCTAATCCTCCCCGCTTCAGCCCAGAAATATTGAGCTTCAGATGTGTTGTTAACGTTGAGTAAAAAAGTTGCTCGCAGCTGTTCTAGGAACACATTATGAAATCGCGTATATCTTTGCTTCTACACATAGCAATGTATTGTGCTTTGCTTTACACACTATTCTACCGTCAAGAGGAGAGAATTCATCAAGTTTAATAAGCACAAACACTGTATAAGTCGAATTTCAGCATTTTTGTGTGACCGGGAAAACCACAGTCACAAGCCGAGCTGCAGTTCCATAGAAATTTCAGTTTTACCGCTGAACTAAAAATGGGTAGAAAGTACTATTTCTCCCTTCCTGTTAATGCCACAGACTTCCCCTTTACAGTGCACACTTTGTCTAATCCTCCCCGCTTCAGCCCAGAAATATTGAGCTTCAGATGTGTTGTTAACGTTGAGTAAAAAAGTTGCTCGCAGCTGTTCTAGGAACACATTATGAAATCGCGTATATCTTTGCTTCTACACATAGCAATGTATTGTGCTTTGCTTTACACACTATTCTACCGTCAAGAGGAGAGAATTCATCAAGTTTAATAAGCACAAACACTGTATAAGTCGAATTTCAGCATTTTTGTGTGACCGGGAAAACCAGAGTCACAAGCCGAGCTGCAGTTCCATAGAAACTTCAGTTTTACCGCTGATCCTAAAAATGGGTAGAAAGTACTTTTTCTCCCTTCCTGTTAATGCCACAGACTTCCCCTTTACAGTGCACACTTTGTCTAATCCTCCCCGCTTCAGCCCAGAAATATTGAGCTTCAGATGTGTTGTTAACGTTGAGTAAAAAAGTTGCTCGCAGCTGTTCTAGGAACACATTATGAAATCGCGTATATCTTTGCTTCTACACATAGCAATGTATTGTGCTTTGCTTTACACACTATTCTACCGTCAAGAGGAGAGAATTCATCAAGTTTAATAAGCACAAACACTGTATAAGTCGAATTTCAGCATTTTTGTGTGACTGGGAAAACCACAGTCACAAGCCGAGCTGCAGTTCCATAGAAATTTCAGTTTTACCGCTGAACTAGAAATGGGTAGAAAGTACTTTTTCTCCCTTCCTGTTAATGCCACAGACTTCGCCTTTACAGTGCACACTTTGTCTAATCCTCCCCGCTTCAGCCCAGAAATATTAAGCTTCAGATGTGTTGTTAACGTTGAGTAAAAAAGTTGCTCGCAGCTGTTCTAGGAACACATCCTGAAATCGCGTATATCTTTGCTTCTACACATAGCAATGTATTGTGCTTTGCTTTACACACTATTCTACCGTCAAGAGGAGAGAATTCATCAAGTTTAATAAGCACAAACACTGTATAAGTCGAATTTCAGCATTTTTGTGTGACCGGGAAAACCACAGTCACAAGCCGAGCTGCAGTTCCATAGAAACTTCAGTTTTACCGCTGAACCTAAAAATGGGTAGAAAGTACTTTTTCTCCCTTCCTGTTAATGCCACAGACTTCCCCTTTACAGTGCACACTTTGTCTAATCCTCCCCGCTTCAGCCCAGAAATATTAAGCTTCAGATGTGTTGTTAACGTTGAGTAAAAAAGTTGCTCGCAGCTGTTCTAGGAACACATTCTGAAATCGCGTATATCTTTGCTTCTACACATAGCAATATATTGTGCTTTGCTTTACACACTATTCTACCGTCAAGAGGAGAGAATTCATCAAGTTTAATTAGCACAAACACTGTATAAGTCGAATTTCAGCATTTTTGTGTGACCGGGAAAACCACAGTCACAAGCCGAGCTGCAGTTCCATAGAAATTTCAGTTTTACCGCTGAACTAAAAATGGGTAGAAAGTACTTTTTCTCCCTTCCTGTTAATGCCACAGACTTCCCCTTTACAGTGCACACTTTGTCTAATCCTCCCCGCTTCAGCCCAGAAATATTAAGCTTCAGATGTGTTGTTAACGTTGAGTAAAAAAGTTGCTCGCAGCTGTTCTAGAAACACATTCTGAAATCGCGTATATCTTTGCTTCTACACATAGCAATGTATTGTGCTTTGCTTTACACACTATTCTACCGTCAAGAGGAGAGAATTCATCAAGTTTAATAAGCACAAACACTGTATAAGTCGAATTTCAGCATTTTTGTGTGACCGGGAAAACCACAGTCACAAGCCGAGCTGCAGTTCCATAGAAATTTCAGTTTTACCGCTGAACTAAAAATGGGTAGAAAGTACTTTTTCTCCCTTCCTGTTAATGCCACAGACTTCCCCTTTACAGTGCACACTTTGTCTAATCTTCCCCGCTTCAGCCCAGAAATATTGAGCTTCAGATGTGTTGTTAACGTTGAGTAAAAAAGTTGCTCGCAGCTGTTCTAGGAACACATTATGAAATCGCGTATATCTTTGCTTCTACACATAGCAATGTATTGTGCTTTGCTTTACACACTATTCTACCGTCAAGAGGAGAGAATTCATCAAGTTTAATAAGCACAAACACTGTATAAGTCGAATTTCAGCATTTTTGTGTGACCGGGAAAACCACAGTCACAAGCCGAGCTGCAGTTCCATAGAAATTTCAGTTTTACCGCTGAACTAAAAATGGGTAGAAAGTACTATTTCTCCCTTCCTGTTAATGCCACAGACTTCCCCTTTACAGTGCACACTTTGTCTAATCCTCCCCGCTTCAGCCCAGAAATATTGAGCTTCAGATGTGTTGTTAACGTTGAGTAAAAAAGTTGCTCGCAGCTGTTCTAGGAACACATTATGAAATCGCGTATATCTTTGCTTCTACACATAGCAATGTATTGTGCTTTGCTTTACACACTATTCTACCGTCAAGAGGAGAGAATTCATCAAGTTTAATAAGCACAAACACTGTATAAGTCGAATTTCAGCATTTTTGTGTGACCGGGAAAACCACAGTCACAAGCCGAGCTGCAGTTCCATAGAAATTTCAGTTTTACCGCTGAACTAAAAATGGGTAGAAAGTACTATTTCTCCCTTCCTGTTAATGCCACAGACTTCCCCTTTACAGTGCACACTTTGTCTAATCCTCCCCGCTTCAGCCCAGAAATATTGAGCTTCAGATGTGTTGTTAACGTTGAGTAAAAAAGTTGCTCGCAGCTGTTCTAGGAACACATTATGAAATCGCGTATATCTTTGCTTCTACACATAGCAATGTATTGTGCTTTGCTTTACACACTATTCTACCGTCAAGAGGAGAGAATTCATCAAGTTTAATAAGCACAAACACTGTATAAGTCGAATTTCAGCATTTTTGTGTGACCGGGAAAACCAGAGTCACAAGCCGAGCTGCAGTTCCATAGAAACTTCAGTTTTACCGCTGATCCTAAAAATGGGTAGAAAGTACTTTTTCTCCCTTCCTGTTAATGCCACAGACTTCCCCTTTACAGTGCACACTTTGTCTAATCCTCCCCGCTTCAGCCCAGAAATATTGAGCTTCAGATGTGTTGTTAACGTTGAGTAAAAAAGTTGCTCGCAGCTGTTCTAGGAACACATTATGAAATCGCGTATATCTTTGCTTCTACACATAGCAATGTATTGTGCTTTGCTTTACACACTATTCTACCGTCAAGAGGAGAGAATTCATCAAGTTTAATAAGCACAAACACTGTATAAGTCGAATTTCAGCATTTTTGTGTGACTGGGAAAACCACAGTCACAAGCCGAGCTGCAGTTCCATAGAAATTTCAGTTTTACCGCTGAACTAGAAATGGGTAGAAAGTACTTTTTCTCCCTTCCTGTTAATGCCACAGACTTCGCCTTTACAGTGCACACTTTGTCTAATCCTCCCCGCTTCAGCCCAGAAATATTAAGCTTCAGATGTGTTGTTAACGTTGAGTAAAAAAGTTGCTCGCAGCTGTTCTAGGAACACATTCTGAAATCGCGTATATCTTTGCTTCTACACATAGCAATGTATTGTGCTTTGCTTTACACACTATTCTACCGTCAAGAGGAGAGAATTCATCAAGTTTAATAAGCACAAACACTGTATAAGTCGAATTTCAGCATTTTTGTGTGACCGGGAAAACCACAGTCACAAGCCGAGCTGCAGTTCCATAGAAATTTCAGTTTTACCGCTGAACTAAAAATGGGTAGAAAGTACTTTTTCTCCCTTCCTGTTAATGCCACAGACTTCCCCTTTACAGTGCACACTTTGTCTAATCTTCCCCGCTTCAGCCCAGAAATATTGAGCTTCAGATGTGTTGTTAACGTTGAGTAAAAAAGTTGCTCGCAGCTGTTCTAGGAACACATTATGAAATCGCGTATATCTTTGCTTCTACACATAGCAATGTATTGTGCTTTGCTTTACACACTATTCTACCGTCAAGAGGAGAGAATTCATCAAGTTTAATAAGCACAAACACTGTATAAGTCGAATTTCAGCATTTTTGTGTGACCGGGAAAACCACAGTCACAAGCCGAGCTGCAGTTCCATAGAAATTTCAGTTTTACCGCTGAACTAAAAATGGGTAGAAAGTACTATTTCTCCCTTCCTGTTAATGCCACAGACTTCCCCTTTACAGTGCACACTTTGTCTAATCCTCCCCGCTTCAGCCCAGAAATATTGAGCTTCAGATGTGTTGTTAACGTTGAGTAAAAAAGTTGCTCGCAGCTGTTCTAGGAACACATTATGAAATCGCGTATATCTTTGCTTCTACACATAGCAATGTATTGTGCTTTGCTTTACACACTATTCTACCGTCAAGAGGAGAGAATTCATCAAGTTTAATAAGCACAAACACTGTATAAGTCGAATTTCAGCATTTTTGTGTGACCGGGAAAACCACAGTCACAAGCCGAGCTGCAGTTCCATAGAAATTTCAGTTTTACCGCTGAACTAAAAATGGGTAGAAAGTACTATTTCTCCCTTCCTGTTAATGCCACAGACTTCCCCTTTACAGTGCACACTTTGTCTAATCCTCCCCGCTTCAGCCCAGAAATATTGAGCTTCAGATGTGTTGTTAACGTTGAGTAAAAAAGTTGCTCGCAGCTGTTCTAGGAACACATTATGAAATCGCGTATATCTTTGCTTCTACACATAGCAATGTATTGTGCTTTGCTTTACACACTATTCTACCGTCAAGAGGAGAGAATTCATCAAGTTTAATAAGCACAAACACTGTATAAGTCGAATTTCAGCATTTTTGTGTGACCGGGAAAACCAGAGTCACAAGCCGAGCTGCAGTTCCATAGAAACTTCAGTTTTACCGCTGATCCTAAAAATGGGTAGAAAGTACTTTTTCTCCCTTCCTGTTAATGCCACAGACTTCCCCTTTACAGTGCACACTTTGTCTAATCCTCCCCGCTTCAGCCCAGAAATATTGAGCTTCAGATGTGTTGTTAACGTTGAGTAAAAAAGTTGCTCGCAGCTGTTCTAGGAACACATTATGAAATCGCGTATATCTTTGCTTCTACACATAGCAATGTATTGTGCTTTGCTTTACACACTATTCTACCGTCAAGAGGAGAGAATTCATCAAGTTTAATAAGCACAAACACTGTATAAGTCGAATTTCAGCATTTTTGTGTGACTGGGAAAACCACAGTCACAAGCCGAGCTGCAGTTCCATAGAAACTTCAGTTTTACCGCTGAACTAAAAATGGGTAGAAAGTACTTTTTCTCCCTTCCTGTTAATGCCACAGACTTCCCCTTTACAGTGCACACTTTGTCTAATCCTCCCCGCTTCAGCCCAGAAATATTGAGCTTCAGATGTGTTGTTAACGTTGAGTAAAAAAGTTGCTCGCAGCTGTTCTAGGAACACATTCTGAAATCGCGTATATCTTTGCTTCTACACATAGCAATGTATTGTGCTTTGCTTTACACACTATTCTACCGTCAAGAGGAGAGAATTCATCAAGTTTAATAAGCACAAACACTGTATAAGAAGAATTTCAGCATTTTTGTGTGACCGGGAAAACCACAGTCACAAGCCGAGCTGCAGTTCCATAGAAATTTCAGTTTTACCGCTGAACTAGAAATGGGTAGAAAGTACTTTTTCTCCCTTCCTGTTAATGCCACAGACTTCCCCTTTACAGTGCACACTTTGTCTAATCCTCCCCGCTTCAGCCCAGAAATATTAAGCTTCAGATGTGTTGTTAACGTTGAGTAAAAAAGTTGCTCGCAGCTGTTCTAGGAACACATTCTGAAATCGCGTATATCTTTGCTTCTACACATAGCAATATATTGTGCTTTGCTTTACACACTATTCTACCGTCAAGAGGAGAGAATTCATCAAGTTTAATTAGCACAAACACTGTATAAGTCGAATTTCAGCATTTTTGTGTGACCGGGAAAACCACAGTCACAAGCCGAGCTGCAGTTCCATAGAAATTTCAGTTTTACCGCTGAACTAAAAATGGGTAGAAAGTACTTTTTCTCCCTTCCTGTTAATGCCACAGACTTCCCCTTTACAGTGCACACTTTGTCTAATCCTCCCCGCTTCAGCCCAGAAATATTAAGCTTCAGATGTGTTGTTAACGTTGAGTAAAAAAGTTGCTCGCAGCTGTTCTAGAAACACATTCTGAAATCGCGTATATCTTTGCTTCTACACATAGCAATGTATTGTGCTTTGCTTTACACACTATTCTACCGTCAAGAGGAGAGAATTCATCAAGTTTAATAAGCACAAACACTGTATAAGTCGAATTTCAGCATTTTTGTGTGACCGGGAAAACCACAGTCACAAGCCGAGCTGCAGTTCCATAGAAATTTCAGTTTTACCGCTGAACTAAAAATGGGTAGAAAGTACTTTTTCTCCCTTCCTGTTAATGCCACAGACTTCCCCTTTACAGTGCACACTTTGTCTAATCTTCCCCGCTTCAGCCCAGAAATATTGAGCTTCAGATGTGTTGTTAACGTTGAGTAAAAAAGTTGCTCGCAGCTGTTCTAGGAACACATTATGAAATCGCGTATATCTTTGCTTCTACACATAGCAATGTATTGTGCTTTGCTTTACACACTATTCTACCGTCAAGAGGAGAGAATTCATCAAGTTTAATAAGCACAAACACTGTATAAGTCGAATTTCAGCATTTTTGTGTGACCGGGAAAACCACAGTCACAAGCCGAGCTGCAGTTCCATAGAAATTTCAGTTTTACCGCTGAACTAAAAATGGGTAGAAAGTACTATTTCTCCCTTCCTGTTAATGCCACAGACTTCCCCTTTACAGTGCACACTTTGTCTAATCCTCCCCGCTTCAGCCCAGAAATATTGAGCTTCAGATGTGTTGTTAACGTTGAGTAAAAAAGTTGCTCGCAGCTGTTCTAGGAACACATTATGAAATCGCGTATATCTTTGCTTCTACACATAGCAATGTATTGTGCTTTGCTTTACACACTATTCTACCGTCAAGAGGAGAGAATTCATCAAGTTTAATAAGCACAAACACTGTATAAGTCGAATTTCAGCATTTTTGTGTGACCGGGAAAACCACAGTCACAAGCCGAGCTGCAGTTCCATAGAAATTTCAGTTTTACCGCTGAACTAAAAATGGGTAGAAAGTACTATTTCTCCCTTCCTGTTAATGCCACAGACTTCCCCTTTACAGTGCACACTTTGTCTAATCCTCCCCGCTTCAGCCCAGAAATATTGAGCTTCAGATGTGTTGTTAACGTTGAGTAAAAAAGTTGCTCGCAGCTGTTCTAGGAACACATTATGAAATCGCGTATATCTTTGCTTCTACACATAGCAATGTATTGTGCTTTGCTTTACACACTATTCTACCGTCAAGAGGAGAGAATTCATCAAGTTTAATAAGCACAAACACTGTATAAGTCGAATTTCAGCATTTTTGTGTGACCGGGAAAACCAGAGTCACAAGCCGAGCTGCAGTTCCATAGAAACTTCAGTTTTACCGCTGATCCTAAAAATGGGTAGAAAGTACTTTTTCTCCCTTCCTGTTAATGCCACAGACTTCCCCTTTACAGTGCACACTTTGTCTAATCCTCCCCGCTTCAGCCCAGAAATATTGAGCTTCAGATGTGTTGTTAACGTTGAGTAAAAAAGTTGCTCGCAGCTGTTCTAGGAACACATTATGAAATCGCGTATATCTTTGCTTCTACACATAGCAATGTATTGTGCTTTGCTTTACACACTATTCTACCGTCAAGAGGAGAGAATTCATCAAGTTTAATAAGCACAAACACTGTATAAGTCGAATTTCAGCATTTTTGTGTGACTGGGAAAACCACAGTCACAAGCCGAGCTGCAGTTCCATAGAAATTTCAGTTTTACCGCTGAACTAGAAATGGGTAGAAAGTACTTTTTCTCCCTTCCTGTTAATGCCACAGACTTCGCCTTTACAGTGCACACTTTGTCTAATCCTCCCCGCTTCAGCCCAGAAATATTAAGCTTCAGATGTGTTGTTAACGTTGAGTAAAAAAGTTGCTCGCAGCTGTTCTAGGAACACATTCTGAAATCGCGTATATCTTTGCTTCTACACATAGCAATGTATTGTGCTTTGCTTTACACACTATTCTACCGTCAAGAGGAGAGAATTCATCAAGTTTAATAAGCACAAACACTGTATAAGTCGAATTTCAGCATTTTTGTGTGACCGGGAAAACCACAGTCACAAGCCGAGCTGCAGTTCCATAGAAACTTCAGTTTTACCGCTGAACCTAAAAATGGGTAGAAAGTACTTTTTCTCCCTTCCTGTTAATGCCACAGACTTCCCCTTTACAGTGCACACTTTGTCTAATCCTCCCCGCTTCAGCCCAGAAATATTGAGCTTCAGATGTGTTGTTAACGTTGAGTAAAAAAGTTGCTCGCAGCTGTTCTAGGAACACATTCTGAAATCGCGTATATCTTTGCTTCTACACATAGCAATGTATTGTGCTTTGCTTTACACACTATTCTACCGTCAAGAGGAGAGAATTCATCAAGTTTAATAAGCACAAACACTGTATAAGAAGAATTTCAGCATTTTTGTGTGACCGGGAAAACCACAGTCACAAGCCGAGCTGCAGTTCCATAGAAATTTCAGTTTTACCGCTGAACTAGAAATGGGTAGAAAGTACTTTTTCTCCCTTCCTGTTAATGCCACAGACTTCCCCTTTACAGTGCACACTTTGTCTAATCCTCCCCGCTTCAGCCCAGAAATATTAAGCTTCAGATGTGTTGTTAACGTTGAGTAAAAAAGTTGCTCGCAGCTGTTCTAGGAACACATTCTGAAATCGCGTATATCTTTGCTTCTACACATAGCAATATATTGTGCTTTGCTTTACACACTATTCTACCGTCAAGAGGAGAGAATTCATCAAGTTTAATTAGCACAAACACTGTATAAGTCGAATTTCAGCATTTTTGTGTGACCGGGAAAACCACAGTCACAAGCCGAGCTGCAGTTCCATAGAAATTTCAGTTTTACCGCTGAACTAAAAATGGGTAGAAAGTACTTTTTCTCCCTTCCTGTTAATGCCACAGACTTCCCCTTTACAGTGCACACTTTGTCTAATCCTCCCCGCTTCAGCCCAGAAATATTAAGCTTCAGATGTGTTGTTAACGTTGAGTAAAAAAGTTGCTCGCAGCTGTTCTAGAAACACATTCTGAAATCGCGTATATCTTTGCTTCTACACATAGCAATGTATTGTGCTTTGCTTTACACACTATTCTACCGTCAAGAGGAGAGAATTCATCAAGTTTAATAAGCACAAACACTGTATAAGTCGAATTTCAGCATTTTTGTGTGACCGGGAAAACCACAGTCACAAGCCGAGCTGCAGTTCCATAGAAATTTCAGTTTTACCGCTGAACTAAAAATGGGTAGAAAGTACTTTTTCTCCCTTCCTGTTAATGCCACAGACTTCCCCTTTACAGTGCACACTTTGTCTAATCTTCCCCGCTTCAGCCCAGAAATATTGAGCTTCAGATGTGTTGTTAACGTTGAGTAAAAAAGTTGCTCGCAGCTGTTCTAGGAACACATTATGAAATCGCGTATATCTTTGCTTCTACACATAGCAATGTATTGTGCTTTGCTTTACACACTATTCTACCGTCAAGAGGAGAGAATTCATCAAGTTTAATAAGCACAAACACTGTATAAGTCGAATTTCAGCATTTTTGTGTGACCGGGAAAACCACAGTCACAAGCCGAGCTGCAGTTCCATAGAAATTTCAGTTTTACCGCTGAACTAAAAATGGGTAGAAAGTACTATTTCTCCCTTCCTGTTAATGCCACAGACTTCCCCTTTACAGTGCACACTTTGTCTAATCCTCCCCGCTTCAGCCCAGAAATATTGAGCTTCAGATGTGTTGTTAACGTTGAGTAAAAAAGTTGCTCGCAGCTGTTCTAGGAACACATTATGAAATCGCGTATATCTTTGCTTCTACACATAGCAATGTATTGTGCTTTGCTTTACACACTATTCTACCGTCAAGAGGAGAGAATTCATCAAGTTTAATAAGCACAAACACTGTATAAGTCGAATTTCAGCATTTTTGTGTGACCGGGAAAACCACAGTCACAAGCCGAGCTGCAGTTCCATAGAAATTTCAGTTTTACCGCTGAACTAAAAATGGGTAGAAAGTACTATTTCTCCCTTCCTGTTAATGCCACAGACTTCCCCTTTACAGTGCACACTTTGTCTAATCCTCCCCGCTTCAGCCCAGAAATATTGAGCTTCAGATGTGTTGTTAACGTTGAGTAAAAAAGTTGCTCGCAGCTGTTCTAGGAACACATTATGAAATCGCGTATATCTTTGCTTCTACACATAGCAATGTATTGTGCTTTGCTTTACACACTATTCTACCGTCAAGAGGAGAGAATTCATCAAGTTTAATAAGCACAAACACTGTATAAGTCGAATTTCAGCATTTTTGTGTGACCGGGAAAACCAGAGTCACAAGCCGAGCTGCAGTTCCATAGAAACTTCAGTTTTACCGCTGATCCTAAAAATGGGTAGAAAGTACTTTTTCTCCCTTCCTGTTAATGCCACAGACTTCCCCTTTACAGTGCACACTTTGTCTAATCCTCCCCGCTTCAGCCCAGAAATATTGAGCTTCAGATGTGTTGTTAACGTTGAGTAAAAAAGTTGCTCGCAGCTGTTCTAGGAACACATTATGAAATCGCGTATATCTTTGCTTCTACACATAGCAATGTATTGTGCTTTGCTTTACACACTATTCTACCGTCAAGAGGAGAGAATTCATCAAGTTTAATAAGCACAAACACTGTATAAGTCGAATTTCAGCATTTTTGTGTGACTGGGAAAACCACAGTCACAAGCCGAGCTGCAGTTCCATAGAAATTTCAGTTTTACCGCTGAACTAGAAATGGGTAGAAAGTACTTTTTCTCCCTTCCTGTTAATGCCACAGACTTCGCCTTTACAGTGCACACTTTGTCTAATCCTCCCCGCTTCAGCCCAGAAATATTAAGCTTCAGATGTGTTGTTAACGTTGAGTAAAAAAGTTGCTCGCAGCTGTTCTAGGAACACATTCTGAAATCGCGTATATCTTTGCTTCTACACATAGCAATGTATTGTGCTTTGCTTTACACACTATTCTACCGTCAAGAGGAGAGAATTCATCAAGTTTAATAAGCACAAACACTGTATAAGTCGAATTTCAGCATTTTTGTGTGACCGGGAAAACCACAGTCACAAGCCGAGCTGCAGTTCCATAGAAATTTCAGTTTTACCGCTGAACTAAAAATGGGTAGAAAGTACTTTTTCTCCCTTCCTGTTAATGCCACAGACTTCCCCTTTACAGTGCACACTTTGTCTAATCTTCCCCGCTTCAGCCCAGAAATATTGAGCTTCAGATGTGTTGTTAACGTTGAGTAAAAAAGTTGCTCGCAGCTGTTCTAGGAACACATTATGAAATCGCGTATATCTTTGCTTCTACACATAGCAATGTATTGTGCTTTGCTTTACACACTATTCTACCGTCAAGAGGAGAGAATTCATCAAGTTTAATAAGCACAAACACTGTATAAGTCGAATTTCAGCATTTTTGTGTGACCGGGAAAACCACAGTCACAAGCCGAGCTGCAGTTCCATAGAAATTTCAGTTTTACCGCTGAACTAAAAATGGGTAGAAAGTACTATTTCTCCCTTCCTGTTAATGCCACAGACTTCCCCTTTACAGTGCACACTTTGTCTAATCCTCCCCGCTTCAGCCCAGAAATATTGAGCTTCAGATGTGTTGTTAACGTTGAGTAAAAAAGTTGCTCGCAGCTGTTCTAGGAACACATTATGAAATCGCGTATATCTTTGCTTCTACACATAGCAATGTATTGTGCTTTGCTTTACACACTATTCTACCGTCAAGAGGAGAGAATTCATCAAGTTTAATAAGCACAAACACTGTATAAGTCGAATTTCAGCATTTTTGTGTGACCGGGAAAACCACAGTCACAAGCCGAGCTGCAGTTCCATAGAAATTTCAGTTTTACCGCTGAACTAAAAATGGGTAGAAAGTACTATTTCTCCCTTCCTGTTAATGCCACAGACTTCCCCTTTACAGTGCACACTTTGTCTAATCCTCCCCGCTTCAGCCCAGAAATATTGAGCTTCAGATGTGTTGTTAACGTTGAGTAAAAAAGTTGCTCGCAGCTGTTCTAGGAACACATTATGAAATCGCGTATATCTTTGCTTCTACACATAGCAATGTATTGTGCTTTGCTTTACACACTATTCTACCGTCAAGAGGAGAGAATTCATCAAGTTTAATAAGCACAAACACTGTATAAGTCGAATTTCAGCATTTTTGTGTGACCGGGAAAACCAGAGTCACAAGCCGAGCTGCAGTTCCATAGAAACTTCAGTTTTACCGCTGATCCTAAAAATGGGTAGAAAGTACTTTTTCTCCCTTCCTGTTAATGCCACAGACTTCCCCTTTACAGTGCACACTTTGTCTAATCCTCCCCGCTTCAGCCCAGAAATATTGAGCTTCAGATGTGTTGTTAACGTTGAGTAAAAAAGTTGCTCGCAGCTGTTCTAGGAACACATTATGAAATCGCGTATATCTTTGCTTCTACACATAGCAATGTATTGTGCTTTGCTTTACACACTATTCTACCGTCAAGAGGAGAGAATTCATCAAGTTTAATAAGCACAAACACTGTATAAGTCGAATTTCAGCATTTTTGTGTGACTGGGAAAACCACAGTCACAAGCCGAGCTGCAGTTCCATAGAAATTTCAGTTTTACCGCTGAACTAGAAATGGGTAGAAAGTACTTTTTCTCCCTTCCTGTTAATGCCACAGACTTCGCCTTTACAGTGCACACTTTGTCTAATCCTCCCCGCTTCAGCCCAGAAATATTAAGCTTCAGATGTGTTGTTAACGTTGAGTAAAAAAGTTGCTCGCAGCTGTTCTAGGAACACATTCTGAAATCGCGTATATCTTTGCTTCTACACATAGCAATGTATTGTGCTTTGCTTTACACACTATTCTACCGTCAAGAGGAGAGAATTCATCAAGTTTAATAAGCACAAACACTGTATAAGTCGAATTTCAGCATTTTTGTGTGACCGGGAAAAACAAAGTCACAAAACGAGCTGCAGTTCCATAGAAACTTCAGTTTTACCGCTGAACCTAAAAATGGGTAGAAAGTACTTTTTCTCCCTTCCTGTTAATGCCACAGACTTCCCCTTTACAGTGCACACTTTGTCTAATCCTCCCCGCTTCAGCCCAGAAATATTGAGCTTCAGATGTGTTGTTAACGTTGAGTAAAAAAAGTTGCTCGCAGCTGTTCTAGGAACACATTATGAAATCGCGTATATCTTTGCTTCTACACATAGCAATGTATTGTGCTTTGCTTTACACACTATTCTACCGTCAAGAGGAGAGAATTCATCAAGTTTAATAAGCACAAACACTGTATAAGTCGAATTTCAGCATTTTTGTGTGACCGGGAAAACCACAGTCACAAGCCGAGCTGCAGTTCCATAGAAATTTCAGTTTTACCGCTGAACTAAAAATGGGTAGAAAGTACTTTTTCTCCCTTCCTGTTAATGCCACAGACTTCCCCTTTACAGTGCACACTTTGTCTAATCTTCCCCGCTTCAGCCCAGAAATATTGAGCTTCAGATGTGTTGTTAACGTTGAGTAAAAAAGTTGCTCGCAGCTGTTCTAGGAACACATTATGAAATCGCGTATATCTTTGCTTCTACACATAGCAATGTATTGTGCTTTGCTTTACACACTATTCTACCGTCAAGAGGAGAGAATTCATCAAGTTTAATAAGCACAAACACTGTATAAGTCGAATTTCAGCATTTTTGTGTGACCGGGAAAACCACAGTCACAAGCCGAGCTGCAGTTCCATAGAAATTTCAGTTTTACCGCTGAACTAAAAATGGGTAGAAAGTACTATTTCTCCCTTCCTGTTAATGCCACAGACTTCCCCTTTACAGTGCACACTTTGTCTAATCCTCCCCGCTTCAGCCCAGAAATATTGAGCTTCAGATGTGTTGTTAACGTTGAGTAAAAAAGTTGCTCGCAGCTGTTCTAGGATCACATTATGAAATCGCGTATATCTTTGCTTCTACACATAGCAATGTATTGTGCTTTGCTTTACACACTATTCTACCGTCAAGAGGAGAGAATTCATCAAGTTTAATAAGCACAAACACTGTATAAGTCGAATTTCAGCATTTTTGTGTGACCGGGAAAACCAGAGTCACAAGCCGAGCTGCAGTTCCATAGAAACTTCAGTTTTACCGCTGAACCTAAAAATGGGTAGAAAGTACTTTTTCTCCCTTCCTGTTAATGCCACAGACTTCCCCTTTACAGTGCACACTTTGTCTAATCCTCCCCGCTTCAGCCCAGAAATATTGAGCTTCAGATGTGTTGTTAACGTTGAGTAAAAAAGTTGCTCGCAGCTGTTCTAGGAACACATTCTGAAATCGCGTATATCTTTGCTACTACACATAGCAATGTATTGTGCTTTGCTTTACACACTATTCTACCGTCAAGAGGAGAGAATTCATCAAGTTTAATAAGCACAAACACTGTATAAGTCGAATTTCAGCATTTTTGTGTGACCGGGAAAAACAAAGTCACAAAACGAGCTGCAGTTCCATAGAAACTTCAGTTTTACCGCTGAACATAAAAATGGGTAGAAAGTACTTTTTCTCCCTTCCTGTTAATGCCACAGACTTCCCCTTTACAGTGCACACTTTGTCTAATCCTCCCCGCTTCAGCCCAGAAATATTGAGCTTCAGATGTGTTGTTAACGTTGAGTAAAAAAGTTGCTCGCAGCTGTTCTAGGAACACATTATGAAATCGCGTATATCTTTGCTTCTACACATAGCAATGTATTGTGCTTTGCTTTACACACTATTCTACCGTCAAGAGGAGAGAATTCATCAAGTTTAATAAGCACAAACACTGTATAAGTCGAATTTCAGCATTTTTGTGTGACCGGGAAAACCAGAGTCACAAGCCGAGCTGCAGTTCCATAGAAACTTCAGTTTTACCGCTGATCCTAAAAATGGGTAGAAAGTACTTTTTCTCCCTTCCTGTTAATGCCACAGACTTCCCCTTTACAGTGCACACTTTGTCTAATCCTCCCCGCTTCAGCCCAGAAATATTGAGCTTCAGATGTGTTGTTAACGTTGAGTAAAAAAGTTGCTCGCAGCTGTTCTAGGAACACATTATGAAATCGCGTATATCTTTGCTTCTACACATAGCAATGTATTGTGCTTTGCTTTACACACTATTCTACCGTCAAGAGGAGAGAATTCATCAAGTTTAATAAGCACAAACACTGTATAAGTCGAATTTCAGCATTTTTGTGTGACTGGGAAAACCACAGTCACAAGCCGAGCTGCAGTTCCATAGAAATTTCAGTTTTACCGCTGAACTAGAAATGGGTAGAAAGTACTTTTTCTCCCTTCCTGTTAATGCCACAGACTTCGCCTTTACAGTGCACACTTTGTCTAATCCTCCCCGCTTCAGCCCAGAAATATTAAGCTTCAGATGTGTTGTTAACGTTGAGTAAAAAAGTTGCTCGCAGCTGTTCTAGGAACACATTCTGAAATCGCGTATATCTTTGCTTCTACACATAGCAATGTATTGTGCTTTGCTTTACACACTATTCTACCGTCAAGAGGAGAGAATTCATCAAGTTTAATAAGCACAAACACTGTATAAGTCGAATTTCAGCATTTTTGTGTGACCGGGAAAAACAAAGTCACAAAACGAGCTGCAGTTCCATAGAAACTTCAGTTTTACCGCTGAACCTAAAAATGGGTAGAAAGTACTTTTTCTCCCTTCCTGTTAATGCCACAGACTTCCCCTTTACAGTGCACACTTTGTCTAATCCTCCCCGCTTCAGCCCAGAAATATTGAGCTTCAGATGTGTTGTTAACGTTGAGTAAAAAAGTTGCTCGCAGCTGTTCTAGGAACACATTATGAAATCGCGTATATCTTTGCTTCTACACATAGCAATGTATTGTGCTTTGCTTTACACACTATTCTACCGTCAAGAGGAGAGAATTCATCAAGTTTAATAAGCACAAACACTGTATAAGTCGAATTTCAGCATTTTTGTGTGACCGGGAAAACCAGAGTCACAAGCCGAGTTGCAGTTCCATAGAAACTTCAGTTTTACCGCTGAACCTAAAAATGGGTAGAAAGTACTTTTTCTCCCTTCCTGTTAATGCCACAGACTTCCCCTTTACAGTGCACACTTTGTCTAATCCTCCCCGCTTCAGCCCAGAAATATTGAGCTTCAGATGTGTTGTTAACGTTGAGTAAAAAAGTTGCTCGCAGCTGTTCTAGGAACACATTCTGAAATCGCGTATATCTTTGCTTCTACACATAGCAATGTATTGTGCTTTGCTTTACACACTATTCTACCGTCAAGAGGAGAGAATTCATCAAGTTTAATAAGCACAAACACTGTATAAGAAGAATTTCAGCATTTTTGTGTGACCGGGAAAACCACAGTCACAAGCCGAGCTGCAGTTCCATAGAAATTTCAGTTTTACCGCTGAACTAGAAATGGGTAGAAAGTACTTTTTCTCCCTTCCTGTTAATGCCACAGACTTCCCCTTTACAGTGCACACTTTGTCTAATCCTCCCCGCTTCAGCCCAGAAATATTAAGCTTCAGATGTGTTGTTAACGTTGAGTAAAAAAGTTGCTCGCAGCTGTTCTAGGAACACATTCTGAAATCGCGTATATCTTTGCTTCTACACATAGCAATATATTGTGCTTTGCTTTACACACTATTCTACCGTCAAGAGGAGAGAATTCATCAAGTTTAATTAGCACAAACACTGTATAAGTCGAATTTCAGCATTTTTGTGTGACCGGGAAAACCACAGTCACAAGCCGAGCTGCAGTTCCATAGAAATTTCAGTTTTACCGCTGAACTAAAAATGGGTAGAAAGTACTTTTTCTCCCTTCCTGTTAATGCCACAGACTTCCCCTTTACAGTGCACACTTTGTCTAATCCTCCCCGCTTCAGCCCAGAAATATTAAGCTTCAGATGTGTTGTTAACGTTGAGTAAAAAAGTTGCTCGCAGCTGTTCTAGAAACACATTCTGAAATCGCGTATATCTTTGCTTCTACACATAGCAATGTATTGTGCTTTGCTTTACACACTATTCTACCGTCAAGAGGAGAGAATTCATCAAGTTTAATAAGCACAAACACTGTATAAGTCGAATTTCAGCATTTTTGTGTGACCGGGAAAACCACAGTCACAAGCCGAGCTGCAGTTCCATAGAAATTTCAGTTTTACCGCTGAACTAAAAATGGGTAGAAAGTACTTTTTCTCCCTTCCTGTTAATGCCACAGACTTCCCCTTTACAGTGCACACTTTGTCTAATCTTCCCCGCTTCAGCCCAGAAATATTGAGCTTCAGATGTGTTGTTAACGTTGAGTAAAAAAGTTGCTCGCAGCTGTTCTAGGAACACATTATGAAATCGCGTATATCTTTGCTTCTACACATAGCAATGTATTGTGCTTTGCTTTACACACTATTCTACCGTCAAGAGGAGAGAATTCATCAAGTTTAATAAGCACAAACACTGTATAAGTCGAATTTCAGCATTTTTGTGTGACCGGGAAAACCACAGTCACAAGCCGAGCTGCAGTTCCATAGAAATTTCAGTTTTACCGCTGAACTAAAAATGGGTAGAAAGTACTATTTCTCCCTTCCTGTTAATGCCACAGACTTCCCCTTTACAGTGCACACTTTGTCTAATCCTCCCCGCTTCAGCCCAGAAATATTGAGCTTCAGATGTGTTGTTAACGTTGAGTAAAAAAGTTGCTCGCAGCTGTTCTAGGAACACATTATGAAATCGCGTATATCTTTGCTTCTACACATAGCAATGTATTGTGCTTTGCTTTACACACTATTCTACCGTCAAGAGGAGAGAATTCATCAAGTTTAATAAGCACAAACACTGTATAAGTCGAATTTCAGCATTTTTGTGTGACCGGGAAAACCAGAGTCACAAGCCGAGCTGCAGTTCCATAGAAACTTCAGTTTTACCGCTGATCCTAAAAATGGGTAGAAAGTACTTTTTCTCCCTTCCTGTTAATGCCACAGACTTCCCCTTTACAGTGCACACTTTGTCTAATCCTCCCCGCTTCAGCCCAGAAATATTGAGCTTCAGATGTGTTGTTAACGTTGAGTAAAAAAGTTGCTCGCAGCTGTTCTAGGAACACATTATGAAATCGCGTATATCTTTGCTTCTACACATAGCAATGTATTGTGCTTTGCTTTACACACTATTCTACCGTCAAGAGGAGAGAATTCATCAAGTTTAATAAGCACAAACACTGTATAAGTCGAATTTCAGCATTTTTGTGTGACTGGGAAAACCACAGTCACAAGCCGAGCTGCAGTTCCATAGAAATTTCAGTTTTACCGCTGAACTAGAAATGGGTAGAAAGTACTTTTTCTCCCTTCCTGTTAATGCCACAGACTTCGCCTTTACAGTGCACACTTTGTCTAATCCTCCCCGCTTCAGCCCAGAAATATTAAGCTTCAGATGTGTTGTTAACGTTGAGTAAAAAAGTTGCTCGCAGCTGTTCTAGGAACACATTCTGAAATCGCGTATATCTTTGCTTCTACACATAGCAATGTATTGTGCTTTGCTTTACACACTATTCTACCGTCAAGAGGAGAGAATTCATCAAGTTTAATAAGCACAAACACTGTATAAGTCGAATTTCAGCATTTTTGTGTGACCGGGAAAAACAAAGTCACAAAACGAGCTGCAGTTCCATAGAAACTTCAGTTTTACCGCTGAACCTAAAAATGGGTAGAAAGTACTTTTTCTCCCTTCCTGTTAATGCCACAGACTTCCCCTTTACAGTGCACACTTTGTCTAATCCTCCCCGCTTCAGCCCAGAAATATTGAGCTTCAGATGTGTTGTTAACGTTGAGTAAAAAAGTTGCTCGCAGCTGTTCTAGGAACACATTATGAAATCGCGTATATCTTTGCTTCTACACATAGCAATGTATTGTGCTTTGCTTTACACACTATTCTACCGTCAAGAGGAGAGAATTCATCAAGTTTAATAAGCACAAACACTGTATAAGTCGAATTTCAGCATTTTTGTGTGACCGGGAAAACCAGAGTCACAAGCCGAGTTGCAGTTCCATAGAAACTTCAGTTTTACCGCTGAACCTAAAAATGGGTAGAAAGTACTTTTTCTCCCTTCCTGTTAATGCCACAGACTTCCCCTTTACAGTGCACACTTTGTCTAATCCTCCCCGCTTCAGCCCAGAAATATTGAGCTTCAGATGTGTTGTTAACGTTGAGTAAAAAAGTTGCTCGCAGCTGTTCTAGGAACACATTCTGAAATCGCGTATATCTTTGCTTCTACACATAGCAATGTATTGTGCTTTGCTTTACACACTATTCTACCGTCAAGAGGAGAGAATTCATCAAGTTTAATAAGCACAAACACTGTATAAGAAGAATTTCAGCATTTTTGTGTGACCGGGAAAACCACAGTCACAAGCCGAGCTGCAGTTCCATAGAAATTTCAGTTTTACCGCTGAACTAGAAATGGGTAGAAAGTACTTTTTCTCCCTTCCTGTTAATGCCACAGACTTCCCCTTTACAGTGCACACTTTGTCTAATCCTCCCCGCTTCAGCCCAGAAATATTAAGCTTCAGATGTGTTGTTAACGTTGAGTAAAAAAGTTGCTCGCAGCTGTTCTAGGAACACATTCTGAAATCGCGTATATCTTTGCTTCTACACATAGCAATGTATTGTGCTTTGCTTTACACACTATTCTACCGTCAAGAGGAGAGAATTCATCAAGTTTAATAAGCACAAACACTGTATAAGTCGAATTTCAGCATTTTTGTGTGACCGGGAAAACCACAGTCACAAGCCGAGCTGCAGTTCCATAGAAATTTCAGTTTTACCGCTGAACTAAAAATGGGTAGAAAGTACTTTTTCTCCCTTCCTGTTAATGCCACAGACTTCCCCTTTACAGTGCACACTTTGTCTAATCTTCCCCGCTTCAGCCCAGAAATATTGAGCTTCAGATGTGTTGTTAACGTTGAGTAAAAAAGTTGCTCGCAGCTGTTCTAGGAACACATTATGAAATCGCGTATATCTTTGCTTCTACACATAGCAATGTATTGTGCTTTGCTTTACACACTATTCTACCGTCAAGAGGAGAGAATTCATCAAGTTTAATAAGCACAAACACTGTATAAGTCGAATTTCAGCATTTTTGTGTGACCGGGAAAACCACAGTCACAAGCCGAGCTGCAGTTCCATAGAAATTTCAGTTTTACCGCTGAACTAAAAATGGGTAGAAAGTACTATTTCTCCCTTCCTGTTAATGCCACAGACTTCCCCTTTACAGTGCACACTTTGTCTAATCCTCCCCGCTTCAGCCCAGAAATATTGAGCTTCAGATGTGTTGTTAACGTTGAGTAAAAAAGTTGCTCGCAGCTGTTCTAGGAACACATTATGAAATCGCGTATATCTTTGCTTCTACACATAGCAATGTATTGTGCTTTGCTTTACACACTATTCTACCGTCAAGAGGAGAGAATTCATCAAGTTTAATAAGCACAAACACTGTATAAGTCGAATTTCAGCATTTTTGTGTGACCGGGAAAACCAGAGTCACAAGCCGAGCTGCAGTTCCATAGAAACTTCAGTTTTACCGCTGATCCTAAAAATGGGTAGAAAGTACTTTTTCTCCCTTCCTGTTAATGCCACAGACTTCCCCTTTACAGTGCACACTTTGTCTAATCCTCCCCGCTTCAGCCCAGAAATATTGAGCTTCAGATGTGTTGTTAACGTTGAGTAAAAAAGTTGCTCGCAGCTGTTCTAGGAACACATTATGAAATCGCGTATATCTTTGCTTCTACACATAGCAATGTATTGTGCTTTGCTTTACACACTATTCTACCGTCAAGAGGAGAGAATTCATCAAGTTTAATAAGCACAAACACTGTATAAGTCGAATTTCAGCATTTTTGTGTGACTGGGAAAACCACAGTCACAAGCCGAGCTGCAGTTCCATAGAAATTTCAGTTTTACCGCTGAACTAGAAATGGGTAGAAAGTACTTTTTCTCCCTTCCTGTTAATGCCACAGACTTCGCCTTTACAGTGCACACTTTGTCTAATCCTCCCCGCTTCAGCCCAGAAATATTAAGCTTCAGATGTGTTGTTAACGTTGAGTAAAAAAGTTGCTCGCAGCTGTTCTAGGAACACATTCTGAAATCGCGTATATCTTTGCTTCTACACATAGCAATGTATTGTGCTTTGCTTTACACACTATTCTACCGTCAAGAGGAGAGAATTCATCAAGTTTAATAAGCACAAACACTGTATAAGTCGAATTTCAGCATTTTTGTGTGACCGGGAAAACCACAGTCACAAGCCGAGCTGCAGTTCCATAGAAATTTCAGTTTTACCGCTGAACTAAAAATGGGTAGAAAGTACTTTTTCTCCCTTCCTGTTAATGCCACAGACTTCCCCTTTACAGTGCACACTTTGTCTAATCTTCCCCGCTTCAGCCCAGAAATATTGAGCTTCAGATGTGTTGTTAACGTTGAGTAAAAAAGTTGCTCGCAGCTGTTCTAGGAACACATTATGAAATCGCGTATATCTTTGCTTCTACACATAGCAATGTATTGTGCTTTGCTTTACACACTATTCTACCGTCAAGAGGAGAGAATTCATCAAGTTTAATAAGCACAAACACTGTATAAGTCGAATTTCAGCATTTTTGTGTGACCGGGAAAACCACAGTCACAAGCCGAGCTGCAGTTCCATAGAAATTTCAGTTTTACCGCTGAACTAAAAATGGGTAGAAAGTACTATTTCTCCCTTCCTGTTAATGCCACAGACTTCCCCTTTACAGTGCACACTTTGTCTAATCCTCCCCGCTTCAGCCCAGAAATATTGAGCTTCAGATGTGTTGTTAACGTTGAGTAAAAAAGTTGCTCGCAGCTGTTCTAGGAACACATTATGAAATCGCGTATATCTTTGCTTCTACACATAGCAATGTATTGTGCTTTGCTTTACACACTATTCTACCGTCAAGAGGAGAGAATTCATCAAGTTTAATAAGCACAAACACTGTATAAGTCGAATTTCAGCATTTTTGTGTGACCGGGAAAACCACAGTCACAAGCCGAGCTGCAGTTCCATAGAAATTTCAGTTTTACCGCTGAACTAAAAATGGGTAGAAAGTACTATTTCTCCCTTCCTGTTAATGCCACAGACTTCCCCTTTACAGTGCACACTTTGTCTAATCCTCCCCGCTTCAGCCCAGAAATATTGAGCTTCAGATGTGTTGTTAACGTTGAGTAAAAAAGTTGCTCGCAGCTGTTCTAGGAACACATTATGAAATCGCGTATATCTTTGCTTCTACACATAGCAATGTATTGTGCTTTGCTTTACACACTATTCTACCGTCAAGAGGAGAGAATTCATCAAGTTTAATAAGCACAAACACTGTATAAGTCGAATTTCAGCATTTTTGTGTGACCGGGAAAACCAGAGTCACAAGCCGAGCTGCAGTTCCATAGAAACTTCAGTTTTACCGCTGATCCTAAAAATGGGTAGAAAGTACTTTTTCTCCCTTCCTGTTAATGCCACAGACTTCCCCTTTACAGTGCACACTTTGTCTAATCCTCCCCGCTTCAGCCCAGAAATATTGAGCTTCAGATGTGTTGTTAACGTTGAGTAAAAAAGTTGCTCGCAGCTGTTCTAGGAACACATTATGAAATCGCGTATATCTTTGCTTCTACACATAGCAATGTATTGTGCTTTGCTTTACACACTATTCTACCGTCAAGAGGAGAGAATTCATCAAGTTTAATAAGCACAAACACTGTATAAGTCGAATTTCAGCATTTTTGTGTGACTGGGAAAACCACAGTCACAAGCCGAGCTGCAGTTCCATAGAAATTTCAGTTTTACCGCTGAACTAGAAATGGGTAGAAAGTACTTTTTCTCCCTTCCTGTTAATGCCACAGACTTCGCCTTTACAGTGCACACTTTGTCTAATCCTCCCCGCTTCAGCCCAGAAATATTAAGCTTCAGATGTGTTGTTAACGTTGAGTAAAAAAGTTGCTCGCAGCTGTTCTAGGAACACATTCTGAAATCGCGTATATCTTTGCTTCTACACATAGCAATGTATTGTGCTTTGCTTTACACACTATTCTACCGTCAAGAGGAGAGAATTCATCAAGTTTAATAAGCACAAACACTGTATAAGTCGAATTTCAGCATTTTTGTGTGACCGGGAAAAACAAAGTCACAAAACGAGCTGCAGTTCCATAGAAACTTCAGTTTTACCGCTGAACCTAAAAATGGGTAGAAAGTACTTTTTCTCCCTTCCTGTTAATGCCACAGACTTCCCCTTTACAGTGCACACTTTGTCTAATCCTCCCCGCTTCAGCCCAGAAATATTGAGCTTCAGATGTGTTGTTAACGTTGAGTAAAAAAGTTGCTCGCAGCTGTTCTAGGAACACATTATGAAATCGCGTATATCTTTGCTTCTACACATAGCAATGTATTGTGCTTTGCTTTACACACTATTCTACCGTCAAGAGGAGAGAATTCATCAAGTTTAATAAGCACAAACACTGTATAAGTCGAATTTCAGCATTTTTGTGTGACCGGGAAAACCACAGTCACAAGCCGAGCTGCAGTTCCATAGAAATTTCAGTTTTACCGCTGAACTAAAAATGGGTAGAAAGTACTTTTTCTCCCTTCCTGTTAATGCCACAGACTTCCCCTTTACAGTGCACACTTTGTCTAATCTTCCCCGCTTCAGCCCAGAAATATTGAGCTTCAGATGTGTTGTTAACGTTGAGTAAAAAAGTTGCTCGCAGCTGTTCTAGGAACACATTATGAAATCGCGTATATCTTTGCTTCTACACATAGCAATGTATTGTGCTTTGCTTTACACACTATTCTACCGTCAAGAGGAGAGAATTCATCAAGTTTAATAAGCACAAACACTGTATAAGTCGAATTTCAGCATTTTTGTGTGACCGGGAAAACCACAGTCACAAGCCGAGCTGCAGTTCCATAGAAATTTCAGTTTTACCGCTGAACTAAAAATGGGTAGAAAGTACTATTTCTCCCTTCCTGTTAATGCCACAGACTTCCCCTTTACAGTGCACACTTTGTCTAATCCTCCCCGCTTCAGCCCAGAAATATTGAGCTTCAGATGTGTTGTTAACGTTGAGTAAAAAAGTTGCTCGCAGCTGTTCTAGGATCACATTATGAAATCGCGTATATCTTTGCTTCTACACATAGCAATGTATTGTGCTTTGCTTTACACACTATTCTACCGTCAAGAGGAGAGAATTCATCAAGTTTAATAAGCACAAACACTGTATAAGTCGAATTTCAGCATTTTTGTGTGACCGGGAAAACCAGAGTCACAAGCCGAGCTGCAGTTCCATAGAAACTTCAGTTTTACCGCTGAACCTAAAAATGGGTAGAAAGTACTTTTTCTCCCTTCCTGTTAATGCCACAGACTTCCCCTTTACAGTGCACACTTTGTCTAATCCTCCCCGCTTCAGCCCAGAAATATTGAGCTTCAGATGTGTTGTTAACGTTGAGTAAAAAAGTTGCTCGCAGCTGTTCTAGGAACACATTCTGAAATCGCGTATATCTTTGCTACTACACATAGCAATGTATTGTGCTTTGCTTTACACACTATTCTACCGTCAAGAGGAGAGAATTCATCAAGTTTAATAAGCACAAACACTGTATAAGTCGAATTTCAGCATTTTTGTGTGACCGGGAAAAACAAAGTCACAAAACGAGCTGCAGTTCCATAGAAACTTCAGTTTTACCGCTGAACATAAAAATGGGTAGAAAGTACTTTTTCTCCCTTCCTGTTAATGCCACAGACTTCCCCTTTACAGTGCACACTTTGTCTAATCCTCCCCGCTTCAGCCCAGAAATATTGAGCTTCAGATGTGTTGTTAACGTTGAGTAAAAAAGTTGCTCGCAGCTGTTCTAGGAACACATTATGAAATCGCGTATATCTTTGCTTCTACACATAGCAATGTATTGTGCTTTGCTTTACACACTATTCTACCGTCAAGAGGAGAGAATTCATCAAGTTTAATAAGCACAAACACTGTATAAGTCGAATTTCAGCATTTTTGTGTGACCGGGAAAACCACAGTCACAAGCCGAGCTGCAGTTCCATAGAAATTTCAGTTTTACCGCTGAACTAAAAATGGGTAGAAAGTACTATTTCTCCCTTCCTGTTAATGCCACAGACTTCCCCTTTACAGTGCACACTTTGTCTAATCCTCCCCGCTTCAGCCCAGAAATATTGAGCTTCAGATGTGTTGTTAACGTTGAGTAAAAAAGTTGCTCGCAGCTGTTCTAGGAACACATTATGAAATCGCGTATATCTTTGCTTCTACACATAGCAATGTATTGTGCTTTGCTTTACACACTATTCTACCGTCAAGAGGAGAGAATTCATCAAGTTTAATAAGCACAAACACTGTATAAGTCGAATTTCAGCATTTTTGTGTGACCGGGAAAACCACAGTCACAAGCCGAGCTGCAGTTCCATAGAAATTTCAGTTTTACCGCTGAACTAAAAATGGGTAGAAAGTACTATTTCTCCCTTCCTGTTAATGCCACAGACTTCCCCTGTACAGTGCACACTTTGTCTAATCCTCCCCGCTTCAGCCCAGAAATATTGAGCTTCAGATGTGTTGTTAACGTTGAGTAAAAAAGTTGCTCGCAGCTGTTCTAGGAACACATTATGAAATCGCGTATATCTTTGCTTCTACACATAGCAATGTATTGTGCTTTGCTTTACACACTATTCTACCGTCAAGAGGAGAGAATTCATCAAGTTTAATAAGCACAAACACTGTATAAGTCGAATTTCAGCATTTTTTTGTGACCGGGAAAACCACAGTCACAAGCCGAGCTGCAGTTCCATAGAAATTTCAGTTTTACCGCTGAACTAAAAATGGGTAGAAAGTACTTTTTCTCCCTTCCTGTTAATGCCACAGACTTCCCCTTTACAGTGCACACTTTGTCTAATCCTCCCCGCTTCAGCCCAGAAATATTGAGCTTCAGATGTGTTGTTAACGTTGAGTAAAAAAGTTGCTCGCAGCTGTTCTAGGAACACATTATGAAATCGCGTATATATTTGCTTCTACTCATAGCAATGTATTGTGCTTTGCTTTACACACTATTCTACCGTCAAGAGGAGAGAATTCATCAAGTTTAATAAGCACAAACACTGTATAAGTCGAATTTCAGCATTTTTGTGTGACCGGGAAAACCACAGTCACAAGCCGAGCTGCAGTTCCATAGAAATTTCAGTTTTACCGCTGAACTAAAAATGGGTAGAAAGTACTATTTCTCCCTTCCTGTTAATGCCACAGACTTCCCCTTTACAGTGCACACTTTGTCTAATCCTCCCCGCTTCAGCCCAGAAATATTGAGCTTCAGATGTGTTGTTAACGTTGAGTAAAAAAGTTGCTCGCAGCTGTTCTAGGAACACATTATGAAATCGCGTATATCTTTGCTTCTACACATAGCAATGTATTGTGCTTTGCTTTACACACTATTCTACCGTCAAGAGGAGAGAATTCATCAAGTTTAATAAGCACAAACACTGTATAAGTCGAATTTCAGCATTTTTGTGTGACCGGGAAAACCACAGTCACAAGCCGAGCTGCAGTTCCATAGAAATTTCAGTTTTACCGCTGAACTAAAAATGGGTAGAAAGTACTATTTCTCCCTTCCTGTTAATGCCACAGACTTCCCCTGTACAGTGCACACTTTGTCTAATCCTCCCCGCTTCAGCCCAGAAATATTGAGCTTCAGATGTGTTGTTAACGTTGAGTAAAAAAGTTGCTCGCAGCTGTTCTAGGAACACATTATGAAATCGCGTATATCTTTGCTTCTACACATAGCAATGTATTGTGCTTTGCTTTACACACTATTCTACCGTCAAGAGGAGAGAATTCATCAAGTTTAATAAGCACAAACACTGTATAAGTCGAATTTCAGCATTTTTTTGTGACCGGGAAAACCACAGTCACAAGCCGAGCTGCAGTTCCATAGAAATTTCAGTTTTACCGCTGAACTAAAAATGGGTAGAAAGTACTTTTTCTCCCTTCCTGTTAATGCCACAGACTTCCCCTTTACAGTGCACACTTTGTCTAATCCTCCCCGCTTCAGCCCAGAAATATTGAGCTTCAGATGTGTTGTTAACGTTGAGTAAAAAAGTTGCTCGCAGCTGTTCTAGGAACACATTATGAAATCGCGTATATCTTTGCTTCTACTCATAGCAATGTATTGTGCTTTGCTTTACACACTATTCTACCGTCAAGAGGAGAGAATTCATCAAGTTTAATAAGCACAAACACTGTATAAGTCGAATTTCAGCATTTTTGTGTGACCGGGAAAACCACAGTCACAAGCCGAGCTGCAGTTCCATAGAAATTTCAGTTTTACCGCTGAACTAAAAATGGGTAGAAAGTACTTTTTCTCCCTTCCTGTTAATGCCACAGACTTCCCCTTTACAGTGCACACTTTGTCTAATCCTCCCCGCTTCAGCCCAGAAATATTGAGCTTCAGATGTGTTGTTAACGTTGAGTAAAAAAGTTGCTCGCAGCTGTTCTAGGAACACATTATGAAATCGCGTATATATTTGCTTCTACACATAGCAATGTATTGTGCTTTGCTTTACACACTATTCTACCGTCAAGAGGAGAGAATTCATCAAGTTTAATAAGCACAAACACTGTATAAGTCGAATTTCAGCATTTTTGTGTGACCGGGAAAACCACAGTCACAAGCCGAGCTGCAGTTCCATAGAAATTTCAGTTTTACCGCTGAACTAAAAATGGGTAGAAAGTACTATTTCTCCCTTCCTGTTAATGCCACAGACTTCCCCTTTACAGTGCACACTTTGTCTAATCCTCCCCGCTTCAGCCCAGAAATATTGAGCTTCAGATGTGTTGTTAACGTTGAGTAAAAAAGTTGCTCGCAGCTGTTCTAGGAACACATTATGAAATCGCGTATATCTTTGCTTCTACACATAGCAATGTATTGTGCTTTGCTTTACACACTATTCTACCGTCAAGAGGAGAGAATTCATCAAGTTTAATAAGCACAAACACTGTATAAGTCGAATTTCAGCATTTTTGTGTGACCGGGAAAAACAAAGTCACAAAACGAGCTGCAGTTCCATAGAAACTTCAGTTTTACCGCTGAACATAAAAATGGGTAGAAAGTACTTTTTCTCCCTTCCTGTTAATGCCACAGACTTCCCCTTTACAGTGCACACTTTGTCTAATCCTCCCCGCTTCAGCCCAGAAATATTGAGCTTCAGATGTGTTGTTAACGTTGAGTAAAAAAGTTGCTCGCAGCTGTTCTAGGAACACATTATGAAATCGCGTATATCTTTGCTTCTACACATAGCAATGTATTGTGCTTTGCTTTACACACTATTCTACCGTCAAGAGGAGAGAATTCATCAAGTTTAATAAGCACAAACACTGTATAAGTCGAATTTCAGCATTTTTGTGTGACCGGGAAAACCACAGTCACAAGCCGAGCTGCAGTTCCATAGAAATTTCAGTTTTACCGCTGAACTAAAAATGGGTAGAAAGTACTATTTCTCCCTTCCTGTTAATGCCACAGACTTCCCCTTTACAGTGCACACTTTGTCTAATCCTCCCCGCTTCAGCCCAGAAATATTGAGCTTCAGATGTGTTGTTAACGTTGAGTAAAAAAGTTGCTCGCAGCTGTTCTAGGAACACATTATGAAATCGCGTATATCTTTGCTTCTACACATAGCAATGTATTGTGCTTTGCTTTACACACTATTCTACCGTCAAGAGGAGAGAATTCATCAAGTTTAATAAGCACAAACACTGTATAAGTCGAATTTCAGCATTTTTGTGTGACCGGGAAAACCACAGTCACAAGCCGAGCTGCAGTTCCATAGAAATTTCAGTTTTACCGCTGAACTAAAAATGGGTAGAAAGTACTATTTCTCCCTTCCTGTTAATGCCACAGACTTCCCCTGTACAGTGCACACTTTGTCTAATCCTCCCCGCTTCAGCCCAGAAATATTGAGCTTCAGATGTGTTGTTAACGTTGAGTAAAAAAGTTGCTCGCAGCTGTTCTAGGAACACATTATGAAATCGCGTATATCTTTGCTTCTACACATAGCAATGTATTGTGCTTTGCTTTACACACTATTCTACCGTCAAGAGGAGAGAATTCATCAAGTTTAATAAGCACAAACACTGTATAAGTCGAATTTCAGCATTTTTTTGTGACCGGGAAAACCACAGTCACAAGCCGAGCTGCAGTTCCATAGAAATTTCAGTTTTACCGCTGAACTAAAAATGGGTAGAAAGTACTTTTTCTCCCTTCCTGTTAATGCCACAGACTTCCCCTTTACAGTGCACACTTTGTCTAATCCTCCCCGCTTCAGCCCAGAAATATTGAGCTTCAGATGTGTTGTTAACGTTGAGTAAAAAAGTTGCTCGCAGCTGTTCTAGGAACACATTATGAAATCGCGTATATATTTGCTTCTACTCATAGCAATGTATTGTGCTTTGCTTTACACACTATTCTACCGTCAAGAGGAGAGAATTCATCAAGTTTAATAAGCACAAACACTGTATAAGTCGAATTTCAGCATTTTTGTGTGACCGGGAAAACCACAGTCACAAGCCGAGCTGCAGTTCCATAGAAATTTCAGTTTTACCGCTGAACTAAAAATGGGTAGAAAGTACTATTTCTCCCTTCCTGTTAATGCCACAGACTTCCCCTTTACAGTGCACACTTTGTCTAATCCTCCCCGCTTCAGCCCAGAAATATTGAGCTTCAGATGTGTTGTTAACGTTGAGTAAAAAAGTTGCTCGCAGCTGTTCTAGGAACACATTATGAAATCGCGTATATCTTTGCTTCTACACATAGCAATGTATTGTGCTTTGCTTTACACACTATTCTACCGTCAAGAGGAGAGAATTCATCAAGTTTAATAAGCACAAACACTGTATAAGTCGAATTTCAGCATTTTTGTGTGACCGGGAAAACCACAGTCACAAGCCGAGCTGCAGTTCCATAGAAATTTCAGTTTTACCGCTGAACTAAAAATGGGTAGAAAGTACTATTTCTCCCTTCCTGTTAATGCCACAGACTTCCCCTGTACAGTGCACACTTTGTCTAATCCTCCCCGCTTCAGCCCAGAAATATTGAGCTTCAGATGTGTTGTTAACGTTGAGTAAAAAAGTTGCTCGCAGCTGTTCTAGGAACACATTATGAAATCGCGTATATCTTTGCTTCTACACATAGCAATGTATTGTGCTTTGCTTTACACACTATTCTACCGTCAAGAGGAGAGAATTCATCAAGTTTAATAAGCACAAACACTGTATAAGTCGAATTTCAGCATTTTTGTGTGACCGGGAAAACCACAGTCACAAGCCGAGCTGCAGTTCCATAGAAATTTCAGTTTTACCGCTGAACTAAAAATGGGTAGAAAGTACTATTTCTCCCTTCCTGTTAATGCCACAGACTTCCCCTTTACAGTGCACACTTTGTCTAATCCTCCCCGCTTCAGCCCAGAAATATTGAGCTTCAGATGTGTTGTTAACGTTGAGTAAAAAAGTTGCTCGCAGCTGTTCTAGGAACACATTATGAAATCGCGTATATCTTTGCTTCTACACATAGCAATGTATTGTGCTTTGCTTTACACACTATTCTACCGTCAAGAGGAGAGAATTCATCAAGTTTAATAAGCACAAACACTGTATAAGTCGAATTTCAGCATTTTTGTGTGACCGGGAAAACCACAGTCACAAGCCGAGCTGCAGTTCCATAGAAATTTCAGTTTTACCGCTGAACTAAAAATGGGTAGAAAGTACTATTTCTCCCTTCCTGTTAATGCCACAGACTTCCCCTGTACAGTGCACACTTTGTCTAATCCTCCCCGCTTCAGCCCAGAAATATTGAGCTTCAGATGTGTTGTTAACGTTGAGTAAAAAAGTTGCTCGCAGCTGTTCTAGGAACACATTATGAAATCGCGTATATCTTTGCTTCTACACATAGCAATGTATTGTGCTTTGCTTTACACACTATTCTACCGTCAAGAGGAGAGAATTCATCAAGTTTAATAAGCACAAACACTGTATAAGTCGAATTTCAGCATTTTTTTGTGACCGGGAAAACCACAGTCACAAGCCGAGCTGCAGTTCCATAGAAATTTCAGTTTTACCGCTGAACTAAAAATGGGTAGAAAGTACTTTTTCTCCCTTCCTGTTAATGCCACAGACTTCCCCTTTACAGTGCACACTTTGTCTAATCCTCCCCGCTTCAGCCCAGAAATATTGAGCTTCAGATGTGTTGTTAACGTTGAGTAAAAAAGTTGCTCGCAGCTGTTCTAGGAACACATTATGAAATCGCGTATATCTTTGCTTCTACTCATAGCAATGTATTGTGCTTTGCTTTACACACTATTCTACCGTCAAGAGGAGAGAATTCATCAAGTTTAATAAGCACAAACACTGTATAAGTCGAATTTCAGCATTTTTGTGTGACCGGGAAAACCACAGTCACAAGCCGAGCTGCAGTTCCATAGAAATTTCAGTTTTACCGCTGAACTAAAAATGGGTAGAAAGTACTTTTTCTCCCTTCCTGTTAATGCCACAGACTTCCCCTTTACAGTGCACACTTTGTCTAATCCTCCCCGCTTCAGCCCAGAAATATTGAGCTTCAGATGTGTTGTTAACGTTGAGTAAAAAAGTTGCTCGCAGCTGTTCTAGGAACACATTATGAAATCGCGTATATCTTTGCTTCTACACATAGCAATGTATTGTGCTTTGCTTTACACACTATTCTACCGTCAAGAGGAGAGAATTCATCAAGTTTAATAAGAACAAACACTGTATAACTCGAATTTCAGCATTTTTGTGTGACCGGGAAAACCACAGTCACAAGCCGAGCTGCAGTTCCATAGAAATTTCAGTTTTACCGCTGAACTAGAAATGGGTAGAAAGTACTTTTTCTCCCTTCCTGTTAATGCCACAGACTTCGCCTTTACAGTGCACACTTTGTCTAATCCTCCCCGCTTCAGCCCAGAAATATTGAGCTTCAGATGTGTTGTTAACGTTGAGTAAAAATGTTGCTCGCAGCTGTTCTAGGAACACATTCTGAAATCGCGTATATCTTTGCTTCTACACATAGCAATGTATTGTGCTTTGCTTTACACACTATTCTACCGTCAAGAGGAGAGAATTCATCAAGTTTAATAAGCACAAACACTGTATAAGTCGAATTTCAGCATTTTTGTGTGACCGGGAAAACCACAGTCACAAGTCGAGCTGCAGTTCCATAGAAATTTCAGTTTTATTGCTGAACTAAAAATGGGTAGAAAGTACTTTTTCTCCCTTCCTGTTAATGCCACAGACTTCCCCTTTACAGTGCACACTTTGTCTAATCCTCCCCGCTTCAGCCCAGAAATATTGAGCTTCAGATGTGTTGTTAACGTTGAGTAAAAAAGTTGCTCGCAGCTGTTCTAGGAACATATTCTGAAATTGCGTATATCTTTGCTTCTACACACAGCAATGTATTGTGCTTTGCTTTACACACTATTCTACCGTCAAGAGGAGAGAATTCATCAAGTTTAATAAGCACAAACACTGTATAAGTCGAATTTCAGCATTTTTGTGTGACCGGGAAAACAACAGTCACAAGCCGAGCTGCAGTTCCATAGAAATTTCAGTTTTACCGCTGAACTAGAAATGGGTAGAAAGTACTTTTTCTCCCTTCCTGTTAATGCCACAGACTTCCCCTTTACAGTGCACACTTTGTCTAATCCTCCCCGCTTCAGCCCAGAAATATTGAGCTTCAGATGTGTTGTTAACGTTGAGTAAAAAAGTTGCTCGCAGCTGTTCTAGGAACACATTATGAAATCGCGTATATCTTTGCTTCTACACATAGCAATGTATTGTGCTTTGCTTTACACACTATTCTACCGTCAAGAGGAGAGAATTCATCAAGTTTAATAAGCACAAACACTGTATAAGTCGAATTTCAGCATTTTTGTGTGACCGGGAAAACCACAGTCACAAGCCGAGCTGCAGTTCCATAGAAATTTCAGTTTTACCGCTGAACTAAAAATGGGTAGAAAGTACTATTTCTCCCTTCCTGTTAATGCCACAGACTTCCCCTTTACAGTGCACACTTTGTCTAATCCTCCCCGCTTCAGCCCAGAAATATTGAGCTTCAGATGTGTTGTTAACGTTGAGTAAAAAAGTTGCTCGCAGCTGTTCTAGGAACACATTATGAAATCGCGTATATCTTTGCTTCTACACATAGCAATGTATTGTGCTTTGCTTTACACACTATTCTACCGTCAAGAGGAGAAAATTCATCAAGTTTAATAAGCACAAACACTGTATAAGTCGAATTTCAGCATTTTTGTGTGACCGGGAAAACCACAGTCACAAGCCGAGCTGCAGTTCCATAGAAATTTCAGTTTTACCGCTGAACTAAAAATGGGTAGAAAGTACTATTTCTCCCTTCCTGTTAATGCCACAGACTTCCCCTGTACAGTGCACACTTTGTCTAATCCTCCCCGCTTCAGCCCAGAAATATTGAGCTTCAGATGTGTTGTTAACGTTGAGTAAAAAAGTTGCTCGCAGCTGTTCTAGGAACACATTATGAAATCGCGTATATCTTTGCTTCTACACATAGCAATGTATTGTGCTTTGCTTTACACACTATTCTACCGTCAAGAGGAGAGAATTCATCAAGTTTAATAAGCACAAACACTGTATAAGTCGAATTTCAGCATTTTTTTGTGACCGGGAAAACCACAGTCACAAGCCGAGCTGCAGTTCCATAGAAATTTCAGTTTTACCGCTGAACTAAAAATGGGTAGAAAGTACTTTTTCTCCCTTCCTGTTAATGCCACAGACTTCCCCTTTACAGTGCACACTTTGTCTAATCCTCCCCGCTTCAGCCCAGAAATATTGAGCTTCAGATGTGTTGTTAACGTTGAGTAAAAAAGTTGCTCGCAGCTGTTCTAGGAACACATTATGAAATCGCGTATATATTTGCTTCTACTCATAGCAATGTATTGTGCTTTGCTTTACACACTATTCTACCGTCAAGAGGAGAGAATTCATCAAGTTTAATAAGCACAAACACTGTATAAGTCGAATTTCAGCATTTTTGTGTGACCGGGAAAACCACAGTCACAAGCCGAGCTGCAGTTCCATAGAAATTTCAGTTTTACCGCTGAACTAAAAATGGGTAGAAAGTACTTTTTCTCCCTTCCTGTTAATGCCACAGACTTCCCCTTTACAGTGCACACTTTGTCTAATCCTCCCCGCTTCAGCCCAGAAATATTGAGCTTCAGATGTGTTGTTAACGTTGAGTAAAAATGTTGCTCGCAGCTGTTCTAGGAACACATTCTGAAATCGCGTATATCTTTGCTTCTACACATAGCAATGTATTGTGCTTTGCTTTACACACTATTCTACCGTCAAGAGGAGAGAATTCATCAAGTTTAATAAGCACAAACACTGTATAAGTCGAATTTCAGCATTTTTGTGTGACCGGGAAAACCACAGTCACAAGTCGAGCTGCAGTTCCATAGAAATTTCAGTTTTACCGCTGAACTAAAAATGGGTAGAAAGTACTTTTTCTCCCTTCCTGTTAATGCCACAGACTTCCCCTTTACAGTGCACACTTTGTCTAATCTTCCCCGCTTCAGCCCAGAAATATTGAGCTTCAGATGTGTTGTTAACGTTGAGTAAAAAAGTTGCTCGCAGCTGTTCTAGGAACACATTCTGAAATCGCGTATATCTTTGCTTCTACACATAGCAATGTATTGTGCTTTGCTTTACACACTATTCTACCGTCAAGAGGAGAGAATTCATCAAGTTTAATAAGCACAAACACTGTATAAGTCGAATTTCAGCATTTTTGTGTGACCGGGAAAACCACAGTCACAAGCCGAGCTGCAGTTCCATAGAAATTTCAGTTTTACCGCTGAACTAAAAATGGGTAGAAAGTACTATTTCTCCCTTCCTGTTAATGCCACAGACTTCCCCTTTACAGTGCACACTTTGTCTAATCCTCCCCGCTTCAGCCCAGAAATATTGAGCTTCAGATGTGTTGTTAACGTTGAGTAAAAAAGTTGCTCGCAGCTGTTCTAGGAACACATTATGAAATCGCGTATATCTTTGCTTCTACACATAGCAATGTATTGTGCTTTGCTTTACACACTATTCTACCGTCAAGAGGAGAGAATTCATCAAGTTTAATAAGCACAAACACTGTATAAGTCGAATTTCAGCATTTTTGTGTGACCGGGAAAACCACAGTCACAAGCCGAGCTGCAGTTCCATAGAAATTTCAGTTTTACCGCTGAACTAAAAATGGGTAGAAAGTACTATTTCTCCCTTCCTGTTAATGCCACAGACTTCCCCTTTACAGTGCACACTTTGTCTAATCCTCCCCGCTTCAGCCCAGAAATATTGAGCTTCAGATGTGTTGTTAACGTTGAGTAAAAAAGTTGCTCGCAGCTGTTCTAGGAACACATTATGAAATCGCGTATATCTTTGCTTCTACACATAGCAATGTATTGTGCTTTGCTTTACACACTATTCTACCGTCAAGAGGAGAGAATTCATCAAGTTTAATAAGCACAAACACTGTATAAGTCGAATTTCAGCATTTTTGTGTGACCGGGAAAACCAGAGTCACAAGCCGAGCTGCAGTTCCATAGAAACTTCAGTTTTACCGCTGATCCTAAAAATGGGTAGAAAGTACTTTTTCTCCCTTCCTGTTAATGCCACAGACTTCCCCTTTACAGTGCACACTTTGTCTAATCCTCCCCGCTTCAGCCCAGAAATATTGAGCTTCAGATGTGTTGTTAACGTTGAGTAAAAAAGTTGCTCGCAGCTGTTCTAGGAACACATTATGAAATCGCGTATATCTTTGCTTCTACACATAGCAATGTATTGTGCTTTGCTTTACACACTATTCTACCGTCAAGAGGAGAGAATTCATCAAGTTTAATAAGCACAAACACTGTATAAGTCGAATTTCAGCATTTTTGTGTGACTGGGAAAACCACAGTCACAAGCCGAGCTGCAGTTCCATAGAAATTTCAGTTTTACCGCTGAACTAGAAATGGGTAGAAAGTACTTTTTCTCCCTTCCTGTTAATGCCACAGACTTCGCCTTTACAGTGCACACTTTGTCTAATCCTCCCCGCTTCAGCCCAGAAATATTAAGCTTCAGATGTGTTGTTAACGTTGAGTAAAAAAGTTGCTCGCAGCTGTTCTAGGAACACATTCTGAAATCGCGTATATCTTTGCTTCTACACATAGCAATGTATTGTGCTTTGCTTTACACACTATTCTACCGTCAAGAGGAGAGAATTCATCAAGTTTAATAAGCACAAACACTGTATAAGTCGAATTTCAGCATTTTTGTGTGACCGGGAAAAACAAAGTCACAAAACGAGCTGCAGTTCCATAGAAACTTCAGTTTTACCGCTGAACCTAAAAATGGGTAGAAAGTACTTTTTCTCCCTTCCTGTTAATGCCACAGACTTCCCCTTTACAGTGCACACTTTGTCTAATCCTCCCCGCTTCAGCCCAGAAATATTGAGCTTCAGATGTGTTGTTAACGTTGAGTAAAAAAGTTGCTCGCAGCTGTTCTAGGAACACATTATGAAATCGCGTATATCTTTGCTTCTACACATAGCAATGTATTGTGCTTTGCTTTACACACTATTCTACCGTCAAGAGGAGAGAATTCATCAAGTTTAATAAGCACAAACACTGTATAAGTCGAATTTCAGCATTTTTGTGTGACCGGGAAAACCACAGTCACAAGCCGAGCTGCAGTTCCATAGAAATTTCAGTTTTACCGCTGAACTAAAAATGGGTAGAAAGTACTTTTTCTCCCTTCCTGTTAATGCCACAGACTTCCCCTTTACAGTGCACACTTTGTCTAATCTTCCCCGCTTCAGCCCAGAAATATTGAGCTTCAGATGTGTTGTTAACGTTGAGTAAAAAAGTTGCTCGCAGCTGTTCTAGGAACACATTATGAAATCGCGTATATCTTTGCTTCTACACATAGCAATGTATTGTGCTTTGCTTTACACACTATTCTACCGTCAAGAGGAGAGAATTCATCAAGTTTAATAAGCACAAACACTGTATAAGTCGAATTTCAGCATTTTTGTGTGACCGGGAAAACCACAGTCACGAGACGAGCTGCAGTTCCATAGAAATTTCAGTTTTACCGCTGAACTAAAAATGGGTAGAAAGTACTATTTCTCCCTTCCTGTTAATGCCACAGACTTCCCCTTTACAGTGCACACTTTGTCTAATCCTCCCCGCTTCAGCCCAGAAATATTGAGCTTCAGATGTGTTGTTAACGTTGAGTAAAAAAGTTGCTCGCAGCTGTTCTAGGATCACATTATGAAATCGCGTATATCTTTGCTTCTACACATAGCAATGTATTGTGCTTTGCTTTACACACTATTCTACCGTCAAGAGGAGAGAATTCATCAAGTTTAATAAGCACAAACACTGTATAAGTCGAATTTCAGCATTTTTGTGTGACCGGGAAAACCAGAGTCACAAGCCGAGCTGCAGTTCCATAGAAACTTCAGTTTTACCGCTGAACCTAAAAATGGGTAGAAAGTACTTTTTCTCCCTTCCTGTTAATGCCACAGACTTCCCCTTTACAGTGCACACTTTGTCTAATCCTCCCCGCTTCAGCCCAGAAATATTGAGCTTCAGATGTGTTGTTAACGTTGAGTAAAAAAGTTGCTCGCAGCTGTTCTAGGAACACATTCTGAAATCGCGTATATCTTTGCTACTACACATAGCAATGTATTGTGCTTTGCTTTACACACTATTCTACCGTCAAGAGGAGAGAATTCATCAAGTTTAATAAGCACAAACACTGTATAAGTCGAATTTCAGCATTTTTGTGTGACCGGGAAAAACAAAGTCACAAAACGAGCTGCAGTTCCATAGAAACTTCAGTTTTACCGCTGAACATAAAAATGGGTAGAAAGTACTTTTTCTCCCTTCCTGTTAATGCCACAGACTTCCCCTTTACAGTGCACACTTTGTCTAATCCTCCCCGCTTCAGCCCAGAAATATTGAGCTTCAGATGTGTTGTTAACGTTGAGTAAAAAAGTTGCTCGCAGCTGTTCTAGGAACACATTATGAAATCGCGTATATCTTTGCTTCTACACATAGCAATGTATTGTGCTTTGCTTTACACACTATTCTACCGTCAAGAGGAGAGAATTCATCAAGTTTAATAAGCACAAACACTGTATAAGTCGAATTTCAGCATTTTTGTGTGACCGGGAAAACCACAGTCACAAGCCGAGCTGCAGTTCCATAGAAATTTCAGTTTTACCGCTGAACTAAAAATGGGTAGAAAGTACTATTTCTCCCTTCCTGTTAATGCCACAGACTTCCCCTTTACAGTGCACACTTTGTCTAATCCTCCCCGCTTCAGCCCAGAAATATTGAGCTTCAGATGTGTTGTTAACGTTGAGTAAAAAAGTTGCTCGCAGCTGTTCTAGGAACACATTATGAAATCGCGTATATCTTTGCTTCTACACATAGCAATGTATTGTGCTTTGCTTTACACACTATTCTACCGTCAAGAGGAGAGAATTCATCAAGTTTAATAAGCACAAACACTGTATAAGTCGAATTTCAGCATTTTTTTGTGACCGGGAAAACCACAGTCACAAGCCGAGCTGCAGTTCCATAGAAATTTCAGTTTTACCGCTGAACTAAAAATGGGTAGAAAGTACTTTTTCTCCCTTCCTGTTAATGCCACAGACTTCCCCTTTACAGTGCACACTTTGTCTAATCCTCCCCGCTTCAGCCCAGAAATATTGAGCTTCAGATGTGTTGTTAACGTTGAGTAAAAAAGTTGCTCGCAGCTGTTCTAGGAACACATTATGAAATCGCGTATATATTTGCTTCTACTCATAGCAATGTATTGTGCTTTGCTTTACACACTATTCTACCGTCAAGAGGAGAGAATTCATCAAGTTTAATAAGCACAAACACTGTATAAGTCGAATTTCAGCATTTTTGTGTGACCGGGAAAACCACAGTCACAAGCCGAGCTGCAGTTCCATAGAAATTTCAGTTTTACCGCTGAACTAAAAATGGGTAGAAAGTACTATTTCTCCCTTCCTGTTAATGCCACAGACTTCCCCTTTACAGTGCACACTTTGTCTAATCCTCCCCGCTTCAGCCCAGAAATATTGAGCTTCAGATGTGTTGTTAACGTTGAGTAAAAAAGTTGCTCGCAGCTGTTCTAGGATCACATTATGAAATCGCGTATATCTTTGCTTCTACACATAGCAATGTATTGTGCTTTGCTTTACACACTATTCTACCGTCAAGAGGAGAGAATTCATCAAGTTTAATAAGCACAAACACTGTATAAGTCGAATTTCAGCATTTTTGTGTGACCGGGAAAACCAGAGTCACAAGCCGAGCTGCAGTTCCATAGAAACTTCAGTTTTACCGCTGAACCTAAAAATGGGTAGAAAGTACTTTTTCTCCCTTCCTGTTAATGCCACAGACTTCCCCTTTACAGTGCACACTTTGTCTAATCCTCCCCGCTTCAGCCCAGAAATATTGAGCTTCAGATGTGTTGTTAACGTTGAGTAAAAAAGTTGCTCGCAGCTGTTCTAGGAACACATTCTGAAATCGCGTATATCTTTGCTACTACACATAGCAATGTATTGTGCTTTGCTTTACACACTATTCTACCGTCAAGAGGAGAGAATTCATCAAGTTTAATAAGCACAAACACTGTATAAGTCGAATTTCAGCATTTTTGTGTGACCGGGAAAAACAAAGTCACAAAACGAGCTGCAGTTCCATAGAAACTTCAGTTTTACCGCTGAACATAAAAATGGGTAGAAAGTACTTTTTCTCCCTTCCTGTTAATGCCACAGACTTCCCCTTTACAGTGCACACTTTGTCTAATCCTCCCCGCTTCAGCCCAGAAATATTGAGCTTCAGATGTGTTGTTAACGTTGAGTAAAAAAGTTGCTCGCAGCTGTTCTAGGAACACATTATGAAATCGCGTATATCTTTGCTTCTACACATAGCAATGTATTGTGCTTTGCTTTACACACTATTCTACCGTCAAGAGGAGAGAATTCATCAAGTTTAATAAGCACAAACACTGTATAAGTCGAATTTCAGCATTTTTGTGTGACCGGGAAAACCACAGTCACAAGCCGAGCTGCAGTTCCATAGAAATTTCAGTTTTACCGCTGAACTAAAAATGGGTAGAAAGTACTATTTCTCCCTTCCTGTTAATGCCACAGACTTCCCCTTTACAGTGCACACTTTGTCTAATCCTCCCCGCTTCAGCCCAGAAATATTGAGCTTCAGATGTGTTGTTAACGTTGAGTAAAAAAGTTGCTCGCAGCTGTTCTAGGAACACATTATGAAATCGCGTATATCTTTGCTTCTACACATAGCAATGTATTGTGCTTTGCTTTACACACTATTCTACCGTCAAGAGGAGAGAATTCATCAAGTTTAATAAGCACAAACACTGTATAAGTCGAATTTCAGCATTTTTGTGTGACCGGGAAAACCAGAGTCACAAGCCGAGCTGCAGTTCCATAGAAACTTCAGTTTTACCGCTGATCCTAAAAATGGGTAGAAAGTACTTTTTCTCCCTTCCTGTTAATGCCACAGACTTCCCCTTTACAGTGCACACTTTGTCTAATCCTCCCCGCTTCAGCCCAGAAATATTGAGCTTCAGATGTGTTGTTAACGTTGAGTAAAAAAGTTGCTCGCAGCTGTTCTAGGAACACATTATGAAATCGCGTATATCTTTGCTTCTACACATAGCAATGTATTGTGCTTTGCTTTACACACTATTCTACCGTCAAGAGGAGAGAATTCATCAAGTTTAATAAGCACAAACACTGTATAAGTCGAATTTCAGCATTTTTGTGTGACTGGGAAAACCACAGTCACAAGCCGAGCTGCAGTTCCATAGAAATTTCAGTTTTACCGCTGAACTAGAAATGGGTAGAAAGTACTTTTTCTCCCTTCCTGTTAATGCCACAGACTTCGCCTTTACAGTGCACACTTTGTCTAATCCTCCCCGCTTCAGCCCAGAAATATTAAGCTTCAGATGTGTTGTTAACGTTGAGTAAAAAAGTTGCTCGCAGCTGTTCTAGGAACACATTCTGAAATCGCGTATATCTTTGCTTCTACACATAGCAATGTATTGTGCTTTGCTTTACACACTATTCTACCGTCAAGAGGAGAGAATTCATCAAGTTTAATAAGCACAAACACTGTATAAGTCGAATTTCAGCATTTTTGTGTGACCGGGAAAAACAAAGTCACAAAACGAGCTGCAGTTCCATAGAAACTTCAGTTTTACCGCTGAACCTAAAAATGGGTAGAAAGTACTTTTTCTCCCTTCCTGTTAATGCCACAGACTTCCCCTTTACAGTGCACACTTTGTCTAATCCTCCCCGCTTCAGCCCAGAAATATTGAGCTTCAGATGTGTTGTTAACGTTGAGTAAAAAAGTTGCTCGCAGCTGTTCTAGGAACACATTATGAAATCGCGTATATCTTTGCTTCTACACATAGCAATGTATTGTGCTTTGCTTTACACACTATTCTACCGTCAAGAGGAGAGAATTCATCAAGTTTAATAAGCACAAACACTGTATAAGTCGAATTTCAGCATTTTTGTGTGACCGGGAAAACCAGAGTCACAAGCCGAGTTGCAGTTCCATAGAAACTTCAGTTTTACCGCTGAACCTAAAAATGGGTAGAAAGTACTTTTTCTCCCTTCCTGTTAATGCCACAGACTTCCCCTTTACAGTGCACACTTTGTCTAATCCTCCCCGCTTCAGCCCAGAAATATTGAGCTTCAGATGTGTTGTTAACGTTGAGTAAAAAAGTTGCTCGCAGCTGTTCTAGGAACACATTCTGAAATCGCGTATATCTTTGCTTCTACACATAGCAATGTATTGTGCTTTGCTTTACACACTATTCTACCGTCAAGAGGAGAGAATTCATCAAGTTTAATAAGCACAAACACTGTATAAGAAGAATTTCAGCATTTTTGTGTGACCGGGAAAACCACAGTCACAAGCCGAGCTGCAGTTCCATAGAAATTTCAGTTTTACCGCTGAACTAGAAATGGGTAGAAAGTACTTTTTCTCCCTTCCTGTTAATGCCACAGACTTCCCCTTTACAGTGCACACTTTGTCTAATCCTCCCCGCTTCAGCCCAGAAATATTAAGCTTCAGATGTGTTGTTAACGTTGAGTAAAAAAGTTGCTCGCAGCTGTTCTAGGAACACATTCTGAAATCGCGTATATCTTTGCTTCTACACATAGCAATATATTGTGCTTTGCTTTACACACTATTCTACCGTCAAGAGGAGAGAATTCATCAAGTTTAATTAGCACAAACACTGTATAAGTCGAATTTCAGCATTTTTGTGTGACCGGGAAAACCACAGTCACAAGCCGAGCTGCAGTTCCATAGAAATTTCAGTTTTACCGCTGAACTAAAAATGGGTAGAAAGTACTTTTTCTCCCTTCCTGTTAATGCCACAGACTTCCCCTTTACAGTGCACACTTTGTCTAATCCTCCCCGCTTCAGCCCAGAAATATTAAGCTTCAGATGTGTTGTTAACGTTGAGTAAAAAAGTTGCTCGCAGCTGTTCTAGAAACACATTCTGAAATCGCGTATATCTTTGCTTCTACACATAGCAATGTATTGTGCTTTGCTTTACACACTATTCTACCGTCAAGAGGAGAGAATTCATCAAGTTTAATAAGCACAAACACTGTATAAGTCGAATTTCAGCATTTTTGTGTGACCGGGAAAACCACAGTCACAAGCCGAGCTGCAGTTCCATAGAAATTTCAGTTTTACCGCTGAACTAAAAATGGGTAGAAAGTACTTTTTCTCCCTTCCTGTTAATGCCACAGACTTCCCCTTTACAGTGCACACTTTGTCTAATCTTCCCCGCTTCAGCCCAGAAATATTGAGCTTCAGATGTGTTGTTAACGTTGAGTAAAAAAGTTGCTCGCAGCTGTTCTAGGAACACATTATGAAATCGCGTATATCTTTGCTTCTACACATAGCAATGTATTGTGCTTTGCTTTACACACTATTCTACCGTCAAGAGGAGAGAATTCATCAAGTTTAATAAGCACAAACACTGTATAAGTCGAATTTCAGCATTTTTGTGTGACCGGGAAAACCACAGTCACAAGCCGAGCTGCAGTTCCATAGAAATTTCAGTTTTACCGCTGAACTAAAAATGGGTAGAAAGTACTATTTCTCCCTTCCTGTTAATGCCACAGACTTCCCCTTTACAGTGCACACTTTGTCTAATCCTCCCCGCTTCAGCCCAGAAATATTGAGCTTCAGATGTGTTGTTAACGTTGAGTAAAAAAGTTGCTCGCAGCTGTTCTAGGAACACATTATGAAATCGCGTATATCTTTGCTTCTACACATAGCAATGTATTGTGCTTTGCTTTACACACTATTCTACCGTCAAGAGGAGAGAATTCATCAAGTTTAATAAGCACAAACACTGTATAAGTCGAATTTCAGCATTTTTGTGTGACCGGGAAAACCAGAGTCACAAGCCGAGCTGCAGTTCCATAGAAACTTCAGTTTTACCGCTGATCCTAAAAATGGGTAGAAAGTACTTTTTCTCCCTTCCTGTTAATGCCACAGACTTCCCCTTTACAGTGCACACTTTGTCTAATCCTCCCCGCTTCAGCCCAGAAATATTGAGCTTCAGATGTGTTGTTAACGTTGAGTAAAAAAGTTGCTCGCAGCTGTTCTAGGAACACATTATGAAATCGCGTATATCTTTGCTTCTACACATAGCAATGTATTGTGCTTTGCTTTACACACTATTCTACCGTCAAGAGGAGAGAATTCATCAAGTTTAATAAGCACAAACACTGTATAAGTCGAATTTCAGCATTTTTGTGTGACTGGGAAAACCACAGTCACAAGCCGAGCTGCAGTTCCATAGAAATTTCAGTTTTACCGCTGAACTAGAAATGGGTAGAAAGTACTTTTTCTCCCTTCCTGTTAATGCCACAGACTTCGCCTTTACAGTGCACACTTTGTCTAATCCTCCCCGCTTCAGCCCAGAAATATTAAGCTTCAGATGTGTTGTTAACGTTGAGTAAAAAAGTTGCTCGCAGCTGTTCTAGGAACACATTCTGAAATCGCGTATATCTTTGCTTCTACACATAGCAATGTATTGTGCTTTGCTTTACACACTATTCTACCGTCAAGAGGAGAGAATTCATCAAGTTTAATAAGCACAAACACTGTATAAGTCGAATTTCAGCATTTTTGTGTGACCGGGAAAAACAAAGTCACAAAACGAGCTGCAGTTCCATAGAAACTTCAGTTTTACCGCTGAACCTAAAAATGGGTAGAAAGTACTTTTTCTCCCTTCCTGTTAATGCCACAGACTTCCCCTTTACAGTGCACACTTTGTCTAATCCTCCCCGCTTCAGCCCAGAAATATTGAGCTTCAGATGTGTTGTTAACGTTGAGTAAAAAAGTTGCTCGCAGCTGTTCTAGGAACACATTATGAAATCGCGTATATCTTTGCTTCTACACATAGCAATGTATTGTGCTTTGCTTTACACACTATTCTACCGTCAAGAGGAGAGAATTCATCAAGTTTAATAAGCACAAACACTGTATAAGTCGAATTTCAGCATTTTTGTGTGACCGGGAAAACCAGAGTCACAAGCCGAGTTGCAGTTCCATAGAAACTTCAGTTTTACCGCTGAACCTAAAAATGGGTAGAAAGTACTTTTTCTCCCTTCCTGTTAATGCCACAGACTTCCCCTTTACAGTGCACACTTTGTCTAATCCTCCCCGCTTCAGCCCAGAAATATTGAGCTTCAGATGTGTTGTTAACGTTGAGTAAAAAAGTTGCTCGCAGCTGTTCTAGGAACACATTCTGAAATCGCGTATATCTTTGCTTCTACACATAGCAATGTATTGTGCTTTGCTTTACACACTATTCTACCGTCAAGAGGAGAGAATTCATCAAGTTTAATAAGCACAAACACTGTATAAGAAGAATTTCAGCATTTTTGTGTGACCGGGAAAACCACAGTCACAAGCCGAGCTGCAGTTCCATAGAAATTTCAGTTTTACCGCTGAACTAGAAATGGGTAGAAAGTACTTTTTCTCCCTTCCTGTTAATGCCACAGACTTCCCCTTTACAGTGCACACTTTGTCTAATCCTCCCCGCTTCAGCCCAGAAATATTAAGCTTCAGATGTGTTGTTAACGTTGAGTAAAAAAGTTGCTCGCAGCTGTTCTAGGAACACATTCTGAAATCGCGTATATCTTTGCTTCTACACATAGCAATGTATTGTGCTTTGCTTTACACACTATTCTACCGTCAAGAGGAGAGAATTCATCAAGTTTAATAAGCACAAACACTGTATAAGTCGAATTTCAGCATTTTTGTGTGACCGGGAAAACCACAGTCACAAGCCGAGCTGCAGTTCCATAGAAATTTCAGTTTTACCGCTGAACTAAAAATGGGTAGAAAGTACTTTTTCTCCCTTCCTGTTAATGCCACAGACTTCCCCTTTACAGTGCACACTTTGTCTAATCTTCCCCGCTTCAGCCCAGAAATATTGAGCTTCAGATGTGTTGTTAACGTTGAGTAAAAAAGTTGCTCGCAGCTGTTCTAGGAACACATTATGAAATCGCGTATATCTTTGCTTCTACACATAGCAATGTATTGTGCTTTGCTTTACACACTATTCTACCGTCAAGAGGAGAGAATTCATCAAGTTTAATAAGCACAAACACTGTATAAGTCGAATTTCAGCATTTTTGTGTGACCGGGAAAACCACAGTCACAAGCCGAGCTGCAGTTCCATAGAAATTTCAGTTTTACCGCTGAACTAAAAATGGGTAGAAAGTACTATTTCTCCCTTCCTGTTAATGCCACAGACTTCCCCTTTACAGTGCACACTTTGTCTAATCCTCCCCGCTTCAGCCCAGAAATATTGAGCTTCAGATGTGTTGTTAACGTTGAGTAAAAAAGTTGCTCGCAGCTGTTCTAGGAACACATTATGAAATCGCGTATATCTTTGCTTCTACACATAGCAATGTATTGTGCTTTGCTTTACACACTATTCTACCGTCAAGAGGAGAGAATTCATCAAGTTTAATAAGCACAAACACTGTATAAGTCGAATTTCAGCATTTTTGTGTGACCGGGAAAACCAGAGTCACAAGCCGAGCTGCAGTTCCATAGAAACTTCAGTTTTACCGCTGATCCTAAAAATGGGTAGAAAGTACTTTTTCTCCCTTCCTGTTAATGCCACAGACTTCCCCTTTACAGTGCACACTTTGTCTAATCCTCCCCGCTTCAGCCCAGAAATATTGAGCTTCAGATGTGTTGTTAACGTTGAGTAAAAAAGTTGCTCGCAGCTGTTCTAGGAACACATTATGAAATCGCGTATATCTTTGCTTCTACACATAGCAATGTATTGTGCTTTGCTTTACACACTATTCTACCGTCAAGAGGAGAGAATTCATCAAGTTTAATAAGCACAAACACTGTATAAGTCGAATTTCAGCATTTTTGTGTGACTGGGAAAACCACAGTCACAAGCCGAGCTGCAGTTCCATAGAAATTTCAGTTTTACCGCTGAACTAGAAATGGGTAGAAAGTACTTTTTCTCCCTTCCTGTTAATGCCACAGACTTCGCCTTTACAGTGCACACTTTGTCTAATCCTCCCCGCTTCAGCCCAGAAATATTAAGCTTCAGATGTGTTGTTAACGTTGAGTAAAAAAGTTGCTCGCAGCTGTTCTAGGAACACATTCTGAAATCGCGTATATCTTTGCTTCTACACATAGCAATGTATTGTGCTTTGCTTTACACACTATTCTACCGTCAAGAGGAGAGAATTCATCAAGTTTAATAAGCACAAACACTGTATAAGTCGAATTTCAGCATTTTTGTGTGACCGGGAAAACCACAGTCACAAGCCGAGCTGCAGTTCCATAGAAATTTCAGTTTTACCGCTGAACTAAAAATGGGTAGAAAGTACTTTTTCTCCCTTCCTGTTAATGCCACAGACTTCCCCTTTACAGTGCACACTTTGTCTAATCTTCCCCGCTTCAGCCCAGAAATATTGAGCTTCAGATGTGTTGTTAACGTTGAGTAAAAAAGTTGCTCGCAGCTGTTCTAGGAACACATTATGAAATCGCGTATATCTTTGCTTCTACACATAGCAATGTATTGTGCTTTGCTTTACACACTATTCTACCGTCAAGAGGAGAGAATTCATCAAGTTTAATAAGCACAAACACTGTATAAGTCGAATTTCAGCATTTTTGTGTGACCGGGAAAACCACAGTCACAAGCCGAGCTGCAGTTCCATAGAAATTTCAGTTTTACCGCTGAACTAAAAATGGGTAGAAAGTACTATTTCTCCCTTCCTGTTAATGCCACAGACTTCCCCTTTACAGTGCACACTTTGTCTAATCCTCCCCGCTTCAGCCCAGAAATATTGAGCTTCAGATGTGTTGTTAACGTTGAGTAAAAAAGTTGCTCGCAGCTGTTCTAGGAACACATTATGAAATCGCGTATATCTTTGCTTCTACACATAGCAATGTATTGTGCTTTGCTTTACACACTATTCTACCGTCAAGAGGAGAGAATTCATCAAGTTTAATAAGCACAAACACTGTATAAGTCGAATTTCAGCATTTTTGTGTGACCGGGAAAACCACAGTCACAAGCCGAGCTGCAGTTCCATAGAAATTTCAGTTTTACCGCTGAACTAAAAATGGGTAGAAAGTACTATTTCTCCCTTCCTGTTAATGCCACAGACTTCCCCTTTACAGTGCACACTTTGTCTAATCCTCCCCGCTTCAGCCCAGAAATATTGAGCTTCAGATGTGTTGTTAACGTTGAGTAAAAAAGTTGCTCGCAGCTGTTCTAGGAACACATTATGAAATCGCGTATATCTTTGCTTCTACACATAGCAATGTATTGTGCTTTGCTTTACACACTATTCTACCGTCAAGAGGAGAGAATTCATCAAGTTTAATAAGCACAAACACTGTATAAGTCGAATTTCAGCATTTTTGTGTGACCGGGAAAACCAGAGTCACAAGCCGAGCTGCAGTTCCATAGAAACTTCAGTTTTACCGCTGATCCTAAAAATGGGTAGAAAGTACTTTTTCTCCCTTCCTGTTAATGCCACAGACTTCCCCTTTACAGTGCACACTTTGTCTAATCCTCCCCGCTTCAGCCCAGAAATATTGAGCTTCAGATGTGTTGTTAACGTTGAGTAAAAAAGTTGCTCGCAGCTGTTCTAGGAACACATTATGAAATCGCGTATATCTTTGCTTCTACACATAGCAATGTATTGTGCTTTGCTTTACACACTATTCTACCGTCAAGAGGAGAGAATTCATCAAGTTTAATAAGCACAAACACTGTATAAGTCGAATTTCAGCATTTTTGTGTGACTGGGAAAACCACAGTCACAAGCCGAGCTGCAGTTCCATAGAAATTTCAGTTTTACCGCTGAACTAGAAATGGGTAGAAAGTACTTTTTCTCCCTTCCTGTTAATGCCACAGACTTCGCCTTTACAGTGCACACTTTGTCTAATCCTCCCCGCTTCAGCCCAGAAATATTAAGCTTCAGATGTGTTGTTAACGTTGAGTAAAAAAGTTGCTCGCAGCTGTTCTAGGAACACATTCTGAAATCGCGTATATCTTTGCTTCTACACATAGCAATGTATTGTGCTTTGCTTTACACACTATTCTACCGTCAAGAGGAGAGAATTCATCAAGTTTAATAAGCACAAACACTGTATAAGTCGAATTTCAGCATTTTTGTGTGACCGGGAAAAACAAAGTCACAAAACGAGCTGCAGTTCCATAGAAACTTCAGTTTTACCGCTGAACCTAAAAATGGGTAGAAAGTACTTTTTCTCCCTTCCTGTTAATGCCACAGACTTCCCCTTTACAGTGCACACTTTGTCTAATCCTCCCCGCTTCAGCCCAGAAATATTGAGCTTCAGATGTGTTGTTAACGTTGAGTAAAAAAGTTGCTCGCAGCTGTTCTAGGAACACATTATGAAATCGCGTATATCTTTGCTTCTACACATAGCAATGTATTGTGCTTTGCTTTACACACTATTCTACCGTCAAGAGGAGAGAATTCATCAAGTTTAATAAGCACAAACACTGTATAAGTCGAATTTCAGCATTTTTGTGTGACCGGGAAAACCACAGTCACAAGCCGAGCTGCAGTTCCATAGAAATTTCAGTTTTACCGCTGAACTAAAAATGGGTAGAAAGTACTTTTTCTCCCTTCCTGTTAATGCCACAGACTTCCCCTTTACAGTGCACACTTTGTCTAATCTTCCCCGCTTCAGCCCAGAAATATTGAGCTTCAGATGTGTTGTTAACGTTGAGTAAAAAAGTTGCTCGCAGCTGTTCTAGGAACACATTATGAAATCGCGTATATCTTTGCTTCTACACATAGCAATGTATTGTGCTTTGCTTTACACACTATTCTACCGTCAAGAGGAGAGAATTCATCAAGTTTAATAAGCACAAACACTGTATAAGTCGAATTTCAGCATTTTTGTGTGACCGGGAAAACCACAGTCACAAGCCGAGCTGCAGTTCCATAGAAATTTCAGTTTTACCGCTGAACTAAAAATGGGTAGAAAGTACTATTTCTCCCTTCCTGTTAATGCCACAGACTTCCCCTTTACAGTGCACACTTTGTCTAATCCTCCCCGCTTCAGCCCAGAAATATTGAGCTTCAGATGTGTTGTTAACGTTGAGTAAAAAAGTTGCTCGCAGCTGTTCTAGGATCACATTATGAAATCGCGTATATCTTTGCTTCTACACATAGCAATGTATTGTGCTTTGCTTTACACACTATTCTACCGTCAAGAGGAGAGAATTCATCAAGTTTAATAAGCACAAACACTGTATAAGTCGAATTTCAGCATTTTTGTGTGACCGGGAAAACCAGAGTCACAAGCCGAGCTGCAGTTCCATAGAAACTTCAGTTTTACCGCTGAACCTAAAAATGGGTAGAAAGTACTTTTTCTCCCTTCCTGTTAATGCCACAGACTTCCCCTTTACAGTGCACACTTTGTCTAATCCTCCCCGCTTCAGCCCAGAAATATTGAGCTTCAGATGTGTTGTTAACGTTGAGTAAAAAAGTTGCTCGCAGCTGTTCTAGGAACACATTCTGAAATCGCGTATATCTTTGCTACTACACATAGCAATGTATTGTGCTTTGCTTTACACACTATTCTACCGTCAAGAGGAGAGAATTCATCAAGTTTAATAAGCACAAACACTGTATAAGTCGAATTTCAGCATTTTTGTGTGACCGGGAAAAACAAAGTCACAAAACGAGCTGCAGTTCCATAGAAACTTCAGTTTTACCGCTGAACATAAAAATGGGTAGAAAGTACTTTTTCTCCCTTCCTGTTAATGCCACAGACTTCCCCTTTACAGTGCACACTTTGTCTAATCCTCCCCGCTTCAGCCCAGAAATATTGAGCTTCAGATGTGTTGTTAACGTTGAGTAAAAAAGTTGCTCGCAGCTGTTCTAGGAACACATTATGAAATCGCGTATATCTTTGCTTCTACACATAGCAATGTATTGTGCTTTGCTTTACACACTATTCTACCGTCAAGAGGAGAGAATTCATCAAGTTTAATAAGCACAAACACTGTATAAGTCGAATTTCAGCATTTTTGTGTGACCGGGAAAACCACAGTCACAAGCCGAGCTGCAGTTCCATAGAAATTTCAGTTTTACCGCTGAACTAAAAATGGGTAGAAAGTACTATTTCTCCCTTCCTGTTAATGCCACAGACTTCCCCTTTACAGTGCACACTTTGTCTAATCCTCCCCGCTTCAGCCCAGAAATATTGAGCTTCAGATGTGTTGTTAACGTTGAGTAAAAAAGTTGCTCGCAGCTGTTCTAGGAACACATTATGAAATCGCGTATATCTTTGCTTCTACACATAGCAATGTATTGTGCTTTGCTTTACACACTATTCTACCGTCAAGAGGAGAGAATTCATCAAGTTTAATAAGCACAAACACTGTATAAGTCGAATTTCAGCATTTTTGTGTGACCGGGAAAACCACAGTCACAAGCCGAGCTGCAGTTCCATAGAAATTTCAGTTTTACCGCTGAACTAAAAATGGGTAGAAAGTACTATTTCTCCCTTCCTGTTAATGCCACAGACTTCCCCTGTACAGTGCACACTTTGTCTAATCCTCCCCGCTTCAGCCCAGAAATATTGAGCTTCAGATGTGTTGTTAACGTTGAGTAAAAAAGTTGCTCGCAGCTGTTCTAGGAACACATTATGAAATCGCGTATATCTTTGCTTCTACACATAGCAATGTATTGTGCTTTGCTTTACACACTATTCTACCGTCAAGAGGAGAGAATTCATCAAGTTTAATAAGCACAAACACTGTATAAGTCGAATTTCAGCATTTTTTTGTGACCGGGAAAACCACAGTCACAAGCCGAGCTGCAGTTCCATAGAAATTTCAGTTTTACCGCTGAACTAAAAATGGGTAGAAAGTACTTTTTCTCCCTTCCTGTTAATGCCACAGACTTCCCCTTTACAGTGCACACTTTGTCTAATCCTCCCCGCTTCAGCCCAGAAATATTGAGCTTCAGATGTGTTGTTAACGTTGAGTAAAAAAGTTGCTCGCAGCTGTTCTAGGAACACATTATGAAATCGCGTATATATTTGCTTCTACTCATAGCAATGTATTGTGCTTTGCTTTACACACTATTCTACCGTCAAGAGGAGAGAATTCATCAAGTTTAATAAGCACAAACACTGTATAAGTCGAATTTCAGCATTTTTGTGTGACCGGGAAAACCACAGTCACAAGCCGAGCTGCAGTTCCATAGAAATTTCAGTTTTACCGCTGAACTAAAAATGGGTAGAAAGTACTATTTCTCCCTTCCTGTTAATGCCACAGACTTCCCCTTTACAGTGCACACTTTGTCTAATCCTCCCCGCTTCAGCCCAGAAATATTGAGCTTCAGATGTGTTGTTAACGTTGAGTAAAAAAGTTGCTCGCAGCTGTTCTAGGAACACATTATGAAATCGCGTATATCTTTGCTTCTACACATAGCAATGTATTGTGCTTTGCTTTACACACTATTCTACCGTCAAGAGGAGAGAATTCATCAAGTTTAATAAGCACAAACACTGTATAAGTCGAATTTCAGCATTTTTGTGTGACCGGGAAAACCACAGTCACAAGCCGAGCTGCAGTTCCATAGAAATTTCAGTTTTACCGCTGAACTAAAAATGGGTAGAAAGTACTATTTCTCCCTTCCTGTTAATGCCACAGACTTCCCCTGTACAGTGCACACTTTGTCTAATCCTCCCCGCTTCAGCCCAGAAATATTGAGCTTCAGATGTGTTGTTAACGTTGAGTAAAAAAGTTGCTCGCAGCTGTTCTAGGAACACATTATGAAATCGCGTATATCTTTGCTTCTACACATAGCAATGTATTGTGCTTTGCTTTACACACTATTCTACCGTCAAGAGGAGAGAATTCATCAAGTTTAATAAGCACAAACACTGTATAAGTCGAATTTCAGCATTTTTTTGTGACCGGGAAAACCACAGTCACAAGCCGAGCTGCAGTTCCATAGAAATTTCAGTTTTACCGCTGAACTAAAAATGGGTAGAAAGTACTTTTTCTCCCTTCCTGTTAATGCCACAGACTTCCCCTTTACAGTGCACACTTTGTCTAATCCTCCCCGCTTCAGCCCAGAAATATTGAGCTTCAGATGTGTTGTTAACGTTGAGTAAAAAAGTTGCTCGCAGCTGTTCTAGGAACACATTATGAAATCGCGTATATCTTTGCTTCTACTCATAGCAATGTATTGTGCTTTGCTTTACACACTATTCTACCGTCAAGAGGAGAGAATTCATCAAGTTTAATAAGCACAAACACTGTATAAGTCGAATTTCAGCATTTTTGTGTGACCGGGAAAACCACAGTCACAAGCCGAGCTGCAGTTCCATAGAAATTTCAGTTTTACCGCTGAACTAAAAATGGGTAGAAAGTACTTTTTCTCCCTTCCTGTTAATGCCACAGACTTCCCCTTTACAGTGCACACTTTGTCTAATCCTCCCCGCTTCAGCCCAGAAATATTGAGCTTCAGATGTGTTGTTAACGTTGAGTAAAAAAGTTGCTCGCAGCTGTTCTAGGAACACATTATGAAATCGCGTATATATTTGCTTCTACACATAGCAATGTATTGTGCTTTGCTTTACACACTATTCTACCGTCAAGAGGAGAGAATTCATCAAGTTTAATAAGCACAAACACTGTATAAGTCGAATTTCAGCATTTTTGTGTGACCGGGAAAACCACAGTCACAAGCCGAGCTGCAGTTCCATAGAAATTTCAGTTTTACCGCTGAACTAAAAATGGGTAGAAAGTACTATTTCTCCCTTCCTGTTAATGCCACAGACTTCCCCTTTACAGTGCACACTTTGTCTAATCCTCCCCGCTTCAGCCCAGAAATATTGAGCTTCAGATGTGTTGTTAACGTTGAGTAAAAAAGTTGCTCGCAGCTGTTCTAGGAACACATTATGAAATCGCGTATATCTTTGCTTCTACACATAGCAATGTATTGTGCTTTGCTTTACACACTATTCTACCGTCAAGAGGAGAGAATTCATCAAGTTTAATAAGCACAAACACTGTATAAGTCGAATTTCAGCATTTTTGTGTGACCGGGAAAAACAAAGTCACAAAACGAGCTGCAGTTCCATAGAAACTTCAGTTTTACCGCTGAACATAAAAATGGGTAGAAAGTACTTTTTCTCCCTTCCTGTTAATGCCACAGACTTCCCCTTTACAGTGCACACTTTGTCTAATCCTCCCCGCTTCAGCCCAGAAATATTGAGCTTCAGATGTGTTGTTAACGTTGAGTAAAAAAGTTGCTCGCAGCTGTTCTAGGAACACATTATGAAATCGCGTATATCTTTGCTTCTACACATAGCAATGTATTGTGCTTTGCTTTACACACTATTCTACCGTCAAGAGGAGAGAATTCATCAAGTTTAATAAGCACAAACACTGTATAAGTCGAATTTCAGCATTTTTGTGTGACCGGGAAAACCACAGTCACAAGCCGAGCTGCAGTTCCATAGAAATTTCAGTTTTACCGCTGAACTAAAAATGGGTAGAAAGTACTATTTCTCCCTTCCTGTTAATGCCACAGACTTCCCCTTTACAGTGCACACTTTGTCTAATCCTCCCCGCTTCAGCCCAGAAATATTGAGCTTCAGATGTGTTGTTAACGTTGAGTAAAAAAGTTGCTCGCAGCTGTTCTAGGAACACATTATGAAATCGCGTATATCTTTGCTTCTACACATAGCAATGTATTGTGCTTTGCTTTACACACTATTCTACCGTCAAGAGGAGAGAATTCATCAAGTTTAATAAGCACAAACACTGTATAAGTCGAATTTCAGCATTTTTGTGTGACCGGGAAAACCACAGTCACAAGCCGAGCTGCAGTTCCATAGAAATTTCAGTTTTACCGCTGAACTAAAAATGGGTAGAAAGTACTATTTCTCCCTTCCTGTTAATGCCACAGACTTCCCCTGTACAGTGCACACTTTGTCTAATCCTCCCCGCTTCAGCCCAGAAATATTGAGCTTCAGATGTGTTGTTAACGTTGAGTAAAAAAGTTGCTCGCAGCTGTTCTAGGAACACATTATGAAATCGCGTATATCTTTGCTTCTACACATAGCAATGTATTGTGCTTTGCTTTACACACTATTCTACCGTCAAGAGGAGAGAATTCATCAAGTTTAATAAGCACAAACACTGTATAAGTCGAATTTCAGCATTTTTTTGTGACCGGGAAAACCACAGTCACAAGCCGAGCTGCAGTTCCATAGAAATTTCAGTTTTACCGCTGAACTAAAAATGGGTAGAAAGTACTTTTTCTCCCTTCCTGTTAATGCCACAGACTTCCCCTTTACAGTGCACACTTTGTCTAATCCTCCCCGCTTCAGCCCAGAAATATTGAGCTTCAGATGTGTTGTTAACGTTGAGTAAAAAAGTTGCTCGCAGCTGTTCTAGGAACACATTATGAAATCGCGTATATATTTGCTTCTACTCATAGCAATGTATTGTGCTTTGCTTTACACACTATTCTACCGTCAAGAGGAGAGAATTCATCAAGTTTAATAAGCACAAACACTGTATAAGTCGAATTTCAGCATTTTTGTGTGACCGGGAAAACCACAGTCACAAGCCGAGCTGCAGTTCCATAGAAATTTCAGTTTTACCGCTGAACTAAAAATGGGTAGAAAGTACTATTTCTCCCTTCCTGTTAATGCCACAGACTTCCCCTTTACAGTGCACACTTTGTCTAATCCTCCCCGCTTCAGCCCAGAAATATTGAGCTTCAGATGTGTTGTTAACGTTGAGTAAAAAAGTTGCTCGCAGCTGTTCTAGGAACACATTATGAAATCGCGTATATCTTTGCTTCTACACATAGCAATGTATTGTGCTTTGCTTTACACACTATTCTACCGTCAAGAGGAGAGAATTCATCAAGTTTAATAAGCACAAACACTGTATAAGTCGAATTTCAGCATTTTTGTGTGACCGGGAAAACCACAGTCACAAGCCGAGCTGCAGTTCCATAGAAATTTCAGTTTTACCGCTGAACTAAAAATGGGTAGAAAGTACTATTTCTCCCTTCCTGTTAATGCCACAGACTTCCCCTGTACAGTGCACACTTTGTCTAATCCTCCCCGCTTCAGCCCAGAAATATTGAGCTTCAGATGTGTTGTTAACGTTGAGTAAAAAAGTTGCTCGCAGCTGTTCTAGGAACACATTATGAAATCGCGTATATCTTTGCTTCTACACATAGCAATGTATTGTGCTTTGCTTTACACACTATTCTACCGTCAAGAGGAGAGAATTCATCAAGTTTAATAAGCACAAACACTGTATAAGTCGAATTTCAGCATTTTTGTGTGACCGGGAAAACCACAGTCACAAGCCGAGCTGCAGTTCCATAGAAATTTCAGTTTTACCGCTGAACTAAAAATGGGTAGAAAGTACTATTTCTCCCTTCCTGTTAATGCCACAGACTTCCCCTTTACAGTGCACACTTTGTCTAATCCTCCCCGCTTCAGCCCAGAAATATTGAGCTTCAGATGTGTTGTTAACGTTGAGTAAAAAAGTTGCTCGCAGCTGTTCTAGGAACACATTATGAAATCGCGTATATCTTTGCTTCTACACATAGCAATGTATTGTGCTTTGCTTTACACACTATTCTACCGTCAAGAGGAGAGAATTCATCAAGTTTAATAAGCACAAACACTGTATAAGTCGAATTTCAGCATTTTTGTGTGACCGGGAAAACCACAGTCACAAGCCGAGCTGCAGTTCCATAGAAATTTCAGTTTTACCGCTGAACTAAAAATGGGTAGAAAGTACTATTTCTCCCTTCCTGTTAATGCCACAGACTTCCCCTGTACAGTGCACACTTTGTCTAATCCTCCCCGCTTCAGCCCAGAAATATTGAGCTTCAGATGTGTTGTTAACGTTGAGTAAAAAAGTTGCTCGCAGCTGTTCTAGGAACACATTATGAAATCGCGTATATCTTTGCTTCTACACATAGCAATGTATTGTGCTTTGCTTTACACACTATTCTACCGTCAAGAGGAGAGAATTCATCAAGTTTAATAAGCACAAACACTGTATAAGTCGAATTTCAGCATTTTTTTGTGACCGGGAAAACCACAGTCACAAGCCGAGCTGCAGTTCCATAGAAATTTCAGTTTTACCGCTGAACTAAAAATGGGTAGAAAGTACTTTTTCTCCCTTCCTGTTAATGCCACAGACTTCCCCTTTACAGTGCACACTTTGTCTAATCCTCCCCGCTTCAGCCCAGAAATATTGAGCTTCAGATGTGTTGTTAACGTTGAGTAAAAAAGTTGCTCGCAGCTGTTCTAGGAACACATTATGAAATCGCGTATATCTTTGCTTCTACTCATAGCAATGTATTGTGCTTTGCTTTACACACTATTCTACCGTCAAGAGGAGAGAATTCATCAAGTTTAATAAGCACAAACACTGTATAAGTCGAATTTCAGCATTTTTGTGTGACCGGGAAAACCACAGTCACAAGCCGAGCTGCAGTTCCATAGAAATTTCAGTTTTACCGCTGAACTAAAAATGGGTAGAAAGTACTTTTTCTCCCTTCCTGTTAATGCCACAGACTTCCCCTTTACAGTGCACACTTTGTCTAATCCTCCCCGCTTCAGCCCAGAAATATTGAGCTTCAGATGTGTTGTTAACGTTGAGTAAAAAAGTTGCTCGCAGCTGTTCTAGGAACACATTATGAAATCGCGTATATCTTTGCTTCTACACATAGCAATGTATTGTGCTTTGCTTTACACACTATTCTACCGTCAAGAGGAGAGAATTCATCAAGTTTAATAAGAACAAACACTGTATAACTCGAATTTCAGCATTTTTGTGTGACCGGGAAAACCACAGTCACAAGCCGAGCTGCAGTTCCATAGAAATTTCAGTTTTACCGCTGAACTAGAAATGGGTAGAAAGTACTTTTTCTCCCTTCCTGTTAATGCCACAGACTTCGCCTTTACAGTGCACACTTTGTCTAATCCTCCCCGCTTCAGCCCAGAAATATTGAGCTTCAGATGTGTTGTTAACGTTGAGTAAAAATGTTGCTCGCAGCTGTTCTAGGAACACATTCTGAAATCGCGTATATCTTTGCTTCTACACATAGCAATGTATTGTGCTTTGCTTTACACACTATTCTACCGTCAAGAGGAGAGAATTCATCAAGTTTAATAAGCACAAACACTGTATAAGTCGAATTTCAGCATTTTTGTGTGACCGGGAAAACCACAGTCACAAGTCGAGCTGCAGTTCCATAGAAATTTCAGTTTTATTGCTGAACTAAAAATGGGTAGAAAGTACTTTTTCTCCCTTCCTGTTAATGCCACAGACTTCCCCTTTACAGTGCACACTTTGTCTAATCCTCCCCGCTTCAGCCCAGAAATATTGAGCTTCAGATGTGTTGTTAACGTTGAGTAAAAAAGTTGCTCGCAGCTGTTCTAGGAACATATTCTGAAATTGCGTATATCTTTGCTTCTACACACAGCAATGTATTGTGCTTTGCTTTACACACTATTCTACCGTCAAGAGGAGAGAATTCATCAAGTTTAATAAGCACAAACACTGTATAAGTCGAATTTCAGCATTTTTGTGTGACCGGGAAAACAACAGTCACAAGCCGAGCTGCAGTTCCATAGAAATTTCAGTTTTACCGCTGAACTAGAAATGGGTAGAAAGTACTTTTTCTCCCTTCCTGTTAATGCCACAGACTTCCCCTTTACAGTGCACACTTTGTCTAATCCTCCCCGCTTCAGCCCAGAAATATTGAGCTTCAGATGTGTTGTTAACGTTGAGTAAAAAAGTTGCTCGCAGCTGTTCTAGGAACACATTATGAAATCGCGTATATCTTTGCTTCTACACATAGCAATGTATTGTGCTTTGCTTTACACACTATTCTACCGTCAAGAGGAGAGAATTCATCAAGTTTAATAAGCACAAACACTGTATAAGTCGAATTTCAGCATTTTTGTGTGACCGGGAAAACCACAGTCACAAGCCGAGCTGCAGTTCCATAGAAATTTCAGTTTTACCGCTGAACTAAAAATGGGTAGAAAGTACTATTTCTCCCTTCCTGTTAATGCCACAGACTTCCCCTTTACAGTGCACACTTTGTCTAATCCTCCCCGCTTCAGCCCAGAAATATTGAGCTTCAGATGTGTTGTTAACGTTGAGTAAAAAAGTTGCTCGCAGCTGTTCTAGGAACACATTATGAAATCGCGTATATCTTTGCTTCTACACATAGCAATGTATTGTGCTTTGCTTTACACACTATTCTACCGTCAAGAGGAGAAAATTCATCAAGTTTAATAAGCACAAACACTGTATAAGTCGAATTTCAGCATTTTTGTGTGACCGGGAAAACCACAGTCACAAGCCGAGCTGCAGTTCCATAGAAATTTCAGTTTTACCGCTGAACTAAAAATGGGTAGAAAGTACTATTTCTCCCTTCCTGTTAATGCCACAGACTTCCCCTGTACAGTGCACACTTTGTCTAATCCTCCCCGCTTCAGCCCAGAAATATTGAGCTTCAGATGTGTTGTTAACGTTGAGTAAAAAAGTTGCTCGCAGCTGTTCTAGGAACACATTATGAAATCGCGTATATCTTTGCTTCTACACATAGCAATGTATTGTGCTTTGCTTTACACACTATTCTACCGTCAAGAGGAGAGAATTCATCAAGTTTAATAAGCACAAACACTGTATAAGTCGAATTTCAGCATTTTTTTGTGACCGGGAAAACCACAGTCACAAGCCGAGCTGCAGTTCCATAGAAATTTCAGTTTTACCGCTGAACTAAAAATGGGTAGAAAGTACTTTTTCTCCCTTCCTGTTAATGCCACAGACTTCCCCTTTACAGTGCACACTTTGTCTAATCCTCCCCGCTTCAGCCCAGAAATATTGAGCTTCAGATGTGTTGTTAACGTTGAGTAAAAAAGTTGCTCGCAGCTGTTCTAGGAACACATTATGAAATCGCGTATATATTTGCTTCTACTCATAGCAATGTATTGTGCTTTGCTTTACACACTATTCTACCGTCAAGAGGAGAGAATTCATCAAGTTTAATAAGCACAAACACTGTATAAGTCGAATTTCAGCATTTTTGTGTGACCGGGAAAACCACAGTCACAAGCCGAGCTGCAGTTCCATAGAAATTTCAGTTTTACCGCTGAACTAAAAATGGGTAGAAAGTACTTTTTCTCCCTTCCTGTTAATGCCACAGACTTCCCCTTTACAGTGCACACTTTGTCTAATCCTCCCCGCTTCAGCCCAGAAATATTGAGCTTCAGATGTGTTGTTAACGTTGAGTAAAAAAGTTGCTCGCAGCTGTTCTAGGAACACATTATGAAATCGCGTATATCTTTGCTTCTACACATAGCAATGTATTGTGCTTTGCTTTACACACTATTCTACCGTCAAGAGGAGAGAATTCATCAAGTTTAATAAGAACAAACACTGTATAACTCGAATTTCAGCATTTTTGTGTGACCGGGAAAACCACAGTCACAAGCCGAGCTGCAGTTCCATAGAAATTTCAGTTTTACCGCTGAACTAGAAATGGGTAGAAAGTACTTTTTCTCCCTTCCTGTTAATGCCACAGACTTCGCCTTTACAGTGCACACTTTGTCTAATCCTCCCCGCTTCAGCCCAGAAATATTGAGCTTCAGATGTGTTGTTAACGTTGAGTAAAAATGTTGCTCGCAGCTGTTCTAGGAACACATTCTGAAATCGCGTATATCTTTGCTTCTACACATAGCAATGTATTGTGCTTTGCTTTACACACTATTCTACCGTCAAGAGGAGAGAATTCATCAAGTTTAATAAGCACAAACACTGTATAAGTCGAATTTCAGCATTTTTGTGTGACCGGGAAAACCACAGTCACAAGTCGAGCTGCAGTTCCATAGAAATTTCAGTTTTACCGCTGAACTAAAAATGGGTAGAAAGTACTTTTTCTCCCTTCCTGTTAATGCCACAGACTTCCCCTTTACAGTGCACACTTTGTCTAATCTTCCCCGCTTCAGCCCAGAAATATTGAGCTTCAGATGTGTTGTTAACGTTGAGTAAAAAAGTTGCTCGCAGCTGTTCTAGGAACACATTCTGAAATCGCGTATATCTTTGCTTCTACACATAGCAATGTATTGTGCTTTGCTTTACACACTATTCTACCGTCAAGAGGAGAGAATTCATCAAGTTTAATAAGCACAAACACTGTATAAGTCGAATTTCAGCATTTTTGTGTGACCGGGAAAACCACAGTCACAAGCCGAGCTGCAGTTCCATAGAAATTTCAGTTTTACCGCTGAACTAAAAATGGGTAGAAAGTACTATTTCTCCCTTCCTGTTAATGCCACAGACTTCCCCTTTACAGTGCACACTTTGTCTAATCCTCCCCGCTTCAGCCCAGAAATATTGAGCTTCAGATGTGTTGTTAACGTTGAGTAAAAAAGTTGCTCGCAGCTGTTCTAGGAACACATTATGAAATCGCGTATATCTTTGCTTCTACACATAGCAATGTATTGTGCTTTGCTTTACACACTATTCTACCGTCAAGAGGAGAGAATTCATCAAGTTTAATAAGCACAAACACTGTATAAGTCGAATTTCAGCATTTTTGTGTGACCGGGAAAACCACAGTCACAAGCCGAGCTGCAGTTCCATAGAAATTTCAGTTTTACCGCTGAACTAAAAATGGGTAGAAAGTACTATTTCTCCCTTCCTGTTAATGCCACAGACTTCCCCTTTACAGTGCACACTTTGTCTAATCCTCCCCGCTTCAGCCCAGAAATATTGAGCTTCAGATGTGTTGTTAACGTTGAGTAAAAAAGTTGCTCGCAGCTGTTCTAGGAACACATTATGAAATCGCGTATATCTTTGCTTCTACACATAGCAATGTATTGTGCTTTGCTTTACACACTATTCTACCGTCAAGAGGAGAGAATTCATCAAGTTTAATAAGCACAAACACTGTATAAGTCGAATTTCAGCATTTTTGTGTGACCGGGAAAACCAGAGTCACAAGCCGAGCTGCAGTTCCATAGAAACTTCAGTTTTACCGCTGATCCTAAAAATGGGTAGAAAGTACTTTTTCTCCCTTCCTGTTAATGCCACAGACTTCCCCTTTACAGTGCACACTTTGTCTAATCCTCCCCGCTTCAGCCCAGAAATATTGAGCTTCAGATGTGTTGTTAACGTTGAGTAAAAAAGTTGCTCGCAGCTGTTCTAGGAACACATTATGAAATCGCGTATATCTTTGCTTCTACACATAGCAATGTATTGTGCTTTGCTTTACACACTATTCTACCGTCAAGAGGAGAGAATTCATCAAGTTTAATAAGCACAAACACTGTATAAGTCGAATTTCAGCATTTTTGTGTGACTGGGAAAACCACAGTCACAAGCCGAGCTGCAGTTCCATAGAAATTTCAGTTTTACCGCTGAACTAGAAATGGGTAGAAAGTACTTTTTCTCCCTTCCTGTTAATGCCACAGACTTCGCCTTTACAGTGCACACTTTGTCTAATCCTCCCCGCTTCAGCCCAGAAATATTAAGCTTCAGATGTGTTGTTAACGTTGAGTAAAAAAGTTGCTCGCAGCTGTTCTAGGAACACATTCTGAAATCGCGTATATCTTTGCTTCTACACATAGCAATGTATTGTGCTTTGCTTTACACACTATTCTACCGTCAAGAGGAGAGAATTCATCAAGTTTAATAAGCACAAACACTGTATAAGTCGAATTTCAGCATTTTTGTGTGACCGGGAAAAACAAAGTCACAAAACGAGCTGCAGTTCCATAGAAACTTCAGTTTTACCGCTGAACCTAAAAATGGGTAGAAAGTACTTTTTCTCCCTTCCTGTTAATGCCACAGACTTCCCCTTTACAGTGCACACTTTGTCTAATCCTCCCCGCTTCAGCCCAGAAATATTGAGCTTCAGATGTGTTGTTAACGTTGAGTAAAAAAGTTGCTCGCAGCTGTTCTAGGAACACATTATGAAATCGCGTATATCTTTGCTTCTACACATAGCAATGTATTGTGCTTTGCTTTACACACTATTCTACCGTCAAGAGGAGAGAATTCATCAAGTTTAATAAGCACAAACACTGTATAAGTCGAATTTCAGCATTTTTGTGTGACCGGGAAAACCACAGTCACAAGCCGAGCTGCAGTTCCATAGAAATTTCAGTTTTACCGCTGAACTAAAAATGGGTAGAAAGTACTTTTTCTCCCTTCCTGTTAATGCCACAGACTTCCCCTTTACAGTGCACACTTTGTCTAATCTTCCCCGCTTCAGCCCAGAAATATTGAGCTTCAGATGTGTTGTTAACGTTGAGTAAAAAAGTTGCTCGCAGCTGTTCTAGGAACACATTATGAAATCGCGTATATCTTTGCTTCTACACATAGCAATGTATTGTGCTTTGCTTTACACACTATTCTACCGTCAAGAGGAGAGAATTCATCAAGTTTAATAAGCACAAACACTGTATAAGTCGAATTTCAGCATTTTTGTGTGACCGGGAAAACCACAGTCACGAGACGAGCTGCAGTTCCATAGAAATTTCAGTTTTACCGCTGAACTAAAAATGGGTAGAAAGTACTATTTCTCCCTTCCTGTTAATGCCACAGACTTCCCCTTTACAGTGCACACTTTGTCTAATCCTCCCCGCTTCAGCCCAGAAATATTGAGCTTCAGATGTGTTGTTAACGTTGAGTAAAAAAGTTGCTCGCAGCTGTTCTAGGATCACATTATGAAATCGCGTATATCTTTGCTTCTACACATAGCAATGTATTGTGCTTTGCTTTACACACTATTCTACCGTCAAGAGGAGAGAATTCATCAAGTTTAATAAGCACAAACACTGTATAAGTCGAATTTCAGCATTTTTGTGTGACCGGGAAAACCAGAGTCACAAGCCGAGCTGCAGTTCCATAGAAACTTCAGTTTTACCGCTGAACCTAAAAATGGGTAGAAAGTACTTTTTCTCCCTTCCTGTTAATGCCACAGACTTCCCCTTTACAGTGCACACTTTGTCTAATCCTCCCCGCTTCAGCCCAGAAATATTGAGCTTCAGATGTGTTGTTAACGTTGAGTAAAAAAGTTGCTCGCAGCTGTTCTAGGAACACATTCTGAAATCGCGTATATCTTTGCTACTACACATAGCAATGTATTGTGCTTTGCTTTACACACTATTCTACCGTCAAGAGGAGAGAATTCATCAAGTTTAATAAGCACAAACACTGTATAAGTCGAATTTCAGCATTTTTGTGTGACCGGGAAAAACAAAGTCACAAAACGAGCTGCAGTTCCATAGAAACTTCAGTTTTACCGCTGAACATAAAAATGGGTAGAAAGTACTTTTTCTCCCTTCCTGTTAATGCCACAGACTTCCCCTTTACAGTGCACACTTTGTCTAATCCTCCCCGCTTCAGCCCAGAAATATTGAGCTTCAGATGTGTTGTTAACGTTGTGTAAAAAAGTTGCTCGCAGCTGTTCTAGGAACACATTATGAAATCGCGTATATCTTTGCTTCTACACATAGCAATGTATTGTGCTTTGCTTTACACACTATTCTACCGTCAAGAGGAGAGAATTCATCAAGTTTAATAAGCACAAACACTGTATAAGTCGAATTTCAGCATTTTTGTGTGACCGGGAAAACCACAGTCACAAGCCGAGCTGCAGTTCCATAGAAATTTCAGTTTTACCGCTGAACTAAAAATGGGTAGAAAGTACTATTTCTCCCTTCCTGTTAATGCCACAGACTTCCCCTTTACAGTGCACACTTTGTCTAATCCTCCCCGCTTCAGCCCAGAAATATTGAGCTTCAGATGTGTTGTTAACGTTGAGTAAAAAAGTTGCTCGCAGCTGTTCTAGGAACACATTATGAAATCGCGTATATCTTTGCTTCTACACATAGCAATGTATTGTGCTTTGCTTTACACACTATTCTACCGTCAAGAGGAGAGAATTCATCAAGTTTAATAAGCACAAACACTGTATAAGTCGAATTTCAGCATTTTTTTGTGACCGGGAAAACCACAGTCACAAGCCGAGCTGCAGTTCCATAGAAATTTCAGTTTTACCGCTGAACTAAAAATGGGTAGAAAGTACTTTTTCTCCCTTCCTGTTAATGCCACAGACTTCCCCTTTACAGTGCACACTTTGTCTAATCCTCCCCGCTTCAGCCCAGAAATATTGAGCTTCAGATGTGTTGTTAACGTTGAGTAAAAAAGTTGCTCGCAGCTGTTCTAGGAACACATTATGAAATCGCGTATATATTTGCTTCTACTCATAGCAATGTATTGTGCTTTGCTTTACACACTATTCTACCGTCAAGAGGAGAGAATTCATCAAGTTTAATAAGCACAAACACTGTATAAGTCGAATTTCAGCATTTTTGTGTGACCGGGAAAACCACAGTCACAAGCCGAGCTGCAGTTCCATAGAAATTTCAGTTTTACCGCTGAACTAAAAATGGGTAGAAAGTACTTTTTCTCCCTTCCTGTTAATGCCACAGACTTCCCCTTTACAGTGCACACTTTGTCTAATCCTCCCCGCTTCAGCCCAGAAATATTGAGCTTCAGATGTGTTGTTAACGTTGAGTAAAAAAGTTGCTCGCAGCTGTTCTAGGAACACATTATGAAATCGCGTATATCTTTGCTTCTACACATAGCAATGTATTGTGCTTTGCTTTACACACTATTCTACCGTCAAGAGGAGAGAATTCATCAAGTTTAATAAGAACAAACACTGTATAACTCGAATTTCTGCATTTTTGTGTGACCGGGAAAACCACAGTCACAAGCCGAGCTGCAGTTCCATAGAAATTTCAGTTTTACCGCTGAACTAGAAATGGGTAGAAAGTACTTTTTCTCCCTTCCTGTTAATGCCACAGACTTCGCCTTTACAGTGCACACTTTGTCTAATCCTCCCCGCTTCAGCCCAGAAATATTGAGCTTCAGATGTGTTGTTAACGTTGAGTAAAAATGTTGCTCGCAGCTGTTCTAGGAACACATTCTGAAATCGCGTATATCTTTGCTTCTACACATAGCAATGTATTGTGCTTTGCTTTACACACTATTCTACCGTCAAGAGGAGAGAATTCATCAAGTTTAATAAGCACAAACACTGTATAAGTCGAATTTCAGCATTTTTGTGTGACCGGGAAAACCACAGTCACAAGTCGAGCTGCAGTTCCATAGAAATTTCAGTTTTACCGCTGAACTAAAAATGGGTAGAAAGTACTTTTTCTCCCTTCCTGTTAATGCCACAGACTTCCCCTTTACAGTGCACACTTTGTCTAATCCTCCCCGCTTCAGCCCAGAAATATTGAGCTTCAGATGTGTTGTTAACGTTGAGTAAAAAAGTTGCTCGCAGCTGTTCTAGGAACATATTCTGAAATTGCGTATATCTTTGCTTCTACACACAGCAATGTATTGTGCTTTGCTTTACACACTATTCTACCGTCAAGAGGAGAGAATTCATCAAGTTTAATAAGCACAAACACTGTATAAGTCGAATTTCAGCATTTTTGTGTGACCGGGAAAACCACAGTCACAAGCCGAGCTGCAGTTCCATAGAAATTTCAGTTTTACCGCTGAACTAGAAATGGGTAGAAAGTACTTTTTCTCCCTTCCTGTTAATGCCACAGACTTCCCCTTTACAGTGCACACTTTGTCTAATCCTCCCCGCTTCAGCCCAGAAATATTGAGCTTCAGATGTGTTGTTAACGTTGAGTAAAAAAGTTGCTCGCAGCTGTTCTAGGAACACATTATGAAATCGCGTATATCTTTGCTTCTACACATAGCAATGTATTGTGCTTTGCTTTACACACTATTCTACCGTCAAGAGGAGAGAATTCATCAAGTTTAATAAGCACAAACACTGTATAAGTCGAATTTCAGCATTTTTGTGTGACCGGGAAAACCACAGTCACAAGCCGAGCTGCAGTTCCATAGAAATTTCAGTTTTACCGCTGAACTAAAAATGGGTAGAAAGTACTATTTCTCCCTTCCTGTTAATGCCACAGACTTCCCCTTTACAGTGCACACTTTGTCTAATCCTCCCCGCTTCAGCCCAGAAATATTGAGCTTCAGATGTGTTGTTAACGTTGAGTAAAAAAGTTGCTCGCAGCTGTTCTAGGAACACATTATGAAATCGCGTATATCTTTGCTTCTACACATAGCAATGTATTGTGCTTTGCTTTACACACTATTCTACCGTCAAGAGGAGAGAATTCATCAAGTTTAATAAGCACAAACACTGTATAAGTCGAATTTCAGCATTTTTGTGTGACCGGGAAAACCACAGTCACAAGCCGAGCTGCAGTTCCATAGAAATTTCAGTTTTACCGCTGAACTAAAAATGGGTAGAAAGTACTATTTCTCCCTTCCTGTTAATGCCACAGACTTCCCCTGTACAGTGCACACTTTGTCTAATCCTCCCCGCTTCAGCCCAGAAATATTGAGCTTCAGATGTGTTGTTAACGTTGAGTAAAAAAGTTGCTCGCAGCTGTTCTAGGAACACATTATGAAATCGCGTATATCTTTGCTTCTACACATAGCAATGTATTGTGCTTTGCTTTACACACTATTCTACCGTCAAGAGGAGAGAATTCATCAAGTTTAATAAGCACAAACACTGTATAAGTCGAATTTCAGCATTTTTTTGTGACCGGGAAAACCACAGTCACAAGCCGAGCTGCAGTTCCATAGAAATTTCAGTTTTACCGCTGAACTAAAAATGGGTATAAAGTACTTTTTCTCCCTTCCTGTTAATGCCACAGACTTCCCCTTTACAGTGCACACTTTGTCTAATCCTCCCCGCTTCAGCCCAGAAATATTGAGCTTCAGATGTGTTGTTAACGTTGAGTAAAAAAGTTGCTCGCAGCTGTTCTAGGAACACATTATGAAATCGCGTATATATTTGCTTCTACTCATAGCAATGTATTGTGCTTTGCTTTACACACTATTCTACCGTCAAGAGGAGAGAATTCATCAAGTTTAATAAGCACAAACACTGTATAAGTCGAATTTCAGCATTTTTGTGTGACCGGGAAAACCACAGTCACAAGCCGAGCTGCAGTTCCATAGAAATTTCAGTTTTACCGCTGAACTAAAAATGGGTAGAAAGTACTTTTTCTCCCTTCCTGTTAATGCCACAGACTTCCCCTTTACAGTGCACACTTTGTCTAATCCTCCCCGCTTCAGCCCAGAAATATTGAGCTTCAGATGTGTTGTTAACGTTGAGTAAAAAAGTTGCTCGCAGCTGTTCTAGGAACACATTATGAAATCGCGTATATCTTTGCTTCTACACATAGCAATGTATTGTGCTTTGCTTTACACACTATTCTACCGTCAAGAGGAGAGAATTCATCAAGTTTAATAAGCACAAACACTGTATAAGTCGAATTTCAGCATTTTTGTGTGACCGGGAAAACCACAGTCACAAGTCGAGCTGCAGTTCCATAGAAATTTCAGTTTTACCGCTGAACTAAAAATGGGTAGAAAGTACTTTTTCTCCCTTCCTGTTAATGCCACAGACTTCCCCTTTACAGTGCACACTTTGTCTAATCCTCCCCGCTTCAGCCCAGAAATATTGAGCTTCAGATGTGTTGTTAACGTTGAGTAAAAAAGTTGCTCGCAGCTGTTCTAGGAACATATTCTGAAATTGCGTATATCTTTGCTTCTACACACAGCAATGTATTGTGCTTTGCTTTACACACTATTCTACCGTCAAGAGGAGAGAATTCATCAAGTTTAATAAGCACAAACACTGTATAAGTCGAATTTCAGCATTTTTGTGTGACCGGGAAAACCACAGTCACAAGCCGAGCTGCAGTTCCATAGAAATTTCAGTTTTACCGCTGAACTAAAAATGGGTAGAAAGTACTTTTTCTCCCTTCCTGTTAATGCCACAGACTTCCCCTTTACAGTGCACACTTTGTCTAATCCTCCCCGCTTCAGCCCAGAAATATTGAGCTTCAGATGTGTTGTTAACGTTGAGTAAAAAAGTTGCTCGCAGCTGTTCTAGGAACACATTATGAAATCGCGTATATCTTTGCTTCTACACATAGCAATGTATTGTGCTTTGCTTTACACACTATTCTACCGTCAAGAGGAGAGAATTCATCAAGTTTAATAAGAACAAACACTGTATAACTCGAATTTCAGCATTTTTGTGTGACCGGGAAAACCACAGTCACAAGCCGAGCTGCAGTTCCATAGAAATTTCAGTTTTACCGCTGAACTAGAAATGGGTAGAAAGTTCTTTTTCTCCCTTCCTGTTAATGCCACAGACTTCGCCTTTACAGTGCACACTTTGTCTAATCCTCCCCGCTTCAGCCCAGAAATATTGAGCTTCAGATGTGTTGTTAACGTTGAGTAAAAATGTTGCTCGCAGCTGTTCTAGGAACACATTCTGAAATCGCGTATATCTTTGCTTCTACACATAGCAATGTATTGTGCTTTGCTTTACACACTATTCTACCGTCAAGAGGAGAGAATTCATCAAGTTTAATAAGCACAAACACTGTATAAGTCGAATTTCAGCATTTTTGTGTGACCGGGAAAACCACAGTCACAAGTCGAGCTGCAGTTCCATAGAAATTTCAGTTTTACCGCTGAACTAAAAATGGGTAGAAAGTACTTTTTCTCCCTTCCTGTTAATGCCACAGACTTCCCCTTTACAGTGCACACTTTGTCTAATCCTCCCCGCTTCAGCCCAGAAATATTGAGCTTCAGATGTGTTGTTAACGTTGAGTAAAAAAGTTGCTCGCAGCTGTTCTAGGAACATATTCTGAAATTGCGTATATCTTTGCTTCTACACACAGCAATGTATTGTGCTTTGCTTTACACACTATTCTACCGTCAAGAGGAGAGAATTCATCAAGTTTAATAAGCACAAACACTGTATAAGTCGAATTTCAGCATTTTTGTGTGACCGGGAAAACCACAGTCACAAGCCGAGCTGCAGTTCCATAGAAATTTCAGTTTTACCGCTGAACTAGAAATGGGTAGAAAGTACTTTTTCTCCCTTCCTGTTAATGCCACAGACTTCCCCTTTACAGTGCACACTTTGTCTAATCCTCCCCGCTTCAGCCCAGAAATATTGAGCTTCAGATGTGTTGTTAACGTTGAGTAAAAAAGTTGCTCGCAGCTGTTCTAGGAACACATTATGAAATCGCGTATATCTTTGCTTCTACACATAGCAATGTATTGTGCTTTGCTTTACACACTATTCTACCGTCAAGAGGAGAGAATTCATCAAGTTTAATAAGCACAAACACTGTATAAGTCGAATTTCAGCATTTTTGTGTGACCGGGAAAACCACAGTCACAAGCCGAGCTGCAGTTCCATAGAAATTTCAGTTTTACCGCTGAACTAAAAATGGGTAGAAAGTACTATTTCTCCCTTCCTGTTAATGCCACAGACTTCCCCTTTACAGTGCACACTTTGTCTAATCCTCCCCGCTTCAGCCCAGAAATATTGAGCTTCAGATGTGTTGTTAACGTTGAGTAAAAAAGTTGCTCGCAGCTGTTCTAGGAACACATTATGAAATCGCGTATATCTTTGCTTCTACACATAGCAATGTATTGTGCTTTGCTTTACACACTATTCTACCGTCAAGAGGAGAGAATTCATCAAGTTTAATAAGCACAAACACTGTATAAGTCGAATTTCAGCATTTTTGTGTGACCGGGAAAACCACAGTCACAAGCCGAGCTGCAGTTCCATAGAAATTTCAGTTTTACCGCTGAACTAAAAATGGGTAGAAAGTACTATTTCTCCCTTCCTGTTAATGCCACAGACTTCCCCTGTACAGTGCACACTTTGTCTAATCCTCCCCGCTTCAGCCCAGAAATATTGAGCTTCAGATGTGTTGTTAACGTTGAGTAAAAAAGTTGCTCGCAGCTGTTCTAGGAACACATTATGAAATCGCGTATATCTTTGCTTCTACACATAGCAATGTATTGTGCTTTGCTTTACACACTATTCTACCGTCAAGAGGAGAGAATTCATCAAGTTTAATAAGCACAAACACTGTATAAGTCGAATTTCAGCATTTTTTTGTGACCGGGAAAACCACAGTCACAAGCCGAGCTGCAGTTCCATAGAAATTTCAGTTTTACCGCTGAACTAAAAATGGGTAGAAAGTACTTTTTCTCCCTTCCTGTTAATGCCACAGACTTCCCCTTTACAGTGCACACTTTGTCTAATCCTCCCCGCTTCAGCCCAGAAATATTGAGCTTCAGATGTGTTGTTAACGTTGAGTAAAAATGTTGCTCGCAGCTGTTCTAGGAACACATTCTGAAATCGCGTATATCTTTGCTTCTACACATAGCAATGTATTGTGCTTTGCTTTACACACTATTCTACCGTCAAGAGGAGAGAATTCATCAAGTTTAATAAGCACAAACACTGTATAAGTCGAATTTCAGCATTTTTGTGTGACCGGGAAAACCACAGTCACAAGTCGAGCTGCAGTTCCATAGAAATTTCAGTTTTACCGCTGAACTAAAAATGGGTAGAAAGTACTTTTTCTCCCTTCCTGTTAATGCCACAGACTTCCCCTTTACAGTGCACACTTTGTCTAATCCTCCCCGATTCAGCCCAGAAATATTGAGCTTCAGATGTGTTGTTAACGTTGAGTAAAAAAGTTGCTCGCAGCTGTTCTAGGAACATATTCTGAAATTGCGTATATCTTTGCTTCTACACACAGCAATGTATTGTGCTTTGCTTTACACACTATTCTACCGTCAAGAGGAGAGAATTCATCAAGTTTAATAAGCACAAACACTGTATAAGTCGAATTTCAGCATTTTTGTGTGACCGGGAAAACCACAGTCACAAGCCGAGCTGCAGTTCCATAGAAATTTCAGTTTTACCGCTGAACTAGAAATGGGTAGAAAGTACTTTTTCTCCCTTCCTGTTAATGCCACAGACTTCCCCTTTACAGTGCACACTTTGTCTAATCCTCCCCGCTTCAGCCCAGAAATATTGAGCTTCAGATGTGTTGTTAACGTTGAGTAAAAAAGTTGCTCGCAGCTGTTCTAGGAACACATTATGAAATCGCGTATATCTTTGCTTCTACACATAGCAATGTATTGTGCTTTGCTTTACACACTATTCTACCGTCAAGAGGAGAGAATTCATCAAGTTTAATAAGCACAAACACTGTATAAGTCGAATTTCAGCATTTTTGTGTGACCGGGAAAACCACAGTCACAAGCCGAGCTGCAGTTCCATAGAAATTTCAGTTTTACCGCTGAACTAAAAATGGGTAGAAAGTACTATTTCTCCCTTCCTGTTAATGCCACAGACTTCCCCTTTACAGTGCACACTTTGTCTAATCCTCCCCGCTTCAGCCCAGAAATATTGAGCTTCAGATGTGTTGTTAACGTTGAGTAAAAAAGTTGCTCGCAGCTGTTCTAGGAACACATTATGAAATCGCGTATATCTTTGCTTCTACACATAGCAATGTATTGTGCTTTGCTTTACACACTATTCTACCGTCAAGAGGAGAGAATTCATCAAGTTTAATAAGCACAAACACTGTATAAGTCGAATTTCAGCATTTTTGTGTGACCGGGAAAACCACAGTCACAAGCCGAGCTGCAGTTCCATAGAAATTTCAGTTTTACCGCTGAACTAAAAATGGGTAGAAAGTACTATTTCTCCCTTCCTGTTAATGCCACAGACTTCCCCTGTACAGTGCACACTTTGTCTAATCCTCCCCGCTTCAGCCCAGAAATATTGAGCTTCAGATGTGTTGTTAACGTTGAGTAAAAAAGTTGCTCGCAGCTGTTCTAGGAACACATTATGAAATCGCGTATATCTTTGCTTCTACACATAGCAATGTATTGTGCTTTGCTTTACACACTATTCTACCGTCAAGAGGAGAGAATTCATCAAGTTTAATAAGCACAAACACTGTATAAGTCGAATTTCAGCATTTTTTTGTGACCGGGAAAACCACAGTCACAAGCCGAGCTGCAGTTCCATAGAAATTTCAGTTTTACCGCTGAACTAAAAATGGGTAGAAAGTACTTTTTCTCCCTTCCTGTTAATGCCACAGACTTCCCCTTTACAGTGCACACTTTGTCTAATCCTCCCCGCTTCAGCCCAGAAATATTGAGCTTCAGATGTGTTGTTAACGTTGAGTAAAAAAGTTGCTCGCAGCTGTTCTAGGAACACATTATGAAATCGCGTATATATTTGCTTCTACTCATAGCAATGTATTGTGCTTTGCTTTACACACTATTCTACCGTCAAGAGGAGAGAATTCATCAAGTTTAATAAGCACAAACACTGTATAAGTCGAATTTCAGCATTTTTGTGTGACCGGGAAAACCACAGTCACAAGCCGAGCTGCAGTTCCATAGAAATTTCAGTTTTACCGCTGAACTAAAAATGGGTAGAAAGTACTTTTTCTCCCTTCCTGTTAATGCCACAGACTTCCCCTTTACAGTGCACACTTTGTCTAATCCTCCCCGCTTCAGCCCAGAAATATTGAGCTTCAGATGTGTTGTTAACGTTGAGTAAAAAAGTTGCTCGCAGCTGTTCTAGGAACACATTATGAAATCGCGTATATCTTTGCTTCTACACATAGCAATGTATTGTGCTTTGCTTTACACACTATTCTACCGTCAAGAGGAGAGAATTCATCAAGTTTAATAAGAACAAACACTGTATAACTCGAATTTCAGCATTTTTGTGTGACCGGGAAAACCACAGTCACAAGCCGAGCTGCAGTTCCATAGAAATTTCAGTTTTACCGCTGAACTAGAAATGGGTAGAAAGTACTTTTTCTCCCTTCCTGTTAATGCCACAGACTTCGCCTTTACAGTGCACACTTTGTCTAATCCTCCCCGCTTCAGCCCAGAAATATTGAGCTTCAGATGTGTTGTTAACGTTGAGTAAAAATGTTGCTCGCAGCTGTTCTAGGAACACATTCTGAAATCGCGTATATCTTTGCTTCTACACATAGCAATGTATTGTGCTTTGCTTTACACACTATTCTACCGTCAAGAGGAGAGAATTCATCAAGTTTAATAAGCACAAACACTGTATAAGTCGAATTTCAGCATTTTTGTGTGACCGGGAAAACCACAGTCACAAGTCGAGCTGCAGTTCCATAGAAATTTCAGTTTTACCGCTGAACTAAAAATGGGTAGAAAGTACTTTTTCTCCCTTCCTGTTAATGCCACAGACTTCCCCTTTACAGTGCACACTTTGTCTAATCCTCCCCGCTTCAGCCCAGAAATATTGAGCTTCAGATGTGTTGTTAACGTTGAGTAAAAAAGTTGCTCGCAGCTGTTCTAGGAACATATTCTGAAATTGCGTATATCTTTGCTTCTACACACAGCAATGTATTGTGCTTTGCTTTACACACTATTCTACCGTCAAGAGGAGAGAATTCATCAAGTTTAATAAGCACAAACACTGTATAAGTCGAATTTCAGCATTTTTGTGTGACCGGGAAAACCACAGTCACAAGCCGAGCTGCAGTTCCATAGAAATTTCAGTTTTACCGCTGAACTAGAAATGGGTAGAAAGTACTTTTTCTCCCTTCCTGTTAATGCCACAGACTTCCCCTTTACAGTGCACACTTTGTCTAATCCTCCCCGCTTCAGCCCAGAAATATTGAGCTTCAGATGTGTTGTTAACGTTGAGTAAAAAAGTTGCTCGCAGCTGTTCTAGGAACACATTATGAAATCGCGTATATCTTTGCTTCTACACATAGCAATGTATTGTGCTTTGCTTTACACACTATTCTACCGTCAAGAGGAGAGAATTCATCAAGTTTAATAAGCACAAACACTGTATAAGTCGAATTTCAGCATTTTTGTGTGACCGGGAAAACCACAGTCACAAGCCGAGCTGCAGTTCCATAGAAATTTCAGTTTTACCGCTGAACTAAAAATGGGTAGAAAGTAATTTTTCTCCATTCCTGTTAATGCCACAGACTTCCCCTGTACAGTGCACACTTTGTCTAATCCTCCCCGCTTCAGCCCAGAAATATTGAGCTTCAGATGTGTTGTTAACGTTGAGTAAAAAAGTTGCTCGCAGCTGTTCTAGGAACACATTATGAAATCGCGTATATCTTTGCTTCTACACATAGCAATGTATTGTGCTTTGCTTTACACACTATTCTACCGTCAAGAGGAGAGAATTCATCAAGTTTAATAAGCACAAACACTGTATAAGTCGAATTTCAGCATTTTTGTGTGACCGGGAAAACCACAGTCACAAGCCGAGCTGCAGTTCCATAGAAATTTCAGTTTTACCGCTGAACTAAAAATGGGTAGAAAGTACTTTTTCTCCCTTCCTGTTAATGCCACAGACTTCCCCTTTACAGTGCACACTTTGTCTAATCCTCCCCGCTTCAGCCCAGAAATATTGAGCTTCAGATGTGTTGTTAACGTTGAGTAAAAAAGTTGCTCGCAGCTGTTCTAGGAACACATTATGAAATCGCGTATATCTTTGCTTCTACACATAGAAATGTATTGTGCATTGCTTTACACACTATTCTACCGTCAAGAGGAGAGAATTCATCAAGTTTAATAAGCACAAACACTGTATAAGTCGAATTTCAGCATTTTTGTGTGACCGGGAAAACCACAGTCACAAGCCGAGCTGCAGTTCCATAGAAATTTCAGTTTTACCGCTGAACTAGAAATGGGTAGAAAGTACTTTTTCTCCCTTCCTGTTAATGCCACAGACTTCCCCTTTACAGTGCACACTTTGTCTAATCCTCCCCGCTTCAGCCCAGAAATATTGAGCTTCAGATGTGTTGTTAACGTTGAGTAAAAAAGTTGCTCGCAGCTGTTCTAGGAACACATTATGAAATCGCGTATATCTTTGCTTCTACACATAGCAATGTATTGTGCTTTGCTTTACACACTATTCTACCGTCAAGAGGAGAGAATTCATCAAGTTTAATAAGCACAAACACTGTATAAGTCGAATTTCAGCATTTTTGTGTGACCGGGAAAACCACAGTCACAAGCCGAGCTGCAGTTCCATAGAAACTTCAGTTTTACCGCTGAACCTAAAAATGGGTAGAAAGTACTTTTTCTCCCTTCCTGTTAATGCCACAGACTTCCCCTTTACAGTGCACACTTTGTCTAATCCTCCCCGCTTCAGCCCAGAAATATTAAGCTTCAGATGTGTTGTTAACGTTGAGTAAAAAAGTTGCTCGCAGCTGTTCTAGGAACACATTATGAAATCGCGTATATCTTTGCTTCTACACATAGCAATGTATTGTGCTTTGCTTTACACACTATTCTACCGTCAAGAGGAGAGAATTCATCAAGTTTAATAAGCACAAACACTGTATAAGTCGAATTTCAGCATTTTTGTGTGACCGGGAAAACCACAGTCACAAGCCGAGCTGCAGTTCCATAGAAATTTCAGTTTTACCGCTGAACTAGAAATGGGTAGAAAGTACTTTTTCTCCCTTCCTGTTAATGCCACAGACTTCCCCTTTACAGTGCACACTTTGTCTAATCCTCCCCGCTTCAGCCCAGAAATATTGAGCTTCAGATGTGTTGTTAACGTTGAGTAAAAAAGTTGCTCGCAGCTGTTCTAGGAACACATTATGAAATCGCGTATATCTTTGCTTCTACACATAGCAATGTATTGTGCTTTGCTTTACACACTATTCTACCGTCAAGAGGAGAGAATTCATCAAGTTTAATAAGCACAAACACTGTATAAGTCGAATTTCAGCATTTTTGTGTGACCGGGAAAACCAGAGTCACAAGCCGAGCTGCAGTTCCATAGAAACTTCAGTTTTACCGCTGAACCTAAAAATGGGTAGAAAGTACTTTTTCTCCCTTCCTGTTAATGCCACAGACTTCCCCTTTACAGTGCACACTTTGTCTAATCCTCCCCGCTTCAGCCCAGAAATATTGAGCTTCAGATGTGTTGTTAACGTTGAGTAAAAAAGTTGCTCGCAGCTGTTCTAGGAACACATTATGAAATCGCGTATATCTTTGCTTCTACACATAGCAATGTATTGTGCTTTGCTTTACACACTATTCTACCGTCAAGAGGAGAGAATTCATCAAGTTTAATAAGCACAAACACTGTATAAGTCGAATTTCAGCATTTTTGTGTGACCGGGAAAACCACAGTCACAAGCCGAGCTGCAGTTCCATAGAAATTTCAGTTTTACCGCTGAACTAAAAATGGGTAGAAAGTAATTTTTCTCCATTCCTGTTAATGCCACAGACTTCCCCTGTACAGTGCACACTTTGTCTAATCCTCCCCGCTTCAGCCCAGAAATATTGAGCTTCAGATGTGTTGTTAACGTTGAGTAAAAAAGTTGCTCGCAGCTGTTCTAGGAACACATTATGAAATCGCGTATATCTTTGCTTCTACACATAGCAATGTATTGTGCTTTGCTTTACACACTATTCTACCGTCAAGAGGAGAGAATTCATCAAGTTTAATAAGCACAAACACTGTATAAGTCGAATTTCAGCATTTTTGTGTGACCGGGAAAACCACAGTCACAAGCCGAGCTGCAGTTCCATAGAAATTTCAGTTTTACCGCTGAACTAAAAATGGGTAGAAAGTACTTTTTCTCCCTTCCTGTTAATGCCACAGACTTCCCCTTTACAGTGCACACTTTGTCTAATCCTCCCCGCTTCAGCCCAGAAATATTGAGCTTCAGATGTGTTGTTAACGTTGAGTAAAAAAGTTGCTCGCAGCTGTTCTAGGAACACATTATGAAATCGCGTATATCTTTGCTTCTACACATAGAAATGTATTGTGCATTGCTTTACACACTATTCTACCGTCAAGAGGAGAGAATTCATCAAGTTTAATAAGCACAAACACTGTATAAGTCGAATTTCAGCATTTTTGTGTGACCGGGAAAACCAGAGTCACAAGCCGAGCTGCAGTTCCATAGAAATTTCAGTTTTACCGCTGAACTAGAAATGGGTAGAAAGTACTTTTTCTCCCTTCCTGTTAATGCCACAGACTTCCCCTTTACAGTGCACACTTTGTCTAATCCTCCCCGCTTCAGCCCAGAAATATTAAGCTTCAGATGTGTTGTTAACGTTGAGTAAAAAAGTTGCTCGCAGCTGTTCTAGGAACACATTATGAAATCGCGTATATCTTTGCTTCTACACATAGCAATGTATTGTGCTTTGCTTTACACACTATTCTACCGTCAAGAGGAGAGAATTCATCAAGTTTAATAAGCACAAACACTGTATAAGTCGAATTTCAGCATTTTTGTGTGACCGGGAAAACCACAGTCACAAGCCGAGCTGCAGTTCCATAGAAACTTCAGTTTTACCGCTGAACCTAAAAATGGGTAGAAAGTACTTTTTCTCCCTTCCTGTTAATGCCACAGACTTCCCCTTTACAGTGCACACTTTGTCTAATCCTCCCCGCTTCAGCCCAGAAATATTGAGCTTCAGATGTGTTGTTAACGTTGAGTAAAAAAGTTGCTCGCAGCTGTTCTAGGAACACATTATGAAATCGCGTATATCTTTGCTTCTAAACATAGCAATGTATTGTGCTTTGCTTTACACACTATTCTACCGTCAAGAGGAGAGAATTCATCAAGTTTAATAAGCACAAACACTGTATAAGTCGAATTTCAGCATTTTTGTGTGACCGGGAAAACCACAGTCACAAGCCGAGCTGCAGTTCCATAGAAATTTCAGTTTTACCGCTGAACTAAAAATGGGTAGAAAGTACTTTTTCTCCCTTCCTGTTAATGCCACAGACTTCCCCTTTACAGTGCATACTTTGTCTAATCCTCCCCGCTTCAGCCCAGAAATATTGAGCTTCAGATGTGTTGTTAACGTTGAGTAAAAAAGTTGCTCGCAGCTGTTCTAGGAACACATTATGAAATCGCGTATATCTTTGCTTCTACACATAGCAATGTATTGTGCTTTGCTTTACACACTATTCTACCGTCAAGAGGAGAGAATTCATCAAGTTTAATAAGCACAAACACTGTATAAGTCGAATTTCAGCATTTTTGTGTGACCGGGAAAACCACAGTCACAAGCCGAGCTGCAGTTCCATAGAAATTTCAGTTTTACCGCTGAACTAAAAATGGGTAGAAAGTACTTTTTCTCCCTTCCTGTTAATGCCACAGACTTCCCCTTTACAGTGCACACTTTGTCTAATCCTCCCCGCTTCAGCCCAGAAATATTGAGCTTCAGATGTGTTGTTAACGTTGAGTAAAAAAGTTGCTCGCAGCTGTTCTAGGAACACATTATGAAATCGCGTATATATTTGCTTCTACTCATAGCAATGTATTGTGCTTTGCTTTACACACTATTCTACCGTCAAGAGGAGAGATTTCATCAAGTTTAATAAGCACAAACACTGTATAAGTCGAATTTCAGCATTTTTGTGTGACCGGGAAAACCACAGTCACAAGCCGAGCTGCAGTTCCATAGAAATTTCAGTTTTACCGCTGAACTAAAAATGGGTAGAAAGTACTTTTTCTCCCTTCCTGTTAATGCCACAGACTTCCCCTTTACAGTGCACACTTTGTCTAATCTTCCCCGCTTCAGCCCAGAAATATTGAGCTTCAGATGTGTTGTTAACGTTGAGTAAAAAAGTTGCTCGCAGCTGTACTAGGAACACATTATGAAATCGCGTATATCTTTGCTTCTACACATAGCAATGTATTGTGCTTTGCTTTACACACTATTCTACCGTCAAGAGGAGAGAATTCATCAAGTTTAATAAGAACAAACACTGTATAACTCGAATTTCAGCATTTTTGTGTGACCGGGAAAACCACAGTCACAAGCCGAGCTGCAGTTCCATAGAAATTTCAGTTTTACCGCTGAACTAGAAATGGGTAGAAAGTACTTTTTCTCCCTTCCTGTTAATGCCACAGACTTCGCCTTTACAGTGCACACTTTGTCTAATCCTCCCCGCTTCAGCCCAGAAATATTGAGCTTCAGATGTGTTGTTAACGTTGAGTAAAAATGTTGCTCGCAGCTGTTCTAGGAGAACAATCTGAAATCGCGTATATCTTTGCTTCTACACATAAAAATGTATTGTGCTTTGCTTTACACACTATTCTACCGTCAAGAGGAGAGAATTCATCAAGTTTAATAAGCACAAACACTGTATAAGTCGAATTTCAGCATTTTTGTGTGACCGGGAAAACCACAGTCACAAGTCGAGCTGCAGTTCCATAGAAATTTCAGTTTTACCGCTGAACTAAAAATGGGTAGAAAGTACTTTTTCTCCCTTCCTGTTAATGCCACAGACTTCCCCTTTACAGTGCACACTTTGTCTAATCCCCCCGCTTCAGCCCAGAAATATTGAGCTTCAGATGTGTTGTTAACGTTGAGTAAAAAAGTTGCTCGCAGCTGTTCTAGGAACACATTATGAAATCGCGTATATCTTTGCTTCTACACATAGCAATGTATTGTGCTTTGCTTTACACACTATTCTACCGTCAAGAGGAGAGAATTCATCAAGTTTAATAAGCACAAACACTGTATAAGTCGAATTTCAGCATTTTTGTGTGACCGGGAAAACCAGAGTCACAAGCCGAGCTGCAGTTCCATAGAAACTTCAGTTTTACCGCTGAACCTAAAAATGGGTAGAAAGTACTTTTTCTCCCTTCCTGTTAATGCCACAGACTTCCCCTTTACAGTGCACACTTTGTCTAATCCTCCCCGCTTCAGCCCAGAAATATTGAGCTTCAGATGTGTTGTTAACGTTGAGTAAAAAAGTTGCTCGCAGCTGTTCTAGGAACACATTATGAAATCGCGTATATCTTTGCTTCTACACATAGAAATGTATTGTGCTTTGCTTTACACACTATTCTACCGTCAAGAGGAGAGAATTCATCAAGTTTAATAAGCACAAACACTGTATAAGTCGAATTTCAGCATTTTTGTGTGACCGGGAAAACCAGAGTCACAAGCCGAGCTGCAGTTCCATAGAAATTTCAGTTTTACCGCTGAACTAGAAATGGGTACAAAGTACTTTTTCTCCCTTCCTGTTAATGCCACAGACTTCCCCTTTACATTGCACACTTTGTCTAATCCTCCCCGCTTCAGCCCAGAAATATTAAGCTTCAGATGTGTTGTTAACGTTGAGTAAAAAAGTTGCTCGCAGCTGTTCTAGGAACACATTATGAAATCGCGTATATCTTTGCTTCTACACATAGCAATGTATTGTGCTTTGCTTTACACACTATTCTACCGTCAAGAGGAGAGAATTCATCAAGTTTAATAAGCACAAACACTGTATAAGTCGAATTTCAGCATTTTTGTGTGACCGGGAAAACCACAGTCACAAGCCGAGCTGCAGTTCCATAGAAACTTCAGTTTTACCGCTGAACCTAAAAATGGGTAGAAAGTACTTTTTCTCCCTTCCTGTTAATGCCACAGACTTCCCCTTTACAGTGCACACTTTGTCTAATCCTCCCCGCTTCAGCCCAGAAATATTGAGCTTCAGATGTGTTGTTAACGTTGAGTAAAAAAGTTGCTCGCAGCTGTTCTAGGAACACATTATGAAATCGCGTATATCTTTGCTTCTACACATAGCAATGTATTGTGCTTTGCTTTACACACTATTCTACCGTCAAGAGGAGAGAATTCATCAAGTTTAATAAGCACAAACACTGTATAAGTCGAATTTCAGCATTTTTGTGTGACCGGGAAAACCACAGTCACAAGCCGAGCTGCAGTTCCATAGAAATTTCAGTTTTACCGCTGAACTAAAAATGGGTAGAAAGTACTTTTTCTCCCTTCCTGTTAATGCCACAGACTTCCCCTTTACAGTGCATACTTTGTCTAATCCTCCCCGCTTCAGCCCAGAAATATTGAGCTTCAGATGTGTTGTTAACGTTGAGTAAAAAAGTTGCTCGCAGCTGTTCTAGGAACACATTATGAAATCGCGTATATCTTTGCTTCTACACATAGCAATGTATTGTGCTTTGCTTTACACACTATTCTACCGTCAAGAGGAGAGAATTCATCAAGTTTAATAAGCACAAACACTGTATAAGTCGAATTTCAGCATTTTTGTGTGACCGGGAAAACCACAGTCACAAGCCGAGCTGCAGTTCCATAGAAATTTCAGTTTTACCGCTGAACTAAAAATGGGTAGAAAGTTATTTTTCTCCCTTCCTGTTAATGCCACAGACTTCCCCTTTACAGTGCACACTTTGTCTAATCCTCCCCGCTTCAGCCCAGAAATATTGAGCTTCAGATGTGTTGTTAACGTTGAGTAAAAAAGTTGCTCGCAGCTGTTCTAGGAACACATTATGAAATCGCGTATATATTTGCTTCTACTCATAGCAATGTATTGTGCTTTGCTTTACACACTATTCTACCGTCAAGAGGAGAGATTTCATCAAGTTTAATAAGCACAAACACTGTATAAGTCGAATTTCAGCATTTTTGTGTGACCGGGAAAACCACAGTCACAAGCCGAGCTGCAGTTCCATAGAAATTTCAGTTTTACCGCTGAACTAAAAATGGGTAGAAAGTACTTTTTCTCCCTTCCTGTTAATGCCACAGACTTCCCCTTTATAGTGCACACTTTGTCTAATCTTCCCCGCTTCAGCCCAGAAATATTGAGCTTCAGATGTGTTGTTTACGTTGAGTAAAAAAGTTGCTCGCAGCTGTTCTAGGAACACATTCTGAAATCGCGTATATCTTTGCTTCTACACATAGCAATGTATTGTGCTTTGCTTTACACACTATTCTACCGTCAAGAGGAGAGAATTCATCAAGTTTAATAAGAACAAACACTGTATAACTCGAATTTCAGCATTTTTGTGTGACCGGGAAAACCACAGTCACAAGCCGAGCTGCAGTTCCATAGAAATTTCAGTTTTACCGCTGAACTAGAAATGGGTAGAAAGTACTTTTTCTCCCTTCCTGTTAATGCCACAGACTTCGCCTTTACAGTGCACACTTTGTCTAATCCTCCCCGCTTCAGCCCAGAAATATTGAGCTTCAGATGTGTTGTTAACGTTGAGTAAAAATGTTGCTCGCAGCTGTTCTAGGAACACATTCTGAAATCGCGTATATCTTTGCTTCTACACATAGCAATGTATTGTGCTTTGCTTTACACACTATTCTACCGTCAAGAGGAGAGAATTCATCAAGTTTAATAAGCACAAACACTGTATAAGTCGAATTTCAGCATTTTTGTGTGACCGGGAAAACCACAGTCACAAGTCGAGCTGCAGTTCCATAGAAATTTCAGTTTTACCGCTGAACTAAAAATGGGTAGAAAGTACTTTTTCTCCCTTCCTGTTAATGCCACAGACTTCCCCTTTACAGTGCACACTTTGTCTAATCCTCCCCGCTTCAGCCCAGAAATATTGAGCTTCAGATGTGTTGTTAACGTTGAGTAAAAAAGTTGCTCGCAGCTGTTCTAGGAACACATTATGAAATCGCGTATATCTTTGCTTCTACACATAGCAATGTATTGTGCTTTGCTTTACACACTATTCTACCGTCAAGAGGAGAGAATTCATCAAGTTTAATAAGCACAAACACTGTATAAGTCGAATTTCAGCATTTTTGTGTGACCGGGAAAACCAGAGTCACAAGCCGAGCTGCAGTTCCATAGAAACTTCAGTTTTACCGCTGAACCTAAAAATGGGTAGAAAGTACTTTTTCTCCCTTCCTGTTAATGCCACAGACTTCCCCTTTACAGTGCACACTTTGTCTAATCCTCCCCGCTTCAGCCCAGAAATATTGAGCTTCAGATGTGTTGTTAACGTTGAGTAAAAAAGTTGCTCGCAGCTGTTCTAGGAACACATTATGAAATCGCGTATATCTTTGCTTCTACACATAGCAATGTATTGTGCTTTGCTTTACACACTATTCTACCGTCAAGAGGAGAGAATTCATCAAGTTTAATAAGCACAAACACTGTATAAGTCGAATTTCAGCATTTTTGTGTGACCGGGAAAACCACAGTCACAAGCCGAGCTGCAGTTCCATAGAAATTTCAGTTTTACCGCTGAACTAGAAATGGTTAGAAAGTACTTTTTCTCCCTTCCTGTTAATGCCACAGACTTCCCCTTTACAGTGCATACTTTGTCTAATCCTCCCCGCTTCAGCCCAGAAATATTGAGCTTCAGATGTGTTGTTAACGTTGAGTAAAAATGTTGCTCGCAGCTGTTCTAGGAACACATTCTGAAATCGCGTATATCTTTGCTTCTACACATAGCAATGTATTGTGCTTTGCTTTACACACTATTCTACCGTCAAGAGGAGAGAATTCATCAAGTTTAATAAGCACAAACACTGTATAAGTCGAATTTCAGCATTTTTGTGTGACCGGGAAAACCACAGTCACAAGTCGAGCTGCAGTTCCATAGAAATTTCAGTTTTACCGCTGAACTAAAAATGGGTAGAAAGTACTTTTTCTCCCTTCCTGTTAATGCCACAGACTTCCCCTTTACAGTGCACACTTTGTCTAATCCTCCCCGCTTCAGCCCAGAAATATTGAGCTTCAGATGTGTTGTTAACGTTGAGTAAAAAAGTTGCTCGCAGCTGTTCTAGGAACACATTATGAAATCGCGTATATCTTTGCTTCTACACATAGCAATGTATTGTGCTTTGCTTTACACACTATTCTACCGTCAAGAGGAGAGAATTCATCAAGTTTAATAAGCACAAACACTGTATAAGTCGAATTTCAGCATTTTTGTGTGACCGGGAAAACCAGAGTCACAAGCCGAGCTGCAGTTCCATAGAAACTTCAGTTTTACCGCTGAACCTAAAAATGGGTAGAAAGTACTTTTTCTCCCTTCCTGTTAATGCCACAGACTTCACCTTTACAGTGCACACTTTGTCTAATCCTCCCCGCTTCAGCCCAGAAATATTGAGCTTCAGATGTGTTGTTAACGTTGAGTAAAAAAGTTGCTCGCAGCTGTTCTAGGAACACATTATGAAATCGCGTATATCTTTGCTTCTACACATAGAAATGTATTGTGCATTGCTTTACACACTATTCTACCGTCAAGAGGAGAGAATTCATCAAGTTTAATAAGCACAAACACTGTATAAGTCGAATTTCAGCATTTTTGTGTGACCGGGAAAACCAGAGTCACAAGCCGAGCTGCAGTTCCATAGAAATTTCAGTTTTACCGCTGAACTAGAAATGGGTAGAAAGTACTTTTTCTCCCTTCCTGTTAATGCCACAGACTTCCCCTTTACAGTGCACACTTTGTCTAATCCTCCCCGCTTCAGCCCAGAAATATTAAGCTTCAGATGTGTTGTTAACGTTGAGTAAAAAAGTTGCTCGCAGCTGTTCTAGGAACACATTATGAAATCGCGTATATCTTTGCTTCTACACATAGCAATGTATTGTGCTTTGCTTTACACACTATTCTACCGTCAAGAGGAGAGAATTCATCAAGTTTAATAAGCACAAACACTGTATAAGTCGAATTTCAGCATTTTTGTGTGACCGGGAAAACCAGAGTCACAAGCCGAGCTGCAGTTCCATAGAAACTTCAGTTTTACCGCTGAACCTAAAAATGGGTAGAAAGTACTTTTTCTCCCTTCCTGTTAATGCCACAGACTTCCCCTTTACAGTGCACACTTTGTCTAATCCTCCCCGCTTCAGCCCAGAAATATTGAGCTTCAGATGTGTTGTTAACGTTGAGTAAAAAAGTTGCTCGCAGCTGTTCTAGGAACACATTATGAAATCGCGTATATCTTTGCTTCTACACATAGCAATGTATTGTGCTTTGCTTTACACACTATTCTACCGTCAAGAGGAGAGAATTCATCAAGTTTAATAAGCACAAACACTGTATAAGTCGAATTTCAGCATTTTTGTGTGACCGGGAAAACCACAGTCACAAGCCGAGCTGCAGTTCCATAGAAATTTCAGTTTTACCGCTGAACTAAAAATGGGTAGAAAGTACTTTTTCTCCCTTCCTGTTAATGCCACAGACTTCCCCTTTACAGTGCACACTTTGTCTAATCCTCCCCGCTTCAGCCCAGAAATATTGAGCTTCAGATGTGTTGTTAACGTTGAGTAAAAAAGTTGCTCGCAGCTGTTCTAGGAACACATTCTGAAATCGCGTATATCTTTGCTTCTACACATAGAAATGTATTGTGCTTTGCTTTACACACTATTCTACCGTCAAGAGGAGAGAATTCATCAAGTTTAATAAGCACAAACACTGTATAAGTCGAATTTCAGCATTTTTGTGTGACCGGGAAAACCACAGTCACAAGCCGAGCTGCAGTTCCATAGAAACTTCAGTTTTACCGCTGAACCTAAAAATGGGTAGAAAGTACTTTTTCTCCCTTCCTGTTAATGCCACAGACTTCCCCTTTACAGTGCACACTTTGTCTAATCCTCCCCGCTTCAGCCCAGAAATATTGAGCTTCAGATGTGTTGTTAACGTTGAGTAAAAAAGTTGCTCGCAGCTGTTCTAGGAACACATTATGAAATCGCGTATATCTTTGCTTCTACACATAGCAATGTATTGTGCTTTGCTTTACACACTATTCTACCGTCAAGAGGAGAGAATTCATCAAGTTTAATAAGCACAAACACTGTATAAGTCGAATTTCAGCATTTTTGTATGACCGGGAAAACCACAGTCACAAGACGAGCTGCAGTTCCATAGAAATTTCAGTTTTACCGCTGAACTAAAAATGGGTAGAAAGTACTTTTTCTCCCTTCCTGTTAATGCCACAGACTTCCCCTTTACAGTGCATACTTTGTCTAATCCTCCCCGCTTCAGCCCATAAATATTGAGCTTCAGATGTGTTGTTAACGTTGAGTAAAAAAGTTGCTCGCAGCTGTTCTAGGAACACATTATGAAATCGCGTATATCTTTGCTTCTACACATAGCAATGTATTGTGCTTTGCTTTACACACTATTCTACCGTCAAGAGGAGAGAATTCATCAAGTTTAATAAGCACAAACACTGTATAAGTCGAATTTCAGCATTTTTGTGTGACCGGGAAAACCACAGTCACAAGCCGAGCTGCAGTTCCATAGAAATTTCAGTTTTACCGCTGAACTAAAAATGTGTAGAAAGTACTTTTTCTCCCTTCCTGTTAATGCCACAGACTTCCCCTTTACAGTGCATACTTTGTCTAATCCTCCCCGCTTCAGCCCATAAATATTGAGCTTCAGATGTGTTGTTAACGTTGAGTAAAAAAGTTGCTCGCAGCTGTTCTAGGAACACATTATGAAATCGCGTATATCTTTGCTTCTACACATAGCAATGTATTGTGCTTTGCTTTACACACTATTCTACCGTCAAGAGGAGAGAATTCATCAAGTTTAATAAGCACAAACACTGTATAAGTCGAATTTCAGCATTTTTGTGTGACCGGGAAAACCACAGTCACAAGCCGAGCTGCAGTTCCATAGAAATTTCAGTTTTACCGCTGAACTAAAAATGGGTAGAAAGTACTTTTTCTCCCTTCCTGTTAATGCCACAGACTTCCCCTTTACAGTGCACACTTTGTCTAATCTTCCCCGCTTCAGCCCAGAAATATTGAGCTTCAGATGTGTTGTTAACGTTGAGTAAAAAAGTTGCTCGCAGCTGTTCTAGGAACACATTCTGAAATCGCGTATATCTTTGCTTCTACACATAGCAATGTATTGTGCTTTGCTTTACACACTATTCTACCGTCAAGAGGAGAGAATTCATCAAGTTTAATAAGCACAAACACTGTATAAGTCGAATTTCAGCATTTTTGTGTGACCGGGAAAACCACAGTCACAAGCCGAGCTGCAGTTCCATAGAAATTTCAGTTTTACCGCTGAACTAAAAATGGGTAGAAAGTACTTTTTCTCCCTTCCTGTTAATGCCACAGACTTCTCCTTTACAGTGCACACTTTGTCTAATCCTCCCCGCTTCAGCCCAGAAATATTGAGCTTCAGATGTGTTGTTAACGTTGAGTAAAAAAGTTGCTCGCAGCTGTTCTAGGAACACATTCTGAAATCGCGTATATCTTTGCTTCTACACATAGCAATGTATTGTGCTTTGCTTTACACACTATTCTACCGTCAAGAGGAGAGAATTCATCAAGTTTAATAAGCACAAACACTGTATAAGTCGAATTTCAGCATTTTTGTGTGACCGGGAAAACCACAGTCACAAGCCGAGCTGCAGTTCCATAGAAATTTCAGTTTTACCGCTGAACTAAAAATGGGTAGAAAGTACTTTTTCTCCCTTCCTGTTAATGCCACAGACTTCCCCTTTACAGTGCATACTTTGTCTAATCCTCCCCGCTTCAGCCCAGAAATATTGAGCTTCAGATGTGTTGTTAACGTTGAGTAAAAAAGTTGCTCGCAGCTGTTCTAGGAACACATTCTGAAATCGCGTATATCTTTGCTTCTACACATAGCAATGTATTGTGCTTTGCTTTACACACTATTCTACCGTCAAGAGGAGAGAATTCATCAAGTTTAATAAGCACAAACACTGTATAAGTCGAATTTCAGCATTTTTGTGTGACCGGGAAAACCACAGTCACAAGCCGAGCTGCAGTTCCATAGAAATTTCAGTTTTACCGCTGAACTAAAAATGGGTAGAAAGTACTTTTTCTCCCTTCCTGTTAATGCCACAGACTTCCCCTTTACAGTGCACACTTTGTCTAATCCTCCCCGCTTCAGCCCAGAAATATTGAGCTTCAGATGTGTTGTTAACGTTGAGTAAAAAAGTTGCTCACAGCTGTTCTAGGAACACATTCTGAAATCGCGTATATCTTTGCTTCTACACATAGCAATGTATTGTGCTTTGCTTTACACACTATTCTACCGTCAAGAGGAGAGAATTCATCAAGTTTAATAAGCACAAACACTGTATAAGTCGAATTTCAGCATTTTTGTGTGACCGGGAAAACCAGAGTCACAAGCCGAGCTGCAGTTCCATAGAAATTTCAGTTTTACCGCTGAACTAAAAATGGGTAGAAAGTACTTTTTCTCCCTTCCTGTTAATGCCACAGACTTCCCCTTTACAGTGCACACTTTGTCTAATCCTCCCCGCTTCAGCCCAGAAATATTGAGCTTCAGATGTGTTGTTAACGTTGAGTAAAAAAGTTGCTCGCAGCTGTTCTAGGAACACATTCTGAAATCGCGTATATGCACTGTATATGAGCTGGCGATTTCTAAGTCTGTGGTTCCGAGAGGGGGTAACCAGGCTCACTAATAAAGGTCAAGCCACTTGGCTGCCAGAATGCCCTGCTTCAGCACAGACCAGAAAGGCATTGTGATAAGCGTATCCCCGGTATAGTCAGGAGTTAATGGGAGTCGTCCCCGTCCCCCCAGTATACGGCCAGAACCATGGACCCGGTACTTGTGGTTCGGACCCTCTCCAACCAGCCATAATGTTGTGAGAGTGAAATTATGTCTAAGTCCAGCTTTGGTACATTAGAAGCAACTCTGAAACTTAACCTAAGCGTTTTTCGAAGCTACTTTTTAGCTAACTTCTTATAGGAAGGTCTAGGAGCTCTGAAAATGAACGTGCGCGTCTTTCACTCTTCCCGAGAGACTTAGAAGAATTTTGTGATATTTTTTATTAAAATGGTGTATAAGGGTATATATATAAATATATTTTATGCACTGTATATGAGCTGGCGATTTCTAAGTCTGTGGTTCCGAGAGGGGGTAACCAGGCTCACTAATAAAGGTCAAGCCACTTGGCTGCCAGAATGCCCTGCTTCAGCACAGACCAGAAAGGCATTGTGATAAGCGTATCCCCGGTATAGTCAGGGGTTAATGGGAGTCGTCCCCGTCCCCCCAGTATACGGCCAGAACCATGGACCCGGTACTTGTGGTTCGGACTGTCTCCAACCAGCTATAATGTTGTGAGAGTGACATTATGTCTAAGTCCAGCTTTGGTACATTAGAAGCAACTCTGAAACTTAACCTAAGCGTTTTTCGAAGCTACTTTTTGGCTAACTTCTTATAGGAAGGTCTAGGAGCTCTGAAAATGAACGTGCGCGTCTTTCACTCTTCCCGAGGGACTTAGAAGAATTTTGTGATATTTTTTATTAAAATGGTGTATAAGGGTATATATATAAATATATATTATGCACTGTATATGAGCTGGCGATTTCTAAGTCTGTGGTTCCGAGAGGGGGTAACCAGGCTCACTAATAAAGGTCAAGCCACTTGCCTGCTAGAATGCCCTGCTTCAGCACAGACCAGAAAGGCATTGTGATAAGCGTATCCCCGGTATAGTCAGGGGTTAATGGGAGTCGTCCCCGTCCCCCCAGTATACGGCCAGAACCATGGACCCGGTACTTGTGGTTCGGACTGTCTCCAACCAGTCATAATGTTGTGAGAGTGAAATTATGTCTAAGTCCAGCTTTGGTACATTAGAAGCAACTCTGAAACTTAACCTAAGCGTTTTTCGAAGATACTTTTTGGCTAACTTCTTATAGGAAGGTCTAGGAGCTCTGAAAATGAACGTGCGCGTCTTTCACTCTTCCCGAGGGACTTAGAAGAATTTTGTGATATTTTTTATTAAAATGGTGTATAAGGGTATATATATAAATATATATTATGCACTGTATATGAGCTGGCGATTTCTAAGTCTGTGGTTCCGAGAGGGGGTAACCAGGCTCACTAATAAAGGTCAAGCCACTTGCCTGCTAGAATGCCCTGCTTCAGCACAGACCAGAAAGGCATTGTGATAAGCGTATCCCCGGTATAGTCAGGGGTTAATGGGAGTCGTCCCCGTCCCCCCAGTATACGGCCAGAACCATGGACCCGGTACTTGTGGTTCGGACTGTCTCCAACCAGCCATAATGTTGTGAGAGTGAAATTATGTCTAAGTCCAGCTTTGGTACATTACAATCAACTCTGAAACTTAACCTAAGCGTTTTTCGAAGCTACTTTTCAGCTAACTTCTTATAGGAAGGTCTCGGAGCTCTGAAAATGAACGTGCGCGTCTTTCACTCTTCCCGAGAGACTTAGAAGAATTTTGTGATATTTTTTATTAAAATGGTGTATAAGGGTATATATATATAAATATATTTTATGCACTGTATATGAGCTGGCGATTTCTAAGTCTGTGGTTCCGAGAGGGGGTAACCAGGCTCACTAATAAAGGTCAAGCCACTTGCCTGCTAGAATGCCCTGCTTCAGCACAGACCAGAAAGGCATTGTGATAAGCGTATCCCCGGTATAGTCAGGGGTTAATGGGAGTCGTCCCCGTCCCCCCAGTATACGGCCAGAACCATGGACCCGGTACTTGTGGTGCGGACTGTCTCCAACCAGCCATAATGTTGTGAGAGTGACATTATGTCTAAGTCCAGCTTTGGTACATTAGAAGCAACTCTGAAACTTAACCTAAGCGTTTTTCGAAGCTACTTTTTGGCTAACTTCTTATAGGAAGGTCTAGGAGCTCTGAAAATGAACGTGCGCGTCTTTCACTCTTCCCGAGGGACTTAGAAGAATTTTGTGATATTTTTTATTAAAATGGTGTATAAGGGTATATATATAAATATATTTTATGCACTGTATATGAGCTGGCGATTTCTAAGTCTGTGGTTCCGAGAGGGGGTAACCAGGCTCACTAATAAAGGTCAAGCCACTTGGCTGCCAGAATGCCCTGCTTCAGCACAGACCAGAAAGGCATTGTGATAAGCGTATCCCCGGTATAGTCAGGGGTTAATGGGAGTCGTCCCCGTCCCCCCAGTATACGGCCAGAACCATGGACCCGGTACTTGTGGTTCGGACTGTCTCCAACCAGCCATAATGTTGTGAGAGTGAAATTATGTCTAAGTCCAGCTTTGGTACATTACAAGCAACTCTGAAACTTAACCTAAGCGTTTTTCGAAGCTACTTTTCAGCTAACTTCTTATAGGAAGGTCTCGGAGCTCTGAAAATGAACGTGCGCGTCTTTCACTCTTCCCGAGAGACTTAGAAGAATTTTGTGATATTTTTTATTAAAATGGTGTATAAGGGTATATATATATAAATATATTTTATGCACTGTATATGAGCTGGCGATTTCTAAGTCTGTGGTTCCGAGAGGGGGTAACCAGGCTCACTAATAAAGGTCAAGCCACTTGGCTGCCAGAATGCCCTGCTTCAGCACAGACCAGAAAGGCATTGTGATAAGCGTATCCCCGGTATAGTCAGGAGTTAATGGGAGTCGTCCCCGTCCCCCCAGTATACGGCCAGAACCATGGACCCGGTACTTGTGGTTCGGACCCTCTCCAACCAGCCATAATGTTGTGAGAGTGAAATTATGTCTAAGTCCAGCTTTGGTACATTAGAAGCAACTCTGAAACTTAACCTAAGCGTTTTTCGAAGCTACTTTTTAGCTAACTTCTTATAGGAAGGTCTAGGAGCTCTGAAAATGAACGTGCGCGTCTTTCACTCTTCCCGAGAGACTTAGAAGAATTTTGTGATATTTTTTATTAAAATGGTGTATAAGGGTATATATATAAATATATTTTATGCACTGTATATGAGCTGGCGATTTCTAAGTCTGTGGTTCCGAGAGGGGGTAACCAGGCTCACTAATAAAGGTCAAGCCACTTGGCTGCCAGAATGCCCTGCTTCAGCACAGACCAGAAAGGCATTGTGATAAGCGTATCCCCGGTATAGTCAGGGGTTAATGGGAGTCGTCCCCGTCCCCCCAGTATACGGCCAGAACCATGGACCCGGTACTTGTGGTTCGGACTGTCTCCAACCAGCTATAATGTTGTGAGAGTGACATTATGTCTAAGTCCAGCTTTGGTACATTAGAAGCAACTCTGAAACTTAACCTAAGCGTTTTTCGAAGCTACTTTTTGGCTAACTTCTTATAAGAAGGTCTAGGAGCTCTGAAAATGAACGTGCGCGTCTTTCACTCTTCCCGAGGGACTTAGAAGAATTTTGTGATATTTTTTATTAAAATGGTGTATAAGGGTATATATATAAATATATATTATGCACTGTATATGAGCTGGCGATTTCTAAGTCTGTGGTTCCGAGAGGGGGTAACCAGGCTCACTAATAAAGGTCAAGCCACTTGCCTGCTAGAATGCCCTGCTTCAGCACAGACCAGAAAGGCATTGTGATAAGCGTATCCCCGGTATAGTCAGGGGTTAATGGGAGTCGTCCCCGTCCCCCCAGTATACGGCCAGAACCATGGACCCGGTACTTGTGGTTCGGACTGTCTCCAACCAGTCATAATGTTGTGAGAGTGAAATTATGTCTAAGTCCAGCTTTGGTACATTAGAAGCAACTCTGAAACTTAACCTAAGCGTTTTTCGAAGATACTTTTTGGCTAACTTCTTATAGGAAGGTCTAGGAGCTCTGAAAATGAACGTGCGCGTCTTTCACTCTTTCCGAGGGACTTAGAAGAATTTTGTGATATTTTATATTAAAATGGTGTATAAGGGTATATATATAAATATATTTTATGCACTGTATATGAGCTGGCGATTTCTAAGTCTGTGGTTCCGAGAGGGGGTAACCAGGCTCACTAATAAAGGTCAATCCACTTGGCTGCCAGAATGCCCTGCTTCAGCACAGACCAGAAAGGCATTGTGATAAGCGTATCCCCGGTATAGTCAGGGGTTAATGGGAGTCGTCCCCGTCCCCCCAGTATACGGCCAGAACCATGGACCCGGTACTTGTGGTGCGGACTGTCTCCAACCAGCCATAATGTTGTGAGAGTGACATTATGTCTAAGTCCAGCTTTGGTACATTAGAAGCAACTCTGAAACTTAACCTAAGCGTTTTTCGAAGCTACTTTTTGGCTAACTTCTTATAGGAAGGTCTAGGAGCTCTGAAAATGAACGTGCGCGTCTTTCACTCTTCCCGAGGGACTTAGAAGAATTTTGTGATATTTTTTATTAAAATGGTGTATAAGGGTATATATATAAATATATTTTATGCACTGTATATGAGCTTGCGATTTCTAAGTCTGTGGTTCCGAGAGGGGGTAACCAGGCTCACTAATAAAGGTCAAGCCACTTGGCTGCCAGAATGCCCTGCTTCAGCACAGACCAGAAAGGCATTGTGATAAGCGTATCCCCGGTATAGTCAGGGGTTAATGGGAGTCGTCCCCGTCCCCCCAGTATACGGCCAGAACCATGGACCCGGTACTTGTGGTTCGGACTGTCTGCAACCAGCCATAATGTTGTGAGAGTGACATTATGTCTAAGTCCAGCTTTGGTACATTAGAAGCAACTCTGAAACTTAACCTAAGCGTTTTTCGAAGCTACTTTTTGGCTAACTTCTTATAGGAAGGTCTAGGAGCTCTGAAAATGAACGTGCGCGTCTTTCACTCTTCCCGAGGGACTTAGAAGAATTTTGTGATATTTTTTATTAAAATGGTGTATAAGGGTATATATATAAATATATATTATGCACTGTATATGAGCTGGCGATTTCTAAGTCTGTGGTTCCGAGAGGGGGTAACCAGGCTCACTAATAAAGGTCAAGCCACTTGCCTGCTAGAATGCCCTGCTTCAGCACAGACCAGAAAGGCATTGTGATAAGCGTATCCCCGGTATAGTCAGGGGTTAATGGGAGTCGTCCCCGTCCCCCCAGTATACGGCCAGAACCATGGACCCGGTACTTGTGGTTCGGACTGTCTCCAACCAGTCATAATGTTGTGAGAGTGAAATTATGTCTAAGTCCAGCTTTGGTACATTAGAAGCAACTCTGAAACTTAACCTAAGCGTTTTTCGAAGATACTTTTTGGCTAACTTCTTATAGGAAGGTCTAGGAGCTCTGAAAATGAACGTGCGCGTCTTTCACTCTTCCCGAGGGACTTAGAAGAATTTTGTGATATTTTTTATTAAAATGGTGTATAAGGGTATATATATAAATATATTTTATGCACTGTATATGAGCTGGCGATTTCTAAGTCTGTGGTTCCGAGAGGGGGTAACCAGGCTCACTAATAAAGGTCAAGCCACTTGGCTGCCAGAATGCCCTGCTTCAGCACAGACCAGAAAGGCATTGTGATAAGCGTATCCCCGGTATAGTCAGGGGTTAATGGGAGTCGTCCCCGTCCCCCCAGTATACGGCCAGAACCATGGACCCGGTACTTGTGGTTCGGACTGTCTCCAACCAGCCATAATGTTGTGAGAGTGAAATTATGTCTAAGTCCAGCTTTGGTACATTACAATCAACTCTGAAACTTAACCTAAGCGTTTTTCGAAGCTACTTTTCAGCTAACTTCTTATAGGAAGGTCTCGGAGCTCTGAAAATGAACGTGCGCGTCTTTCACTCTTCCCGAGAGACTTAGAAGAATTTTGTGATATTTTTTATTAAAATGGTGTATAAGGGTATATATATATAAATATATTTTATGCACTGTATATGAGCTGGCGATTTCTAAGTCTGTGGTTCCGAGAGGGGGTAACCAGGCTCACTAATAAAGGTCAAGCCACTTGCCTGCTAGAATGCCCTGCTTCAGCACAGACCAGAAAGGCATTGTGATAAGCGTATCCCCGGTATAGTCAGGGGTTAATGGGAGTCGTCCCCGTCCCCCCAGTATACGGCCAGAACCATGGACCCGGTACTTGTGGTTCGGACTGTCTCCAACCAGTCATAATGTTGTGAGAGTGAAATTATGTCTAAGTCCAGCTTTGGTACATTAGAAGCAACTCTGAAACTTAACCTAAGCGTTTTTCGAAGATACTTTTTGGCTAACTTCTTATAGGAAGGTCTAGGAGCTCTGAAAATGAACATGCGCGTCTTTCACTCTTTCCGAGGGACTTAGAAGAATTTTGTGATATTTTATATTAAAATGGTGTATAAGGGTATATATATAAATATATTTTATGCACTGTATATGAGCTGGCGATTTCTAAGTCTGTGGTTCCGAGAGGGGGTAACCAGGCTCACTAATAAAGGTCAATCCACTTGCTGCCAGAATGCCCTGCTTCAGCACAGACCAGAAAGGCATTGTGATAAGCGTATCCCCGGTATAGTCAGGGGTTAATGGGAGTCGTCCCCGTCCCCCCAGTATACGGCCAGAACCATGGACCCGGTACTTGTGGTGCGGACTGTCTCCAACCAGCCATAATGTTGTGAGAGTGACATTATGTCTAAGTCCAGCTTTGGTACATTAGAAGCAACTCTGAAACTTAACCTAAGCGTTTTTCGAAGCTACTTTTTGGCTAACTTCTTATAGGAAGGTCTAGGAGCTCTGAAAATGAACGTGCGCGTCTTTCACTCTTCCCGAGGGACTTAGAAGAATTTTGTGATATTTTTTATTAAAATGGTGTATAAGGGTATATATATAAATATATTTTATGCACTGTATATGAGCTGGCGATTTCTAAGTCTGTGGTTCCGAGAGGGGGTAACCAGGCTCACTAATAAAGGTCAAGCCACTTGGCTGCCAGAATGCCCTGCTTCAGCACAGACCAGAAAGGCATTGTGATAAGCGTATCCCCGGTATAGTCAGGGGTTAATGGGAGTCGTCCCCGTCCCCCCAGTATACGGCCAGAACCATGGACCCGGTACTTGTGGTTCGGACTGTCTCCAACCAGCCATAATGTTGTGAGAGTGAAATTATGTCTAAGTCCAGCTTTGGTACATTACAAGCAACTCTGAAACTTAACCTAAGCGTTTTTCGAAGCTACTTTTCAGCTAACTTCTTATAGGAAGGTCTCGGAGCTCTGAAAATGAACGTGCGCGTCTTTCACTCTTCCCGAGAGACTTAGAAGAATTTTGTGATATTTTTTATTAAAATGGTGTATAAGGGTATATATATATAAATATATTTTATGCACTGTATATGAGCTGGCGATTTCTAAGTCTGTGGTTCCGAGAGGGGGTAACCAGGCTCACTAATAAAGGTCAAGCCACTTGGCTGCCAGAATGCCCTGCTTCAGCACAGACCAGAAAGGCATTGTGATAAGCGTATCCCCGGTATAGTCAGGAGTTAATGGGAGTCGTCCCCGTCCCCCCAGTATACGGCCAGAACCATGGACCCGGTACTTGTGGTTCGGACCCTCTCCAACCAGCCATAATGTTGTGAGAGTGAAATTATGTCTAAGTCCAGCTTTGGTACATTAGAAGCAACTCTGAAACTTAACCTAAGCGTTTTTCGAAGCTACTTTTTAGCTAACTTCTTATAGGAAGGTCTAGGAGCTCTGAAAATGAACGTGCGCGTCTTTCACTCTTCCCGAGAGACTTAGAAGAATTTTGTGATATTTTTTATTAAAATGGTGTATAAGGGTATATATATAAATATATTTTATGCACTGTATATGAGCTGGCGATTTCTAAGTCTGTGGTTCCGAGAGGGGGTAACCAGGCTCACTAATAAAGGTCAAGCCACTTGGCTGCCAGAATGCCCTGCTTCAGCACAGACCAGAAAGGCATTGTGATAAGCGTATCCCCGGTATAGTCAGGGGTTAATGGGAGTCGTCCCCGTCCCCCCAGTATACGGCCAGAACCATGGACCCGGTACTTGTGGTTCGGACTGTCTCCAACCAGCTATAATGTTGTGAGAGTGACATTATGTCTAAGTCCAGCTTTGGTACATTAGAAGCAACTCTGAAACTTAACCTAAGCGTTTTTCGAAGCTACTTTTTGGCTAACTTCTTATAAGAAGGTCTAGGAGCTCTGAAAATGAACGTGCGCGTCTTTCACTCTTCCCGAGGGACTTAGAAGAATTTTGTGATATTTTTTATTAAAATGGTGTATAAGGGTATATATATAAATATATATTATGCACTGTATATGAGCTGGCGATTTCTAAGTCTGTGGTTCCGAGAGGGGGTAACCAGGCTCACTAATAAAGGTCAAGCCACTTGCCTGCTAGAATGCCCTGCTTCAGCACAGACCAGAAAGGCATTGTGATAAGCGTATCCCCGGTATAGTCAGGGGTTAATGGGAGTCGTCCCCGTCCCCCCAGTATACGGCCAGAACCATGGACCCGGTACTTGTGGTTCGGACTGTCTCCAACCAGTCATAATGTTGTGAGAGTGAAATTATGTCTAAGTCCAGCTTTGGTACATTAGAAGCAACTCTGAAACTTAACCTAAGCGTTTTTCGAAGATACTTTTTGGCTAACTTCTTATAGGAAGGTCTAGGAGCTCTGAAAATGAACGTGCGCGTCTTTCACTCTTTCCGAGGGACTTAGAAGAATTTTGTGATATTTTATATTAAAATGGTGTATAAGGGTATATATATAAATATATTTTATGCACTGTATATGAGCTGGCGATTTCTAAGTCTGTGGTTCCGAGAGGGGGTAACCAGGCTCACTAATAAAGGTCAATCCACTTGGCTGCCAGAATGCCCTGCTTCAGCACAGACCAGAAAAGCATTGTGATAAGCGTATCCCCGGTATAGTCAGGGGTTAATGGGAGTCGTCCCCGTCCCCCCAGTATACGGCCAGAACCATGGACCCGGTACTTGTGGTGCGGACTGTCTCCAACCAGCCATAATGTTGTGAGAGTGACATTATGTCTAAGTCCAGCTTTGGTACATTAGAAGCAACTCTGAAACTTAACCTAAGCGTTTTTCGAAGCTACTTTTTGGCTAACTTCTTATAGGAAGGTCTAGGAGCTCTGAAAATGAACGTGCGCGTCTTTCACTCTTCCCGAGGGACTTAGAAGAATTTTGTGATATTTTTTATTAAAATGGTGTATAAGGGTATATATATAAATATATTTTATGCACTGTATATGAGCTTGCGATTTCTAAGTCTGTGGTTCCGAGAGGGGGTAACCAGGCTCACTAATAAAGGTCAAGCCACTTGGCTGCCAGAATGCCCTGCTTCAGCACAGACCAGAAAGGCATTGTGATAAGCGTATCCCCGGTATAGTCAGGGGTTAATGGGAGTCGTCTCCGTCCCCCCAGTATACGGCCAGAACCATGGACCCGGTACTTGTGGTTCGGACTGTCTCCAACCAGCCATAATGTTGTGAGAGTGAAATTATGTCTAAGTCCAGCTTTGGTACATTACAAGCAACTCTGAAACTTAACCTAAGCGTTTTTCGAAGCTACTTTTCAGCTAACTTCTTATAGGAAGGTCTCGGAGCTCTGAAAATGAACGTGCGCGCCTTTCACTCTTCCCGAGAGACTTAGAAGAATTTTGTGATATTTTTTATTAAAATGGTGTATAAGGGTATATATATATAAATATATTTTATGCACTGTATATGAGCTGGCGATTTCTAAGTCTGTGGTTCCGAGAGGGGGTAACCAGGCTCACTAATAAAGGTCAAGCCACTTGGCTGCCAGAATGCCCTGCTTCAGCACAGACCAGAAAGGCATTGTGATAAGCGTATCCACGGTATAGTCAGGAGTTAATGGGAGTCGTCCCCGTCCCCCCAGTATACGGCCAGAACCATGGACCCGGTACTTGTGGTTCGGACTGTCTCCAACCAGCCATAATGTTGTGAGAGTGAAATTATGTCTAAGTCCAGCTTTGGTACATTAGAAGCAACTCTGAAACTTAACCTAAGCGTTTTTCGAAGATACTTTTTGGCTAACTTCTTATAGGAAGGTCTAGGAGATCTGAAAATGAACGTGCGCGTCTTTCACTCTTTCCGAGGGACTTAGAAGAATTTTGTGATATTTTATATTAAAATGGTGTATAAGGGTATATATATAAATATATTTTATGCACTGTATATGAGCTGGCGATTTCTAAGTCTGTGGTTCCGAGAGGGGGTAACCAGGCTCACTAATAAAGGTCAATCCACTTGGCTGCCAGAATGCCCTGCTTCAGCACAGACCAGAAAGGCATTGTGATAAGCGTATCCCCGGTATAGTCAGGGGTTAATGGGAGTCGTCCCCGTCCCCCCAGTATACGGCCAGAACCATGGACCCGGTACTTGTGGTGCGGACTGTCTCCAACCAGCCATAATGTTGTGAGAGTGACATTATGTCTAAGTCCAGCTTTGGTACATTAGAAGCAACTCTGAAACTTAACCTAAGCGTTTTTCGAAGCTACTTTTTGGCTAACTTCTTATAGGAAGGTCTAGGAGCTCTGAAAATGAACGTGCGCGTCTTTCACTCTTCCCGAGGGACTTAGAAGAATTTTGTGATATTTTTTATTAAAATGGTGTATAAGGGTATATATATAAATATATTTTATGCACTGTATATGAGCTGGCGATTTCTAAGTCTGTGGTTCCGAGAGGGGGTAACCAGGCTCACTAATAAAGGTCAAGCCACTTGGCTGCCAGAATGCCCTGCTTCAGCACAGACCAGAAAGGCATTGTGATAAGCGTATCCCCGGTATAGTCAGGGGTTAATGGGAGTCGTCCCCGTCCCCCCAGTATACGGCCAGAACCATGGACCCGGTACTTGTGGTTCGGACTGTCTCCAACCAGCCATAATGTTGTGAGAGTGAAATTATGTCTAAGTCCAGCTTTGGTACATTAGAAGCAACTCTGAAACTTAACCTAAGCGTTTTTCGAAGCTACTTTTCAGCTAACTTCTTATAGGAAGGTCTCGGAGCTCTGAAAATGAACGTGCGCGCCTTTCACTCTTCCCGAGAGACTTAGAAGAATTTTGTGATATTTTTTATTAAAATGGTGTATAAGGGTATATATATATAAATATATTTTATGCACTGTATATGAGCTGGCGATTTCTAAGTCTGTGGTTCCGAGAGGGGGTAACCAGGCTCACTAATAAAGGTCAAGCCACTTGGCTGCCAGAATGCCCTGCTTCAGCACAGACCAGAAAGGCATTGTGATAAGCGTATCCACGGTATAGTCAGGAGTTAATGGGAGTCGTCCCCGTCCCCCCAGTATACGGCCAGAACCATGGACCCGGTACTTGTGGTTCGGACTGTCTCCAACCAGCCATAATGTTGTGAGAGTGAAATTATGTCTAAGTCCAGCTTTGGTACATTAGAAGCAACTCTGAAACTTAACCTAAGCGTTTTTCGAAGCTACTTTTTGGCTAACTTCTTATAGGAAGGTCTAGGAGCTCTGAAAATGAACGTGCGCGTCTTTCACTCTTCCCGAGAGACTTAGAAGAATTTTGTGATATTTTTTATTAAAATGGTGTATAAGGGTATATATATAAATATATTTTATGCACTGTATATGAGCTGGCGATTTCTAAGTCTGTGGTTCCGAGAGGGGGTAACCAGGCTCACTAATAAAGGTCAAGCCACTTGGCTGCCAGAATGCCCTGCTTCAGCACAGACCAGAAAGGCATTGTGATAAGCGTATCCCCGGTATAGTCAGGGGTTAATGGGAGTCGTCCCCGTCCCCCCAGTATACGGCCAGAACCATGGACCCGGTACTTGTGGTTCGGACCCTCTCCAACCAGCCATAATGTTGTGAGAGTGAAATTATGTCTAAGTCCAGCTTTGGTACATTAGAAGCAACTCTGAAACTTAACCTAAGCGTTTTTCGAAGCTACTTTTTAGCTAACTTCTTATAGAAGGTCTAGGAGCTCTGAAAATGAACGTGCGCGTCTTTCACTCTTCCCGAGAGACTTAGAAGAATTTTGTGATATTTTTTATTAAAATGGTGTATAAGGGTATATATATAAATATATTTTATGCACTGTATATGAGCTGGCGATTTCTAAGTCTGTGGTTCCGAGAGGGGGTAACCAGGCTCACTAATAAAGGTCAAGCCACTTGGCTGCCAGAATGCCCTGCTTCAGCACAGACCAGAAAGGCATTGTGATAAGCGTATCCCCGGTATAGTCAGGGGTTAATGGGAGTCGTCCCCGTCCCCCCAGTATACGGCCAGAACCATGGACCCGGTACTTGTGGTTCGGACTGTCTCCAACCAGCTATAATGTTGTGAGAGTGACATTATGTCTAAGTCCAGCTTTGGTACATTAGAAGCAACTCTGAAACTTAACCTAAGCGTTTTTCGAAGCTACTTTTTGGCTAACTTCTTATAGGAAGGTCTAGGAGCTCTGAAAATGAACGTGCGCGTCTTTCACTCTTCCCGAGGGACTTAGAAGAATTTTGTGATATTTTTTATTAAAATGGTGTATAAGGGTATATATATAAATATATATTATGCACTGTATATGAGCTGGCGATTTCTAAGTCTGTGGTTCCGAGAGGGGGTAACCAGGCTCACTAATAAAGTTCAAGCCACTTGCCTGCTAGAATGCCCTGCTTCAGCACAGACCAGAAAGGCATTGTGATAAGCGTATCCCCGGTATAGTCAGGGGTTAATGGGAGTCGTCCCCGTCCCCCCAGTATACGGCCAGAACCATGGACCCGGTACTTGTGGTTCGGACCCTCTCCAACCAGCCATAATGTTGTGAGAGTGAAATTATGTCTAAGTCCAGCTTTGGTACATTAGAAGCAACTCTGAAACTTAACCTAAGCGTTTTTCGAAGCTACTTTTTGGCTAACTTCTTATAGGAAGGTCTAGGAGCTCTGAAAATGAACGTGCGCGTCTTTCACTCTTCCCGAGAGACTTAGAAGAATTTTGTGATATTTTTTTATTAAAATGGTGTATAAGGGTATATATATAAATATATTTTATGCACTGTATATGAGCTGGCGATTTCTAAGTCTGTGGTTCCGAGAGGGGGTAACCAGGCTCACTAATAAAGGTCAAGCCACTTGGCTGCCAGAATGCCCTGCTTCAGCACAGACCAGAAAGGCATTGTGATAAGCGTATCCCCGGTATAGTCAGGGGTTAATGGGAGTCGTCCCCGTCCCCCCAGTATACGGCCAGAACCATGGACCCGGTACTTGTGGTTCGGACCCTCTCCAACCAGCCATAATGTTGTGAGAGTGAAATTATGTCTAAGTCCAGCTTTGGTACATTAGAAGCAACTCTGAAACTTAACCTAAGCGTTTTTCGAAGCTACTTTTTAGCTAACTTCTTATAGGAAGGTCTAGGAGCTCTGAAAATGAACGTGCGCGTCTTTCACTCTTCCCGAGAGACTTAGAAGAATTTTGTGATATTTTTTATTAAAATGGTGTATAAGGGTATATATATAAATATATTTTATGCACTGTATATGAGCTGGCGATTTCTAAGTCTGTGGTTCCGAGAGGGGGTAACCAGGCTCACTAATAAAGGTCAAGCCACTTGGCTGCCAGAATGCCCTGCTTCAGCACAGACCAGAAAGGCATTGTGATAAGCGTATCCCCGGTATAGTCAGGGGTTAATGGGAGTCGTCCCCGTCCCCCCAGTATACGGCCAGAACCATGGACCCGGTACTTGTGGTTCGGACTGTCTCCAACCAGCTATAATGTTGTGAGAGTGACATTATGTCTAAGTCCAGCTTTGGTACATTAGAAGCAACTCTGAAACTTAACCTAAGCGTTTTTCGAAGCTACTTTTTGGCTAACTTCTTATAGGAAGGTCTAGGAGCTCTGAAAATGAACGTGCGCGTCTTTCACTCTTCCCGAGGGACTTAGAAGAATTTTGTGATATTTTTTATTAAAATGGTGTATAAGGGTATATATATAAATATATATTATGCACTGTATATGAGCTGGCGATTTCTAAGTCTGTGGTTCCGAGAGGGGGTAACCAGGCTCACTAATAAAGGTCAAGCCACTTGCCTGCTAGAATGCCCTGCTTCAGCACAGACCAGAAAGGCATTGTGATAAGCGTATCCCCGGTATAGTCAGGGGTTAATGGGAGTCGTCCCCGTCCCCCCAGTATACGGCCAGAACCATGGACCCGGTACTTGTGGTTCGGACTGTCTCCAACCAGTCATAATGTTGTGAGAGTGAAATTATGTCTAAGTCCAGCTTTGGTACATTAGAAGCAACTCTGAAACTTAACCTAAGCGTTTTTCGAAGATACTTTTTGGCTAACTTCTTATAGGAAGGTCTAGGAGCTCTGAAAATGAACGTGCGCGTCTTTCACTCTTTCCGAGGGACTTAGAAGAATTTTGTGATATTTTTTATTAAAATGGTGTATAAGGGTATATATATAAATATATTTTATGCACTGTATATGAGCTGGCGATTTCTAAGTCTGTGGTTCCGAGAGGGGGTAACCAGGCTCACTAATAAAGGTCAAGCCACTTGCCTGCTAGAATGCCCTGCTTCAGCACAGACCAGAAAGGCATTGTGATAAGCGTATCCCCGGTATAGTCAGGGGTTAATGGGAGTCGTCCCCGTCCCCCCAGTATACGGCCAGAACCATGGACCCGGTACTTGTGGTTCGGACTGTCTCCAACCAGTCATAATGTTGTGAGAGTGAAATTATGTCTAAGTCCAGCTTTGGTACATTAGAAGCAACTCTGAAACTTAACCTAAGCGTTTTTCGAAGATACTTTTTGGCTAACTTCTTATAGGAAGGTCTAGGAGCTCTGAAAATGAACGTGCGCGTCTTTCACTCTTTCCGAGGGACTTAGAAGAATTTTGTGATATTTTTTATTAAAATGGTGTATAAGGGTATATATATAAATATATTTTATGCACTGTATATGAGCTGGCGATTTCTAAGTCTGTGGTTCCGAGAGGGGGTAACCAGGCTCACTAATAAAGGTCAAGCCACTTGGCTGCCAGAATGCCCTGCTTCAGCACAGACCAGAAAGGCATTGTGATAAGCGTATCCCCGGTATAGTCAGGGGTTAATGGGAGTCGTCCCCGTCCCCCCAGTATACGGCCAGAACCATGGACCCGGTACTTGTGGTTCGGACTGTCTCCAACCAGCTATAATGTTGTGAGAGTGACATTATGTCTAAGTCCAGCTTTGGTACATTAGAAGCAACTCTGAAACTTAACCTAAGCGTTTTTCGAAGCTACTTTTTGGCTAACTTCTTATAGGAAGGTCTAGGAGCTCTGAAAATGAACGTGCGCGTCTTTCACTCTTCCCGAGGGACTTAGAAGAATTTTGTGATATTTTTTATTAAAATGGTGTATAAGGGTATATATATTAATATATATTATGCACTGTATATGAGCTGGCGATTTCTAAGTCTGTGGTTCCGAGAGGGGGTAACCAGGCTCACTAATAAAGGTCAAGCCACTTGCCTGCTAGAATGCCCTGCTTCAGCACAGACCAGAAAGGCATTGTGATAAGCGTATCCCCGGTATAGTCAGGGGTTAATGGGAGTCGTCCCCGTCCCCCCAGTATACGGCCAGAACCATGGACCCGGTACTTGTGGTTCGGACTGTCTCCAACCAGTCATAATGTTGTGAGAGTGAAATTATGTCTAAGTCCAGCTTTGGTACATTAGAAGCAACTCTGAAACTTAACCTAAGCGTTTTTCGAAGATACTTTTTGGCTAACTTCTTATAGGAAGGTCTAGGAGCTCTGAAAATGAACGTGCGCGTCTTTCACTCTTTCCGAGGGACTTAGAAGAATTTTGTGATATTTTTTATTAAAATGGTGTATAAGGGTATATATATAAATATATTTTATGCACTGTATATGAGCTGGCGATTTCTAAGTCTGTGGTTCCGAGAGGGGGTAACCAGGCTCACTAATAAAGGTCAAGCCACTTGCCTGCTAGAATGCCCTGCTTCAGCACAGACCAGAAAGGCATTGTGATAAGCGTATCCCCGGTATAGTCAGGGGTTAATGGGAGTCGTCCCCGTCCCCCCAGTATACGGCCAGAACCATGGACCCGGTACTTGTGGTTCGGACTGTCTCCAACCAGTCATAATGTTGTGAGAGTGAAATTATGTCTAAGTCCAGCTTTGGTACATTAGAAGCAACTCTGAAACTTAACCTAAGCGTTTTTCGAAGATACTTTTTGGCTAACTTCTTATAGGAAGGTCTAGGAGCTCTGAAAATGAACGTGCGCGTCTTTCACTCTTTCCGAGGGACTTAGAAGAATTTTGTGATATTTTTTATTAAAATGGTGTATAAGGGTATATATATAAATATATTTTATGCACTGTATATGAGCTGGCGATTTCTAAGTCTGTGGTTCCGAGAGGGGGTAACCAGGCTCACTAATAAAGGTCAAGCCACTTGGCTGCCAGAATGCCCTGCTTCAGCACAGACCAGAAAGGCATTGTGATAAGCGTATCCCCGGTATAGTCAGGGGTTAATGGGAGTCGTCCCCGTCCCCCCAGTATACGGCCAGAACCATGGACCCGGTACTTGTGGTTCGGACTGTCTCCAACCAGCTATAATGTTGTGAGAGTGACATTATGTCTAAGTCCAGCTTTGGTACATTAGAAGCAACTCTGAAACTTAACCTAAGCGTTTTTCGAAGCTACTTTTTGGCTAACTTCTTATAGGAAGGTCTAGGAGCTCTGAAAATGAACGTGCGCGTCTTTCACTCTTCCCGAGGGACTTAGAAGAATTTTGTGATATTTTTTATTAAAATGGTGTATAAGGGTATATATATAAATATATATTATGCACTGTATATGAGCTGGCGATTTCTAAGTCTGTGGTTCCGAGAGGGGGTAACCAGGCTCACTAATAAAGGTCAAGCCACTTGCCTGCTAGAATGCCCTGCTTCAGCACAGACCAGAAAGGCATTGTGATAAGCGTATCCCCGGTATAGTCAGGGGTTAATGGGAGTCGTCCCCGTCCCCCCAGTATACGGCCAGAACCATGGACCCGGTACTTGTGGTTCGGACTGTCTCCAACCAGTCATAATGTTGTGAGAGTGAAATTATGTCTAAGTCCAGCTTTGGTACATTAGAAGCAACTCTGAAACTTAACCTAAGCGTTTTTCGAAGATACTTTTTGGCTAACTTCTTATAGGAAGGTCTAGGAGCTCTGAAAATGAACGTGCGCGTCTTTCACTCTTTCCGAGGGACTTAGAAGAATTTTGTGATATTTTATATTAAAATGGTGTATAAGGGTATATATATAAATATATTTTATGCACTGTATATGAGCTGGCGATTTCTAAGTCTGTGGTTCCGAGAGGGGGTAACCAGGCTCACTAATAAAGGTCAAGCCACTTGGCTGCCAGAATGCCCTGCTTCAGCACAGACCAGAAAGGCATTGTGATAAGCGTATCCCCGGTATAGTCAGGGGTTAATGGGAGTCGTCCCCGTCCCCCCAGTATACGGCCAGAACCATGGACCCGGTACTTGTGGTTCGGACTGTCTCCAACCAGCCATAATGTTGTGAGAGTGAAATTATGTCTAAGTCCAGCTTTGGTACATTAGAAGCAACTCTGAAACTTAACCTAAGCGTTTTTCGAAGCTACTTTTTGGCTAACTTCTTATAGGAAGGTCTAGGAGCTCTGAAAATGAACGTGCGCGTCTTTCACTCTTCCAGAGAGACTTAGAAGAATTTTGTGATATTTTTTATTAAAATGGTGTATAAGGGTATATATATAAATATATTTTATGCACTGTATATGAGCTGGCGATTTCTAAGTCTGTGGTTCCGAGAGGGGGTAACCAGGCTCACTAATAAAGGTCAAGCCACTTGGCTGCCAGAATGCCCTGCTTCAGCACAGACCAGAAAGGCATTGTGATAAGCGTATCCCCGGTATAGTCAGGAGTTAATGGGAGTCGTCCCCGTCCCCCCAGTATACGGCCAGAACCATGGACCCGGTACTTGTGGTTCGGACTGTCTCCAACCAGCCATAATGTTGTGAGAGTGAAATTATGTCTAAGTCCAGCTTTGGTACATTAGAAGCAACTCTGAAACTTAACCTAAGCGTTTTTCGAAGCTACTTTTTGGCTAACTTCTTATAGGAAGGTCTAGGAGCTCTGAAAATGAACGTGCGCGTCTTTCACTCTTCCCGAGAGACTTAGAAGAATTTTGTGATATTTTTTTATTAAAATGGTGTATAAGGGTATATATATAAATATATTTTATGCACTGTATATGAGCTGGCGATTTCTAAGTCTGTGGTTCCGAGAGGGGGTAACCAGGCTCACTAATAAAGGTCAAGCCACTTGGCTGCCAGAATGCCCTGCTTCAGCACAGACCAGAAAGGCATTGTGATAAGCGTATCCCCGGTATAGTCAGGGGTTTATGGGAGTCGTCCCCGTCCCCCCAGTATACGGCCAGAACCATGGACCCGGTACTTGTGGTTCGCACTGTCTCCAACCAGCCATAATGTTGTGAGAGTGAAATTATGTCTAAGTCCAGCTTTGGTACATTACAAGCAACTCTGAAACTTAACCTAAGCGTTTTTCGAAGCTACTTTTCAGCTAACTTCTTATAGGAAGGTCTCGGAGCTCTGAAAATGAACGTGCGCGCCTTTCACTCTTCCCGAGAGACTTAGAAGAATTTTGTGATATTTTTTATTAAAATGGTGTATAAGGGTATATATATATAAATATATTTTATGCACTGTATATGAGCTGGCGATTTCTAAGTCTGTGGTTCCGAGAGGGGGTAACCAGGCTCACTAATAAAGGTCAAGCCACTTGGCTGCCAGAATGCCCTGCTTCAGCACAGACCAGAAAGGCATTGTGATAAGCGTATCCCCGGTATAGTCAGGGGTTAATGGGAGTCGTCCCCGTCCCCCCAGTATACGGCCAGAACCATGGACCCGGTACTTGTGGTTCGGACTGTCTCCAACCAGCCATAATGTTGTGAGAGTGAAATTATGTCTAAGTCCAGCTTTGGTACATTAGAAGCAACTCTGAAACTTAACCTAAGCGTTTTTCGAAGCTACTTTTTAGCTAACTTCTTATAGGAAGGTCTAGGAGCTCTGAAAATGAACGTGCGCGTCTTTCACTCTTCCAGAGAGACTTAGAAGAATTTTGTGATATTTTTTATTAAAATGGTGTATAAGGGTATATATATAAATATATTTTATGCACTGTATATGAGCTGGCGATTTCTAAGTCTGTGGTTCCGAGAGGGGGTAACCAGGCTCACTAATAAAGGTCAAGCCACTTGGCTGCCAGAATGCCCTGCTTCAGCACAGACCAGAAAGGCATTGTGATAAGCGTATCCCCGGTATAGTCAGGAGTTAATGGGAGTCGTCCCCGTCCCCCCAGTATACGGCCAGAACCATGGACCCGGTACTTGTGGTTCGGACTGTCTCCAACCAGCCATAATGTTGTGAGAGTGAAATTATGTCTAAGTCCAGCTTTGGTACATTAGAAGCAACTCTGAAACTTAACCTAAGCGTTTTTCGAAGCTACTTTTTGGCTAACTTCTTATAGGAAGGTCTAGGAGCTCTGAAAATGAACGTGCGCGTCTTTCACTCTTCCCGAGAGACTTAGAAGAATTTTGTGATATTTTTTTATTAAAATGGTGTATAAGGGTATATATATAAATATATTTTATGCACTGTATATGAGCTGGCGATTTCTAAGTCTGTGGTTCCGAGAGGGGGTAACCAGGCTCACTAATAAAGGTCAAGCCACTTGGCTGCCAGAATGCCCTGCTTCAGCACAGACCAGAAAGGCATTGTGATAAGCGTATCCCCGGTATAGTCAGGGGTTAATGGGAGTCGTCCCCGTCCCCCCAGTATACGGCCAGAACCATGGACCCGGTACTTGTGGTTCGCACTGTCTCCAACCAGCCATAATGTTGTGAGAGTGAAATTATGTCTAAGTCCAGCTTTGGTACATTACAAGCAACTCTGAAACTTAACCTAAGCGTTTTTCGAAGCTACTTTTCAGCTAACTTCTTATAGGAAGGTCTCGGAGCTCTGAAAATGAACGTGCGCGCCTTTCACTCTTCCCGAGAGACTTAGAAGAATTTTGTGATATTTTTTATTAAAATGGTGTATAAGGGTATATATATATAAATATATTTTATGCACTGTATATGAGCTGGCGATTTCTAAGTCTGTGGTTCCGAGAGGGGGTAACCAGGCTCACTAATAAAGGTCAAGCCACTTGGCTGCCAGAATGCCCTGCTTCAGCACAGACCAGAAAGGCATTGTGATAAGCGTATCCCCGGTATAGTCAGGAGTTAATGGGAGTCGTCCCCGTCCCCCCAGTATACGGCCAGAACCATGGACCCGGTACTTGTGGTTCGGACTGTCTCCAACCAGCCATAATGTTGTGAGAGTGAAATTATGTCTAAGTCCAGCTTTGGTACATTAGAAGCAACTCTGAAACTTAACCTAAGCATTTTTCGAAGATACTTTTTGGCTAACTTCTTATAGGAAGGTCTAGGAGCTCTGAAAATGAACGTGCGCGTCTTTCACTCTTCCCGAGAGACTTAGAAGAATTTTGTGATATTTTTTTATTAAAATGGTGTATAAGGGTATATATATAAATATATTTTATGCACTGTATATGAGCTGGCGATTTCTAAGTCTGTGGTTCCGAGAGGGGGTAACCAGGCTCACTAATAAAGGTCAAGCCACTTGGCTGCCAGAATGCCCTGCTTCAGCACAGACCAGAAAGGCATTGTGATAAGCGTATCCCCGGTATAGTCAGGGGTTAATGGGAGTCGTCCCCGTCCCCCCAGTATACGGCCAGAACCATGGACCCGGTACTTGTGGTTCGGACCCTCTCCAACCAGCCATAATGTTGTGAGAGTGAAATTATGTCTAAGTCCAGCTTTGGTACATTAGAAGCAACTCTGAAACTTAACCTAAGCGTTTTTCGAAGCTACTTTTTGGCTAACTTCTTATAGGAAGGTCTAGGAGCTCTGAAAATGAACGTGCGCGTCTTTCACTCTTCCCGAGAGACTTAGAAGAATTTTGTGATATTTTTTTATTAAAATGGTATATAAGGGTATATATATATAAATATATTTTATGCACTGTATATGAGCTGGCGATTTCTAAGTCTGTGGTTCCGAGAGGGGGTAACCAGGCTCACTAATAAAGGTCAAGCCACTTGGCTGCCAGAATGCCCTGCTTCAGCACAGACCAGAAAGGCATTGTGATAAGCGTATCCCCGGTATAGTCAGGGGTTAATGGGAGTCGTCCCCGTCCCCCCAGTATACGGCCAGAACCATGGACCCGGTACTTGTGGTTCGGACCCTCTCCAACCAGCCATAATGTTGTGAGAGTGAAATTATGTCTAAGTCCAGCTTTGGTTCATTAGAAGCAACTCTGAAACTTAACCTAAGCGTTTTTCGAAGCTACTTTTTAGCTAACTTCTTATAGGAAGGTCTAGGAGCTCTGAAAATGAACGTGCGCGTCTTTCACTCTTCCCGAGAGACTTAGAAGAATTTTGTGATATTTTTTATTAAAATGGTGTATAAGGGTATATATATAAATATATTTTATGCACTGTATATGAGCTGGCGATTTCTAAGTCTGTGGTTCCGAGAGGGGGTAACCAGGCTCACTAATAAAGGTCAAGCCACTTGGCTGCCAGAATGCCCTGCTTCAGCACAGACCAGAAAGGCATTGTGATAAGCGTATCCCCGGTATAGTCAGGGGTTAATGGGAGTCGTCCCCGTCCCCCCAGTATACGGCCAGAACCATGGACCCGGTACTTGTGGTTCGGACTGTCTCCAACCAGCTATAATGTTGTGAGAGTGACATTATGTCTAAGTCCAGCTTTGGTACATTAGAAGCAACTCTGAAACTTAACCTAAGCGTTTTTCGAAGCTACTTTTTGGCTAACTTCTTATAGGAAGGTCTAGGAGCTCTGAAAATGAAAGTGCGCGTCTTTCACTCTTCCCGAGGGACTTAGAAGAATTTTGTGATATTTTTTATTAAAATGGTGTATAAGGGTATATATATAAATATATATTATGCACTGTATATGAGCTGGCGATTTCTAAGTCTGTGGTTCCGAGAGGGGGTAACCAGGCTCACTAATAAAGGTCAAGCCACTTGCCTGCTAGAATGCCCTGCTTCAGCACAGACCAGAAAGGCATTGTGATAAGCGTATCCCCGGTATAGTCAGGGGTTAATGGGAGTCGTCCCCGTCCCCCCAGTATACGTCCAGAACCATGGACCCGGTACTTGTGGTTCGGACTGTCTTCAACCAGTCATAATGTTGTGAGAGTGAAATTATGTCTAAGTCCAGCTTTGGTACATTAGAAGCAACTCTGAAACTTAACCTAAGCGTTTTTCGAAGATACTTTTTGGCTAACTTCTTATAGGAAGGTCTAGGAGCTCTGAAAATGAACGTGCGCGTCTTTCACTCTTTCCGAGGGACTTAGAAGAATTTTGTGATATTTTATATTAAAATGGTGTATAAGGGTATATATATAAATATATTTTATGCACTGTATATGAGCTGGCGATTTCTAAGTCTGTGGTTCCGAGAGGGGGTAACCAGGCTCACTAATAAAGGTCAAGCCACTTGGCTGCCAGAATGCCCTGCTTCAGCACAGACCAGAAAGGCATTGTGATAAGCGTATCCCCGGTATAGTCAGGGGTTAATGGGAGTCGTCCCCGTCCCCCCAGTATACGGCCAGAACCATGGACCCGGTACTTGTGGTTCGGACTGTCTCCAACCAGCCATAATGTTGTGAGAGTGAAATTATGTCTAAGTCCAGCTTTGGTACATTAGAAGCAACTCTGAAAATTAACCTAAGCGTTTTTCGAAGCTACTTTTTAGCTAACTTCTTATAGGAAGGTCTAGGAGCTCTGAAAATGAACGTGCGCGTCTTTCACTCTTCCAGAGAGACTTAGAAGAATTTTGTGATATTTTTTATTAAAATGGTGTATAAGGGTATATATATAAATATATTTTATGCACTGTATATGAGCTGGCGATTTCTAAGTCTGTGGTTCCGAGAGGGGGTAACCAGGCTCACTAATAAAGGTCAAGCCACTTGGCTGCCAGAATGCCCTGCTTCAGCACAGACCAGAAAGGCATTGTGATAAGCGTATCCCCGGTATAGTCAGGAGTTAATGGGAGTCGTCCCCGTCCCCCCAGTATACGGCCAGAACCATGGACCCGGTACTTGTGGTTCGGACTGTCTCCAACCAGCCATAATGTTGTGAGAGTGAAATTATGTCTAAGTCCAGCTTTGGTACATTAGAAGCAACTCTGAAACTTAACCTAAGCGTTTTTCGAAGCTACTTTTTGGCTAACTTCTTATAGGAAGGTCTAGGAGCTCTGAAAATGAACGTGCGCGTCTTTCACTCTTCCCGAGAGACTTAGAAGAATTTTGTGATATTTTTTTATTAAAATGGTATATAAGGGTATATATATATAAATATATTTTATGCACTGTATATGAGCTGGCGATTTCTAAGTCTGTGGTTCCGAGAGGGGGTAACCAGGCTCACTAATAAAGGTCAAGCCACTTGGCTGCCAGAATGCCCTGCTTCAGCAAAGACCAGAAAGGCATTGTGATAAGCGTATCCCCGGTATAGTCAGGGGTTAATGGGAGTCGTCCCCGTCCCCCCAGTATACGGCCAGAACCATGGACCCGGTACTTGTGGTTCGGACCCTCTCCAACCAGCCATAATGTTGTGAGAGTGAAATTATGTCTAAGTCCAGCTTTGGTACATTAGAAGCAACTCTGAAACTTAACCTAAGCGTTTTTCGAAGATACTTTTTAGCTAACTTCTTATAGGAAGGTCTAGGAGCTCTGAAAATGAACGTGCGCGTCTTTCACTCTTCCCGAGAGACTTAGAAGAATTTTGTGATATTTTTTATTAAAATGGTGTATAAGGGTATATATATAAATATATTTTATGCACTGTATATGAGCTGGCGATTTCTAAGTCTGTGGTTCCGAGAGGGGGTAACCAGGCTCACTAATAAAGGTCAAGCCACTTGGCTGCCAGAATGCCCTGCTTCAGCACAGACCAGAAAGGCATTGTGATAAGCGTATCCCCGGTATAGTCAGGGGTTAATGGGAGTCGTCCCCGTCCCCCCAGTATACGGCCAGAACCATGGACCCGGTACTTGTGGTTCGGACTGTCTCCAACCAGCTATAATGTTGTGAGAGTGACATTATGTCTAAGTCCAGCTTTGGTACATTAGAAGCAACTCTGAAACTTAACCTAAGCGTTTTTCGAAGCTACTTTTTGGCTAACTTCTTATAGGAAGGTCTAGGAGCTCTGAAAATGAACGTGCGCGTCTTTCACTCTTCCCGAGGGACTTAGAAGAATTTTGTGATATTTTTTATTAAAATGGTGTATAAGGGTATATATATAAATATATATTATGCACTGTATATGAGCTGGCGATTTCTAAGTCTGTGGTTCCGAGAGGGGGTAACCAGGCTCACTAATAAAGGTCAAGCCACTTGCCTGCTAGAATGCCCTGCTTCAGCACAGACCAGAAAGGCATTGTGATAAGCGTATCCCCGGTATAGTCAGGGGTTAATGGGAGTCGTCCCCGTCCCCCCAGTATACGGCCAGAACCATGGACCCGGTACTTGTGGTTCGGACTGTCTCCAACCAGTCATAATGTTGTGAGAGTGAAATTATGTCTAAGTCCAGCTTTGGTACATTAGAAGCAACTCTGAAACTTAACCTAAGCGTTTTTCGAAGATACTTTTTGGCTAACTTCTTATAGGAAGGTCTAGGAGCTCTGAAAATGAACGTGCGCGTCTTTCACTCTTTCCGAGGGACTTAGAAGAATTTTGTGATATTTTATATTAAAATGGTGTATAAGGGTATATATATAAATATATTTTATGCACTGTATATGAGCTGGCGATTTCTAAGTCTGTGGTTCCGAGAGGGGGTAACCAGGCTCACTAATAAAGGTCAAGCCACTTGGCTGCCAGAATGCCCTGCTTCAGCACAGACCAGAAAGGCATTGTGATAAGCGTATCCCCGGTATAGTCAGGGGTTAATGGGAGTCGTCCCCGTCCCCCCAGTATACGGCCAGAACCATGGACCCGGTACTTGTGGTTCGGACTGTCTCCAACCAGCCATAATGTTGTGAGAGTGAAATTATGTCTAAGTCCAGCTTTGGTACATTAGAAGCAACTCTGAAACTTAACCTAAGCGTTTTTCGAAGCTACTTTTTAGCTAACTTCTTATAGGAAGGTCTAGGAGCTCTGAAAATGAACGTGCGCGTCTTTCACTCTTCCAGAGAGACTTAGAAGAATTTTGTGATATTTTTTATTAAAATGGTGTATAAGGGTATATATATAAATATATTTTATGCACTGTATATGAGCTGGCGATTTCTAAGTCTGTGGTTCCGAGAGGGGGTAACCAGGCTCACTAATAAAGGTCAAGCCATTTGGCTGCCAGAATGCCCTGCTTCAGCACAGACCAGAAAGGCATTGTGATAAGCGTATCCCCGGTATAGTCAGGAGTTAATGGGAGTCGTCCCCGTCCCCCCAGTATACGGCCAGAACCATGGACCCGGTACTTGTGGTTCGGACTGTCTCCAACCAGCCATAATGTTGTGAGAGTGAAATTATGTCTAAGTCCAGCTTTGGTACATTAGAAGCAACTCTGAAACTTAACCTAAGCGTTTTTCGAAGCTACTTTTTGGCTAACTTCTAATAGGAAGGTCTAGGAGCTCTGAAAATGAACGTGCGCGTCTTTCACTCTTCCCGAGAGACTTAGAAGAATTTTGTGATATTTTTTTATTAAAATGGTGTATAAGGGTATATATATAAATATATTTTATGCACTGTATATGAGCTGGCGATTTCTAAGTCTGTGGTTCCGAGAGGGGGTAACCAGGCTCACTAATAAAGGTCAAGCCACTTGGCTGCCAGAATGCCCTGCTTCAGCACAGACCAGAAAGGCATTGTGATAAGCGTATCCCCGGTATAGTCAGGGGTTAATGGGAGTCGTCCCCGTCCCCCCAGTATACGGCCAGAACCATGGACCCGGTACTTGTGGTTCGCACTGTCTCCAACCAGCCATAATGTTGTGAGAGTGAAATTATGTCTAAGTCCAGCTTTGGTACATTACAAGCAACTCTGAAACTTAACCTAAGCGTTTTTCGAAGCTACTTTTCAGCTAACTTCTTATAGGAAGGTCTCGGAGCTCTGAAAATGAACGTGCGCGCCTTTCACTCTTCCCGAGAGACTTAGAAGAATTTTGTGATATTTTTTATTAAAATGGTGTATAAGGGTATATATATATAAATATATTTTATGCACTGTATATGAGCTGGCGATTTCTAAGTCTGTGGTTCCGAGAGGGGGTAACCAGGCTCACTAATAAAGGTCAAGCCACTTGGCTGCCAGAATGCCCTGCTTCAGCACAGACCAGAAAGGCATTGTGATAAGCGTATCCCCGGTATAGTCAGGAGTTAATGGGAGTCGTCCCCGTCCCCCCAGTATACGGCCAGAACCATGGACCCGGTACTTGTGGTTCGGACCCTCTCCAACCAGCCATAATGTTGTGAGAGTGAAATTATGTCTAAGTCCAGCTTTGGTACATTAGAAGCAACTCTGAAACTTAACCTAAGCGTTTTTCGAAGCTACTTTTTAGCTAACTTCTTATAGGAAGGTCTAGGAGCTCTGAAAATGAACGTGCGCGTCTTTCACTCTTCCCGAGAGACTTAGAAGAATTTTGTGATATTTTTTATTAAAATGGTGTATAAGGGTATATATATAAATATATTTTATGCACTGTATATGAGCTGGCGATTTCTAAGTCTGTGGTTCCGAGAGGGGGTAACCAGGCTCACTAATAAAGGTCAAGCCACTTGGCTGCCAGAATGCCCTGCTTCAGCACAGACCAGAAAGGCATTGTGATAAGCGTATCCCCGGTATAGTCAGGGGTTAATGGGAGTCGTCCCCGTCCCCCCAGTATACGGCCAGAACCATGGACCCGGTACTTGTGGTTCGGACTGTCTCCAACCAGCTATAATGTTGTGAGAGTGACATTATGTCTAAGTCCAGCTTTGGTACATTAGAAGCAACTCTGAAACTTAACCTAAGCGTTTTTCGAAGCTACTTTTTGGCTAACTTCTTATAGGAAGGTCTAGGAGCTCTGAAAATGAAAGTGCGCGTCTTTCACTCTTCCCGAGGGACTTAGAAGAATTTTGTGATATTTTATATTAAAATGGTGTATAAGGGTATATATATAAATATATTTTATGCACTGTATATGAGCTGGCGATTTCTAAGTCTGTGGTTCCGAGAGGGGGTAACCAGGCTCACTAATAAAGGTCAAGCCACTTGGCTGCCAGAATGCCCTGCTTCAGCACAGACCAGAAAGGCATTGTGATAAGCGTATCCCCGGTATAGTCAGGGGTTAATGGGAGTCGTCCCCGTCCCCCCAGTATACGGCCAGAACCATGGACCCGGTACTTGTGGTTCGGACTGTCTCCAACCAGCCATAATGTTGTGAGAGTGAAATTATGTCTAAGTCCAGCTTTGGTACATTAGAAGCAACTCTGAAACTTAACCTAAGCGTTTTTCGAAGCTACTTTTTAGCTAACTTCTTATAGGAAGGTCTAGGAGCTCTGAAAATGAACGTGCGCGTCTTTCACTCTTCCAGAGAGACTTAGAAGAATTTTGTGATATTTTTTATTAAAATGGTGTATAAGGGTATATATATAAATATATTTTATGCACTGTATATGAGCTGGCGATTTCTAAGTCTGTGGTTCCGAGAGGGGGTAACCAGGCTCACTAATAAAGGTCAAGCCACTTGGCTGCCAGAATGCCCTGCTTCAGCACAGACCAGAAAGGCATTGTGATAAGCGTATCCCCGGTATAGTCAGGAGTTAATGGGAGTCGTCCCCGTCCCCCCAGTATACGGCCAGAACCATGGACCCGGTACTTGTGGTTCGGACTGTCTCCAACCAGCCATAATGTTGTGAGAGTGAAATTATGTCTAAGTCCAGCTTTGGTACATTAGAAGCAACTCTGAAACTTAACCTAAGCGTTTTTCGAAGCTACTTTTTGGCTAACTTCTAATAGGAAGGTCTAGGAGCTCTGAAAATGAACGTGCGCGTCTTTCACTCTTCCCGAGAGACTTAGAAGAATTTTGTGATATTTTTTTATTAAAATGGTGTATAAGGGTATATATATATAAATATATTTTATGCACTGTATATGAGCTGGCGATTTCTAAGTCTGTGGTTCCGAGAGGGGGTAACCAGGCTCACTAATAAAGGTCAAGCCACTTGGCTGCCAGAATGCCCTGCTTCAGCACAGACCAGAAAGGCATTGTGATAAGCGTATCCCCGGTATAGTCAGGGGTTAATGGGAGTCGTCCCCGTCCCCCCAGTATACGGCCAGAACCATGGACCCGGTACTTAAGGTTCGCACTGTCTCCAACCAGCCATAATGTTGTGAGAGTGAAATTATGTCTAAGTCCAGCTTTGGTACATTACAAGCAACTCTGAAACTTAACCTAAGCGTTTTTCGAAGCTACTTTTCAGCTAACTTCTTATAGGAAGGTCTCGGAGCTCTGAAAATGAACGTGCGCGCCTTTCACTCTTCCCGAGAGACTTAGAAGAATTTTGTGATATTTTTTATTAAAATGGTGTATAAGGGTATATATATATAAATATATTTTATGCACTGTATATGAGCTGGCGATTTCTAAGTCTGTGGTTCCGAGAGGGGGTAACCAGGCTCACTAATAAAGGTCAAGCCACTTGGCTGCCAGAATGCCCTGCTTCAGCACAGACCAGAAAGGCATTGTGATAAGCGTATCCCCGGTATAGTCAGGAGTTAATGGGAGTCGTCCCCGTCCCCCCAGTATACGGCCAGAACCATGGACCCGGTACTTGTGGTTCGGACCCTCTCCAACCAGCCATAATGTTGTGAGAGTGAAATTATGTCTAAGTCCAGCTTTGGTACATTAGAAGCAACTCTGAAACTTAACCTAAGCGTTTTTCGAAGCTACTTTTTAGCTAACTTCTTATAGGAAGGTCTAGGAGCTCTGAAAATGAACGTGCGCGTCTTTCACTCTTCCCGAGAGACTTAGAAGAATTTTGTGATATTTTTTATTAAAATGGTGTATAAGGGTATATATATAAATATATTTTATGCACTGTATATGAGCTGGCGATTTCTAAGTCTGTGGTTCCGAGAGGGGGTAACCAGGCTCACTAATAAAGGTCAAGCCACTTGGCTGCCAGAATGCCCTGCTTCAGCACAGACCAGAAAGGCATTGTGATAAGCGTATCCCCGGTATAGTCAGGGGTTAATGGGAGTCGTCCCCGTCCCCCCAGTATACGGCCAGAACCATGGACCCGGTACTTGTGGTTCGGACTGTCTCCAACCAGCTATAATGTTGTGAGAGTGACATTATGTCTAAGTCCAGCTTTGGTACATTAGAAGCAACTCTGAAACTTAACCTAAGCGTTTTTCGAAGCTACTTTTTGGCTAACTTCTTATAGGAAGGTCTAGGAGCTCTGAAAATGAAAGTGCGCGTCTTTCACTCTTCCCGAGGGACTTAGAAGAATTTTGTGATATTTTTTATTAAAATGGTGTATAAGGGTATATATATAAATATATATTATGCACTGTATATGAGCTGGCGATTTCTAAGTCTGTGGTTCCGAGAGGGGGTAACCAGGCTCACTAATAAAGGTCAAGCCACTTGCCTGCTAGAATGCCCTGCTTCAGCACAGACCAGAAAGGCATTGTGATAAGCGTATCCCCGGTATAGTCAGGGGTTAATGGGAGTCGTCCCCGTCCCCCCAGTATACGTCCAGAACCATGGACCCGGTACTTGTGGTTCGGACTGTCTCCAACCAGTCATAATGTTGTGAGAGTGAAATTATGTCTAAGTCCAGCTTTGGTACATTAGAAGCAACTCTGAAACTTAACCTAAGCGTTTTTCGAAGATACTTTTTGGCTAACTTCTTATAGGAAGGTCTAGGAGCTCTGAAAATGAACGTGCGCGTCTTTCACTCTTTCCGAGGGACTTAGAAGAATTTTGTGATATTTTATATTAAAATGGTGTATAAGGGTATATATATAAATATATTTTATGCACTGTATATGAGCTGGCGATTTCTAAGTCTGTGGTTCCGAGAGGGGGTAACCAGGCTCACTAATAAAGGTCAAGCCACTTGGCTGCCAGAATGCCCTGCTTCAGCACAGACCAGAAAGGCATTGTGATAAGCGTATCCCCGGTATAGTCAGGGGTTAATGGGAGTCGTCCCCGTCCCCCCAGTATACGGCCAGAACCATGGACCCGGTACTTGTGGTTCGGACTGTCTCCAACCAGCCATAATGTTGTGAGAGTGAAATTATGTCTAAGTCCAGCTTTGGTACATTAGAAGCAACTCTGAAACTTAACCTAAGCGTTTTTCGAAGCTACTTTTTAGCTAACTTCTTATAGGAAGGTCTAGGAGCTCTGAAAATGAACGTGCGCGTCTTTCACTCTTCCAGAGAGACTTACAAGAATTTTGTGATATTTTTTATTAAAATGGTGTATAAGGGTATATATATAAATATATTTTATGCACTGTATATGAGCTGGCGATTTCTAAGTCTGTGGTTCCGAGAGGGGGTAACCAGGCTCACTAATAAAGGTCAAGCCACTTGGCTGCCAGAATGCCCTGCTTCAGCACAGACCAGAAAGGCATTGTGATAAGCGTATCCCCGGTATAGTCAGGAGTTAATGGGAGTCGTCCCCGTCCCCCCAGTATACGGCCAGAACCATGGACCCGGTACTTGTGGTTCGGACTGTCTCCAACCAGCCATAATGTTGTGAGAGTGAAATTATGTCTAAGTCCAGCTTTGGTACATTAGAAGCAACTCTGAAACTTAACCTAAGCGTTTTTCGAAGCTACTTTTTGGCTAACTTCTTATAGGAAGGTCTAGGAGCTCTGAAAATGAACGTGCGCGTCTTTCACTCTTCCCAAGAGACTTAGAAGAATTTTGTGATATTTTTTTATTAAAATGGTGTATAAGGGTATATATATAAATATATTTTATGCACTGTATATGAGCTGGCGATTTCTAAGTCTGTGGTTCCGAGAGGGGGTAACCAGGCTCACTAATAAAGGTCAAGCCACTTGGCTGCCAGAATGCCCTGCTTCAGCACAGACCAGAAAGGCATTGTGATAAGCGTATCCCCGGTATAGTCAGGAGTTAATGGGAGTCGTCCCCGTCCCCCCAGTATACGGCCAGAACCATGGACCCGGTACTTGTGGTTCGGACTGTCTCCAACCAGCCATAATGTTGTGAGAGTGAAATTATGTCTAAGTCCAGCTTTGGTACATTAGAAGCAACTCTGAAACTTAACCTAAGCGTTTTTCGAAGCTACTTTTTGGCTAACTTCTTATAGGAAGGTCTAGGAGCTCTGAAAATGAACGTGCGCGTCTTTCACTCTTCCCGAGAGACTTAGAAGAATTTTGTGATATTTTTTTATTAAAATGGTGTATAAGGGTATATATATAAATATATTTTATGCACTGTATATGAGCTGGCGATTTCTAAGTCTGTGGTTCCGAGAGGGGGTAACCAGGCTCACTAATAAAGGTCAAGCCACTTGGCTGCCAGAATGCCCTGCTTCAGCACACACCAGAAAGGCATTGTGATAAGCGTATCCCCGGTATAGTCAGGGGTTAATGGGAGTCGTCCCCGTCCCCCCAGTATACGGCCAGAACCATGGACCCGGTACTTGTGGTTCGGACTGTCTCCAACCAGCTATAATGTTGTGAGAGTGACATTATGTCTAAGTCCAGCTTTGGTACATTAGAAGCAACTCTGAAACTTAACCTAAGCGTTTTTCGAAGCTACTTTTTGGCTAACTTCTTATAGGAAGGTCTAGGAGCTCTGAAAATGAAAGTGCGCGTCTTTCACTCTTCCCGAGGGACTTAGAAGAATTTTGTGATATTTTTTATTAAAATGGTGTATAAGGGTATATATATAAATATATATTATGCACTGTATATGAGCTGGCGATTTCTAAGTCTGTGGTTCCGAGAGGGGGTAACCAGGCTCACTAATAAAGGTCAAGCCACTTGCCTGCTAGAATGCCCTGCTTCAGCACAGACCAGAAAGGCATTGTGATAAGCGTATCCCCGGTATAGTCAGGGGTTAATGGGAGTCGTCCCCGTCCCCCCAGTATACGTCCAGAACCATGGACCCGGTACTTGTGGTTCGGACTGTCTCCAACCAGTCATAATGTTGTGAGAGTGAAATTATGTCTAAGTCCAGCTTTGGTACATTAGAAGCAACTCTGAAACTTAACCTAAGCGTTTTTCGAAGATACTTTTTGGCTAACTTCTTATAGGAAGGTCTAGGAGCTCTAAAAATGAACGTGCGCGTCTTTCACTCTTTCCGAGGGACTTAGAAGAATTTTGTGATATTTTATATTAAAATGGTGTATAAGGGTATATATATAAATATATTTTATGCACTGTATATGAGCTGGTGATTTCTAAGTCTGTGGTTCCGAGAGGGGGTAACCAGGCTCACTAATAAAGGTCAAGCCACTTGGCTGCCAGAATGCCCTGCTTCAGCACAGACCAGAAAGGCATTGTGATAAGCGTATCCCCGGTATAGTCAGGGGTTAATGGGAGTCGTCCCCGTCCCCCCAGTATACGGCCAGAACCATGGACCCGGTACTTGTGGTTCGGACTGTCTCCAACCAGCCATAATGTTGTGAGAGTGAAATTATGTCTAAGTCCAGCTTTGGTACATTAGAAGCAACTCTGAAACTTAACCTAAGCGTTTTTCGAAGCTACTTTTTAGCTAACTTCTTATAGGAAGGTCTAGGAGCTCTGAAAATGAACGTGCGCGTCTTTCACTTTTCCAGAGAGACTTAGAAGAATTTTGTGATATTTTTTATTAAAATGGTGTATAAGGGTATATATATAAATATATTTTATGCACTGTATATGAGCTGGCGATTTCTAAGTCTGTGGTTCCGAGAGGGGGTAACCAGGCTCACTAATAAAGGTCAAGCCACTTGGCTGCCAGAATGCCCTGCTTCAGCACAGACCAGAAAGGCATTGTGATAAGCGTATCCCCGGTATAGTCAGGGGTTAATGGGAGTCGTCCCCGTCCCCCCAGTATACGGCCAGAACCATGGACCCGGTACTTGTGGTTCGGACTGTCTCCAACCAGCTATAATGTTGTGAGAGTGACATTATGTCTAAGTCCAGCTTTGGTACATTAGAAGCAACTCTGAAACTTAACCTAAGCGTTTTTCGAAGCTACTTTTTGGCTAACTTCTTATAGGAAGGTCTAGGAGCTCTGAAAATGAAAGTGCGCGTCTTTCACTCTTCCCGAGGGACTTAGAAGAATTTTGTGATATTTTTTATTAAAATGGTGTATAAGGGTATATATATAAATATATATTATGCACTGTATATGAGCTGGCGATTTCTAAGTCTGTGGTTCCGAGAGGGGGTAACCAGGCTCACTAATAAAGGTCAAGCCACTTGCCTGCTAGAATGCCCTGCTTCAGCACAGACCAGAAAGGCATTGTGATAAGCGTATCCCCGGTATAGTCAGGGGTTAATGGGAGTCGTCCCCGTCCCCCCAGTATACGTCCAGAACCATGGACCCGGTACTTGTGGTTCGGACTGTCTCCAACCAGTCATAATGTTGTGAGAGTGAAATTATGTCTAAGTCCAGCTTTGGTACATTAGAAGCAACTCTGAAACTTAACCTAAGCGTTTTTCGAAGATACTTTTTGGCTAACTTCTTATAGGAAGGTCTAGGAGCTCTGAAAATGAACGTGCGCGTCTTTCACTCTTTCCGAGGGACTTAGAAGAATTTTGTGATATTTTATATTAAAATGGTGTATAAGGGTATATATATAAATATATTTTATGCACTGTATATGAGCTGGCGATTTCTAAGTCTGTGGTTCCGAGAGGGGGTAACCAGGCTCACTAATAAAGGTCTAGCCACTTGGCTGCCAGAATGCCCTGCTTCAGCACAGACCAGAAAGGCATTGTGATAAGCGTATCCCCGGTATAGTCAGGGGTTAATGGGAGTCGTCCCCGTCCCCCCAGTATACGGCCAGAACCATGGACCCGGTACTTGTGGTTCGGACTGTCTCCAACCAGCCATAATGTTGTGAGAGTGAAATTATGTCTAAGTCCAGCTTTGGTACATTAGAAGCAACTCTGAAACTTAACCTAAGCGTTTTTCGAAGCTACTTTTTAGCTAACTTCTTATAGGAAGGTCTAGGAGCTCTGAAAATGAACGTGCGCGTCTGTCACTCTTCCAGAGAGACTTAGAAGAATTTTGTGATATTTTTTATTAAAATGGTGTATAAGGGTATATATATATAAATATATTTTATGCACTGTATATGAGCTGGCGATTTCTAAGTCTGTGGTTCCGAGAGGGGGTAACCAGGCTCACTAATAAAGGTCAAGCCACTTGGCTGCCAGAATGCCCTGCTTCAGCACAGACCAGAAAGGCATTGTGATAAGCGTATCCCCGGTATAGTCAGGGGTTAATGGGAGTCGTCCCCGTCCCCCCAGTATACGGCCAGAACCATGGACCCGGTACTTGTGGTTCGGACCCTCTCCAACCAGCCATAATGTTGTGAGAGTGAAATTATGTCTAAGTCCAGCTTTGGTACATTAGAAGCAACTCTGAAACTTAACCTAAGCGTTTTTCGAAGCTACTTTTTAGCTAACTTCTTATAGGAAGGTCTCGGAGCTCTGAAAATGAACGTGCGCGTCTTTCACTCTTCCCGAGAGACTTAGAAGAATTTTGTGATATTTTTTATTAAAATGGTGTATAAGGGTATATATATATAAATATATTTTATGCACTGTATATGAGCTGGCGATTTCTAAGTCTGTGGTTCCGAGAGGGGGTAACCAGGCTCACTAATAAAGGTCAAGCACTTGGCTGCCAGAATGCCCTGCTTCAGCACAGACCAGAAAGGCATTGTGATAAGCGTATCCCCGGTATAGTCAGGGGTTAATGGGAGTCGTCCCCGTCCCCCCAGTATACGGCCAGAACCATGGACCCGGTACTTGTGGTTCGGACCCTCTCCAACCAGCCATAATGTTGTGAGAGTGAAATTATGTCTAAGTCCAGCTTTGGTACATTAGAAGCAACTCTGAAACTTAACCTAAGCGTTTTTCGAAGCTACTTTTTAGCTAACTTCTTATAGGAAGGTCTAGGAGCTCTGAAAATGAACGTGCGCGTCTTTCACTCTTCCAGAGAGACTTAGAAGAATTTTGTGATATTTTTTATTAAAATGGTGTATAAGGGTATATATATATAAATATATTTTATGCACTGTATATGAGCTGGCGATTTCTAAGTCTGTGGTTCCGAGAGGGGGTAACCAGGCTCACTAATAAAGGTCAAGCCACTTGGCTGCCAGAATGCCCTGCTTCAGCACAGACCAGAAAGGCATTGTGATAAGCGTATCCCCGGTATAGTCAGGGGTTAATGGGAGTCGTCCCCGTCCCCCCAGTATACGGCCAGAACCATGGACCCGGTACTTGTGGTTCGGACTGTCTCCAACCAGCCATAATGTTGTGAGAGTGAAATTATGTCTAAGTCCAGCTTTGGTACATTAGAAGCAACTCTGAAACTTAACCTAAGCGTTTTTCGAAGCTACTTTTTGGCTAACTTCTTATAGGAAGGTCTAGGAGCTCTGAAAATGAACGTGCGCGTCTTTCACTCTTCCCGAGAGACTTAGAAGAATTTTGTGATATTTTTTTATTAAAATGGTGAATAAGGGTATATATATAAATATATTTTATGCACTGTATATGAGCTGGCGATTTCTAAGTCTGTGGTTCCGAGAGGGGGTAACCAGGCTCACTAATAAAGGTCAAGCCACTTGGCTGCCAGAATGCCCTGCTTCAGCACAGACCAGAAAGGCATTGTGATAAGCGTATCCCCGGTATAGTCAGGGGTTAATGGGAGTCGTCCCCGTCCCCCCAGTATACGGCCAGAACCATGGACCCGGTACTTGTGGTTCGGACCCTCTCCAACCAGCCATAATGTTGTGAGAGTGAAATTATGTCTAAGTCCAGCTTTGGTACATTAGAAGCAACTCTGAAACTTAACCTAAGCGTTTTTCGAAGCTACTTTTTAGCTAACTTCTTATAGGAAGGTCTAGGAGCTCTGAAAATGAACGTGCGCGTCTTTCACTCTTCCCGAGAGACTTAGAAGAATTTTGTGATATTTTTTATTAAAATGGTGTATAAGGGTATATATATAAATATATTTTATGCACTGTATATGAGCTGGCGATTTCTAAGTCTGTGGTTCCAGAGGGGGTAACCAGGCTCACTAATAAAGGTCAAGCCACTTGGCTGCCAGAATGCCCTGCTTCAGCACAGACCAGAAAGGCATTGTGATAAGCGTATCCCCGGTATAGTCAGGGGTTAATGGGAGTCGTCCCCGTCCCCCCAGTATACGGCCAGAACCATGGACCCGGTACTTGTGGTTCGGACTGTCTCCAACCAGCCATAATGTTGTGAGAGTGAAATTATATCTAAGTCCAGCTTTGGTACATTAGAAGCAACTCTGAAACTTAACCTAAGCGTTTTTCGAAGATACTTTTTGGCTAACTTCTTATAGGAAGGTCTAGGAGCTCTGAAAATGAACGTGCGCGTCTTTCACTCTTTCCGAGGGACTTAGAAGAATTTTGTGATATTTTTTATTAAAATGGTGTATAAGGGTATATATATAAATATATTTTATGCACTGTATATGAGCTGGCGATTTCTAAGTCTGTGGTTCCGAGAGGGGGTAACCAGGCTCACTAATAAAGGTCAAGCCACTTGGCTGCCAGAATGCCCTGCTTCAGCACAGACCAGAAAGGCATTGTGATAAGCGTATCCCCGGTATAGTCAGGGGTTAATGGGAGTCGTCCCCGTCCCCCCAGTATACGGCCAGAACCATGGACCCGGTACTTGTGGTTCGGACTGTCTCCAACCAGCCATAATGTTGTGAGAGTGACATTATGTCTAAGTCCAGCTTTGGTACATTAGAAGCAACTCTGAAACTTAACCTAAGCGTTTTTCGAAGCTACTTTTTGGCTAACTTCTTATAGGAAGGTCTAGGAGCTCTGAAAATGAACGTGCGCGTCTTTCCCTCTTCCCGAGGGACTTAGAAGAATTTTGTGATATTTTTTATTAAAATGGTGTATAAGGGTATATATATAAATATATTTTATGCACTGTATATGAGCTGGCGATTTCTAAGTCTGTGGTTCCGAGAGGGGGTAACCAGGCTCACTAATAAAGGTCAAGCCACTTGGCTGCCAGAATGCCCTGCTTCAGCACAGACCAGAAAGGCATTGTGATAAGCGTATCCCCGGTATAGTCAGGGGTTAATGGGAGTCGTCCCCGTCTCCCCAGTTTACGGCCAGAACCATGGACCCGGTACTTGTGGTTCGGACTGTCTCCAACCAGCCATAATGTTGTGAGAGTGAAATTATGTCTAAGTCCAGCTTTGGTACATTAGAAGCAACTCTGAAACTTAACCTAAGCGTTTTTCGAAGCTACTTTTTAGCTAACTTCTTATAGGAAGGTCTAGGAGCTCTGAAAATGAACGTGCGCGTCTTTCACTCTTCCCGAGAGACTTAGAAGAATTTTGTGATATTTTTTATTAAAATGGTGTATAAGGGTATATATATAAATATATTTTATGCACTGTATATGAGCTGGCGATTTCTAAGTCTGTGGTTCCGAGAGGGGGTAACCAGGCTCACTAATAAAGGTCAAGCCACTTGGCTGCCAGAATGCCCTGCTTCAGCACAGACCAGAAAGGCATTGTGATAAGCGTATCCCCGGTATAGTCAGGGGTTAATGGGAGTCGTCCCCGTCCCCCCAGTATACGGCCAAAACCATGGACCCGGTACTTGTGGTTCGGACTGTCTCCAACCAGCCATAATGTTGTGAGAGTGACATTATGTCTAAGTCCAGCTTTGGTACATTAGAAGCAACTCTGAAACTTAACCTAAACGTTTTTCGAAGCTACTTTTTGGCTAACTTCTTATAGGAAGGTCTAGGAGCTCTGAAAATGAACGTGCGCGTCTTTCACTCTTCCCGAGAGACTTAGAAGAATTTTGTGATATTTTTTTATTAAAATGGTGTATAAGGGTATATATATAAATATATTTTATGCACTGTATATGAGCTGGCGATTTCTAAGTCTGTGGTTCCGAGAGGGGGTAACCAGGCTCACTAATAAAGGTCAAGCCACTTGGCTGCCAGAATGCCCTGCTTCAGCACAGACCAGAAAGGCATTGTGATAAGCGTATCCCCGGTATAGTCAGGGGTTAATGGGAGTCGTCCCCGTCCCCCCAGTATACGGCCAGAACCATGGACCCGGTACTTGTGGTTCGGACTGTCTCCAACCAGCCATAATGTTGTGAGAGTGAAATTATATCTAAGTCCAGCTTTGGTACATTAGAAGCAACTCTGAAACTTAACCTAAGCGTTTTTCGAAGATACTTTTTGGCTAACTTCTAATAGGAAGGTCTAGGAGCTCTGAAAATGAACGTGCGCGTCTTTCACTCTTTCCGAGGGACTTAGAAGAATTTTGTGATATTTTTTATTAAAATGGTGTATAAGGGTATATATATAAATATATTTTATGCACTGTATATGAGCTGGCGATTTCTAAGTCTGTGGTTCCGAGAGGGGGTAACCAGGCTCACTAATAAAGGTCAAGCCACTTGGCTGCCAGAATGCCCTGCTTCAGCACAGACCAGAAAGGCATTGTGATAAGCGTATCCCCGGTATAGTCAGGGGTTAATGGGAGTCGTCCCCGTCTCCCCAGTATACGGCCAGAACCATGGACCCGGTACTTGTGGTTCGGACTGTCTCCAACCAGCCATAATGTTGTGAGAGTGAAATTATGTCTAAGTCCAGCTTTGGTACATTAGAAGCAACTCTGAAACTTAACCTAAGCGTTTTTCGAAGCTACTTTTTGGCTAACTTCTTTTAGGAAGGTCTAGGAGCTCTGAAAATGAACGTGCGCGTCTTTCACTCTTCCCGAGAGACTTAGAAGAATTTTGTGATATTTTTTTATTAAAATGGTGTATAAGGGTATATATATAAATATATTTTATGCACTGTATATGAGCTGGCGATTTCTAAGTCTGTGGTTCCGAGAGGGGGTAACCAGGCTCACTAATAAAGGTCAAGCCACTTGGCTGCCAGAATGCCCTGCTTCAGCACAGACCAGAAAGGCATTGTGATAAGCGTATCCCCGGTATAGTCAGGGGTTAATGGGAGTCGTCCCCGTCTCCCCAGTATACGGCCAGAACCATGGACCCGGTACTTGTGGTTCGGACTGTCTCCAACCAGCCATAATGTTGTGAGAGTGACATTATGTCTAAGTCCAGCTTTGGTACATTAGAAGCAACTCTGAAACTTAACCTAAGCGTTTTTCGAAGCTACTTTTTAGCTAACTTCTTATAGGAAGGTCTAAGAGCTCTGAAAATGAACGTGCGCGTCTTTCACTCTTCCCGAGAGACTTAGAAGAATTTTGTGATATTTTTTATTAAAATGGTGTATAAGGGTATATATATAAATATATTTTATGCACTGTATATGAGCTGGCGATTTCTAAGTCTGTGGTTCCGAGAGGGGGTAACCAGGCTCACTAATAAAGGTCAAGCCACTTGGCTGCCAGAATGCCCTGCTTCAGCACAGACCAGAAAGGCATTGTGATAAGCGTATCCCCGGTATAGTCAGGGGTTAATGGGAGTCGTCCCCGTCCCCCCAGTATACGGCCAAAACCATGGACCCGGTACTTGTGGTTCGGACTGTCTCCAACCAGCCATAATGTTGTGAGAGTGACATTATGTCTAAGTCCAGCTTTGGTACATTAGAAGCAACTCTGAAACTTAACCTAAGCGTTTTTCGAAGCTACTTTTTGGCTAACTTCTTATAGGAAGGTCTAGGAGCTCTGAAAATGAACGTGCGCGTCTTTCACTCTTCCCGAGAGACTTAGAAGAATTTTGTGATATTTTTTTATTAAAATGGTGTATAAGGGTATATATATAAATATATTTTATGCACTGTATATGAGCTGGCGATTTCTAAGTCTGTGGTTCCGAGAGGGGGTAACCAGGCTCACTAATAAAGGTCAAGCCACTTGGCTGCCAGAATGCCCTGCTTCAGCACAGACCAGAAAGGCATTGTGATAAGCGTATCCCCGGTATAGTCAGGGGTTAATTGGAGTCGTCCCCGTCCCCCCAGTATACGGCCAGAACCATGGACCCGGTACTTGTGGTTCGGACCCTCTCCAACCAGCCATAATGTTGTGAGAGTGAAATTATGTCTAAGTCCAGCTTTGGTACATTAGAAGCAACTCTGAAACTTAACCTAAGCGTTTTTCGAAGCTACTTTTTGGCTAACTTCTTATAGGAAGGTCTAGGAGCTCTGAAAATGAACGTGCGCGTCTTTCACTCTTCCAGAGGGACTTAGAAGAATTTTGTGATATTTTTTATTAAAATGGTGTATAAGGGTATATATATAAATATATTTTATGCACTGTATATGAGCTGGCGATTTCTAAGTCTGTGGTTCCGAGAGGGGGTAACCAGGCTCACTAATAAAGGTCAAGCCACTTGGCTGCCAGAATGCCCTGCTTCAGCACAGACCAGAAAGGCATTGTGATAAGCGTATCCCCGGTATAGTCAGGGGTTAATGGGAGTCGTCCCCGTCTCCCCAGTATACGGCCAGAACCATGGACCCGGTACTTGTGGTTCGGACTGTCTCCAACCAGCCATAATGTTGTGAGAGTGAAATTATGTCTAAGTCCAGCTTTGGTACATTAGAAGCAACTCTGAAACTTAACCTACGCGTTTTTCGAAGCTACTTTTTGGCTAACTTCTTTTAGGAAGGTCTAGGAGCTCTGAAAATGAACGTGCGCGTCTTTCACTCTTCCCGAGAGACTTAGAAGAATTTTGTGATATTTTTTTATTAAAATGGTGTATAAGGGTATATATATAAATATATTTTATGCACTGTATATGAGCTGGCGATTTCTAAGTCTGTGGTTCCGAGAGGGGGTAACCAGGCTCACTAATAAAGGTCAAGCCACTTGGCTGCCAGAATGCCCTGCTTCAGCACAGACCAGAAAGGCATTGTGATAAGCGTATCCCCGGTATAGTCAGGGGTTAATGGGAGTCGTCCCCGTCTCCCCAGTATACGGCCAGAACCATGGACCCGGTACTTGTGGTTCGGACTGTCTCCAACCAGCCATAATGTTGTGAGAGTGAAATTATGTCTAAGTCCAGCTTTGGTACATTAGAAGCAACTCTGAAACTTAACCTAAGCGTTTTTCGAAGCTACTTTTTAGCTAACTTCTTATAGGAAGGTCTAGGAGCTCTGAAAATGAACGTGCGCGTCTTTCACTCTTCCCGAGAGACTTAGAAGAATTTTGTGATATTTTTTTTATTAAAATGGTGTATAAGGGTATATATATAAATATATTTTATGCACTGTATATGAGCTGGCGATTTCTAAGTCTGTGGTTCCGAGAGGGGGTAACCAGGCTCACTAATAAAGGTCAAGCCACTTGGCTGCCAGAATGCCCTGCTTCAGCACAGACCAGAAAGGCATTGTGATAAGCGTATCCCCGGTATAGTCAGGGGTTAATGGGAGTCGTCCCCGTCCCCCCAGTATACGGCCAGAACCATGGACCCGGTACTTGTGGTTCGGACTGTCTCCAACCAGCCATAATGTTGTGAGAGTGACATTATGTCTAAGTCCAGCTTTGGTACATTAGAAGCAACTCTGAAACTTAACCTAAGCGTTTTTCGAAGCTACTTTATGGCTAACTTCTTATAGGAAGGTCTAGGAGCTCTGAAAATGAACGTGCGCGTCTTTCACTCTTCCCGAGAGACTTAGAAGAATTTTGTGATATTTTTTTTATTAAAATGGTGTATAAGGGTATATATATAAATATATTTTATGCACTGTATATGAGCTGGCGATTTCTAAGTCTGTGGTTCCGAGAGGGGGTAACCAGGCTCACTAATAAAGGTCAAGCCACTTGCCTGCTAGAATGCCCTGCTTCAGCACAGACCAGAAAGGCATTGTGATAAGCGTATCCCCGGTATAGTCAGGGGTTAATGGGAGTCGTCCCCGTCCCCCCAGTATACGTCCAGAACCATGGACCCGGTACTTGTGGTTCGGACTGTCTCCAACCAGTCATAATGTTGTGAGAGTGAAATTATGTCTAAGTCCAGCTTTGGTACATTAGAAGCAACTCTGAAACTTAACCTAAGCGTTTTTCGAAGATACTTTTTGGCTAACTTCTTATAGGAAGGTCTAGGAGCTCTAAAAATGAACGTGCGCGTCTTTCACTCTTTCCGAGGGACTTAGAAGAATTTTGTGATATTTTATATTAAAATGGTGTATAAGGGTATATATATAAATATATTTTATGCACTGTATATGAGCTGGTGATTTCTAAGTCTGTGGTTCCGAGAGGGGGTAACCAGGCTCACTAATAAAGGTCAAGCCACTTGGCTGCCAGAATGCCCTGCTTCAGCACAGACCAGAAAGGCATTGTGATAAGCGTATCCCCGGTATAGTCAGGGGTTAATGGGAGTCGTCCCCGTCCCCCCAGTATACGGCCAGAACCATGGACCCGGTACTTGTGGTTCGGACTGTCTCCAACCAGCCATAATGTTGTGAGAGTGAAATTATGTCTAAGTCCAGCTTTGGTACATTAGAAGCAACTCTGAAACTTAACCTAAGCGTTTTTCGAAGCTACTTTTTAGCTAACTTCTTATAGGAAGGTCTAGGAGCTCTGAAAATGAACGTGCGCGTCTTTCACTTTTCCAGAGAGACTTAGAAGAATTTTGTGATATTTTTTATTAAAATGGTGTATAAGGGTATATATATAAATATATTTTATGCACTGTATATGAGCTGGCGATTTCTAAGTCTGTGGTTCCGAGAGGGGGTAACCAGGCTCACTAATAAAGGTCAAGCCACTTGGCTGCCAGAATGCCCTGCTTCAGCACAGACCAGAAAGGCATTGTGATAAGCGTATCCCCGGTATAGTCAGGGGTTAATGGGAGTCGTCCCCGTCCCCCCAGTATACGGCCAGAACCATGGACCCGGTACTTGTGGTTCGGACTGTCTCCAACCAGCTATAATGTTGTGAGAGTGACATTATGTCTAAGTCCAGCTTTGGTACATTAGAAGCAACTCTGAAACTTAACCTAAGCGTTTTTCGAAGCTACTTTTTGGCTAACTTCTTATAGGAAGGTCTAGGAGCTCTGAAAATGAAAGTGCGCGTCTTTCACTCTTCCCGAGGGACTTAGAAGAATTTTGTGATATTTTTTATTAAAATGGTGTATAAGGGTATATATATAAATATATATTATGCACTGTATATGAGCTGGCGATTTCTAAGTCTGTGGTTCCGAGAGGGGGTAACCAGGCTCACTAATAAAGGTCAAGCCACTTGCCTGCTAGAATGCCCTGCTTCAGCACAGACCAGAAAGGCATTGTGATAAGCGTATCCCCGGTATAGTCAGGGGTTAATGGGAGTCGTCCCCGTCCCCCCAGTATACGTCCAGAACCATGGACCCGGTACTTGTGGTTCGGACTGTCTCCAACCAGTCATAATGTTGTGAGAGTGAAATTATGTCTAAGTCCAGCTTTGGTACATTAGAAGCAACTCTGAAACTTAACCTAAGCGTTTTTCGAAGATACTTTTTGGCTAACTTCTTATAGGAAGGTCTAGGAGCTCTGAAAATGAACGTGCGCGTCTTTCACTCTTTCCGAGGGACTTAGAAGAATTTTGTGATATTTTATATTAAAATGGTGTATAAGGGTATATATATAAATATATTTTATGCACTGTATATGAGCTGGCGATTTCTAAGTCTGTGGTTCCGAGAGGGGGTAACCAGGCTCACTAATAAAGGTCTAGCCACTTGGCTGCCAGAATGCCCTGCTTCAGCACAGACCAGAAAGGCATTGTGATAAGCGTATCCCCGGTATAGTCAGGGGTTAATGGGAGTCGTCCCCGTCCCCCCAGTATACGGCCAGAACCATGGACCCGGTACTTGTGGTTCGGACTGTCTCCAACCAGCCATAATGTTGTGAGAGTGAAATTATGTCTAAGTCCAGCTTTGGTACATTAGAAGCAACTCTGAAACTTAACCTAAGCGTTTTTCGAAGCTACTTTTTAGCTAACTTCTTATAGGAAGGTCTAGGAGCTCTGAAAATGAACGTGCGCGTCTGTCACTCTTCCAGAGAGACTTAGAAGAATTTTGTGATATTTTTTATTAAAATGGTGTATAAGGGTATATATATATAAATATATTTTATGCACTGTATATGAGCTGGCGATTTCTAAGTCTGTGGTTCCGAGAGGGGGTAACCAGGCTCACTAATAAAGGTCAAGCCACTTGGCTGCCAGAATGCCCTGCTTCAGCACAGACCAGAAAGGCATTGTGATAAGCGTATCCCCGGTATAGTCAGGGGTTAATGGGAGTCGTCCCCGTCCCCCCAGTATACGGCCAGAACCATGGACCCGGTACTTGTGGTTCGGACCCTCTCCAACCAGCCATAATGTTGTGAGAGTGAAATTATGTCTAAGTCCAGCTTTGGTACATTAGAAGCAACTCTGAAACTTAACCTAAGCGTTTTTCGAAGCTACTTTTTAGCTAACTTCTTATAGGAAGGTCTCGGAGCTCTGAAAATGAACGTGCGCGTCTTTCACTCTTCCCGAGAGACTTAGAAGAATTTTGTGATATTTTTTATTAAAATGGTGTATAAGGGTATATATATATAAATATATTTTATGCACTGTATATGAGCTGGCGATTTCTAAGTCTGTGGTTCCGAGAGGGGGTAACCAGGCTCACTAATAAAGGTCAAGCACTTGGCTGCCAGAATGCCCTGCTTCAGCACAGACCAGAAAGGCATTGTGATAAGCGTATCCCCGGTATAGTCAGGGGTTAATGGGAGTCGTCCCCGTCCCCCCAGTATACGGCCAGAACCATGGACCCGGTACTTGTGGTTCGGACCCTCTCCAACCAGCCATAATGTTGTGAGAGTGAAATTATGTCTAAGTCCAGCTTTGGTACATTAGAAGCAACTCTGAAACTTAACCTAAGCGTTTTTCGAAGCTACTTTTTAGCTAACTTCTTATAGGAAGGTCTAGGAGCTCTGAAAATGAACGTGCGCGTCTTTCACTCTTCCAGAGAGACTTAGAAGAATTTTGTGATATTTTTTATTAAAATGGTGTATAAGGGTATATATATATAAATATATTTTATGCACTGTATATGAGCTGGCGATTTCTAAGTCTGTGGTTCCGAGAGGGGGTAACCAGGCTCACTAATAAAGGTCAAGCCACTTGGCTGCCAGAATGCCCTGCTTCAGCACAGACCAGAAAGGCATTGTGATAAGCGTATCCCCGGTATAGTCAGGGGTTAATGGGAGTCGTCCCCGTCCCCCCAGTATACGGCCAGAACCATGGACCCGGTACTTGTGGTTCGGACTGTCTCCAACCAGCCATAATGTTGTGAGAGTGAAATTATGTCTAAGTCCAGCTTTGGTACATTAGAAGCAACTCTGAAACTTAACCTAAGCGTTTTTCGAAGCTACTTTTTGGCTAACTTCTTATAGGAAGGTCTAGGAGCTCTGAAAATGAACGTGCGCGTCTTTCACTCTTCCCGAGAGACTTAGAAGAATTTTGTGATATTTTTTTATTAAAATGGTGAATAAGGGTATATATATAAATATATTTTATGCACTGTATATGAGCTGGCGATTTCTAAGTCTGTGGTTCCGAGAGGGGGTAACCAGGCTCACTAATAAAGGTCAAGCCACTTGGCTGCCAGAATGCCCTGCTTCAGCACAGACCAGAAAGGCATTGTGATAAGCGTATCCCCGGTATAGTCAGGGGTTAATGGGAGTCGTCCCCGTCCCCCCAGTATACGGCCAGAACCATGGACCCGGTACTTGTGGTTCGGACCCTCTCCAACCAGCCATAATGTTGTGAGAGTGAAATTATGTCTAAGTCCAGCTTTGGTACATTAGAAGCAACTCTGAAACTTAACCTAAGCGTTTTTCGAAGCTACTTTTTAGCTAACTTCTTATAGGAAGGTCTAGGAGCTCTGAAAATGAACGTGCGCGTCTTTCACTCTTCCCGAGAGACTTAGAAGAATTTTGTGATATTTTTTATTAAAATGGTGTATAAGGGTATATATATAAATATATTTTATGCACTGTATATGAGCTGGCGATTTCTAAGTCTGTGGTTCCAGAGGGGGTAACCAGGCTCACTAATAAAGGTCAAGCCACTTGGCTGCCAGAATGCCCTGCTTCAGCACAGACCAGAAAGGCATTGTGATAAGCGTATCCCCGGTATAGTCAGGGGTTAATGGGAGTCGTCCCCGTCCCCCCAGTATACGGCCAGAACCATGGACCCGGTACTTGTGGTTCGGACTGTCTCCAACCAGCCATAATGTTGTGAGAGTGAAATTATATCTAAGTCCAGCTTTGGTACATTAGAAGCAACTCTGAAACTTAACCTAAGCGTTTTTCGAAGATACTTTTTGGCTAACTTCTTATAGGAAGGTCTAGGAGCTCTGAAAATGAACGTGCGCGTCTTTCACTCTTTCCGAGGGACTTAGAAGAATTTTGTGATATTTTTTATTAAAATGGTGTATAAGGGTATATATATAAATATATTTTATGCACTGTATATGAGCTGGCGATTTCTAAGTCTGTGGTTCCGAGAGGGGGTAACCAGGCTCACTAATAAAGGTCAAGCCACTTGGCTGCCAGAATGCCCTGCTTCAGCACAGACCAGAAAGGCATTGTGATAAGCGTATCCCCGGTATAGTCAGGGGTTAATGGGAGTCGTCCCCGTCCCCCCAGTATACGGCCAGAACCATGGACCCGGTACTTGTGGTTCGGACTGTCTCCAACCAGCCATAATGTTGTGAGAGTGACATTATGTCTAAGTCCAGCTTTGGTACATTAGAAGCAACTCTGAAACTTAACCTAAGCGTTTTTCGAAGCTACTTTTTGGCTAACTTCTTATAGGAAGGTCTAGGAGCTCTGAAAATGAACGTGCGCGTCTTTCCCTCTTCCCGAGGGACTTAGAAGAATTTTGTGATATTTTTTATTAAAATGGTGTATAAGGGTATATATATAAATATATTTTATGCACTGTATATGAGCTGGCGATTTCTAAGTCTGTGGTTCCGAGAGGGGGTAACCAGGCTCACTAATAAAGGTCAAGCCACTTGGCTGCCAGAATGCCCTGCTTCAGCACAGACCAGAAAGGCATTGTGATAAGCGTATCCCCGGTATAGTCAGGGGTTAATGGGAGTCGTCCCCGTCTCCCCAGTTTACGGCCAGAACCATGGACCCGGTACTTGTGGTTCGGACTGTCTCCAACCAGCCATAATGTTGTGAGAGTGAAATTATGTCTAAGTCCAGCTTTGGTACATTAGAAGCAACTCTGAAACTTAACCTAAGCGTTTTTCGAAGCTACTTTTTAGCTAACTTCTTATAGGAAGGTCTAGGAGCTCTGAAAATGAACGTGCGCGTCTTTCACTCTTCCCGAGAGACTTAGAAGAATTTTGTGATATTTTTTATTAAAATGGTGTATAAGGGTATATATATAAATATATTTTATGCACTGTATATGAGCTGGCGATTTCTAAGTCTGTGGTTCCGAGAGGGGGTAACCAGGCTCACTAATAAAGGTCAAGCCACTTGGCTGCCAGAATGCCCTGCTTCAGCACAGACCAGAAAGGCATTGTGATAAGCGTATCCCCGGTATAGTCAGGGGTTAATGGGAGTCGTCCCCGTCCCCCCAGTATACGGCCAAAACCATGGACCCGGTACTTGTGGTTCGGACTGTCTCCAACCAGCCATAATGTTGTGAGAGTGACATTATGTCTAAGTCCAGCTTTGGTACATTAGAAGCAACTCTGAAACTTAACCTAAACGTTTTTCGAAGCTACTTTTTGGCTAACTTCTTATAGGAAGGTCTAGGAGCTCTGAAAATGAACGTGCGCGTCTTTCACTCTTCCCGAGAGACTTAGAAGAATTTTGTGATATTTTTTTATTAAAATGGTGTATAAGGGTATATATATAAATATATTTTATGCACTGTATATGAGCTGGCGATTTCTAAGTCTGTGGTTCCGAGAGGGGGTAACCAGGCTCACTAATAAAGGTCAAGCCACTTGGCTGCCAGAATGCCCTGCTTCAGCACAGACCAGAAAGGCATTGTGATAAGCGTATCCCCGGTATAGTCAGGGGTTAATGGGAGTCGTCCCCGTCCCCCCAGTATACGGCCAGAACCATGGACCCGGTACTTGTGGTTCGGACTGTCTCCAACCAGCCATAATGTTGTGAGAGTGAAATTATATCTAAGTCCAGCTTTGGTACATTAGAAGCAACTCTGAAACTTAACCTAAGCGTTTTTCGAAGATACTTTTTGGCTAACTTCTAATAGGAAGGTCTAGGAGCTCTGAAAATGAACGTGCGCGTCTTTCACTCTTTCCGAGGGACTTAGAAGAATTTTGTGATATTTTTTATTAAAATGGTGTATAAGGGTATATATATAAATATATTTTATGCACTGTATATGAGCTGGCGATTTCTAAGTCTGTGGTTCCGAGAGGGGGTAACCAGGCTCACTAATAAAGGTCAAGCCACTTGGCTGCCAGAATGCCCTGCTTCAGCACAGACCAGAAAGGCATTGTGATAAGCGTATCCCCGGTATAGTCAGGGGTTAATGGGAGTCGTCCCCGTCTCCCCAGTATACGGCCAGAACCATGGACCCGGTACTTGTGGTTCGGACTGTCTCCAACCAGCCATAATGTTGTGAGAGTGAAATTATGTCTAAGTCCAGCTTTGGTACATTAGAAGCAACTCTGAAACTTAACCTAAGCGTTTTTCGAAGCTACTTTTTGGCTAACTTCTTTTAGGAAGGTCTAGGAGCTCTGAAAATGAACGTGCGCGTCTTTCACTCTTCCCGAGAGACTTAGAAGAATTTTGTGATATTTTTTTATTAAAATGGTGTATAAGGGTATATATATAAATATATTTTATGCACTGTATATGAGCTGGCGATTTCTAAGTCTGTGGTTCCGAGAGGGGGTAACCAGGCTCACTAATAAAGGTCAAGCCACTTGGCTGCCAGAATGCCCTGCTTCAGCACAGACCAGAAAGGCATTGTGATAAGCGTATCCCCGGTATAGTCAGGGGTTAATGGGAGTCGTCCCCGTCTCCCCAGTATACGGCCAGAACCATGGACCCGGTACTTGTGGTTCGGACTGTCTCCAACCAGCCATAATGTTGTGAGAGTGACATTATGTCTAAGTCCAGCTTTGGTACATTAGAAGCAACTCTGAAACTTAACCTATGCGTTTTTCGAAGCTACTTTTTAGCTAACTTCTTATAGGAAGGTCTAAGAGCTCTGAAAATGAACGTGCGCGTCTTTCACTCTTCCCGAGAGACTTAGAAGAATTTTGTGATATTTTTTATTAAAATGGTGTATAAGGGTATATATATAAATATATTTTATGCACTGTATATGAGCTGGCGATTTCTAAGTCTGTGGTTCCGAGAGGGGGTAACCAGGCTCACTAATAAAGGTCAAGCCACTTGGCTGCCAGAATGCCCTGCTTCAGCACAGACCAGAAAGGCATTGTGATAAGCGTATCCCCGGTATAGTCAGGGGTTAATGGGAGTCGTCCCCGTCCCCCCAGTATACGGCCAAAACCATGGACCCGGTACTTGTGGTTCGGACTGTCTCCAACCAGCCATAATGTTGTGAGAGTGACATTATGTCTAAGTCCAGCTTTGGTACATTAGAAGCAACTCTGAAACTTAACCTAAGCGTTTTTCGAAGCTACTTTTTGGCTAACTTCTTATAGGAAGGTCTAGGAGCTCTGAAAATGAACGTGCGCGTCTTTCACTCTTCCCGAGAGACTTAGAAGAATTTTGTGATATTTTTTTATTAAAATGGTGTATAAGGGTATATATATAAATATATTTTATGCACTGTATATGAGCTGGCGATTTCTAAGTCTGTGGTTCCGAGAGGGGGTAACCAGGCTCACTAATAAAGGTCAAGCCACTTGGCTGCCAGAATGCCCTGCTTCAGCACAGACCAGAAAGGCATTGTGATAAGCGTATCCCCGGTATAGTCAGGGGTTAATTGGAGTCGTCCCCGTCCCCCCAGTATACGGCCAGAACCATGGACCCGGTACTTGTGGTTCGGACCCTCTCCAACCAGCCATAATGTTGTGAGAGTGAAATTATGTCTAAGTCCAGCTTTGGTACATTAGAAGCAACTCTGAAACTTAACCTAAGCGTTTTTCGAAGCTACTTTTTGGCTAACTTCTTATAGGAAGGTCTAGGAGCTCTGAAAATGAACGTGCGCGTCTTTCACTCTTCCAGAGGGACTTAGAAGAATTTTGTGATATTTTTTATTAAAATGGTGTATAAGGGTATATATATAAATATATTTTATGCACTGTATATGAGCTGGCGATTTCTAAGTCTGTGGTTCCGAGAGGGGGTAACCAGGCTCACTAATAAAGGTCAAGCCACTTGGCTGCCAGAATGCCCTGCTTCAGCACAGACCAGAAAGGCATTGTGATAAGCGTATCCCCGGTATAGTCAGGGGTTAATGGGAGTCGTCCCCGTCTCCCCAGTATACGGCCAGAACCATGGACCCGGTACTTGTGGTTCGGACTGTCTCCAACCAGCCATAATGTTGTGAGAGTGAAATTATGTCTAAGTCCAGCTTTGGTACATTAGAAGCAACTCTGAAACTTAACCTACGCGTTTTTCGAAGCTACTTTTTGGCTAACTTCTTTTAGGAAGGTCTAGGAGCTCTGAAAATGAACGTGCGCGTCTTTCACTCTTCCCGAGAGACTTAGAAGAATTTTGTGATATTTTTTTATTAAAATGGTGTATAAGGGTATATATATAAATATATTTTATGCACTGTATATGAGCTGGCGATTTCTAAGTCTGTGGTTCCGAGAGGGGGTAACCAGGCTCACTAATAAAGGTCAAGCCACTTGGCTGCCAGAATGCCCTGCTTCAGCACAGACCAGAAAGGCATTGTGATAAGCGTATCCCCGGTATAGTCAGGGGTTAATGGGAGTCGTCCCCGTCTCCCCAGTATACGGCCAGAACCATGGACCCGGTACTTGTGGTTCGGACTGTCTCCAACCAGCCATAATGTTGTGAGAGTGAAATTATGTCTAAGTCCAGCTTTGGTACATTAGAAGCAACTCTGAAACTTAACCTAAGCGTTTTTCGAAGCTACTTTTTAGCTAACTTCTTATAGGAAGGTCTAGGAGCTCTGAAAATGAACGTGCGCGTCTTTCACTCTTCCCGAGAGACTTAGAAGAATTTTGTGATATTTTTTTTATTAAAATGGTGTATAAGGGTATATATATAAATATATTTTATGCACTGTATATGAGCTGGCGATTTCTAAGTCTGTGGTTCCGAGAGGGGGTAACCAGGCTCACTAATAAAGGTCAAGCCACTTGGCTGCCAGAATGCCCTGCTTCAGCACAGACCAGAAAGGCATTGTGATAAGCGTATCCCCGGTATAGTCAGGGGTTAATGGGAGTCGTCCCCGTCCCCCCAGTATACGGCCAGAACCATGGACCCGGTACTTGTGGTTCGGACTGTCTCCAACCAGCCATAATGTTGTGAGAGTGACATTATGTCTAAGTCCAGCTTTGGTACATTAGAAGCAACTCTGAAACTTAACCTAAGCGTTTTTCGAAGCTACTTTATGGCTAACTTCTTATAGGAAGGTCTAGGAGCTCTGAAAATGAACGTGCGCGTCTTTCACTCTTCCCGAGAGACTTAGAAGAATTTTGTGATATTTTTTTTATTAAAATGGTGTATAAGGGTATATATATAAATATATTTTATGCACTGTATATGAGCTGGCGATTTCTAAGTCTGTGGTTCCGAGAGGGGGTAACCAGGCTCACTAATAAAGGTCAAGCCACTTGGCTGCAAAAATGCCCTGCTTCAGCACAGACCAGAAAGGCATTGTGATAAGCGTATCCCCGGTATAGTCAGGGGTTAATGGGAGTCGTCCCCGTCCCCCCAGTATACGGCCAGAACCATGGACCCGGTACTTGTGGTTCGGACTGTCTCCAACCAGCCATAATGTTGTGAGAGTGAAATTATATCTAAGTCCAGCTTTGGTACATTAGAAGCAACTCTGAAACTTAACCTAAGCGTTTTTCGAAGCTACTTTTTGGCTAACTTCTTTTAGGAAGGTCTAGGAGCTCTGAAAATGAACGTGCGCGTCTTTCACTCTTCCCGAGAGACTTAGAAGAATTTTGTGATATTTTTTATTAAAATGGTGTATAAGGGTATATATATAAATATATTTTATGCACTGTATATGAGCTGGCGATTTCTAAGTCTGTGGTTCCGAGAGGGGGTAACCAGGCTCACTAATAAAGGTCAAGCCACTTGGCTGCCAGAATGCCCTGCTTCAGCACAGACCAGAAAGGCATTGTGATAAGCGTATCCCCGGTATAGTCAGGGGTTAATGGGAGTCGTCCCCGTCCCCCCAGTATACGGCCAAAACCATGGACCCGGTACTTGTGGTTCGGACTGTCTCCAACCAGCCATAATGTTGTGAGAGTGAAATTATATCTAAGTCCAGCTTTGGTACATTAGAAGCAACTCTGAAACTTAACCTAAGCGTTTTTCGAAGATACTTTTTGGCTAACTTCTAATAGGAAGGTCTAGGAGCTCTGAAAATGAACGTGCGCGTCTTTCACTCTTTCCGAGGGACTTAGAAGAATTTTGTGATATTTTTTATTAAAATGGTGTATAAGGGTATATATATAAATATATTTTATGCACTGTATATGAGCTGGCGATTTCTAAGTCTGTGGTTCCGAGAGGGGGTAACCAGGCTCACTAATAAAGGTCAAGCCACTTGGCTGCCAGAATGCCCTGCTTCAGCACAGACCAGAAAGGCATTGTGATAAGCGTATCCCCGGTATAGTCAGGGGTTAATGGGAGTCGTCCCCGTCTCCCCAGTATACGGCCAGAACCATGGACCCGGTACTTGTGGTTCGGACTGTCTCCAACCAGCCATAATGTTGTGAGAGTGAAATTATGTCTAAGTCCAGCTTTGGTACATTAGAAGCAACTCTGAAACTTAACCTAAGCGTTTTTCGAAGCTACTTTTTAGCTAACTTCTTATAGGAAGGTCTAGGAGCTCTGAAAATGAACGTGCGCGTCTTTCACTCTTCCCGAGAGACTTAGAAGAATTTTGTGATATTTTTTATTAAAATGGTGTATAAGGGTATATATATAAATATATTTTATGCACTGTATATGAGCTGGCGATTTCTAAGTCTGTGGTTCCGAGAGGGGGTAACCAGGCTCACTAATAAAGGTCAAGCCACTTGGCTGCCAGAATGCCCTGCTTCAGCACAGACCAGAAAGGCATTGTGATAAGCGTATCCCCGGTATAGTCAGGGGTTAATGGGAGTCGTCCCCGTCCCCCCAGTATACGGCCAAAACCATGGACCCGGTACTTGTGGTTCGGACTGTCTCCAACCAGCCATAATGTTGTGAGAGTGACATTATGTCTAAGTCCAGCTTTGGTACATTAGAAGCAACTCTGAAACTTAACCTAAGCGTTTTTCGAAGCTACTTTTTGGCTAACTTCTTATAGGAAGGTCTAGGAGCTCTGAAAATGAACGTGCGCGTCTTTCACTCTTCCCGAGAGACTTAGAAGAATTTTGTGATATTTTTTTATTAAAATGGTGTATAAGGGTATATATATAAATATATTTTATGCACTGTATATGAGCTGGCGATTTCTAAGTCTGTGGTTCCGAGAGGGGGTAACCAGGCTCACTAATAAAGGTCAAGCCACTTGGCTGCCAGAATGCCCTGCTTCAGCACAGACCAGAAAGGCATTGTGATAAGCGTATCCCCGGTATAGTCAGGGGTTAATTGGAGTCGTCCCCGTCCCCCCAGTATACGGCCAGAACCATGGACCCGGTACTTGTGGTTCGGACCCTCTCCAACCAGCCATAATGTTGTGAGAGTGAAATTATGTCTAAGTCCAGCTTTGGTACATTAGAAGCAACTCTGAAACTTAACCTAAGCGTTTTTCGAAGCTACTTTTTGGCTAACTTCTTATAGGAAGGTCTAGGAGCTCTGAAAATGAACGTTCGCGTCTTTCACTCTTCCAGAGGGACTTAGAAGAATTTTGTGATATTTTTTATTAAAATGGTGTATAAGGGTATATATATAAATATATTTTATGCACTGTATATGAGCTGGCGATTTCTAAGTCTGTGGTTCCGAGAGGGGGTAACCAGGCTCACTAATAAAGGTCAAGCCACTTGGCTGCCAGAATGCCCTGCTTCAGCACAGACCAGAAAGGCATTGTGATAAGCGTATCCCCGGTATAGTCAGGGGTTAATGGGAGTCGTCCCCGTCTCCCCAGTATACGGCCAGAACCATGGACCCGGTACTTGTGGTTCGGACTGTCTCCAACCAGCCATAATGTTGTGAGAGTGAAATTATGTCTAAGTCCAGCTTTGGTACATTAGAAGCAACTCTGAAACTTAACCTACGCGTTTTTCGAAGCTACTTTTTGGCTAACTTCTTTTAGGAAGGTCTAGGAGCTCTGAAAATGAACGTGCGCGTCTTTCACTCTTCCCGAGAGACTTAGAAGAATTTTGTGATATTTTTTATTAAAATGGTGTATAAGGGTATATATATAAATATATTTTATGCACTGTATATGAGCTGGCGATTTCTAAGTCTGTGGTTCCGAGAGGGGGTAACCAGGCTCACTAATAAAGGTCAAGCCACTTGGCTGCCAGAATGCCCTGCTTCAGCACAGACCAGAAAGGCATTGTGATAAGCGTATCCCCGGTATAGTCAGGGGTTAATGGGAGTCGTCCCCGTCTCCCCAGTATACGGCCAGAACCATGGACCCGGTACTTGTGGTTCGGACTGTCTCCAACCAGCCATAATGTTGTGAGAGTGAAATTATGTCTAAGTCCAGCTTTGGTACATTAGAAGCAACTCTGAAACTTAACCTAAGCGTTTTTCGAAGCTACTTTTTAGCTAACTTCTTATAGGAAGGTCTAGGAGCTCTGAAAATGAACGTGCGCGTCTTTCACTCTTCCCGAGAGACTTAGAAGAATTTTGTGATATTTTTTATTAAAATGGTGTATAAGGGTATATATATAAATATATTTTATGCACTGTATATGAGCTGGCGATTTCTAAGTCTGTGGTTCCGAGAGGGGGTAACCAGGCTCACTAATAAAGGTCAAGCCACTTGGCTGCCAGAATGCCCTGCTTCAGCACAGACCAGAAAGGCATTGTGATAAGCGTATCCCCGGTATAGTCAGGGGTTAATGGGAGTCGTCCCCGTCCCCCCAGTATACGGCCAGAACCATGGACCCGGTACTTGTGGTTCGGACTGTCTCCAACCAGCCATAATGTTGTGAGAGTGACATTATGTCTAAGTCCAGCTTTGGTACATTAGAAGCAACTCTGAAACTTAACCTAAGCGTTTTTCGAAGCTACTTTATGGCTAACTTCTTATAGGAAGGTCTAGGAGCTCTGAAAATGAACGTGCGCGTCTTTCACTCTTCCCGAGAGACTTAGAAGAATTTTGTGATATTTTTTTATTAAAATGGTGTATAAGGGTATATATATAAATATATTTTATGCACTGTATATGAGCTGGCGATTTCTAAGTCTGTGGTTCCGAGAGGGGGTAACCAGGCTCACTAATAAAGGTCAAGCCACTTGGCTGCAAAAATGCCCTGCTTCAGCACAGACCAGAAAGGCATTGTGATAAGCGTATCCCCGGTATAGTCAGGGGTTAATGGGAGTCGTCCCCGTCCCCCCAGTATACGGCCAGAACCATGGACCCGGTACTTGTGGTTCGGACTGTCTCCAACCAGCCATAATGTTGTGAGAGTGAAATTATATCTAAGTCCAGCTTTGGTACATTAGAAGCAACTCTGAAACTTAACCTAAGCGTTTTTCGAAGCTACTTTTTGGCTAACTTCTTTTAGGAAGGTCTAGGAGCTCTGAAAATGAACGTGCGCGTCTTTCACTCTTCCCGAGAGACTTAGAAGAATTTTTGTGATATTTTTTTATTAAAATGGTGTATAAGGGTATATATATAAATATATTTTATGCACTGTATATGAGCTGGCGATTTCTAAGTCTGTGGTTCCGAGAGGGGGTAACCAGGCTCACTAATAAAGGTCAAGCCACTTGGCTGCCAGAATGCCCTGCTTCAGCACAGACCAGAAAGGCATTGTGATAAGCGTATCCCCGGTATAGTCAGGGGTTAATGGGAGTCGTCCCCGTCTCCCCAGTATACGGCCAGAACCATGGACCCGGTACTTGTGGTTCGGACTGTCTCCAACCAGCCATAATGTTGTGAGAGTGAAATTATGTCTAAGTCCAGCTTTGGTACATTAGAAGCAACTCTGAAACTTAACCTAAGCGTTTTTCGAAGCTACTTTTTAGCTAACTTCTTATAGGAAGGTCTAGGAGCTCTGAAAATGAACGTGCGCGTCTTTCACTCTTCCCGAGAGACTTAGAAGAATTTTGTGATATTTTTTATTAAAATGGTGTATAAGGGTATATATATAAATATATTTTATGCACTGTATATGAGCTGGCGATTTCTAAGTCTGTGGTTCCGAGAGGGGGTAACCAGGCTCACTAATAAAGGTCAAGCCACTTGGCTGCCAGAATGCCCTGCTTCAGCACAGACCAGAAAGGCATTGTGATAAGCGTATCCCCGGTATAGTCAGGGGTTAATGGGAGTCGTCCCCGTCCCCCCAGTATACGGCCAGAACCATGGACCCGGTACTTGTGGTTCGGACTGTCTCCAACCAGCCATAATGTTGTGAGAGTGACATTATGTCTAAGTCCAGCTTTGGTACATTAGAAGCAACTCTGAAACTTAACCTAAGCGTTTTTCGAAGCTACTTTATGGCTAACTTCTTATAGGAAGGTCTAGGAGCTCTGAAAATGAACGTGCGCGTCTTTCACTCTTCCCGAGAGACTTAGAAGAATTTTGTGATATTTTTTTATTAAAATGGTGTATAAGGGTATATATATAAATATATTTTATGCACTGTATATGAGCTGGCGATTTCTAAGTCTGTGGTTCCGAGAGGGGGTAACCAGGCTCACTAATAAAGGTCAAGCCACTTGGCTGCCAGAATGCCCTGCTTCAGCACAGACCAGAAAGGCATTGTGATAAGCGTATCCCCGGTATAGTCAGGGGTTAATGGGAGTCGTCCCCGTCCCCCCAGTATACGGCCAGAACCATGGACCCGGTACTTGTGGTTCGGACTGTCTCCAACCAGCCATAATGTTGTGAGAGTGAAATTATATCTAAGTCCAGCTTTGGTACATTAGAAGCAACTCTGAAACTTAACCTAAGCGTTTTTCGAAGATACTTTTTGGCTAACTTCTAATAGGAAGGTCTAGGAGCTCTGAAAATGAACGTGCGCGTCTTTCACTCTTTATGAGGGACTTAGAAGAATTTTGTGATATTTTTTATTAAAATGGTGTATAAGGGTATATATATAAATATATTTTATGCACTGTATATGAGCTGGCGATTTCTAAGTCTGTGGTTCCGAGAGGGGGTAACCAGGCTCACTAATAAAGGTCAAGCCACTTGGCTGCCAGAATGTCCTGCTACAGCACAGACCAGAAAGGCATTGTGATAAGCGTATCCCCGGTATAGTCAGGGGTTAATGGGAGTCGTCCCCGTCTCCCCAGTATACGGCCAGAACCATGGACCCGGTACTTGTGGTTCGGACTGTCTCCAACCAGCCATAATGTTGTGAGAGTGAAATTATGTCTAAGTCCAGCTTTGGTACATTAGAAGCAACTCTGAAACTTAACCTAAGCGTTTTTCGAAGCTACTTTTTGGCTAACTTCTTTTAGGAAGGTCTAGGAGCTCTGAAAATGAACGTGCGCGTCTTTCACTCTTCTCGAGAGACTTAGAAGAATTTTGTGATATTTTTTTATTAAAATGGTGTATAAGGGTATATATATAAATATATTTTATGCACTGTATATGAGCTGGCGATTTCTAAGTCTGTGGTTCCGAGAGGGGGTAACCAGGCTCACTAATAAAGGTCAAGCCACTTGCCTGCCAGAATGCCCTGCTTCAGCACAGACCAGAAAGGCATTGTGATAAGCGTATCCCCGGTATAGTCAGGGGTTAATGGGATTCCTCCCCGTCTCCCCAGTATACGGCCAGAACCATGGACCCGGTACTTGTGGTTCGGACTGTCTCCAACCAGCCATAATGTTGTGAGAGTGAAATTATGTCTAAGTCCAGCTTTGGTACATTAGAAGCAACTCTGAAACTTAACCTAAGCGTTTTTCGAAGCTACTTTTTAGCTAACTTCTTATAGGAAGGTCTAGGAGCTCTGAAAATGAACGTGCGCGTCTTTCACTCTTCCCGAGAGACTTAGAAGAATTTTGTGATATTTTTTATTAAAATGGTGTATAAGGGTATATATATATAAATATATTTTATGCACTGTATATGAGCTGGCGATTTCTAAGTCTGTGGTTCCGAGAGGGGGTAACCAGGCTCACTAATAAAGGTCAAGCCACTTGGCTGCCAGAATGCCCTGCTTCAGCACAGACCAGAAAGGCATTGTGATAAGCGTATCCCCGGTATAGTCAGGGGTTAATGGGAGTCGTCCCCGTCCCCCCAGTATACGGCCAAAACCATGGACCCGGTACTTGTGGTTCGGACTGTCTCCAACCAGCCATAATGTTGTGAGAGTGACATTATGTCTAAGTCCAGCTTTGGTACATTAGAAGCAACTCTGAAACTTAACCTAAGCGTTTTTCGAAGCTACTTTTTGGCTAACTTCTTATAGGAAGGTCTAGGAGCTCTGAAAATGAACGTGCGCGTCTTTCACTCTTCCCGAGAGACTTAGAAGAATTTTGTGATATTTTTTTATTAAAATGGTGTATAAGGGTATATATATAAATATATTTTATGCACTGTATATGAGCTGGCGATTTCTAAGTCTGTGGTTCCGAGAGGGGGTAACCAGGCTCACTAATAAAGGTCAAGCCACTTGGCTGCCAGAATGCCCTGCTTCAGCACAGACCAGAAAGGCATTGTGATAAGCGTATCCCCGGTATAGTCAGGGGTTAATGGGAGTCGTCCCCGTCCCCCCAGTATACGGCCAGAACCATGGACCCGGTACTTGTGGTTCGGACTGTCTCCAACCAGCAATAATGTTGTGAGAGTGAAATTATATCTATGTCCAGCTTTGGTACATTAGAAGCAACTCTGAAACTTAACCTAAGCGTTTTTCGAAGATACTTTTTGGCTAACTTCTAATAGGAAGGTCTAGGAGCTCTGAAAATGAACGTGCGCGTCTTTCACTCTTTCCGAGGGACTTAGAAGAATTTTGTGATATTTTTTATTAAAATGGTGTATAAGGGTATATATATAAATATATTTTATGCACTGTATATGAGCTGGCGATTTCTAAGTCTGTGGTTCCGAGAGGGGGTAACCAGGCTCACTAATAAAGGTCAAGCCACTTGGCTGCCAGAATGCCCTGCTTCAGCACAGACCACAAAGGCATTGTGATAAGCGTATCCCCGGTATAGTCAGGGGTTAATTGGAGTCGTCCCCGTCCCCCCAGTATACGGCCAGAACCATGGACCCGGTACTTGTGGTTCGGACCCTCTCCAACCAGCCATAATGTTGTGAGAGTGAAATTATGTCTAAGTCCAGCTTTGGTACATTAGAAGCAACTCTGAAACTTAACCTAAGCGTTTTTCGAAGCTACTTTTTGGCTAACTTCTTATAGGAAGGTCTAGGAGCTCTGAAAATGAACGTGCGCGTCTTTCCCTCTTCCCGAGGGACTTAGAAGAATTTTGTGATATTTTTTATTAAAATGGTGTATAAGGGTATATATATAAATATATTTTATGCACTGTATATGAGCTGGCGATTTCTAAGTCTGTGGTTCCGAGAGGGGGTAACCAGGCTCACTAATAAAGGTCAAGCCACTTGGCTGCCAGAATGCCCTGCTTCAGCACAGACCAGAAAGGCATTGTGATAAGCGTATCCCCGGTATAGTCAGGGGTTAATGGGAGTCGTCCCCGTCTCCCCAGTATACGGCCAGAACCATGGACCCGGTACTTGTGGTTCGGACTGTCTCCAACCAGCCATAATGTTGTGAGAGTGAAATTATGTCTAAGTCCAGCTTTGGTACATTAGAAGCAACTCTGAAACTTAACCTAAGCGTTTTTCGAAGCTACTTTTTGGCTAACTTCTTATAGGAAGGTCTAGGAGCTCTGAAAATGAACGTGCGCGTCTTTCACTCTTCCCGAGAGACTTAGAAGAATTTTGTGATATTTTTTATTAAAATGGTGTATAAGGGTATATATATATAAATATATTTTATGCACTGTATATGAGCTGGCGATTTCTAAGTCTGTGGTTCCGAGAGGGGGTAACCAGGCTCACTAATAAAGGTCAAGCCACTTGGCTGCCAGAATGCCCTGCTTCAGCACAGACCAGAAAGGCATTGTGATAAGCGTATCCCCGGTATAGTCAGGGGTTAATGGGAGTCGTCCCCGTCCCCCCAGTATACGGCCAAAACCATGGACCCGGTACTTGTGGTTCGGACTGTCTCCAACCAGCCATAATGTTGTGAGAGTGACATTATGTCTAAGTCCAGCTTTGGTACATTAGAAGCAACTCTGAAACTTAACCTAAGCGTTTTTCGAAGCTACTTTTTGGCTAACTTCTTATAGGAAGGTCTAGGAGCTCTGAAAATGAACGTGCGCGTCTTTCACTCTTCCCGAGAGACTTAGAAGAATTTTGTGATATTTTTTTATTAAAATGGTGTATAAGGGTATATATATAAATATATTTTATGCACTGTATATGAGCTGGCGATTTCTAAGTCTGTGGTTCCGAGAGGGGGTAACCAGGCTCACTAATAAAGGTCAAGCCACTTGGCTGCCAGAATGCCCTGCTTCAGCACAGACCAGAAAGGCATTGTGATAAGCGTATCCCCGGTATAGTCAGGGGTTAATGGGAGTCGTCCCCGTCCCCCCAGTATACGGCCAGAACCATGGACCCGGTACTTGTGGTTCGGACTGTCTCCAACCAGCAATAATGTTGTGAGAGTGAAATTATATCTATGTCCAGCTTTGGTACATTAGAAGCAACTCTGAAACTTAACCTAAGCGTTTTTCGAAGATACTTTTTGGCTAACTTCTAATAGGAAGGTCTAGGAGCTCTGAAAATGAACGTGCGCGTCTTTCACTCTTTCCGAGGGACTTAGAAGAATTTTGTGATATTTTTTATTAAAATGGTGTATAAGGGTATATATATAAATATATTTTATGCACTGTATATGAGCTGGCGATTTCTAAGTCTGTGGTTCCGAGAGGGGGTAACCAGGCTCACTAATAAAGGTCAAGCCACTTGGCTGCCAGAATGCCCTGCTTCAGCACAGACCACAAAGGCATTGTGATAAGCGTATCCCCGGTATAGTCAGGGGTTAATTGGAGTCGTCCCCGTCCCCCCAGTATACGGCCAGAACCATGGACCCGGTACTTGTGGTTCGGACCCTCTCCAACCAGCCATAATGTTGTGAGAGTGAAATTATGTCTAAGTCCAGCTTTGGTACATTAGAAGCAACTCTGAAACTTAACCTAAGCGTTTTTCGAAGCTACTTTTTGGCTAACTTCTTATAGGAAGGTCTAGGAGCTCTGAAAATGAACGTGCGCGTCTTTCCCTCTTCCCGAGGGACTTAGAAGAATTTTGTGATATTTTTTATTAAAATGGTGTATAAGGGTATATATATAAATATATTTTATGCACTGTATATGAGCTGGCGATTTCTAAGTCTGTGGTTCCGAGAGGGGGTAACCAGGCTCACTAATAAAGGTCAAGCCACTTGGCTGCCAGAATGCCCTGCTTCAGCACAGACCAGAAAGGCATTGTGATAAGCGTATCCCCGGTATAGTCAGGGGTTAATGGGAGTCGTCCCCGTCTCCCCAGTATACGGCCAGAACCATGGACCCGGTACTTGTGGTTCGGACTGTCTCCAACCAGCCATAATGTTGTGAGAGTGAAATTATGTCTAAGTCCAGCTTTGGTACATTAGAAGCAACTCTGAAACTTAACCTAAGCGTTTTTCGAAGCTACTTTTTGGCTAACTTCTTTTAGGAAGGTCTAGGAGCTCTGAAAATGAACGTGCGCGTCTTTCACTCTTCCCGAGAGACTTAGAAGAATTTTGTGATATTTTTTTATTAAAATGGTGTATAAGGGTATATATTAAATATATTTTATGCACTGTATATGAGCTGGCGATTTCTAAGTCTGTGGTTCCGAGAGGGGGTAACCAGGCTCACTAATAAAGGTCAAGCCACTTGGCTGCCAGAATGCCCTGCTTCAGCACAGACCAGAAAGGCATTGTGATAAGCGTATCCCCGGTATAGTCAGGGGTTAATGGGATTCCTCCCCGTCTCCCCAGTATACGGCCAGAACCATGGACCCGGTACTTGTGGTTCGGACTGTCTCCAACCAGCCATAATGTTGTGAGAGTGAAATTATGTCTAAGTCCAGCTTTGGTACATTAGAAGCAACTCTGAAACTTAACCTAAGCGTTTTTCGAAGCTACTTTTTAGCTAACTTCTTATAGGAAGGTCTAGGAGCTCTGAAAATGAACGTGCGCGTCTTTCACTCTTCCCGAGAGACTTAGAAGAATTTTGTGATATTTTTTATTAAAATGGTGTATAAGGGTATATATATAAATATATTTTATGCACTGTATATGAGCTGGCGATTTCTAAGTCTGTGGTTCCGAGAGGGGGTAACCAGGCTCACTAATAAAGGTCAAGCCACTTGGCTGCCAGAATGCCCTGCTTCAGCACAGACCAGAAAGGCATTGTGATAAGCGTATCCCCGGTATAGTCAGGGGTTAATGGGAGTCGTCCCCGTCTCCCCAGTATACGGCCAGAACCATGGACCCGGTACTTGTGGTTCGGACTGTCTCCAACCAGCCATAATGTTGTGAGAGTGAAATTATGTCTAAGTCCAGCTTTGGTACATTAGAAGCAACTCTGAAACTTAACCTAAGCGTTTTTCGAAGCTACTTTTTGGCTAACTTCTTTTAGGAAGGTCTAGGAGCTCTGAAAATGAACGTGCGCGTCTTTCACTCTTCCCGAGAGACTTAGAAGAATTTTGTGATATTTTTTTATTAAAATGGTGTATAAGGGTATATATATAAATATATTTTATGCACTGTATATGAGCTGGCGATTTCTAAGTCTGTGGTTCCGAGAGGGGGTAACCAGGCTCACTAATAAAGGTCAAGCCACTTGGCTGCCAGAATGCCCTGCTTCAGCACAGACCAGAAAGGCATTGTGATAAGCGTATCCCCGGTATAGTCAGGGGTTAATGGGATTCCTCCCCGTCTCCCCAGTATACGGCCAGAACCATGGACCCGGTACTTGTGGTTCGGACTGTCTCCAACCAGCCATAATGTTGTGAGAGTGACATTATGTCTAAGTCCAGCTTTGGTACATTAGAAGCAACTCTGAAACTTAACCTAAGCGTTTTTCGAAGCTACTTTTTGGCTAACTTCTTATAGGAAGGTCTAGGAGCTCTGAAAATGAACGTGCGCGTCTTTCACTCTTCCCGAGAGACTTAGAAGAATTTTGTGATATTTTTTTATTAAAATGGTGTATAAGGGTATATATATAAATATATTTTATGCACTGTATATGAGCTGGCGATTTCTAAGTCTGTGGTTCCGAGAGGGGGTAACCAGGCTCACTAATAAAGGTCAAGCCACTTGGCTGCCAGAATGCCCTGCTTCAGCACAGACCAGAAAGGCATTGTGATAAGCGTATCCCCGGTATAGTCAGGGGTTAATGGGAGTCGTCCCCGTCCCCCCAGTATACGGCCAGAACCATGGACCCGGTACTTGTGGTTCGGACTGTCTCCAACCAGCCATAATGTTGTGAGAGTGAAATTATATCTAAGTCCAGCTTTGGTACATTAGAAGCAACTCTGAAACTTAACCTAAGCGTTTTTCGAAGATACTTTTTGGCTAACTTCTAATAGGAAGGTCTAGGAGCTCTGAAAATGAACGTGCGCGTCTTTCACTCTTTCCGAGGGACTTAGAAGAATTTTGTGATGTTTTTTATTAAAATGGTGTATAAGGGTATATATATAAATATATTTTATGCACTGTATATGAGCTGGCGATTTCTAAGTCTGTGGTTCCGAGAGGGGGTAACCAGGCTCACTAATAAAGGTCAAGCCACTTGGCTGCCAGAATGTCCTGCTACAGCACAGACCAGAAAGGCATTGTGATAAGCGTATCCCCGGTATAGTCAGGGGTTAATTGGAGTCGTCCCCGTCCCCCCAGTATACGGCCAGAACCATGGACCCGGTACTTGTGGTTCGGACCCTCTCCAACCAGCCATAATGTTGTGAGAGTGAAATTATGTCTAAGTCCAGCTTTGGTACATTAGAAGCAACTCTGAAACTTAACCTAAGCGTTTTTCGAAGCTACTTTTTGGCTAACTTCTTATAGGAAGGTCTAGGAGCTCTGAAAATGAACGTGCGCGTCTTTCCCTCTTCCCGAGGGACTTAGAAGAATTTTGTGATATTTTTTATTAAAATGGTGTATAAGGGTATATATATAAATATATTTTATGCACTGTATATGAGCTGGCGATTTCTAAGTCTGTGGTTCCGAGAGGGGGTAACCAGGCTCACTAATAAAGGTCAAGCCACTTGGCTGCCAGAATGCCCTGCTTCAGCACAGACCAGAAAGGCATTGTGATAAGCGTATCCCCGGTATAGTCAGGGGTTAATGGGAGTCGTCCCCGTCTCCCCAGTATACGGCCAGAACCATGGACCCGGTACTTGTGGTTCGGACTGTCTCCAACCAGCCATAATGTTGTGAGAGTGAAATTATGTCTAAGTCCAGCTTTGGTACATTAGAAGCAACTCTGAAACTTAACCTAAGCGTTTTTCGAAGCTACTTTTTGGCTAACTTCTTTTAGGAAGGTCTAGGAGCTCTGAAAATGAACGTGCGCGTCTTTCACTCTTCCCGAGAGACTTAGAAGAATTTTGTGATATTTTTTTATTAAAATGGTGTATAAGGGTATATATATAAATATATTTTATGCACTGTATATGAGCTGGCGATTTCTAAGTCTGTGGTTCCGAGAGGGGGTAACCAGGCTCACTAATAAAGGTCAAGCCACTTGGCTGCCAGAATGCCCTGCTTCAGCACAGACCAGAAAGGCATTGTGATAAGCGTATCCCCGGTATAGTCAGGGGTTAATGGGAGTCGTCCCCGTCTCCCCAGTATACGGCCAGAACCATGGACCCGGTACTTGTGGTTCGGACTGTCTCCAACCAGCCATAATGTTGTGAGAGTGAAATTATGTCTAAGTCCAGCTTTGGTACATTAGAAGCAACTCTGAAACTTAACCTAAGCGTTTTTCGAAGCTACTTTTTAGCTAACTTCTTATAGAAAGGTCTAGGAGCTCTGAAAATGAACGTGCGCGTCTTTCACTCTTCCCGAGAGACTTAGAAGAATTTTGTGATATTTTTTATTAAAATGGTGTATAAGGGTATATATATAAATATATTTTATGCACTGTATATGAGCTGGCGATTTCTAAGTCTGTGGTTCCGAGAGGGGGTAACCAGGCTCACTAATAAAGGTCAAGCCACTTGGCTGCCAGAATGCCCTGCTTCAGCACAGACCAGAAAGGCATTGTGATAAGCGTATCCCCGGTATAGTCAGGGGTTAATGGGAGTCGTCCCCGTCCCCCCAGTATACGGCCAGAACCATGGACCCGGTACTTGTGGTTCGGACTGTCTCCAACCAGCCATAATGTTGTGAGAGTGACATTATGTCTAAGTCCAGCTTTGGTACATTAGAAGCAACTCTGAAACTTAACCTAAGCGTTTTTCGAAGCTACTTTTTGGCTAACTTCTTATAGGAAGGTCTAGGAGCTCTGAAAATGAACGTGCGCGTCTTTCACTCTTCCCGAGAGACTTAGAAGAATTTTGTGATATTTTTTTATTAAAATGGTGTATAAGGGTATATATATAAATATATTTTATGCACTGTATATGAGCTGGCGATTTCTAAGTCTGTGGTTCCGAGAGGGGGTAACCAGGCTCACTAATAAAGGTCAAGCCACTTGGCTGCCAGAATGCCCTGCTTCAGCACAGACCAGAAAGGCATTGTGATAAGCGTATCCCCGGTATAGTCAGGGGTTAATGGGAGTCGTCCCCGTCCCCCCAGTATACGGCCAGAACCATGGACCCGGTACTTGTGGTTCGGACTGTCTCCAACCAGCCATTATGTTGTGAGAGTGAAATTATATCTAAGTCCAGCTTTGGTACATTAGAAGCAACTCTGAAACTTAACCTAAGCGTTTTTCGAAGATACTTTTTGGCTAACTTCTAATAGGAAGGTCTAGGAGCTCTGAAAATGAACGTGCGCGTCTTTCACTCTTTCCGAGGGACTTAGAAGAATTTTGTGATATTTTTTATTAAAATGGTGTATAAGGGTATATATATAAATATATTTTATGCACTGTATATGAGCTGGCGATTTCTAAGTCTGTGGTTCCGAGAGGGGGTAACCAGGCTCACTAATAAAGGTCAAGCCACTTGGCTGCCAGAATGTCCTGCTACAGCACAGACCAGAAAGGCATTGTGATAAGCGTATCCCCGGTATAGTCAGGGGTTAATGGGAGTCGTCCCCGTCTCCCCAGTATACGGCCAGAACCATGGACCCGGTACTTGTGGTTCGGACTGTCTCCAACCAGCCATAATGTTGTGAGAGTGAAATTATGTCTAAGTCCAGCTTTGGTACATTAGAAGCAACTCTGAAACTTAACCTAAGCGTTTTTCGAAGCTACTTTTTGGCTAACTTCTTTTAGGAAGGTGTAGGAGCTCTGAAAATGAACGTGCGCGTCTTTCACTCTTCCCGAGAGACTTAGAAGAATTTTGTGATATTTTTTTATTAAAATGGTGTATAAGGGTATATATATAAATATATTTTATGCACTGTATATGAGCTGGCGATTTCTAAGTCTGTGGTTCCGAGAGGGGGTAACCAGGCTCACTAATAAAGGTCAAGCCACTTGGCTGCCAGAATGCCCTGCTTCAGCACAGACCAGAAAGGCATTGTGATAAGCGTATCCCCGGTATAGTCAGGGGTTAATGGGAGTCCTCCCCGTCTCCCCAGTATACGGCCAGAACCATGGACCCGGTACTTGTGGTTCGGACTGTCTCCAACCAGCCATAATGTTGTGAGAGTGAAATTATGTCTAAGTCCAGCTTTGGTACATTAGAAGCAACTCTGAAACTTAACCTAAGCGTTTTTCGAAGCTACTTTTTAGCTAACTTCTTATAGGAAGGTCTAGGAGCTCTGAAAATGAACGTGCGCGTCTTTCACTCTTCCCGAGAGACTTAGAAGAATTTTGTGATATTTTTTATTAAAATGGTGTATAAGGGTATATATATAAATATATTTTATGCACTGTATATGAGCTGGCGATTTCTAAGTCTGTGGTTCCGAGAGGGGGTAACCAGGCTCACTAATAAAGGTCAAGCCACTTGGCTGCCAGAATGCCCTGCTTCAGCACAGACCAGAAAGGCATTGTGATAAGCGTATCCCCGGTATAGTCAGGGGTTAATGGGAGTCGTCCCCGTCCCCCCAGTATACGGCCAAAACCATGGACCCGGTACTTGTGGTTCGGACTGTCTCCAACCAGCCATAATGTTGTGAGAGTGAAATTATGTCTAAGTCCAGCTTTGGTACATTAGAAGCAACTCTGAAACTTAACCTAAGCGTTTTTCGAAGCTACTTTTTGGCTAACTTCTTATAGGAAGGTCTAGGAGCTCTGAAAATGAACGTGCGCGTCTTTCCCTCTTCCCGAGGGACTTAGAAGAATTTTGTGATATTTTTTATTAAAATGGTGTATAAGGGTATATATATAAATATATTTTATGCACTGTATATGAGCTGGCGATTTCTAAGTCTGTGGTTCCGAGAGGGGGTAACCAGGCTCACTAATAAAGGTCAAGCCACTTGGCTGCCAGAATGCCCTGCTTCAGCACAGACCAGAAAGGCATTGTGATAAGCGTATCCCCGGTATAGTCAGGGGTTAATGGGAGTCGTCCCCGTCTCCCCAGTATACGGCCAGAACCATGGACCCGGTACTTGTGGTTCGGACTGTCTCCAACCAGCCATAATGTTGTGAGAGTGAAATTATGTCTAAGTCCAGCTTTGGTACATTAGAAGCAACTCTGAAACTTAACCTAAGCGTTTTTCGAAGCTACTTTTTGGCTAACTTGTTTTAGGAAGGTCTAGGAGCTCTGAAAATGAACGTGCGCGTCTTTCACTCTTCCCGAGAGACTTAGAAGAATTTTGTGATATTTTTTTATTAAAATGGTGTATAAGGGTATATATATAAATATATTTTATGCACTGTATATGAGCTGGCGATTTCTAAGTCTGTGGTTCCGAGAGGGGGTAACCAGGCTCACTAATAAAGGTCAAGCCACTTGGCTGCCAGAATGCCCTGCTTCAGCACAGACCAGAAAGGCATTGTGATAAGCGTATCCCCGGTATAGTCAGGGGTTAATGGGAGTCGTCCCCGTCTCCCCAGTATACGGCCAGAACCATGGACCCGGTACTTGTGGTTCGGACTGTCTCCAACCAGCCATAATGTTGTGAGAGTGAAATTATGTCTAAGTCCAGCTTTGGTACATTAGAAGCAACTCTGAAACTTAACCTAAGCGTTTTTCGAAGCTACTTTTTAGCTAACTTCTTATAGGAAGGTCTAGGAGCTCTGAAAATGAACGTGCGCGTCTTTCACTCTTCCCGAGAGACTTAGAAGAATTTTGTGATATTTTTTTATTAAAATGGTGTATAAGGGTATATATATAAATATATTTTATGCACTGTATATGAGCTGGCGATTTCTAAGTCTGTGGTTCCGAGAGGGGGTAACCAGGCTCACTAATAAAGGTCAAGCCACTTGGCTGCCAGAATGCCCTGCTTCAGCACAGACCAGAAAGGCATTGTGATAAGCGTATCCCCGGTATAGTCAGGGGTTAATGGGAGTCGTCCCCGTCCCCCCAGTATACGGCCAGAACCATGGACCCGGTACTTGTGGTTCGGACTGTCTCCAACCAGCCATAATGTTGTGAGAGTGAAATTATATCTAAGTCCAGCTTTGGTACATTAGAAGCAACTCTGAAACTTAACCTAAGCGTTTTTCGAAGATACTTTTTGGCTAACTTCTAATAGGAAGGTCTAGGAGCTCTGAAAATGAACGTGCGCGTCTTTCACTCTTTCCGAGGGACTTAGAAGAATTTTGTGATATTTTTTATTAAAATGGTGTATAAGGGTATATATATAAATATATTTTATGCACTGTATATGAGCTGGCGATTTCTAAGTCTGTGGTTCCGAGAGGGGGTAACCAGGCTCACTAATAAAGGTCAAGCCACTTGGCTGCCAGAATGTCCTGCTACAGCACAGACCAGAAAGGCATTGTGATAAGCGTATCCCCGGTATAGTCAGGGGTTAATGGGAGTCGTCCCCGTCTCCCCAGTATACGGCCAGAACCATGGACCCGGTACTTGTGGTTCGGACTGTCTCCAACCAGCCATAATGTTGTGAGAGTGAAATTATGTCTAAGTCCAGCTTTGGTACATTAGAAGCAACTCTGAAACTTAACCTAAGCGTTTTTCGAAGCTACTTTTTGGCTAACTTCTTTTAGGAAGGTGTAGGAGCTCTGAAAATGAACGTGCGCGTCTTTCACTCTTCCCGAGAGACTTAGAAGAATTTTGTGATATTTTTTTATTAAAATGGTGTATAAGGGTATATATATAAATATATTTTATGCACTGTATATGAGCTGGCGATTTCTAAGTCTGTGGTTCCGAGAGGGGGTAACCAGGCTCACTAATAAAGGTCAAGCCACTTGGCTGCCAGAATGCCCTGCTTCAGCACAGACCAGAAAGGCATTGTGATAAGCGTATCCCCGGTATAGTCAGGGGTTAATGGGAGTCCTCCCCGTCTCCCCAGTATACGGCCAGAACCATGGACCCGGTACTTGTGGTTCGGACTGTCTCCAACCAGCCATAATGTTGTGAGAGTGAAATTATGTCTAAGTCCAGCTTTGGTACATTAGAAGCAACTCTGAAACTTAACCTAAGCGTTTTTCGAAGCTACTTTTTAGCTAACTTCTTATAGGAAGGTCTAGGAGCTCTGAAAATGAACGTGCGCGTCTTTCACTCTTCCCGAGAGACTTAGAAGAATTTTGTGATATTTTTTATTAAAATGGTGTATAAGGGTATATATATAAATATATTTTATGCACTGTATATGAGCTGGCGATTTCTAAGTCTGTGGTTCCGAGAGGGGGTAACCAGGCTCACTAATAAAGGTCAAGCCACTTGGCTGCCAGAATGCCCTGCTTCAGCACAGACCAGAAAGGCATTGTGATAAGCGTATCCCCGGTATAGTCAGGGGTTAATGGGAGTCGTCCCCGTCCCCCCAGTATACGGCCAAAACCATGGACCCGGTACTTGTGGTTCGGACTGTCTCCAACCAGCCATAATGTTGTGAGAGTGACATTATGTCTAAGTCCAGCTTTGGTACATTAGAAGCAACTCTGAAACTTAACCTAAGCGTTTTTCGAAGCTACTTTTTGGCTAACTTCTTATAGGAAGGTCTAGGAGCTCTGAAAATGAACGTGCGCGTCTTTCACTCTTCCCGAGAGACTTAGAAGAATTTTGTGATATTTTTTTATTAAAATGGTGTATAAGGGTATATATATAAATATATTTTATGCACTGTATATGAGCTGGCGATTTCTAAGTCTGTGGTTCCGAGAGGGGGTAACCAGGCTCACTAATAAAGGTCAAGCCACTTGACTGCCAGAATGCCCTGCTTCAGCACAGACCAGAAAGGCATTGTGATAAGCGTATCCCCGGTATAGTCAGGGGTTAATGGGAGTCGTCCCCGTCCCCCCAGTATACGGCCAAAACCATGGACCCGGTACTTGTGGTTCGGACTGTCTCCAACCAGCCATAATGTTGTGAGAGTGAAATTATATCTAAGTCCAGCTTTGGTACATTAGAAGCAACTCTGAAACTTAACCTAAGCGTTTTTCGAAGATACTTTTTGGCTAACTTCTAATAGGAAGGTCTAGGAGCTCTGAAAATGAACGTGCGCGTCTTTCACTCTTTCCGAGGGACTTAGAAGAATTTTGTGATATTTTTTATTAAAATGGTGTATAAGGGTATATATATAAATATATTTTATGCACTGTATATGAGCTGGCGATTTCTAAGTCTGTGGTTCCGAGAGGGGGTAACCAGGCTCACTAATAAAGGTCAAGCCACTTGGCTGCCAGAATGCCCTGCTTCAGCACAGACCAGAAAGGCATTGTGATAAGCGTATCCCCGGTATAGTCAGGGGTTAATGGGAGTCGTCCCCGTCTCCCCAGTATACGGCCAGAACCATGGACCCGGTACTTGTGGTTCGGACTGTCTCCAACCAGCCATAATGTTGTGAGAGTGAAATTATGTCTAAGTCCAGCTTTGGTACATTAGAAGCAACTCTGAAACTTAACCTAAGCGTTTTTCGAAGCTACTTTTTAGCTAACTTCTTATAGGAAGGTCTAGGAGCTCTGAAAATGAACGTGCGCGTCTTTCACTCTTCCCGAGAGACTTAGAAGAATTTTGTGATATTTTTTATTAAAATGGTGTATAAGGGTATATATATAAATATATTTTATGCACTGTATATGAGCTGGCGATTTCTAAGTCTGTGGTTCCGAGAGGGGGTAACCAGGCTCACTAATAAAGGTCAAGCCACTTGGCTGCCAGAATGCCCTGCTTCAGCACAGACCAGAAAGGCATTGTGATAAGCGTATCCCCGGTATAGTCAGGGGTTAATGGGAGTCGTCCCCGTCCCCCCAGTATACGGCCAAAACCATGGACCCGGTACTTGTGGTTCGGACTGTCTCCAACCAGCCATAATGTTGTGAGAGTGACATTATGTCTAAGTCCAGCTTTGGTACATTAGAAGCAACTCTGAAACTTAACCTAAGCGTTTTTCGATGCTACTTTTTGGCTAACTTCTTATAGGAAGGTCTAGGAGCTCTGAAAATGAACGTGCGCGTCTTTCACTCTTCCCGAGAGACTTAGAAGAATTTTGTGATATTTTTTTATTAAAATGGTGTATAAGGGTATATATATAAATATATTTTATGCACTGTATATGAGCTGGCGATTTCTAAGTCTGTGGTTCCGAGAGGGGGTAACCAGGCTCACTAATAAAGGTCAAGCCACTTGGCTGCCAGAATGCCCTGCTTCAGCACAGACCAGAAAGGCATTGTGATAAGCGTATCCCCGGTATAGTCAGGGGTTAATGGGAGTCGTCCCCGTCTCCCCAGTATACGGCCAGAACCATGGACCCGGTACTTGTGGTTCGGACTGTCTCCAACCAGCCATAATGTTGTGAGAGTGAAATTATGTCTAAGTCCAGCTTTGGTACATTAGAAGCAACTCTGAAACTTAACCTAAGCGTTTTTCGAAGCTACTTTTTAGCTAACTTCTTATAGGAAGGTCTAGGAGCTCTGAAAATGAACGTGCGCGTCTTTCACTCTTCCCGAGAGACTTAGAAGAATTTTGTGATATTTTTTATTAAAATGGTGTATAAGGGTATATATATAAATATATTTTATGCACTGTATATGAGCTGGCGATTTCTAAGTCTGTGGTTCCGAGAGGGGGTAACCAGGCTCACTAATAAAGGTCAAGCCACTTGGCTGCCAGAATGCCCTGCTTCAGCACAGACCAGAAAGGCATTGTGATAAGCGTATCCCCGGTATAGTCAGGGGTTAATGGGAGTCGTCCCCGTCCCCCCAGTATACGGCCAAAACCATGGACCCGGTACTTGTGGTTCGGACTGTCTCCAACCAGCCATAATGTTGTGAGAGTGACATTATGTCTAAGTCCAGCTTTGGTACATTAGAAGCAACTCTGAAACTTAACCTAAGCGTTTTTCGAAGCTACTTTTTGGCTAACTTCTTATAGGAAGGTCTAGGAGCTCTGAAAATGAACGTGCGCGTCTTTCACTCTTTCCGAGGGACTTAGAAGAATTTTGTGATATTTTTTATTAAAATGGTGTATAAGGGTATATATATAAATATATTTTATGCACTGTATATGAGCTGGCGATTTCTAAGTCTGTGGTTCCGAGAGGGGGTAACCAGGCTCACTAATAAAGGTCAAGCCACTTGGCTGCCAGAATGCCCTGCTTCAGCACAGACCAGAAAGGCATTGTGATAAGCGTATCCCCGGTATAGTCAGGGGTTAATGGGAGTCGTCCCCGTCCCCCCAGTATACGGCCAGAACCATGGACCCGGTACTTGTGGTTCGGACTGTCTCCAACCAGCCATAATGTTGTGAGACTGAAATTATATCTAAGTCCAGCTTTGGTACATTAGAAGCAACTCTGAAACTTAACCTAAGCGTTTTTCGAAGATACTTTTTGGCTAACTTCTAATAGGAAGGTCTAGGAGCTCTGAAAATGAACGTGCGCGTCTTTCACTCTTTCCGAGGGACTTAGAAGAATTTTGTGATATTTTTTATTAAAATGGTGTATAAGGGTATATATATAAATATATTTTATGCACTGTATATGAGCTGGCGATTTCTAAGTCTGTGGTTCCGAGAGGGGGTAACCAGGCTCACTAATAAAGGTCAAGCCACTTGGCTGCCAGAATGCCCTGCTTCAGCACAGACCAGAAAGGCATTGTGATAAGCGTATCCCCGGTATAGTCAGGGGTTAATGGGAGTCGTCCCCGTCTCCCCAGTATACGGCCAGAACCATGGACCCGGTACTTGTGGTTCGGACTGTCTCCAACCAGCCATAATGTTGTGAGAGTGAAATTATGTCTAAGTCCAGCTTTGGTACATTAGAAGCAACTCTGAAACTTAACCTAAGCGTTTTTCGAAGCTACTTTTTAGCTAACTTCTTATAGGAAGGTCTAGGAGCTCTGAAAATGAACGTGCGCGTCTTTCACTCTTCCCGAGAGACTTAGAAGAATTTTGTGATATTTTTTATTAAAATGGTGTATAAGGGTATATATATAAATATATTTTATGCACTGTATATGAGCTGGCGATTTCTAAGTCTGTGGTTCCGAGAGGGGGTAACCAGGCTCACTAATAAAGGTCAAGCCACTTGGCTGCCAGAATGCCCTGCTTCAGCACAGACCAGAAAGGCATTGTGATAAGCGTATCCCCGGTATAGTCAGGGGTTAATGGGAGTCCTCCCCGTCCCCCCAGTATACGGCCAAAACCATGGACCCGGTACTTGTGGTTCGGACTGTCTCCAACCAGCCATAATGTTGTGAGAGTGACATTATGTCTAAGTCCAGCTTTGGTACATTAGAAGCAACTCTGAAACTTAACCTAAGCGTTTTTCGAAGCTACTTTTTGGCTAACTTCTAATAGGAAGGTCTAGGAGCTCTGAAAATGAACGTGCGCGTCTTTCACTCTTCCCGAGAGACTTAGAAGAATTTTGTGATATTTTTTTATTAAAATGGTGTATAAGGGTATATATATAAATATATTTTATGCACTGTATATGAGCTGGCGATTTCTAAGTCTGTGGTTCCGAGAGGGGGTAACCAGGCTCACTAATAAAGGTCAAGCCACTTGGCTGCCAGAATGCCCTGCTTCAGCACAGACCAGAAAGGCATTGTGATAAGCGTATCCCCGGTATAGTCAGGGGTTAATGGGAGTCGTCCCCGTCCCCCCAGTATACGGCCAGAACCATGGACCCGGTACTTGTGGTTCGGACTGTCTCCAACCAGCCATAATGTTGTGAGAGTGAAATTATATCTAAGTCCAGCTTTGGTACATTAGAAGCAACTCTGAAACTTAACCTAAGCGTTTTTCGAAGATACTTTTTGGCTAACTTCTAATAGGAAGGTCTAGAAGCTCTGAAAATGAACGTGCGCGTCTTTCACTCTTTCCGAGGGACTTAGAAGAATTTTGTGATATTTTTTATTAAAATGGTGTATAAGGGTATATATATAAATATATTTTATGCACTGTATATGAGCTGGCGATTTCTAAGTCTGTGGTTCCGAGAGGGGGTAACCAGGCTCACTAATAAAGGTCAAGCCACTTGGCTGCCAGAATGCCCTGCTTCAGCACAGACCAGAAAGGCATTGTGATAAGCGTATCCCCGGTATAGTCAGGGGTTAATGGGAGTCGTCCCCGTCCCCCCAGTATACGGCCAAAACCATGGACCCGGTACTTGTGGTTCGGACTGTCTCCAACCAGCCATAATGTTGTGAGAGTGACATTATGTCTAAGTCCAGCTTTGGTACATTAGAAGCAACTCTGAAACTTAACCTAAGCGTTTTTCGAAGCTACTTTTTGGCTAACTTCTTATAGGAAGGTCTAGGAGCTCTGAAAATGAACGTGCGCGTCTTTCACTCTTCCCGAGAGACTTAGAAGAATTTTGTGATTTTTTTTATTAAAATGGTGTATAAGGGTATATATATAAATATATTTTATGCACTGTATATGAGCTGGCGATTTCTAAGTCTGTGGTTCCGAGAGGGGGTAACCAGGCTCACTAATAAAGGTCAAGCCACTTGGCTGCCAGAATGCCCTGCTTCAGCACAGACCAGAAAGGCATTGTGATAAGCGTATCCCCGGTATAGTCAGGGGTTAATGGGAGTCGTCCCCGTCCCCCCAGTATACGGCCAAAACCATGGACCCGGTACTTGTGGTTCGGACTGTCTCCAACCAGCCATAATGTTGTGAGAGTGACATTATGTCTAAGTCCAGCTTTGGTACATTAGAAGCAACTCTGAAACTTAACCTAAGCGTTTTTCGAAGCTACTTTTTGGCTAACTTCTTATAGGAAGGTCTAGGAGCTCTGAAAATGAACGTGCGCGTCTTTCACTCTTTCCGAGGGACTTAGAAGAATTTTGTGATATTTTTTATTAAAATGGTGTATAAGGGTATATATATAAATATATTTTATGCACTGTATATGAGCTGGCGATTTCTAAGTCTGTGGTTCCGAGAGGGGGTAACCAGGCTCACTAATAAAGGTCAAGCCACTTGGCTGCCAGAATGCCCTGCTTCAGCACAGACCAGAAAGGCATTGTGATAAGCGTATCCCCGGTATAGTCAGGGGTTAATGGGAGTCGTCCCCGTCCCCCCAGTATACGGCCAGAACCATGGACCCGGTACTTGTGGTTCGGACTGTCTCCAACCAGCCATAATGTTGTGAGACTGAAATTATATCTAAGTCCAGCTTTGGTACATTAGAAGCAACTCTGAAACTTAACCTAAGCGTTTTTCGAAGATACTTTTTGGCTAACTTCTAATAGGAAGGTCTAGGAGCTCTGAAAATGAACGTGCGCGTCTTTCACTCTTTCCGAGGGACTTAGAAGAATTTTGTGATATTTTTTATTAAAATGGTGTATAAGGGTATATATATAAATATATTTTATGCACTGTATATGAGCTGGCGATTTCTAAGTCTGTGGTTCCGAGAGGGGGTAACCAGGCTCACTAATAAAGGTCAAGCCACTTGGCTGCCAGAATGCCCTGCTTCAGCACAGACCAGAAAGGCATTGTGATAAGCGTATCCCCGGTATAGTCAGGGGTTAATGGGAGTCGTCCCCGTCTCCCCAGTATACGGCCAGAACCATGGACCCGGTACTTGTGGTTCGGACTGTCTCCAACCAGCCATAATGTTGTGAGAGTGAAATTATGTCTAAGTCCAGCTTTGGTACATTAGAAGCAACTCTGAAACTTAACCTAAGCGTTTTTCGAAGCTACTTTTTAGCTAACTTCTTATAGGAAGGTCTAGGAGCTCTGAAAATGAACGTGCGCGTCTTTCACTCTTCCCGAGAGACTTAGAAGAATTTTGTGATATTTTTTATTAAAATGGTGTATAAGGGTATATATATAAATATATTTTATGCACTGTATATGAGCTGGCGATTTCTAAGTCTGTGGTTCCGAGAGGGGGTAACCAGGCTCACTAATAAAGGTCAAGCCACTTGGCTGCCAGAATGCCCTGCTTCAGCACAGACCAGAAAGGCATTGTGATAAGCGTATCCCCGGTATAGTCAGGGGTTAATGGGAGTCCTCCCCGTCCCCCCAGTATACGGCCAAAACCATGGACCCGGTACTTGTGGTTCGGACTGTCTCCAACCAGCCATAATGTTGTGAGAGTGACATTATGTCTAAGTCCAGCTTTGGTACATTAGAAGCAACTCTGAAACTTAACCTAAGCGTTTTTCGAAGCTACTTTTTGGCTAACTTCTAATAGGAAGGTCTAGGAGCTCTGAAAATGAACGTGCGCGTCTTTCACTCTTCCCGAGAGACTTAGAAGAATTTTGTGATATTTTTTTATTAAAATGGTGTATAAGGGTATATATATAAATATATTTTATGCACTGTATATGAGCTGGCGATTTCTAAGTCTGTGGTTCCGAGAGGGGGTAACCAGGCTCACTAATAAAGGTCAAGCCACTTGGCTGCCAGAATGCCCTGCTTCAGCACAGACCAGAAAGGCATTGTGATAAGCGTATCCCCGGTATAGTCAGGGGTTAATGGGAGTCGTCCCCGTCCCCCCAGTATACGGCCAGAACCATGGACCCGGTACTTGTGGTTCGGACTGTCTCCAACCAGCCATAATGTTGTGAGAGTGAAATTATATCTAAGTCCAGCTTTGGTACATTAGAAGCAACTCTGAAACTTAACCTAAGCGTTTTTCGAAGATACTTTTTGGCTAACTTCTAATAGGAAGGTCTAGAAGCTCTGAAAATGAACGTGCGCGTCTTTCACTCTTTCCGAGGGACTTAGAAGAATTTTGTGATATTTTTTATTAAAATGGTGTATAAGGGTATATATATAAATATATTTTATGCACTGTATATGAGCTGGCGATTTCTAAGTCTGTGGTTCCGAGAGGGGGTAACCAGGCTCACTAATAAAGGTCAAGCCACTTGGCTGCCAGAATGCCCTGCTTCAGCACAGACCAGAAAGGCATTGTGATAAGCGTATCCCCGGTATAGTCAGGGGTTAATTGGAGTCGTCCCCGTCCCCCCAGTATACGGCCAGAACCATTAACCCGGTACTTGTGGTTCGGACCCTCTCCAACCAGCCATAATGTTGTGAGAGTGAAATTATGTCTAAGTCCAGCTTTGGTACATTAGAAGCAACTCTGAAACTTAACCTAAGCGTTTTTCGAAGCTACTTTTTAGCTAACTTCTTATAGGAAGGTCTAGGAGCTCTGAAAATGAACGTGCGCGTCTTTCACTCTTCCCGAGAGACTTAGAAGAATTTTGTGATTTTTTTTATTAAAATGGTGTATAAGGGTATATATATAAATATATTTTATGCACTGTATATGAGCTGGCGATTTCTAAGTCTGTGGTTCCGAGAGGGGGTAACCAGGCTCACTAATAAAGGTCAAGCCACTTGGCTGCCAGAATGCCCTGCTTCAGCACAGACCAGAAAGGCATTGTGATAAGCGTATCCCCGGTATAGTCAGGGGTTAATGGGAGTCGTCCCCGTCTCCCCAGTATACGGCCAGAACCATGGACCCGGTACTTGTGGTTCGGACTGTCTCCAACCAGCCATAATGTTGTGAGAGTGAAATTATGTCTAAGTCCAGCTTTGGTACATTAGAAGCAACTCTGAAACTTAACCTAAGCGTTTTTCGAAGCTACTTTTTAGCTAACTTCTTATAGGAAGGTCTAGGAGCTCTGAAAATGAACGTGCGCGTCTTTCACTCTTCCCGAGAGACTTAGAAGAATTTTGTGATATTTTTTATTAAAATGGTGTATAAGGGTATATATATAAATATATTTTATGCACTGTATATGAGCTGGCGATTTCTAAGTCTGTGGTTCCGAGAGGGGGTAACCAGGCTCACTAATAAAGGTCAAGCCACTTGGCTGCCAGAATGCCCTGCTTCAGCACAGACCAGAAAGGCATTGTGATAAGCGTATCCCCGGTATAGTCAGGGGTTAATGGGAGTCGTCCCCGTCCCCCCAGTATACGGCCAAAACCATGGACCCGGTACTTGTGGTTCGGACTGTCTCCAACCAGCCATAATGTTGTGAGAGTGACATTATGTCTAAGTCCAGCTTTGGTACATTAGAAGCAACTCTGAAACTTAACCTAAGCGTTTTTCGAAGCTACTTTTTGGCTAACTTCTAATAGGAAGGTCTAGGAGCTCTGAAAATGAACGTGCGCGTCTTTCACTCTTCCCGAGAGACTTAGAAGAATTTTGTGATATTTTTTTATTAAAATGGTGTATAAGGGTATATATATAAATATATTTTATGCACTGTATATGAGCTGGCGATTTCTAAGTCTGTGGTTCCGAGAGGGGGTAACCAGGCTCACTAATAAAGGTCAAGCCACTTGGCTGCCAGAATGCCCTGCTTCAGCACAGACCAGAAAGGCATTGTGATAAGCGTATCCCCGGTATAGTCAGGGGTTAATGGGAGTCGTCCCCGTCCCCCCAGTATACGGCCAGAACCATGGACCCGGTACTTGTGGTTCGGACTGTCTCCAACCAGCCATAATGTTGTGAGAGTGAAATTATATCTAAGTCCAGCTTTGGTACATTAGAAGCAACTCTGAAACTTAACCTAAGCGTTTTTCGAAGATACTTTTTGGCTAACTTCTAATAGGAAGGTCTAGAAGCTCTGAAAATGAACGTGCGCGTCTTTCACTCTTTCCGAGGGACTTAGAAGAATTTTGTGATATTTTTTATTAAAATGGTGTATAAGGGTATATATATAAATATATTTTATGCACTGTATATGAGCTGGCGATTTCTAAGTCTGTGGTTCCGAGAGGGGGTAACCAGGCTCACTAATAAAGGTCAAGCCACTTGGCTGCCAGAATGCCCTGCTTCAGCACAGACCAGAAAGGCATTGTGATAAGCGTATCCCCGGTATAGTCAGGGGTTAATTGGAGTCGTCCCCGTCCCCCCAGTATACGGCCAGAACCATTAACCCGGTACTTGTGGTTCGGACCCTCTCCAACCAGCCATAATGTTGTGAGAGTGAAATTATGTCTAAGTCCAGCTTTGGTACATTAGAAGCAACTCTGAAACTTAACCTAAGCGTTTTTCGAAGCTACTTTTTAGCTAACTTCTTATAGGAAGGTCTAGGAGCTCTGAAAATGAACGTGCGCGTCTTTCACTCTTCCCGAGAGACTTAGAAGAATTTTGTGATATTTTTTATTAAAATGGTGTATAAGGGTATATATATAAATATATTTTATGCACTGTATATGAGCTGGCGATTTCTAAGTCTGTGGTTCCGAGAGGGGGTAACCAGGCTCACTAATAAAGGTCAAGCCACTTGGCTGCCAGAATGCCCTGCTTCAGCACAGACCAGAAAGGCATTGTGATAAGCGTATCCCCGGTATAGTCAGGGGTTAATGGGAGTCGTCCCCATCCCCCCAGTATACGGCCAAAACCATGGACCCGGTACTTGTGGTTCGGACTGTCTCCAACCAGCCATAATGTTGTGAGAGTGACATTATGTCTAAGTCCAGCTTTGGTACATTAGAAGCAACTCTGAAACTTAACCTAAGCGTTTTTCGAAGCTACTTTTTAGCTAACTTCTTATAGGAAGGTCTAGGAGCTCTGAAAATGAACGTGCGCGTCTTTCACTCTTCCCGAGAGACTTAGAAGAATTTTGTGATATTTTTTTATTAAAATGGTGTATAAGGGTATATATATAAATATATTTTATGCACTGTATATGAGCTGGCGATTTCTAAGTCTGTGGTTCCGAGAGGGGGTAACCAGGCTCACTAATAAAGGTCAAGCCACTTGGCTGCCAGAATGCCCTGCTTCAGCACAGACCAGAAAGGCATTGTGATAAGCGTATCCCCGGTATAGTCAGGGGTTAATGGGAGTCGTCCCCGTCCCCCCAGTATACGGCCAGAACCATGGACCCGGTACTTGTGGTTCGGACTGTCTCCAACCAGCCATAATGTTGTGAGAGTGAAATTATATCTAAGTCCAGCTTTGGTACATTAGAAGCAACTCTGAAACTTAACCTAAGCGTTTTTCGAAGATACTTTTTGGCTAACTTCTAATAGGAAGGTCTAGGAGCTCTGAAAATGAACGTGCGCGTCTTTCACTCTTTCCGAGGGACTTAGAAGAATTTTGTGATATTTTTTATTAAAATGGTGTATAAGGGTATATATATAAATATATTTTATGCACTGTATATGAGCTGGCGATTTCTAAGTCTGTGGTTCCGAGAGGGGGTAACCAGGCTCACTAATAAAGGTCAAGCCACTTGGCTGCCAGAATGCCCTGCTTCAGCACAGACCAGAAAGGCATTGTGATAAGCGTATCCCCGGTATAGTCAGGGGTTAATTGGAGTCGTCCCCGTCCCCCCAGTATACGGCCAGAACCATTAACCCGGTACTTGTGGTTCGGACCCTCTCCAACCAGCCATAATGTTGTGAGAGTGAAATTATGTCTAAGTCCAGCTTTGGTACATTAGAAGCAACTCTGAAACTTAACCTAAGCGTTTTTCGAAGCTACTTTTAAGCTAACTTCTTATAGGAAGGTCTAGGAGCTCTGAAAATGAACGTGCGCGTCTTTCACTCTTCCCGAGAGACTTAGAAGAATTTTGTGATATTTTTTATTAAAATGGTGTATAAGGGTATATATATAAATATATTTTATGCACTGTATATGAGCTGGCGATTTCTAAGTCTGTGGTTCCAGAGGGGGTAACCAGGCTCACTAATAAAGGTCAAGCCACTTGCCTGCCAGAATGCCCTGCTTCAGCACAGACCAGAAAGGCATTGTGATAAGCGTATCCCCGGTATAGTCAGGGGTTAATGGGAGTCGTCCCCGTCCCCCCAGTATACGGCCAGAACCATGGACCCGGTACTTGTGGTTCGGACTGTCTCCAACCAGCCATAATGTTGTGAGAGTGAAATTATGTCTAAGTCCAGCTTTGGTACATTAGAAGCAACTCTGAAACTTAACCTAAGCGTTTTTCGAAGCTACTTTTTAGCTAACTTCTTATAGGAAGGTCTAGGAGCTCTGAAAATGAACGTACGCGTCTTTCTCTCTTCCCGAGGGACTTAGAAGAATTTTGTGATATTTTTTATTAAAATGGTGTATAAGGGTATATATATAAATATATTTTATGCACTGTATATGAGCTGGCGATTTCTAAGTCTGTGGTTCCGAGAGGGGGTAACCAGGCTCACTAATAAAGGTCAAGCCACTTGCCTGCCAGAATGCCCTGCTTCAGCACAGACCAGAAAGGCATTGTGATAAGCGTATCCCCGGTATAGTCAGGGGTTAATGGGAGTCGTCCCCGTCCCCCCAGTATACGGCCAGAACCATGGACCCGGTACTTGTGGTTCGGACTGTCTCCAACCAGCCATAATGTTGTGAGAGTGAAATTATGTCTAAGTCCAGCTTTGGTACATTAGAAGCAACTCTGAAACTTAACCTAAGCGTTTTTCGAAGATACTTTTTGGCTAACTTCTAATAGGAAGGTCTAGGAGCTCTGAAAATGAACGTGCGCGTCTTTCACTCTTTCCGAGGGACTTAGAAGAATTTTGTGATATTTTTTATTAAAATGGTGTATAAGGGTATATATATAAATATATTTTATGCACTGTATATGAGCTGGCGATTTCTAAGTCTGTGGTTCCGAGAGGGGGTAACCAGGCTCACTAATAAAGGTCAAGCCACTTGGCTGCCAGAATGCCCTGCTTCAGCACAGACCAGAAAGGCATTGTGATAAGCGTATCCCCGGTATAGTCAGGGGTTAATGGGAGTCGTCCCCGTCTCCCCAGTATACGGCCAGAACCATGGACCCGGTACTTGTGGTTCGGACTGTCTCCAACCAGCCATAATGTTGTGAGAGTGAAATTATGTCTAAGTCCAGCTTTGGTACATTAGAAGCAACTCTGAAACTTAACCTAAGCGTTTTTCGAAGCTACTTTTTAGCTAACTTCTTATAGGAAGGTCTAGGAGCTCTGAAAATGAACGTGCGCGTCTTTCACTCTTCCCGAGAGACTTAGAAGAATTTTGTGATATTTTTTATTAAAATGGTGTATAAGGGTATATATATAAATATATTTTATGCACTGTATATGAGCTGGCGATTTCTAAGTCTGTGGTTCCGAGAGGGGGTAACCAGGCTCACTAATAAAGGTCAAGCCACTTGGCTGCCAGCATGCCCTGCTTCAGCACAGACCAGAAAGGCATTGTGATAAGCGTATCCCCGGTATAGTCAGGGGTTAATGGGAGTCCTCCCCGTCCCCCCAGTATACGGCCAAAACCATGGACCCGGTACTTGTGGTTCGGACTGTCTCCAACCAGCCATAATGTTGTGAGAGTGACATTATGTCTAAGTCCAGCTTTGGTACATTAGAAGCAACTCTGAAACTTAACCTAAGCGTTTTTCGAAGCTACTTTTTGGCTAACTTCTAATAGGAAGGTCTAGGAGCTCTGAAAATGAACGTGCGCGTCTTTCACTCTTCCCGAGAGACTTAGAAGAATTTTGTGATATTTTTTATTAAAATGGTGTATAAGGGTATATATATAAATATATTTTATGCACTGTATATGAGCTGGCGATTTCTAAGTCTGTGGTTCCGAGAGGGGGTAACCAGGCTCACTAATAAAGGTCAAGCCACTTGGCTGCCAGAATGCCCTGCTTCAGCACAGACCAGAAAGGCATTGTGATAAGCGTATCCCCGGTATAGTCAGGGGTTAATTGGAGTCGTCCCCGTCCCCCCAGTATACGGCCAGAACCATTAACCCGGTACTTGTGGTTCGGACCCTCTCCAACCAGCCATAATGTTGTGAGAGTGAAATTATGTCTAAGTCCAGCTTTGGTACATTAGAAGCAACTCTGAAACTTAACCTAAGCGTTTTTCGAAGCTACTTTTTAGCTAACTTCTTATAGGAAGGTCTAGGAGCTCTGAAAATGAACGTGCGCGTCTTTCACTCTTCCCGAGAGACTTAGAAGAATTTTGTGATTTTTTTTATTAAAATGGTGTATAAGGGTATATATATAAATATATTTTATGCACTGTATATGAGCTGGCGATTTCTAAGTCTGTGGTTCCGAGAGGGGGTAACCAGGCTCACTAATAAAGGTCAAGCCACTTGGCTGCCAGAATGCCCTGCTTCAGCACAGACCAGAAAGGCATTGTGATAAGCGTATCCCCGGTATAGTCAGGGGTTAATGGGAGTCGTCCCCGTCTCCCCAGTATACGGCCAGAACCATGGACCCGGTACTTGTGGTTCGGACTGTCTCCAACCAGCCATAATGTTGTGAGAGTGAAATTATGTCTAAGTCCAGCTTTGGTACATTAGAAGCAACTCTGAAACTTAACCTAAGCGTTTTTCGAAGCTACTTTTTAGCTAACTTCTTATAGGAAGGTCTAGGAGCTCTGAAAATGAACGTGCGCGTCTTTCACTCTTCCCGAGAGACTTAGAAGAATTTTGTGATATTTTTTATTAAAATGGTGTATAAGGGTATATATATAAATATATTTTATGCACTGTATATGAGCTGGCGATTTCTAAGTCTGTGGTTCCGAGAGGGGGTAACCAGGCTCACTAATAAAGGTCAAGCCACTTGGCTGCCAGAATGCCCTGCTTCAGCACAGACCAGAAAGGCATTGTGATAAGCGTATCCCCGGTATAGTCAGGGGTTAATGGGAGTCGTCCCCGTCCCCCCAGTATACGGCCAAAACCATGGACCCGGTACTTGTGGTTCGGACTGTCTCCAACCAGCCATAATGTTGTGAGAGTGACATTATGTCTAAGTCCAGCTTTGGTACATTAGAAGCAACTCTGAAACTTAACCTAAGCGTTTTTCGAAGCTACTTTTTGGCTAACTTCTAATAGGAAGGTCTAGGAGCTCTGAAAATGAACGTGCGCGTCTTTCACTCTTCCCGAGAGACTTAGAAGAATTTTGTGATATTTTTTTATTAAAATGGTGTATAAGGGTATATATATAAATATATTTTATGCACTGTATATGAGCTGGCGATTTCTAAGTCTGTGGTTCCGAGAGGGGGTAACCAGGCTCACTAATAAAGGTCAAGCCACTTGGCTGCCAGAATGCCCTGCTTCAGCACAGACCAGAAAGGCATTGTGATAAGCGTATCCCCGGTATAGTCAGGGGTTAATGGGAGTCGTCCCCGTCCCCCCAGTATACGGCCAAAACCATGGACCCGGTACTTGTGGTTCGGACTGTCTCCAACCAGCCATAATGTTGTGAGAGTGACATTATGTCTAAGTCCAGCTTTGGTACATTAGAAGCAACTCTGAAACTTAACCTAAGCGTTTTTCGAAGCTACTTTTTGGCTAACTTCTAATAGGAAGGTCTAGGAGCTCTGAAAATGAACGTGCGCGTCTTTCACTCTTCCCGAGAGACTTAGAAGAATTTTGTGATATTTTTTTATTAAAATGGTGTATAAGGGTATATATATAAATATATTTTATGCACTGTATATGAGCTGGCGATTTCTAAGTCTGTGGTTCCGAGAGGGGGTAACCAGGCTCACTAATAAAGGTCAAGCCACTTGGCTGCCAGAATGCCCTGCTTCAGCACAGACCAGAAAGGCATTGTGATAAGCGTATCCCCGGTATAGTCAGGGGTTAATGGGAGTCGTCCCCGTCCCCCCAGTATACGGCCAGAACCATGGACCCGGTACTTGTGGTTCGGACTGTCTCCAACCAGCCATAATGTTGTGAGAGTGAAATTATATCTAAGTCCAGCTTTGGTACATTAGAAGCAACTCTGAAACTTAACCTAAGCGTTTTTCGAAGATACTTTTTGGCTAACTTCTAATAGGAAGGTCTAGAAGCTCTGAAAATGAACGTGCGCGTCTTTCACTCTTTCCGAGGGACTTAGAAGAATTTTGTGATATTTTTTATTAAAATGGTGTATAAGGGTATATATATAAATATATTTTATGCACTGTATATGAGCTGGCGATTTCTAAGTCTGTGGTTCCGAGAGGGGGTAACCAGGCTCACTAATAAAGGTCAAGCCACTTGGCTGCCAGAATGCCCTGCTTCAGCACAGACCAGAAAGGCATTGTGATAAGCGTATCCCCGGTATAGTCAGGGGTTAATTGGAGTCGTCCCCGTCCCCCCAGTATACGGCCAGAACCATTAACCCGGTACTTGTGGTTCGGACCCTCTCCAACCAGCCATAATGTTGTGAGAGTGAAATTATGTCTAAGTCCAGCTTTGGTACATTAGAAGCAACTCTGAAACTTAACCTAAGCGTTTTTCGAAGCTACTTTTTAGCTAACTTCTTATAGGAAGGTCTAGGAGCTCTGAAAATGAACGTGCGCGTCTTTCACTCTTCCCGAGAGACTTAGAAGAATTTTGTGATTTTTTTTATTAAAATGGTGTATAAGGGTATATATATAAATATATTTTATGCACTGTATATGAGCTGGCGATTTCTAAGTCTGTGGTTCCGAGAGGGGGTAACCAGGCTCACTAATAAAGGTCAAGCCACTTGGCTGCCAGAATGCCCTGCTTCAGCACAGACCAGAAAGGCATTGTGATAAGCGTATCCCCGGTATAGTCAGGGGTTAATGGGAGTCGTCCCCATCCCCCCAGTATACGGCCAAAACCATGGACCCGGTACTTGTGGTTCGGACTGTCTCCAACCAGCCATAATGTTGTGAGAGTGACATTATGTCTAAGTCCAGCTTTGGTACATTAGAAGCAACTCTGAAACTTAACCTAAGCGTTTTTCGAAGCTACTTTTTGGCTAACTTCTTATAGGAAGGTCTAGGAGCTCTGAAAATGAACGTGCGCGTCTTTCACTCTTCCCGAGAGACTTAGAAGAATTTTGTGATATTTTTTTATTAAAATGGTGTATAAGGGTATATATATAAATATATTTTATGCACTGTATATGAGCTGGCGATTTCTAAGTCTGTGGTTCCGAGAGGGGGTAACCAGGCTCACTAATAAAGGTCAAGCCACTTGGCTGCCAGAATGCCCTGCTTCAGCACAGACCAGAAAGGCATTGTGATAAGCGTATCCCCGGTATAGTCAGGGGTTAATGGGAGTCGTCCCCGTCCCCCCAGTATACGGCCAGAACCATGGACCCGGTACTTGTGGTTCGGACTGTCTCCAACCAGCCATAATGTTGTGAGAGTGAAATTATATCTAAGTCCAGCTTTGGTACATTAGAAGCAACTCTGAAACTTAACCTAAGCGTTTTTCGAAGATACTTTTTGGCTAACTTCTAATAGGAAGGTCTAGAAGCTCTGAAAATGAACGTGCGCGTCTTTCACTCTTTCCGAGGGACTTAGAAGAATTTTGTGATATTTTTTATTAAAATGGTGTATAAGGGTATATATATAAATATATTTTATGCACTGTATATGAGCTGGCGATTTCTAAGTCTGTGGTTCCGAGAGGGGGTAACCAGGCTCACTAATAAAGGTCAAGCCACTTGGCTGCCAGAATGCCCTGCTTCAGCACAGACCAGAAAGGCATTGTGATAAGCGTATCCCCGGTATAGTCAGGGGTTAATTGGAGTCGTCCCCGTCCCCCCAGTATACGGCCAGAACCATTAACCCGGTACTTGTGGTTCGGACCCTCTCCAACCAGCCATAATGTTGTGAGAGTGAAATTATGTCTAAGTCCAGCTTTGGTACATTAGAAGCAACTCTGAAACTTAACCTAAGCGTTTTTCGAAGCTACTTTTAAGCTAACTTCTTATAGGAAGGTCTAGGAGCTCTGAAAATGAACGTGCGCGTCTTTCACTCTTCCCGAGAGACTTAGAAGAATTTTGTGATTTTTTTTATTAAAATGGTGTATAAGGGTATATATATAAATATATTTTATGCACTGTATATGAGCTGGCGATTTCTAAGTCTGTGGTTCCGAGAGGGGGTAACCAGGCTCACTAATAAAGGTCAAGCCACTTGGCTGCCAGAATGCCCTGCTTCAGCACAGACCAGAAAGGCATTGTGATAAGCGTATCCCCGGTATAGTCAGGGGTTAATGGGAGTCGTCCCCATCCCCCCAGTATACGGCCAAAACCATGGACCCGGTACTTGTGGTTCGGACTGTCTCCAACCAGCCATAATGTTGTGAGAGTGACATTATGTCTAAGTCCAGCTTTGGTACATTAGAAGCAACTCTGAAACTTAACCTAAGCGTTTTTCGAAGCTACTTTTTGGCTAACTTCTTATAGGAAGGTCTAGGAGCTCTGAAAATGAACGTGCGAGTCTTTCACTCTTCCCGAGAGACTTAGAAGAATTTTGTGATATTTTTTATTAAAATGGTGTATAAGGGTATATATATAAATATATTTTATGCACTGTATATGAGCTGGCGATTTCTAAGTCTGTGGTTCCAGAGGGGGTAACCAGGCTCACTAATAAAGGTCAAGCCACTTGCCTGCCAGAATGCCCTGCTTCAGCACAGACCAGAAAGGCATTGTGATAAGCGTATCCCCGGTATAGTCAGGGGTTAATGGGAGTCGTCCCCGTCCCCCCAGTATACGGCCAGAACCATGGACCCGGTACTTGTGGTTCGGACTGTCTCCAACCAGCCATAATGTTGTGAGAGTGAAATTATGTCTAAGTCCAGCTTTGGTACATTAGAAGCAACTCTGAAACTTAACCTAAGCGTTTTTCGAAGCTACTTTTTAGCTAACTTCTTATAGGAAGGTCTAGGAGCTCTGAAAATGAACGTACGCGTCTTTCTCTCTTCCCGAGGGACTTAGAAGAATTTTGTGATATTTTTTATTAAAATGGTGTATAAGGGTATATATATAAATATATTTTATGCACTGTATATGAGCTGGCGATTTCTAAGTCTGTGGTTCCGAGAGGGGGTAACCAGGCTCACTAATAAAGGTCAAGCCACTTGCCTGCCAGAATGCCCTGCTTCAGCACAGACCAGAAAGGCATTGTGATAAGCGTATCCCCGGTATAGTCAGGGGTTAATGGGAGTCGTCCCCGTCCCCCCAGTATACGGCCAGAACCATGGACCCGGTACTTGTGGTTCGGACTGTCTCCAACCAGCCATAATGTTGTGAGAGTGAAATTATGTCTAAGTCCAGCTTTGGTACATTAGAAGCAACTCTGAAACTTAACCTAAGCGTTTTTCGAAGCTACTTTTTAGCTAACTTCTTATAGGAAGGTCTAGGAGCTCTGAAAATGAACGTGCGCGTCTTTCACTCTTCCCGAGAGACTTAGAAGAATTTTGAGATATTTTTTATTAAAATGGTGTATAAGGGTATATACAGTATATAAATATATTTTATGCACTGTATATGAGCTTGCGATTTCTAAGTCTGTGGTTCCGAGAGGGGGTAACCAGGCTCACTAATAAAGGTCAAGCCATTTGGCTGCCAGAAAGCCCTGCTTCAGCACAGACCAGAAAGGCATTGTGATAAGCGTATCCCCGGTATAGTCAGGGGTTAATGGGAGTCGTCCCCGTCCCCCCAGTATACGGCCAGAACCATGGACCCGGTACTTGTGGTTCGGACTGTCTCCAACCAGCCATAATGTTGTGAGAGTGAAATTATGTCTAAGTCCAGCTTTGGTACATTAGAAGCAACTCTGAAACTTAACCTAAGCGTTTTTCGAAGCTACTTTTTAGCTAACTTCTTATAGGAAGGTCTAGGAGCTCTGAAAATGAACGTGCGCGTCTTTCCCTCTTCCCGAGGGACTTAGAAGAATTTTGTGATATTTTTTATTAAAATGGTGTATAAGGGTATATATATAAATATATTTTATGCACTGTATATGAGCTGGCGATTTCTAAGTCTGTGGTTCCGAGAGGGGGTAACCAGGCTCACTAATAAAGGTCAAGCCACTTGCCTGCCAGAATGCCCTGCTTCAGCACAGACCAGAAAGGCATTGTGATAAGCGTATCCCCGGTATAGTCAGGGGTTAATGGGAGTCGTCCCCGTCCCCCCAGTATACGGCCAGAACCATGGACCCGGTACTTGTGGTTCGGACCCTCTCCAACCAGCCATAATGTTGTGAGAGTGAAATTATGTCTAAGTCCAGCTTTGGTACATTAGAAGCAACTCTGAAACTTAACCTAAGCGTTTTTCGAAGCTACTTTTTGGCTAACTTCTTATAGGAAGGTCTAGGAGCTCTGAAAATGAACGTGCGCGTCTTTCCCTCTTCCCGAGGGACTTAGAAGAATTTTGTGATATTTTTTATTAAAATGGTGTATAAGGGTATATATATAAATATATTTTATGCACTGTATATGAGCTGGCGATTTCTAAGTCTGTGGTTCCGAGAGGGGGTAACCAGGCTCACTAATAAAGGTCAAGCCACTTGGCTGCCAGAATGCCCTGCTTCAGCACAGACCAGAAAGGCATTGTGATAAGCGTATCCCCGGTATAGTCAGGGGTTAATGGGAGTCGTCCCCGTCTCCCCAGTATACGGCCAGAACCATGGACCCGGTACTTGTGGTTCGGACTGTCTCCAACCAGCCATAATGTTGTGAGAGTGAAATTATGTCTAAGTCCAGCTTTGGTACATTAGAAGCAACTCTGAAACTTAACCAAAGCGTTTTTCGAAGCTACTTTTTAGCTAACTTCTTATAGGAAGGTCTAGGAGCTCTGAAAATGAACGTGCGCGTCTTTCACTCTTCCCGAGAGACTTAGAAGAATTTTGAGATATTTTTTATTAAAATGGTGTATAAGGGTATATATATAAATAAATTTTATGCACTGTATATGAGCTGGCGATTTCTAAGTCTGTGGTTCCGAGAGGGGGTAACCAGGCTCACTAATAAAGGTCAAGCCATTTGGCTGCCAGAAAGCCCTGCTTCAGCACAGACCAGAAAGGCATTGTGATAAGCGTATCCCCGGTATAGTCAGGGGTTAATGGGAGTCGTCCCCGTCCCCCCAGTATACGGCCAGAACCATGGACCCGGTACTTGTGGTTCGGACTGTCTCCAACCAGCCATAATGTTGTGAGAGTGAAATTATGTCTAAGTCCAGCTTTGGTACATTAGAAGCAACTCTGAAACTTAACCTAAGCGTTTTTCGAAGCTACTTTTTAGCTAACTTCTTATAGGAAGGTCTAGGAGCTCTGAAAATCAACGTACGCGTCTTTCTCTCTTCCCGAGGGACTTAGAAGAATTTTGTGATATTTTTTATTAAAATGGTGTATAAGGGTATATATATAAATATATTTTATGCACTGTATATGAGCTGGCGATTTCTAAGTCTGTGGTTCCGAGAGGGGGTAACCAGGCTCACTAATAAAGGTCAAGCCACTTGCCTGCCAGAATGCCCTGCTTCAGCACAGACCAGAAAGGCATTGTGATAAGCGTATCCCCGGTATAGTCAGGGGTTAATGGGAGTCGTCCCCGTCCCCCCAGTATACGGCCAGAACCATGGACCCGGTACTTGTGGTTCGGACCCTCTCCAACCAGCCATAATGTTGTGAGAGTGAAATTATGTCTAAGTCCAGCTTTGGTACATTAGAAGCAACTCTGAAACTTAACCTAAGCGTTTTTCGAAGCTACTTTTTGGCTAACTTCTTATAGGAAGGTCTAGGAGCTCTGAAAATGAACGTGCGCGTCTTTCCCTCTTCCCGAGGGACTTAGAAGAATTTTGTGATATTTTTTATTAAAATGGTGTATAAGGGTATATATATAAATATATTTTATGCACTGTATATGAGCTGGCGATTTCTAAGTCTGTGGTTCCGAGAGGGGGTAACCAGGCTCACTAATAAAGGTCAAGCCACTTGGCTGCCAGAATGCCCTGCTTCAGCACAGACCAGAAAGGCATTGTGATAAGCGTATCCCCGGTATAGTCAGGGGTTAATGGGAGTCGTCCCCGTCCCCCCAGTATACGGCCAGAACCATGGACCCGGTACTTGTGGTTCGGACTGTCTCCAACCAGCCATAATGTTGTGAGAGTGAAATTATATCTAAGTCCAGCTTTGGTACATTAGAAGCAACTCTGAAACTTAACCTAAGCGTTTTTCGAAGATACTTTTTGGCTAACTTCTAATAGGAAGGTCTAGAAGCTCTGAAAATGAACGTGCGCGTCTTTCACTCTTTCCGAGGGACTTAGAAGAATTTTGTGATATTTTTTATTAAAATGGTGTATAAGGGTATATATATAAATATATTTTATGCACTGTATATGAGCTGGCGATTTCTAAGTCTGTGGTTCCGAGAGGGGGTAACCAGGCTCACTAATAAAGGTCAAGCCACTTGGCTGCCAGAATGCCCTGCTTCAGCACAGACCAGAAAGGCATTGTGATAAGCGTATCCCCGGTATAGTCAGGGGTTAATTGGAGTCGTCCCCGTCCCCCCAGTATACGGCCAGAACCATTAACCCGGTACTTGTGGTTCGGACCCTCTCCAACCAGCCTTAATGTTGTGAGAGTGAAATTATGTCTAAGTCCAGCTTTGGTACATTAGAAGCAACTCTGAAACTTAACCTAAGCGTTTTTCGAAGCTACTTTTTAGCTAACTTCTTATAGGAAGGTCTAGGAGCTCTGAAAATGAACGTGCGCGTCTTTCACTCTTCCCGAGAGACTTAGAAGAATTTTGTGATTTTTTTTATTAAAATGGTGTATAAGGGTATATATATAAATATATTTTATGCACTGTATATGAGCTGGCGATTTCTAAGTCTGTGGTTCCGAGAGGGGGTAACCAGGCTCACTAATAAAGGTCAAGCCACTTGGCTGCCAGAATGCCCTGCTTCAGCACAGACCAGAAAGGCATTGTGATAAGCGTAGCCCCGGTATAGTCAGGGGTTAATGGGAGTCGTCCCCATCCCCCCAGTATACGGCCAAAACCATGGACCCGGTACTTGTGGTTCGGACTGTCTCCAACCAGCCATAATGTTGTGAGAGTGACATTATGTCTAAGTCCAGCTTTGGTACATTAGAAGCAACTCTGAAACTTAACCTAAGCGTTTTTCGAAGCTACTTTTTGGCTAACTTCTTATAGGAAGGTCTAGGAGCTCTGAAAATGAACGTGCGCGTCTTTCACTCTTCCCGAGAGACTTAGAAGAATTTTGTGATATTTTTTTATTAAAATGGTGTATAAGGGTATATATATAAATATATTTTATGCACTGTATATGAGCTGGCGATTTCTAAGTCTGTGGTTCCGAGAGGGGGTAACCAGGCTCACTAATAAAGGTCAAGCCACTTGGCTGCCAGAATGCCCTGCTTCAGCACAGACCAGAAAGGCATTGTGATAAGCGTATCCCCGGTATAGTCAGGGGTTAATGGGAGTCGTCCCCGTCCCCCCAGTATACGGCCAGAACCATGGACCCGGTACTTGTGGTTCGGACTGTCTCCAACCAGCCATAATGTTGTGAGAGTGAAATTATATCTAAGTCCAGCTTTGGTACATTAGAAGCAACTCTGAAACTTAACCTAAGCGTTTTTCGAAGATACTTTTTGGCTAACTTCTAATAGGAAGGTCTAGAAGCTCTGAAAATGAACGTGCGCGTCTTTCACTCTTTCCGAGGGACTTAGAAGAATTTTGTGATATTTTTTATTAAAATGGTGTATAAGGGTATATATATAAATATATTTTATGCACTGTATATGAGCTGGCGATTTCTAAGTCTGTGGTTCCGAGAGGGGGTAACCAGGCTCACTAATAAAGGTCAAGCCACTTGGCTGCCAGAATGCCCTGCTTCAGCACAGACCAGAAAGGCATTGTGATAAGCGTATCCCCGGTATAGTCAGGGGTTAATTGGAGTCGTCCCCGTCCCCCCAGTATACGGCCAGAACCATTAACCCGGTACTTGTGGTTCGGACCCTCTCCAACCAGCCATAATGTTGTGAGAGTGAAATTATGTCTAAGTCCAGCTTTGGTACATTAGAAGCAACTCTGAAACTTAACCTAAGCGTTTTTCGAAGCTACTTTTAAGCTAACTTCTTATAGGAAGGTCTAGGAGCTCTGAAAATGAACGTGCGCGTCTTTCACTCTTCCCGAGAGACTTAGAAGAATTTTGTGATTTTTTTTATTAAAATGGTGTATAAGGGTATATATATAAATATATTTTATGCACTGTATATGAGCTGGCGATTTCTAAGTCTGTGGTTCCGAGAGGGGGTAACCAGGCTCACTAATAAAGGTCAAGCCACTTGGCTGCCAGAATGCCCTGCTTCAGCACAGACCAGAAAGGCATTGTGATAAGCGTATCCCCGGTATAGTCAGGGGTTAATGGGAGTCGTCCCCATCCCCCCAGTATACGGCCAAAACCATGGACCCGGTACTTGTGGTTCGGACTGTCTCCAACCAGCCATAATGTTGTGAGAGTGACATTATGTCTAAGTCCAGCTTTGGTACATTAGAAGCAACTCTGAAACTTAACCTAAGCGTTTTTCGAAGCTACTTTTTGGCTAACTTCTTATAGGAAGGTCTAGGAGCTCTGAAAATGAACGTGCGCGTCTTTCACTCTTCCCGAGAGACTTAGAAGAATTTTGTGATATTTTTTTATTAAAATGGTGTATAAGGGTATATATATAAATATATTTTATGCACTGTATATGAGCTGGCGATTTCTAAGTCTGTGGTTCCGAGAGGGGGTAACCAGGCTCACTAATAAAGGTCAAGCCACTTGGCTGCCAGAATGCCCTGCTTCAGCACAGACCAGAAAGGCATTGTGATAAGCGTATCCCCGGTATAGTCAGGGGTTAATGGGAGTCGTCCCCGTCCCCCCAGTATACGGCCAGAACCATGGACCCGGTACTTGTGGTTCGGACTGTCTCCAACCAGCCATAATGTTGTGAGAGTGAAATTATATCTAAGTCCAGCTTTGGTACATTAGAAGCAACTCTGAAACTTAACCTAAGCGTTTTTCGAAGATACTTTTTGGCTAACTTCTAATAGGAAGGTCTAGAAGCTCTGAAAATGAACGTGCGCGTCTTTCACTCTTTCCGAGGGACTTAGAAGAATTTTGTGATATTTTTTATTAAAATGGTGTATAAGGGTATATATATAAATATATTTTATGCACTGTATATGAGCTGGCGATTTCTAAGTCTGTGGTTCCGAGAGGGGGTAACCAGGCTCACTAATAAAGGTCAAGCCACTTGGCTGCCAGAATGCCCTGCTTCAGCACAGACCAGAAAGGCATTGTGATAAGCGTATCCCCGGTATAGTCAGGGGTTAATTGGAGTCGTCCCCGTCCCCCCAGTATACGGCCAGAACCATTAACCCGGTACTTGTGGTTCGGACCCTCTCCAACCAGCCATAATGTTGTGAGAGTGAAATTATGTCTAAGTCCAGCTTTGGTACATTAGAAGCAACTCTGAAACTTAACCTAAGCGTTTTTCGAAGCTACTTTTAAGCTAACTTCTTATAGGAAGGTCTAGGAGCTCTGAAAATGAACGTGCGCGTCTTTCACTCTTCCCGAGAGACTTAGAAGAATTTTGTGATTTTTTTTATTAAAATGGTGTATAAGGGTATATATATAAATATATTTTATGCACTGTATATGAGCTGGCGATTTCTAAGTCTGTGGTTCCGAGAGGGGGTAACCAGGCTCACTAATAAAGGTCAAGCCACTTGGCTGCCAGAATGCCCTGCTTCAGCACAGACCAGAAAGGCATTGTGATAAGCGTATCCCCGGTATAGTCAGGGGTTAATGGGAGTCGTCCCCATCCCCCCAGTATACGGCCAAAACCATGGACCCGGTACTTGTGGTTCGGACTGTCTCCAACCAGCCATAATGTTGTGAGAGTGACATTATGTCTAAGTCCAGCTTTGGTACATTAGAAGCAACTCTGAAACTTAACCTAAGCGTTTTTCGAAGCTACTTTTTGGCTAACTTCTTATAGGAAGGTCTAGGAGCTCTGAAAATGAACGTGCGCGTCTTTCACTCTTCCCGAGAGACTTAGAAGAATTTTGTGATATTTTTTATTAAAATGGTGTATAAGGGTATATATATAAATATATTTTATGCACTGTATATGAGCTGGCGATTTCTAAGTCTGTGGTTCCAGAGGGGGTAACCAGGCTCACTAATAAAGGTCAAGCCACTTGCCTGCCAGAATGCCCTGCTTCAGCACAGACCAGAAAGGCATTGTGATAAGCGTATCCCCGGTATAGTCAGGGGTTAATGGGAGTCGTCCCCGTCCCCCCAGTATACGGCCAGAACCATGGACCCGGTACTTGTGGTTCGGACTGTCTCCAACCAGCCATAATGTTGTGAGAGTGAAATTATGTCTAAGTCCAGCTTTGGTACATTAGAAGCAACTCTGAAACTTAACCTAAGCGTTTTTCGAAGCTACTTTTTGGCTAACTTCTTATAGGAAGGCCTAGGAGCTCTGAAAATGAACGTGCGCGTCTTTCACTCTTTCCGAGGGACTTAGAAGAATTTTGTGATATTTTTTATTAAAATGGTGTATAAGGGTATATATATAAATATATTTTATGCACTGTATATGAGCTGGCGATTTCTAAGTCTGTGGTTCCAGAGGGGGTAACCAGGCTCACTAATAAAGGTCAAGCCACTTGCCTGCCAGAATGCCCTGCTTCAGCACAGACCAGAAAGGCATTGTGATAAGCGTATCCCCGGTATAGTCAGGGGTTAATGGGAGTCGTCCCCGTCCCCCCAGTATACGGCCAGAACCATGGACCCGGTACTTGTGGTTCGGACTGTCTCCAACCAGCCATAATGTTGTGAGAGTGAAATTATGTCTAAGTCCAGCTTTGGTACATTAGAAGCAACTCTGAAACTTAACCTAAGCGTTTTTCGAAGCTACTTTTTAGCTAACTTCTTATAGGAAGGTCTAGGAGCTCTGAAAATGAACGTGCGCGTCTTTCACTCTTCCCGAGAGACTTAGAAGAATTTTGTGATTTTTTTTATTAAAATGGTGTATAAGGGTATATATATAAATATATTTTATGCACTGTATATGAGCTGGCGATTTCTAAGTCTGTGGTTCCGAGAGGGGGTAACCAGGCTCACTAATAAAGGTCAAGCCACTTGGCTGCCAGAATGCCCTGCTTCAGCACAGACCAGAAAGGCATTGTGATAAGCGTAGCCCCGGTATAGTCAGGGGTTAATGGGAGTCGTCCCCATCCCCCCAGTATACGGCCAAAACCATGGACCCGGTACTTGTGGTTCGGACTGTCTCCAACCAGCCATAATGTTGTGAGAGTGACATTATGTCTAAGTCCAGCTTTGGTACATTAGAAGCAACTCTGAAACTTAACCTAAGCGTTTTTCGAAGCTACTTTTTGGCTAACTTCTTATAGGAAGGTCTAGGAGCTCTGAAAATGAACGTGCGCGTCTTTCACTCTTCCCGAGAGACTTAGAAGAATTTTGTGATATTTTTTTATTAAAATGGTGTATAAGGGTATATATATAAATATATTTTATGCACTGTATATGAGCTGGCGATTTCTAAGTCTGTGGTTCCGAGAGGGGGTAACCAGGCTCACTAATAAAGGTCAAGCCACTTGGCTGCCAGAATGCCCTGCTTCAGCACAGACCAGAAAGGCATTGTGATAAGCGTATCCCCGGTATAGTCAGGGGTTAATGGGAGTCGTCCCCGTCCCCCCAGTATACGGCCAGAACCATGGACCCGGTACTTGTGGTTCGGACTGTCTCCAACCAGCCATAATGTTGTGAGAGTGAAATTATATCTAAGTCCAGCTTTGGTACATTAGAAGCAACTCTGAAACTTAACCTAAGCGTTTTTCGAAGATACTTTTTGGCTAACTTCTAATAGGAAGGTCTAGAAGCTCTGAAAATGAACGTGCGCGTCTTTCACTCTTTCCGAGGGACTTAGAAGAATTTTGTGATATTTTTTATTAAAATGGTGTATAAGGGTATATATATAAATATATTTTATGCACTGTATATGAGCTGGCGATTTCTAAGTCTGTGGTTCCGAGAGGGGGTAACCAGGCTCACTAATAAAGGTCAAGCCACTTGGCTGCCAGAATGCCCTGCTTCAGCACAGACCAGAAAGGCATTGTGATAAGCGTATCCCCGGTATAGTCAGGGGTTAATTGGAGTCGTCCCCGTCCCCCCAGTATACGGCCAGAACCATTAACCCGGTACTTGTGGTTCGGACCCTCTCCAACCAGCCATAATGTTGTGAGAGTGAAATTATGTCTAAGTCCAGCTTTGGTACATTAGAAGCAACTCTGAAACTTAACCTAAGCGTTTTTCGAAGCTACTTTTAAGCTAACTTCTTATAGGAAGGTCTAGGAGCTCTGAAAATGAACGTGCGCGTCTTTCACTCTTCCCGAGAGACTTAGAAGAATTTTGTGATTTTTTTTATTAAAATGGTGTATAAGGGTATATATATAAATATATTTTATGCACTGTATATGAGCTGGCGATTTCTAAGTCTGTGGTTCCGAGAGGGGGTAACCAGGCTCACTAATAAAGGTCAAGCCACTTGGCTGCCAGAATGCCCTGCTTCAGCACAGACCAGAAAGGCATTGTGATAAGCGTATCCCCGGTATAGTCAGGGGTTAATGGGAGTCGTCCCCATCCCCCCAGTATACGGCCAAAACCATGGACCCGGTACTTGTGGTTCGGACTGTCTCCAACCAGCCATAATGTTGTGAGAGTGACATTATGTCTAAGTCCAGCTTTGGTACATTAGAAGCAACTCTGAAACTTAACCTAAGCGTTTTTCGAAGCTACTTTTTGGCTAACTTCTTATAGGAAGGTCTAGGAGCTCTGAAAATGAACGTGCGCGTCTTTCACTCTTCCCGAGAGACTTAGAAGAATTTTGTGATATTTTTTTATTAAAATGGTGTATAAGGGTATATATATAAATATATTTTATGCACTGTATATGAGCTGGCGATTTCTAAGTCTGTGGTTCCGAGAGGGGGTAACCAGGCTCACTAATAAAGGTCAAGCCACTTGGCTGCCAGAATGCCCTGCTTCAGCACAGACCAGAAAGGCATTGTGATAAGCGTATCCCCGGTATAGTCAGGGGTTAATGGGAGTCGTCCCCGTCCCCCCAGTATACGGCCAGAACCATGGACCCGGTACTTGTGGTTCGGACTGTCTCCAACCAGCCATAATGTTGTGAGAGTGAAATTATATCTAAGTCCAGCTTTGGTACATTAGAAGCAACTCTGAAACTTAACCTAAGCGTTTTTCGAAGATACTTTTTGGCTAACTTCTAATAGGAAGGTCTAGAAGCTCTGAAAATGAACGTGCGCGTCTTTCACTCTTTCCGAGGGACTTAGAAGAATTTTGTGATATTTTTTATTAAAATGGTGTATAAGGGTATATATATAAATATATTTTATGCACTGTATATGAGCTGGCGATTTCTAAGTCTGTGGTTCCGAGAGGGGGTAACCAGGCTCACTAATAAAGGTCAAGCCACTTGGCTGCCAGAATGCCCTGCTTCAGCACAGACCAGAAAGGCATTGTGATAAGCGTATCCCCGGTATAGTCAGGGGTTAATTGGAGTCGTCCCCGTCCCCCCAGTATACGGCCAGAACCATTAACCCGGTACTTGTGGTTCGGACCCTCTCCAACCAGCCATAATGTTGTGAGAGTGAAATTATGTCTAAGTCCAGCTTTGGTACATTAGAAGCAACTCTGAAACTTAACCTAAGCGTTTTTCGAAGCTACTTTTAAGCTAACTTCTTATAGGAAGGTCTAGGAGCTCTGAAAATGAACGTGCGCGTCTTTCACTCTTCCCGAGAGACTTAGAAGAATTTTGTGATTTTTTTTATTAAAATGGTGTATAAGGGTATATATATAAATATATTTTATGCACTGTATATGAGCTGGCGATTTCTAAGTCTGTGGTTCCGAGAGGGGGTAACCAGGCTCACTAATAAAGGTCAAGCCACTTGGCTGCCAGAATGCCCTGCTTCAGCACAGACCAGAAAGGCATTGTGATAAGCGTATCCCCGGTATAGTCAGGGGTTAATGGGAGTCGTCCCCATCCCCCCAGTATACGGCCAAAACCATGGACCCGGTACTTGTGGTTCGGACTGTCTCCAACCAGCCATAATGTTGTGAGAGTGACATTATGTCTAAGTCCAGCTTTGGTACATTAGAAGCAACTCTGAAACTTAACCTAAGCGTTTTTCGAAGCTACTTTTTGGCTAACTTCTTATAGGAAGGTCTAGGAGCTCTGAAAATGAACGTGCGCGTCTTTCACTCTTCCCGAGAGACTTAGAAGAATTTTGTGATATTTTTTATTAAAATGGTGTATAAGGGTATATATATAAATATATTTTATGCACTGTATATGAGCTGGCGATTTCTAAGTCTGTGGTTCCAGAGGGGGTAACCAGGCTCACTAATAAAGGTCAAGCCACTTGCCTGCCAGAATGCCCTGCTTCAGCACAGACCAGAAAGGCATTGTGATAAGCGTATCCCCGGTATAGTCAGGGGTTAATGGGAGTCGTCCCCGTCCCCCCAGTATACGGCCAGAACCATGGACCCGGTACTTGTGGTTCGGACTGTCTCCAACCAGCCATAATGTTGTGAGAGTGAAATTATGTCTAAGTCCAGCTTTGGTACATTAGAAGCAACTCTGAAACTTAACCTAAGCGTTTTTCGAAGCTACTTTTTAGCTAACTTCTTATAGGAAGGTCTAGGAGCTCTGAAAATGAACGTACGCGTCTTTCTCTCTTCCCGAGGGACTTAGAAGAATTTTGTGATATTTTTTATTAAAATGGTGTATAAGGGTATATATATAAATATATTTTATGCACTGTATATGAGCTGGCGATTTCTAAGTCTGTGGTTCCGAGAGGGGGTAACCAGGCTCACTAATAAAGGTCAAGCCACTTGCCTGCCAGAATGCCCTGCTTCAGCACAGACCAGAAAGGCATTGTGATAAGCGTATCCCCGGTATAGTCAGGGGTTAATGGGAGTCGTCCCCGTCCCCCCAGTATACGGCCAGAACCATGGACCCGGTACTTGTGGTTCGGACTGTCTCCAACCAGCCATAATGTTGTGAGAGTGAAATTATGTCTAAGTCCAGCTTTGGTACATTAGAAGCAACTCTGAACCTTAACCTAAGCGTTTTTCGAAGCTACTTTTTAGCTAACTTCTTATAGGAAGGTCTAGGAGCTCTGAAAATGAACGTGCGCGTCTTTCACTCTTCCCGAGAGACTTAGAAGAATTTTGAGATATTTTTTATTAAAATGGTGTATAAGGGTATATATATAAATATATTTTATGCACTGTATATGAGCTGGCGATTTCTAAGTCTGTGGTTCCGAGAGGGGGTAACCAGGCTCACTAATAAAGGTCAAGCCACTTGGCTGCCAGAATGCCCTGCTTCAGCACAGACCAGAAAGGCATTGTGATAAGCGTATCCCCGGTATAGTCAGGGGTTAATTGGAGTCGTCCCCGTCCCCCCAGTATACGGCCAGAACCATTAACCCGGTACTTGTGGTTCGGACCCTCTCCAACCAGCCATAATGTTGTGAGAGTGAAATTATGTCTAAGTCCAGCTTTGGTACATTAGAAGCAACTCTGAAACTTAACCTAAGCGTTTTTCGAAGCTACTTTTAAGCTAACTTCTTATAGGAAGGTCTAGGAGCTCTGAAAATGAACGTGCGCGTCTTTCACTCTTCCCGAGAGACTTAGAAGAATTTTGTGATTTTTTTTATTAAAATGGTGTATAAGGGTATATATATAAATATATTTTATGCACTGTATATGAGCTGGCGATTTCTAAGTCTGTGGTTCCGAGAGGGGGTAACCAGGCTCACTAATAAAGGTCAAGCCACTTGGCTGCCAGAATGCCCTGCTTCAGCACAGACCAGAAAGGCATTGTGATAAGCGTATCCCCGGTATAGTCAGGGGTTAATGGGAGTCGTCCCCATCCCCCCAGTATACGGCCAAAACCATGGACCCGGTACTTGTGGTTCGGACTGTCTCCAACCAGCCATAATGTTGTGAGAGTGACATTATGTCTAAGTCCAGCTTTGGTACATTAGAAGCAACTCTGAAACTTAACCTAAGCGTTTTTCGAAGCTACTTTTTGGCTAACTTCTTATAGGAAGGTCTAGGAGCTCTGAAAATGAACGTGCGCGTCTTTCACTCTTCCCGAGAGACTTAGAAGAATTTTGTGATATTTTTTATTAAAATGGTGTATAAGGGTATATATATAAATATATTTTATGCACTGTATATGAGCTGGCGATTTCTAAGTCTGTGGTTCCAGAGGGGGTAACCAGGCTCACTAATAAAGGTCAAGCCACTTGCCTGCCAGAATGCCCTGCTTCAGCACAGACCAGAAAGGCATTGTGATAAGCGTATCCCCGGTATAGTCAGGGGTTAATGGGAGTCGTCCCCGTCCCCCCAGTATACGGCCAGAACCATGGACCCGGTACTTGTGGTTCGGACTGTCTCCAACCAGCCATAATGTTGTGAGAGTGAAATTATGTCTAAGTCCAGCTTTGGTACATTAGAAGCAACTCTGAAACTTAACCTAAGCGTTTTTCGAAGCTACTTTTTAGCTAACTTCTTATAGGAAGGTCTAGGAGCTCTGAAAATGAACGTACGCGTCTTTCTCTCTTCCCGAGGGACTTAGAAGAATTTTGTGATATTTTTTATTAAAATGGTGTATAAGGGTATATATATAAATATATTTTATGCACTGTATATGAGCTGGCGATTTCTAAGTCTGTGGTTCCGAGAGGGGGTAACCAGGCTCACTAATAAAGGTCAAGCCACTTGCCTGCCAGAATGCCCTGCTTCAGCACAGACCAGAAAGGCATTGTGATAAGCGTATCCCCGGTATAGTCAGGGGTTAATGGGAGTCGTCCCCGTCCCCCCAGTATACGGCCAGAACCATGGACCCGGTACTTGTGGTTCGGACTGTCTCCAACCAGCCATAATGTTGTGAGAGTGAAATTATGTCTAAGTCCAGCTTTGGTACATTAGAAGCAACTCTGAAACTTAACCTAAGCGTTTTTCGAAGCTACTTTTTAGCTAACTTCTTATAGGAAGGTCTAGGAGCTCTGAAAATGAACGTGCGCGTCTTTCACTCTTCCCGAGAGACTTAGAAGAATTTTGAGATATTTTTTATTAAAATGGTGTATAAGGGTATATATATAAATATATTTTATGCACTGTATATGAGCTTGCGATTTCTAAGTCTGTGGTTCCGAGAGGGGGTAACCAGGCTCACTAATAAAGGTCAAGCCATTTGGCTGCCAGAAAGCCCTGCTTCAGCACAGACCAGAAAGGCATTGTGATAAGCGTATCCCCGGTATAGTCAGGGGTTAATGGGAGTCGTCCCCGTCCCCCCAGTATACGGCCAGAACCATGGACCCGGTACTTGTGGTTCGGACTGTCTCCAACCAGCCATAATGTTGTGAGAGTGAAATTATGTCTAAGTCCAGCTTTGGTACATTAGAAGCAACTCTGAAACTTAACCTAAGCGTTTTTCGAAGCTACTTTTTAGCTAACTTCTTATAGGAAGGTCTAGGAGCTCTGAAAATGAACGTACGCGTCTTTCTCTCTTCCCGAGGGACTTAGAAGAATTTTGTGATATTTTTTATTAAAATGGTGTATAAGGGTATATATATAAATATATTTTATGCACTGTATATGAGCTGGCGATTTCTAAGTCTGTGGTTCCGAGAGGGGGTAACCAGGCTCACTAATAAAGGTCAAGCCACTTGCCTGCCAGAATGCCCTGCTTCAGCACAGACCAGAAAGGCATTGTGATAAGCGTATCCCCGGTATAGTCAGGGGTTAATGGGAGTCGTCCCCGTCCCCCCAGTATACGGCCAGAACCATGGACCCGGTACTTGTGGTTCGGACCCTCTCCAACCAGCCATAATGTTGTGAGAGTGAAATTATGTCTAAGTCCAGCTTTGGTACATTAGAAGCAACTCTGAAACTTAACCTAAGCGTTTTTCGAAGATACTTTTTGGCTAACTTCTAATAGGAAGGTCTAGAAGCTCTGAAAATGAACGTGCGCGTCTTTCACTCTTTCCGAGGGACTTAGAAGAATTTTGTGATATTTTTTATTAAAATGGTGTATAAGGGTATATATATAAATATATTTTATGCACTGTATATGAGCTGGCGATTTCTAAGTCTGTGGTTCCGAGAGGGGGTAACCAGGCTCACTAATAAAGGTCAAGCCACTTGGCTGCCAGAATGCCCTGCTTCAGCACAGACCAGAAAGGCATTGTGATAAGCGTATCCCCGGTATAGTCAGGGGTTAATTGGAGTCGTCCCCGTCCCCCCAGTATACGGCCAGAACCATTAACCCGGTACTTGTGGTTCGGACCCTCTCCAACCAGCCATAATGTTGTGAGAGTGAAATTATGTCTAAGTCCAGCTTTGGTACATTAGAAGCAACTCTGAAACTTAACCTAAGCGTTTTTCGAAGCTACTTTTAAGCTAACTTCTTATAGGAAGGTCTAGGAGCTCTGAAAATGAACGTGCGCGTCTTTCACTCTTCCCGAGAGACTTAGAAGAATTTTGTGATTTTTTTTATTAAAATGGTGTATAAGGGTATATATATAAATATATTTTATGCACTGTATATGAGCTGGCGATTTCTAAGTCTGTGGTTCCGAGAGGGGGTAACCAGGCTCACTAATAAAGGTCAAGCCACTTGGCTGCCAGAATGCCCTGCTTCAGCACAGACCAGAAAGGCATTGTGATAAGCGTATCCCCGGTATAGTCAGGGGTTAATGGGAGTCGTCCCCATCCCCCCAGTATACGGCCAAAACCATGGACCCGGTACTTGTGGTTCGGACTGTCTCCAACCAGCCATAATGTTGTGAGAGTGACATTATGTCTAAGTCCAGCTTTGGTACATTAGAAGCAACTCTGAAACTTAACCTAAGCGTTTTTCGAAGCTACTTTTTGGCTAACTTCTTATAGGAAGGTCTAGGAGCTCTGAAAATGAACGTGCGCGTCTTTCACTCTTCCCGAGAGACTTAGAAGAATTTTGTGATATTTTTTATTAAAATGGTGTATAAGGGTATATATATAAATATATTTTATGCACTGTATATGAGCTGGCGATTTCTAAGTCTGTGGTTCCAGAGGGGGTAACCAGGCTCACTAATAAAGGTCAAGCCACTTGCCTGCCAGAATGCCCTGCTTCAGCACAGACCAGAAAGGCATTGTGATAAGCGTATCCCCGGTATAGTCAGGGGTTAATGGGAGTCGTCCCCGTCCCCCCAGTATACGGCCAGAACCATGGACCCGGTACTTGTGGTTCGGACTGTCTCCAACCAGCCATAATGTTGTGAGAGTGAAATTATGTCTAAGTCCAGCTTTGGTACATTAGAAGCAACTCTGAAACTTAACCTAAGCGTTTTTCGAAGCTACTTTTTAGCTAACTTCTTATAGGAAGGTCTAGGAGCTCTGAAAATGAACGTGCGCGTCTTTCACTCTTCCCGAGAGACTTAGAAGAATTTTGAGATATTTTTTATTAAAATGGTGTATAAGGGTATATATATAAATATATTTTATGCACTGTATATGAGCTTGCGATTTCTAAGTCTGTGGTTCCGAGAGGGGGTAACCAGGCTCACTAATAAAGGTCAAGCCATTTGGCTGCCAGAAAGCCCTGCTTCAGCACAGACCAGAAAGGCATTGTGATAAGCGTATCCCCGGTATAGTCAGGGGTTAATGGGAGTCGTCCCCGTCCCCCCAGTATACGGCCAGAACCATGGACCCGGTACTTGTGGTTCGGACTGTCTCCAACCAGCCATAATGTTGTGAGAGTGAAATTATGTCTAAGTCCAGCTTTGGTACATTAGAAGCAACTCTGAAACTTAACCTAAGCGTTTTTCGAAGCTACTTTTTAGCTAACTTCTTATAGGAAGGTCTAGGAGCTCTGAAAATGAACGTACGCGTCTTTCTCTCTTCCCGAGGGACTTAGAAGAATTTTGTGATATTTTTTATTAAAATGGTGTATAAGGGTATATATATAAATATATTTTATGCACTGTATATGAGCTGGCGATTTCTAAGTCTGTGGTTCCGAGAGGGGGTAACCAGGCTCACTAATAAAGGTCAAGCCACTTGGCTGCCAGAATGCCCTGCTTCAGCACAGACCAGAAAGGCATTGTGATAAGCGTATCCCCGGTATAGTCAGGGGTTAATGGGAGTCGTCCCCATCCCCCCAGTATACGGCCAAAACCATGGACCCGGTACTTGTGGTTCGGACTGTCTCCAACCAGCCATAATGTTGTGAGAGTGACATTATGTCTAAGTCCAGCTTTGGTACATTAGAAGCAACTCTGAAACTTAACCTAAGCGTTTTTCGAAGCTACTTTTTGGCTAACTTCTTATAGGAAGGTCTAGGAGCTCTGAAAATGAACGTGCGCGTCTTTCACTCTTCCCGAGAGACTTAGAAGAATTTTGTGATATTTTTTATTAAAATGGTGTATAAGGGTATATATATAAATATATTTTATGCACTGTATATGAGCTGGCGATTTCTAAGTCTGTGGTTCCAGAGGGGGTAACCAGGCTCACTAATAAAGGTCAAGCCACTTGCCTGCCAGAATGCCCTGCTTCAGCACAGACCAGAAAGGCATTGTGATAAGCGTATCCCCGGTATAGTCAGGGGTTAATGGGAGTCGTCCCCGTCCCCCCAGTATACGGCCAGAACCATGGACCCGGTACTTGTGGTTCGGACTGTCTCCAACCAGCCATAATGTTGTGAGAGTGAAATTATGTCTAAGTCCAGCTTTGGTACATTAGAAGCAACTCTGAAACTTAACCTAAGCGTTTTTCGAAGCTACTTTTTAGCTAACTTCTTATAGGAAGGTCTAGGAGCTCTGAAAATGAACGTACGCGTCTTTCTCTCTTCCCGAGGGACTTAGAAGAATTTTGTGATATTTTTTATTAAAATGGTGTATAAGGGTATATATATAAATATATTTTATGCACTGTATATGAGCTGGCGATTTCTAAGTCTGTGGTTCCGAGAGGGGGTAACCAGGCTCACTAATAAAGGTCAAGCCACTTGCCTGCCAGAATGCCCTGCTTCAGCACAGACCAGAAAGGCATTGTGATAAGCGTATCCCCGGTATAGTCAGGGGTTAATGGGAGTCGTCCCCGTCCCCCCAGTATACGGCCAGAACCATGGACCCGGTACTTGTGGTTCGGACTGTCTCCAACCAGCCATAATGTTGTGAGAGTGAAATTATGTCTAAGTCCAGCTTTGGTACATTAGAAGCAACTCTGAAACTTAACCTAAGCGTTTTTCGAAGCTACTTTTTAGCTAACTTCTTATAGGAAGGTCTAGGAGCTCTGACAATGAACGTGCGCGTCTTTCACTCTTCCCGAGAGACTTAGAAGAATTTTGAGATATTTTTTATTAAAATGGTGTATAAGGGTATATATATAAATATATTTTATGCACTGTATATGAGCTTGCGATTTCTAAGTCTGTGGTTCCGAGAGGGGGTAACCAGGCTCACTAATAAAGGTCAAGCCATTTGGCTGCCAGAAAGCCCTGCTTCAGCACAGACCAGAAAGGCATTGTGATAAGCGTATCCCCGGTATAGTCAGGGGTTAATGGGAGTCGTCCCCGTCCCCCCAGTATACGGCCAGAACCATGGACCCGGTACTTGTGGTTCGGACTGTCTCCAACCAGCCATAATGTTGTGAGAGTGAAATTATGTCTAAGTCCAGCTTTGGTACATTAGAAGCAACTCTGAAACTTAACCTAAGCGTTTTTCGAAGCTACTTTTTAGCTAACTTCTTATAGGAAGGTCTAGGAGCTCTGAAAATGAACGTACGCGTCTTTCTCTCTTCCCGAGGGACTTAGAAGAATTTTGTGATATTTTTTATTAAAATGGTGTATAAGGGTATATATATAAATATATTTTATGCACTGTATATGAGCTGGCGATTTCTAAGTCTGTGGTTCCGAGAGGGGGTAACCAGGCTCACTAATAAAGGTCAAGCCACTTGGCTGCCAGAATGCCCTGCTTCAGCACAGACCAGAAAGGCATTGTGATAAGCGTATCCCCGGTATAGTCAGGGGTTAATGGGAGTCGTCCCCATCCCCCCAGTATACGGCCAAAACCATGGACCCGGTACTTGTGGTTCGGACTGTCTCCAACCAGCCATAATGTTGTGAGAGTGACATTATGTCTAAGTCCAGCTTTGGTACATTAGAAGCAACTCTGAAACTTAACCTAAGCGTTTTTCGAAGCTACTTTTTGGCTAACTTCTTATAGGAAGGTCTAGGAGCTCTGAAAATGAACGTGCGCGTCTTTCACTCTTCCCGAGAGACTTAGAAGAATTTTGTGATATTTTTTATTAAAATGGTGTATAAGGGTATATATATAAATATATTTTATGCACTGTATATGAGCTGGCGATTTCTAAGTCTGTGGTTCCAGAGGGGGTAACCAGGCTCACTAATAAAGGTCAAGCCACTTGCCTGCCAGAATGCCCTGCTTCAGCACAGACCAGAAAGGCATTGTGATAAGCGTATCCCCGGTATAGTCAGGGGTTAATGGGAGTCGTCCCCGTCCCCCCAGTATACGGCCAGAACCATGGACCCGGTACTTGTGGTTCGGACTGTCTCCAACCAGCCATAATGTTGTGAGAGTGAAATTATGTCTAAGTCCAGCTTTGGTACATTAGAAGCAACTCTGAAACTTAACCTAAGCGTTTTTCGAAGCTACTTTTTAGCTAACTTCTTATAGGAAGGTCTAGGAGCTCTGAAAATGAACGTACGCGTCTTTCTCTCTTCCCGAGGGACTTAGAAGAATTTTGTGATATTTTTTATTAAAATGGTGTATAAGGGTATATATATAAATATATTTTATGCACTGTATATGAGCTGGCGATTTCTAAGTCTGTGGTTCCGAGAGGGGGTAACCAGGCTCACTAATAAAGGTCAAGCCACTTGCCTGCCAGAATGCCCTGCTTCAGCACAGACCAGAAAGGCATTGTGATAAGCGTATCCCCGGTATAGTCAGGGGTTAATGGGAGTCGTCCCCGTCCCCCCAGTATACGGCCAGAACCATGGACCCGGTACTTGTGGTTCGGACTGTCTCCAACCAGCCATAATGTTGTGAGAGTGAAATTATGTCTAAGTCCAGCTTTGGTACATTAGAAGCAACTCTGAAACTTAACCTAAGCGTTTTTCGAAGCTACTTTTTAGCTAACTTCTTATAGGAAGGTCTAGGAGCTCTGAAAATGAACGTGCGCGTCTTTCACTCTTCCCGAGAGACTTAGAAGAATTTTGAGATATTTTTTATTAAAATGGTGTATAAGGGTATATATATAAATATATTTTATGCACTGTATATGAGCTTGCGATTTCTAAGTCTGTGGTTCCGAGAGGGGGTAACCAGGCTCACTAATAAAGGTCAAGCCATTTGGCTGCCAGAAAGCCCTGCTTCAGCACAGACCAGAAAGGCATTGTGATAAGCGTATCCCCGGTATAGTCAGGGGTTAATGGGAGTCGTCCCCGTCCCCCCAGTATACGGCCAGAACCATGGACCCGGTACTTGTGGTTCGGACTGTCTCCAACCAGCCATAATGTTGTGAGAGTGAAATTATGTCTAAGTCCAGCTTTGGTACATTAGAAGCAACTCTGAAACTTAACCTAAGCGTTTTTCGAAGCTACTTTTTAGCTAACTTCTTATAGGAAGGTCTAGGAGCTCTGAAAATGAACGTACGCGTCTTTCTCTCTTCCCGAGGGACTTAGAAGAATTTTGTGATATTTTTTATTAAAATGGTGTATAAGGGTATATATATAAATATATTTTATGCACTGTATATGAGCTGGCGATTTCTAAGTCTGTGGTTCCGAGAGGGGGTAACCAGGCTCACTAATAAAGGTCAAGCCACTTGCCTGCCAGAATGCCCTGCTTCAGCACAGACCAGAAAGGCATTGTGATAAGCGTATCCCCGGTATAGTCAGGGGTTAATGGGAGTCGTCCCCGTCCCCCCAGTATACGGCCAGAACCATGGACCCGGTACTTGTGGTTCGGACCCTCTCCAACCAGCCATAATGTTGTGAGAGTGAAATTATGTCTAAGTCCAGCTTTGGTACATTAGAAGCAACTCTGAAACTTAACCTAAGCGTTTTTCGAAGCTACTTTTTGGCTAACTTCTTATAGGAAGGTCTAGGAGCTCTGAAAATGAACGTGCGCGTCTTTCCCTCTTCCCGAGGGACTTAGAAGAATTTTGTGATATTTTTTATTAAAATGGTGTATAAGGGTATATATATAAATATATTTTATGCACTGTATATGAGCTGGCGATTTCTAAGTCTGTGGTTCCGAGAGGGGGTAACCAGGCTCACTAATAAAGGTCAAGCCACTTGGCTGCCAGAATGCCCTGCTTCAGCACAGACCAGAAAGGCATTGTGATAAGCGTATCCCCGGTATAGTCAGGGGTTAATGGGAGTCGTCCCCGTCTCCCCAGTATACGGCCAGAACCATGGACCCGGTACTTGTGGTTCGGACTGTCTCCAACCAGCCATAATGTTGTGAGAGTGAAATTATGTCTAAGTCCAGCTTTGGTACATTAGAAGCAACTCTGAAACTTAACCAAAGCGTTTTTCGAAGCTACTTTTTAGCTAACTTCTTATAGGAAGGTCTAGGAGCTCTGAAAATGAACGTGCGCGTCTTTCACTCTTCCCGAGAGACTTAGAAGAATTTTGAGATATTTTTTATTAAAATGGTGTATAAGGGTATATATATAAATAAATTTTATGCACTGTATATGAGCTGGCGATTTCTAAGTCTGTGGTTCCGAGAGGGGGTAACCAGGCTCACTAATAAAGGTCAAGCCATTTGGCTGCCAGAAAGCCCTGCTTCAGCACAGACCAGAAAGGCATTGTGATAAGCGTATCCCCGGTATAGTCAGGGGTTAATGGGAGTCGTCCCCGTCCCCCCAGTATACGGCCAGAACCATGGACCCGGTACTTGTGGTTCGGACTGTCTCCAACCAGCCATAATGTTGTGAGAGTGAAATTATGTCTAAGTCCAGCTTTGGTACATTAGAAGCAACTCTGAAACTTAACCTAAGCGTTTTTCGAAGCTACTTTTTAGCTAACTTCTTATAGGAAGGTCTAGGAGCTCTGAAAATGAACGTACGCGTCTTTCTCTCTTCCCGAGGGACTTAGAAGAATTTTGTGATATTTTTTATTAAAATGGTGTATAAGGGTATATATATAAATATATTTTATGCACTGTATATGAGCTGGCGATTTCTAAGTCTGTGGTTCCGAGAGGGGGTAACCAGGCTCACTAATAAAGGTCAAGCCACTTGCCTGCCAGAATGCCCTGCTTCAGCACAGACCAGAAAGGCATTGTGATAAGCGTATCCCCGGTATAGTCAGGGGTTAATGGGAGTCGTCCCCGTCCCCCCAGTATACGGCCAGAACCATGGACCCGGTACTTGTGGTTCGGACCCTCTCCAACCAGCCATAATGTTGTGAGAGTGAAATTATGTCTAAGTCCAGCTTTGGTACATTAGAAGCAACTCTGAAACTTAACCTAAGCGTTTTTCGAAGCTACTTTTTGGCTAACTTCTTATAGGAAGGTCTAGGAGCTCTGAAAATGAACGTGCGCGTCTTTCCCTCTTCCCGAGGGACTTAGAAGAATTTTGTGATATTTTTTATTAAAATGGTGTATAAGGGTATATATATAAATATATTTTATGCACTGTATATGAGCTGGCGATTTCTAAGTCTGTGGTTCCGAGAGGGGGTAACCAGGCTCACTAATAAAGGTCAAGCCACTTGGCTGCCAGAATGCCCTGCTTCAGCACAGACCAGAAAGGCATTGTGATAAGCGTATCCCCGGTATAGTCAGGGGTTAATGGGAGTCGTCCCCGTCTCCCCAGTATACGGCCAGAACCATGGACCCGGTACTTGTGGTTCGGACTGTCTCCAACCAGCCATAATGTTGTGAGAGTGAAATTATGTCTAAGTCCAGCTTTGGTACATTAGAAGCAACTCTGAAACTTAACCAAAGCGTTTTTCGAAGCTACTTTTTAGCTAACTTCTTATAGGAAGGTCTAGGAGCTCTGAAAATGAATGTGCGCGTCTTTCACTCTTCCCGAGAGACTTAGAAGAATTTTGAGATATTTTTTATTAAAATGGTGTATAAGGGTATATATATAAATAAATTTTATGCACTGTATATGAGCTGGCGATTTCTAAGTCTGTGGTTCCGAGAGGGGGTAACCAGGCTCACTAATAAAGGTCAAGCCATTTGGCTGCCAGAAAGCCCTGCTTCAGCACAGACCAGAAAGGCATTGTGATAAGCGTATCCCCGGTATAGTCAGGGGTTAATGGGAGTCGTCCCCGTCCCCCCAGTATACGGCCAGAACCATGGACCCGGTACTTGTGGTTCGGACTGTCTCCAACCAGCCATAATGTTGTGAGAGTGAAATTATGTCTAAGTCCAGCTTTGGTACATTAGAAGCAACTCTGAAACTTAACCTAAGCGTTTTTCGAAGCTACTTTTTAGCTAACTTCTTATAGGAAGGTCTAGGAGCTCTGAAAATGAACGTACGCGTCTTTCTCTCTTCCCGAGGGACTTAGAAGAATTTTGTGATATTTTTTATTAAAATGGTGTATAAGGGTATATATATAAATATATTTTATGCACTGTATATGAGCTGGCGATTTCTAAGTCTGTGGTTCCGAGAGGGGGTAACCAGGCTCACTAATAAAGGTCAAGCCACTTGCCTGCCAGAATGCCCTGCTTCAGCACAGACCAGAAAGGCATTGTGATAAGCGTATCCCCGGTATAGTCAGGGGTTAATGGGAGTCGTCCCCGTCCCCCCAGTATACGGCCAGAACCATGGACCCGGTACTTGTGGTTCGGACCCTCTCCAACCAGCCATAATGTTGTGAGAGTGAAATTACAGTATGTCTAAGTCCAGCTTTGGTACATTAGAAGCAACTCTGAAACTTAACCTAAGCGTTTTTCGAAGCTACTTTTTGGCTAACTTCTTATAGGAAGGTCTAGGAGCTCTGAAAATGAACGTGCGCGTCTTTCCCTCTTCCCGAGGGACTTAGAAGAATTTTGTGATATTTTTTATTAAAATGGTGTATAAGGGTATATATATAAATATATTTTATGCACTGTATATGAGCTGGCGATTTCTAAGTCTGTGGTTCCGAGAGGGGGTAACCAGGCTCACTAATAAAGGTCAAGCCACTTGGCTGCCAGAATGCCCTGCTTCAGCACAGACCAGAAAGGCATTGTGATAAGCGTATCCCCGGTATAGTCAGGGGTTAATGGGAGTCGTCCCCGTCTCCCCAGTATACGGCCAGAACCATGGACCCGGTACTTGTGGTTCGGACTGTCTCCAACCAGCCATAATGTTGTGAGAGTGAAATTATGTCTAAGTCCAGCTTTGGTACATTAGAAGCAACTCTGAAACTTAACCTAAGCGTTTTTCGAAGCTACTTTTTAGCTAACTTCTTATAGGAAGGTCTAGGAGCTCTGAAAATGAACGTGCGCGTCTTTCACTCTTCCCGAGAGACTTAGAAGAATTTTGTGATATTTTTTATTAAAATGGTGTATAAGGGTATATATATAAATATATTTTATGCACTGTATATGAGCTGGCGATTTCTAAGTCTGTGGTTCCGAGAGGGGGTAACCAGGCTCACTAATAAAGGTCAAGCCACTTGGCTGCCAGAATGCCCTGCTTCAGCACAGACCAGAAAGGCATTGTGATAAGCGTATCCCCGGTATAGTCAGGGGTTAATGGGAGTCGTCCCCGTCCCCCCAGTATACGGCCAAAACCATGGACCCGGTACTTGTGGTTCGGACTGTCTCCAACCAGCCATAATTTTGTGAGAGTGTCATTATGTCTAAGTCCAGCTTTGGTACATTAGAAGCAACTCTGAAACTTAACCTAAGCGTTTTTCGAAGCTACTTTTTGGCTAACTTCTTATAGGAAGGTCTAGGAGCTCTGAAAATGAACGTGCGCGTCTTTTACTCTTCCCGAGAGACTTAGAAGAATTTTGTGATATTTTTTTATTAAAATGGTGTATAAGGGTATATATATAAATATATTTTATGCACTGTATATGAGCTGGCGATTTCTAAGTCTGTGGTTCCGAGAGGGGGTAACCAGGCTCACTAATAAAGGTCAAGCCACTTGGCTGCCAGAATGCCCTGCTTCAGCACAGACCAGAAAGGCATTGTGATAAGCGTATCCCCGGTATAGTCAGGGGTTAATGGGAGTCGTCCCCGTCCCCCCAGTATACGGCCAGAACCATGGACCCGGTACTTGTGGTTCGGACTGTCTCCAACCAGCCATAATGTTGTGAGAGTGAAATTATATCTAAGTCCAGCTTTGGTACATTAGAAGCAACTCTGAAACTTAACCTAAGCGTTTTTCGAAGATACTTTTTGGCTAACTTCTAATAGGAAGGTCTAGGAGCTCTGAAAATGAACGTGCGCGTCTTTCACTCTTTCCGAGGGACTTAGAAGAATTTTGTGATATTTTTTATTAAAATGGTGTATAAGGGTATATATATAAATATATTTTATGCACTGTATATGAGCTGGCGATTTCTAAGTCTGTGGTTCCGAGAGGGGGTAACCAGGCTCACTAATAAAGGTCAAGCCACTTGGCTGCCAGAATGCCCTGCTTCAGCACAGACCAGAAAGGCATTGTGATAAGCGTATCCCCGGTATAGTCAGGGGTTAATTGGAGTCGTCCCCGTCCCCCCAGTATACGGCCAGAACCATGGACCCGGTACTTGTGGTTCGGACCCTCTCCAACCAGCCATAATGTTGTGAGAGTGAAATTATGTCTAAGTCCAGCTTTGGTACATTAGAAGCAACTCTGAAACTTAACCTAAGCGTTTTTCGAAGCTACTTTTTAGCTAACTTCTTATAGGAAGGTCTAGGAGCTCTGAAAATGAACGTGCGCGTCTTTCACTCTTCCCGAGAGACTTAGAAGAATTTTGTGATATTTTTTATTAAAATGGTGTATAAGGGTATATATATAAATATATTTTATGCACTGTATATGAGCTGGCGATTTCTAAGTCTGTGGTTCCGAGAGGGGGTAACCAGGCTCACTAATAAAGGTCAAGCCACTTGGCTGCCAGAATGCCCTGCTTCAGCACAGACCAGAAAGGCATTGTGATAAGCGTATCCCCGGTATAGTCAGGGGTTAATGGGAGTCGTCCCCATCCCCCCAGTATACGGCCAAAACCATGGACCCGGTACTTGTGGTTCGGACTGTCTCCAACCAGCCATAATGTTGTGAGAGTGACATTATGTCTAAGTCCAGCTTTGGTACATTAGAAGCAACTCTGAAACTTAACCTAAGCGTTTTTCGAAGCTACTTTTTGGCTAACTTCTTATAGGAAGGTCTAGGAGCTCTGAAAATGAACGTGCGCGTCTTTCACTCTTCCCGAGAGACTTAGAAGAATTTTGTGATATTTTTTATTAAAATGGTGTATAAGGGTATATATATAAATATATTTTATGCACTGTATATGAGCTGGCGATTTCTAAGTCTGTGGTTCCAGAGGGGGTAACCAGGCTCACTAATAAAGGTCAAGCCACTTGCCTGCCAGAATGCCCTGCTTCAGCACAGACCAGAAAGGCATTGTGATAAGCGTATCCCCAGTATAGTCAGGGGTTAATGGGAGTCGTCCCCGTCCCCCCCAGTATACGGCCAGAACCATGGACCCGGTACTTGTGGTTCGGACTGTCTCCAACCAGCCATAATGTTGTGAGAGTGAAATTATGTCTAAGTCCAGCTTTGGTACATTAGAAGCAACTCTGAAACTTAACCTAAGCGTTTTTCGAAGCTACTTTTTGGCTAACTTCTTATAGGAAGGTCTAGGAGCTCTGAAAATGAACGTGCGCGTCTTTCACTCTTTCCGAGGGACTTAGAAGAATTTTGTGATATTTTTTATTAAAATGGTGTATAAGGGTATATATATAAATATATTTTATGCACTGTATATGAGCTGGCGATTTCTAAGTCTGTGGTTCCGAGAGGGGGTAACCAGGCTCACTAATAAAGGTCAAGCCACTTGGCTGCCAGAATGCCCTGCTTCAGCACAGACCAGAAAGGCATTGTGATAAGCGTATCCCCGGTATAGTCAGGGGTTAATTGGAGTCGTCCCCGTCCCCCCAGTATACGGCCAGAACCATGGACCCGGTACTTGTGGTTCGGACCCTCTCCAACCAGCCATAATGTTGTGAGAGTGAAATTATGTCTAAGTCCAGCTTTGGTACATTAGAAGCAACTCTGAAACTTAACCTAAGCGTTTTTCGAAGCTACTTTTTAGCTAACTTCTTATAGGAAGGTCTAGGAGCTCTGAAAATGAACGTGCGCGTCTTTCACTCTTCCCGAGAGACTTAGAAGAATTTTGTGATATTTTTTATTAAAATGGTGTATAAGGGTATATATATAAATATATTTTATGCACTGTATATGAGCTGGCGATTTCTAAGTCTGTGGTTTCGAGAGGGGGTAACCAGGCTCACTAATAAAGGTCAAGCCACTTGGCTGCCAGAATGCCCTGCTTCAGCACAGACCAGAAAGGCATTGTGATAAGCGTATCCCCGGTATAGTCAGGGGTTAATTGGAGTCGTCCCCGTCCCCCCAGTATACGGCCAGAACCATGGACCCGGTACTTGTGGTTCGGACCCTCTCCAACCAGCCATAATGTTGTGAGAGTGAAATTATGTCTAAGTCCAGCTTTGGTACATTAGAAGCAACTCTGAAACTTAACCTAAGCGTTTTTCGAAGCTACTTTTTAGCTAACTTCTTATAGGAAGGTCTAGGAGCTCTGAAAATGAACGTGCGCGTCTTTCACTCTTCCCGAGAGACTTAGAAGAATTTTGTGATATTTTTTATTAAAATGGTGTATAAGGGTATATATATAAATATATTTTATGCACTATATATGAGCTGGCGATTTCTAAGTCTGTGGTTCCGAGAGGGGGTAACCAGGCTCAATAATAAAGGTCAAGCCACTTGGCTGCCAGAATGCCCTGCTTCAGCACAGACCAGAAAGGCATTGTGATAAGCGTATCCCCGGTATAGTCAGGGGTTAATGGGAGTCGTCCCCATCCCCCCAGTATACGGCCAAAACCATGGACCCGGTACTTGTGGTTCGGACTGTCTCCAACCAGCCATAATGTTGTGAGAGTGACATTATGTCTAAGTCCAGCTTTGGTACATTAGAAGCAACTCTGAAACTTAACCTAAGCGTTTTTCGAAGCTAGTTTTTGGCTAACTTCTTATAGGAAGGTCTAGGAGCTCTGAAAATGAACGTGCGCGTCTTTCACTCTTCCCGAGAGACTTAGAAGAATTTTGTGATATTTTTTATTAAAATGGTGTATAAGGGTATATATATAAATATATTTTATGCACTGTATATGAGCTGGCGATTTCTAAGTCTGTGGTTCCAGAGGGGGTAACCAGGCTCACTAATAAAGGTCAAGCCACTTGCCTGCCAGAATGCCCTGCTTCAGCACAGACCAGAAAGGCATTGTGATAAGCGTATCCCCAGTATAGTCAGGGGTTAATGGGAGTCGTCCCCGTCCCCCCCAGTATACGGCCAGAACCATGGACCCGGTACTTGTGGTTCGGACTGTCTCCAACCAGCCATAATGTTGTGAGAGTGAAATTATGTCTAAGTCCAGCTTTGGTACATTAGAAGCAACTCTGAAACTTAACCTAAGCGTTTTTCGAAGCTACTTTTTGGCTAACTTCTTATAGGAAGGTCTAGGAGCTCTGAAAATGAACGTGCGCGTCTTTCACTCTTTCCGAGGGACTTAGAAGAATTTTGTGATATTTTTTATTAAAATGGTGTATAAGGGTATATATATAAATATATTTTATGCACTGTATATGAGCTGGCGATTTCTAAGTCTGTGGTTCCGAGAGGGGGTAACCAGGCTCACTAATAAAGGTCAAGCCACTTGGCTGCCAGAATGCCCTGCTTCAGCACAGACCAGAAAGGCATTGTGATAAGCGTATCCCCGGTATAGTCAGGGGTTAATTGGAGTCGTCCCCGTCCCCCCAGTATACGGCCAGAACCATGGACCCGGTACTTGTGGTTCGGACCCTCTCCAACCAGCCATAATGTTGTGAGAGTGAAATTATGTCTAAGTCCAGCTTTGGTACATTAGAAGCAACTCTGAAACTTAACCTAAGCGTTTTTCGAAGCTACTTTTTAGCTAACTTCTTATAGGAAGGTCTAGGAGCTCTGAAAATGAACGTGCGCGTCTTTCACTCTTCCCGAGAGACTTAGAAGAATTTTGTGATATTTTTTATTAAAATGGTGTATAAGGGTATATATATAAATATATTTTATGCACTGTATATGAGCTGGCGATTTCTAAGTCTGTGGTTCCGAGAGGGGGTAACCAGGCTCACTAATAAAGGTCAAGCCACTTGGCTGCCAGAATGCCCTGCTTCAGCACAGACCAGAAAGGCATTGTGATAAGCGTATCCCCGGTATAGTCAGGGGTTAATGGGAGTCGTCCCCGTCCCCCCAGTATACGGCCAGAACCATGGACCCGGTACTTGTGGTTCGGACTGTCTCCAACCAGCCATAATGTTGTGAGAGTGAAATTATGTCTAAGTCCAGCTTTGGTACATTAGAAGCAACTCTGAAACTTAACCTAAGCGTTTTTCGAAGCTACTTTTTGGCTAACTTCTTATAGGAAGGTCTAGGAGCTCTGAAAATGAACGTGCGCGTCTTTCACTCTTCCCGAGAGACTTAGAAGAATTTTGTGATATTTTTTTATTAAAATGGTGTATAAGGGTATATATATAAATATATTTTATGCACTGTATATGAGCTGGCGATTTCTAAGTCTGTGGTTCCGAGAGGGGGTAACCAGGCTCACTAATAAAGGTCAAGCCACTTGGCTGCCAGAATGCCCTGCTTCAGCACAGACCAGAAAGGCATTGTGATAAGCGTATCCCCGGTATAGTCAGGGGTTAATTGGAGTCGTCCCCGTCCCCCCAGTATACGGCCAGAACCATGGACCCGGTACTTGTGGTTCGGACCCTCTCCAACCAGCCATAATGTTGTGAGAGTGAAATTATGTCTAAGTCCAGCTTTGGTACATTAGAAGCAACTCTGAAACTTAACCTAAGCGTTTTTCGAAGCTACTTTTTAGCTAACTTCTTATAGGAAGGTCTAGGAGCTCTGAAAATGAACGTGCGCGTCTTTCACTCTTCCCGAGAGACTTAGAAGAATTTTGTGATATTTTTTATTAAAATGGTGTATAAGGGTATATATATAAATATATTTTATGCACTGTATATGAGCTGGCGATTTCTAAGTCTGTGGTTCCGAGAGGGGGTAACCAGGCTCACTAATAAAGGTCAAGCCACTTGGCTGCCAGAATGCCCTGCTTCAGCACAGACCAGAAAGGCATTGTGATAAGCGTATCCCCGGTATAGTCAGGGGTTAATGGGAGTCGTCCCCGTCCCCCCAGTATACGGCCAGAACCATGGACCCGGTACTTGTGGTTCGGACTGTCTCCAACCAGCCATAATGTTGTGAGAGTGAAATTATGTCTAAGTCCAGCTTTGGTACATTAGAAGCAACTCTGAAACTTAACCTAAGCGTTTTTCGAAGCTACTTTTTGGCTAACTTCTTATAGGAAGGTCTAGGAGCTCTGAAAATGAACGTGCGCGTCTTTCACTCTTCCCGAGAGACTTAGAAGAATTTTGTGATATTTTTTTATTAAAATGGTGTATAAGGGTATATATATAAATATATTTTATGCACTGTATATGAGCTGGCGATTTCTAAGTCTGTGGTTCCGAGAGGGGGTAACCAGGCTCACTAATAAAGGTCAAGCCATTTGGCTGCCAGAATGCCCTGCTTCAGCACAGACCAGAAAGGCATTGTGATAAGCGTATCCCCGGTATAGTCAGGGGTTAATGGGAGTCGTCCCCGTCCCCCCAGTATACGGCCAGAACCATGGACCCGGTACTTGTGGTTCGGACTGTCTCCAACCAGCCATAATGTTGTGAGAGTGAAATTATGTCTAAGTCCAGCTTTGGTACATTAGAAGCAACTCTGAAACTTAACCTAAGCGTTTTTCGAAGCTACTTTTTAGCTAACTTCTTATAGGAAGGTCTAGGAGCTCTGAAAATGAACGTGCGCGTCTTTCACTCTTCCCGAGAGACTTAGAAGAATTTTGAGATATTTTTTATTAAAATGGTGTATAAGGGTATATATATAAATATATTTTATGCACTGTATATGAGCTGGCGATTTCTAAGTCTGTGGTTCCGAGAGGGGGTAACCAGGCTCACTAATAAAGGTCAAGCCATTTGGCTGCCAGAATGCCCTGCTTCAGCACAGACCAGAAAGGCATTGTGATAAGCGTATCCCCGGTATAGTCAGGGGTTAATGGGAGTCGTCCCCGTCCCCCCAGTATACGGCCAGAACCATGGACCCGGTACTTGTGGTTCGGACTGTCTCCAACCAGCCATAATGTTGTGAGAGTGAAATTATGTCTAAGTCCAGCTTTGGTACATTAGAAGCAACTCTGAAACTTAACCTAAGCGTTTTTCGAAGCTACTTTTTAGCTAACTTCTTATAGGAAGGTCTAGGAGCTCTGAAAATGAACGTGCGCGTCTTTCACTCTTCCCGAGAGACTTAGAAGAATTTTGAGATATTTTTTATTAAAATGGTGTATAAGGGTATATATATAAATATATTTTATGCACTGTATATGAGCTGGCGATTTCTAAGTCTGTGGTTCCGAGAGGGGGTAACCAGGCTCACTAATAAAGGTCAAGCCACTTGGCTGCCAGAATGCCCTGCTTCAGCACAGACCAGAAAGGCATTGTGATAAGCGTATCCCCGGTATAGTCAGGGGTTAATGGGAGTCGTCCCCGTCCCCCCAGTATACGGCCAGAACCATGGACCCGGTACTTGTGGTTCGGACTGTCTCCAACCAGCCATAATGTTGTGAGAGTGACATTATGTCTACGTCCAGCTTTGGTACATTAGAAGCAACTCTGAAACTTAACCTAAGCGTTTTTCGAAGCTACTTTTTGGCTAACTTCTTATAGGAAGGTCTAGGAGCTCTGAAAATGAACGTGCGCGTCTTTCACTCTTCCCGAGGGACTTAGAAGAATTTTGTGATATTTTTTATTAAAATGGTGTATAAGGGTATATATATAAATATATTTTATGCACTGTATATGAGCTGGCGATTTCTAAGTCTGTGGTTCCAGAGGGGGTAACCAGGCTCACTAATAAAGGTCAAGCCACTTGCCTGCCAGAATGCCCTGCTTCAGCACAGACCAGAAAGGCATTGTGATAAGCGTATCCCTGGTATAGTCAGGGGTTAATGGGAGTCGTCCCCGTCCCCCCAGTATACGGCCAGAACCATGGACCCGGTACTTGTGGTTCGGACTGTCTCCAACCAGCCATAATGTTGTGAGAGTGAAATTATATCTAAGTCCAGCTTTGGTACATTAGAAGCAACTCTGAAACTTAACCTAAGCGTTTTTCGAAGATACTTTTTGGCTAACTTCTAATAGGAAGGTCTAGGAGCTCTGAAAATGAACGTGCGCGTCTTTCACTCTTTCCGAGGGACTTAGAAGAATTTTGTGATATTTTTTATTAAAATGGTGTATAAGGGTATATATATAAATATATTTTATGCACTGTATATGAGCTGGCGATTTCTAAGTCTGTGGTTCCGAGAGGGGGTAACCAGGCTCACTAATAAAGGTCAAGCCACTTGGCTGCCAGAATGCCCTGCTTCAGCACAGACCAGAAAGGCATTGTGATAAGCGTATCCCCGGTATAGTCAGGGGTTAATTGGAGTCGTCCCCGTCCCCCCAGTATACGGCCAGAACCATGGACCCGGTACTTGTGGTTCGGACCCTCTCCAACCAGCCATAATGTTGTGAGAGTGAAATTATGTCTAAGTCCAGCTTTGGTACATTAGAAGCAACTCTGAAACTTAACCTAAGCGTTTTTCGAAGATACTTTTTAGCTAACTTCTTATAGGAAGGTCTAGGAGCTCTGAAAATGAACGTGCGCGTCTTTCACTCTTCCCGAGAGACTTAGAAGAATTTTGTGATATTTTTTATTAAAATGGTGTATAAGGGTATATATATAAATATATTTTATGCACTGTATATGAGCTGGCGATTTCTAAGTCTGTGGTTCCGAGAGGGGGTAACCAGGCTCACTAATAAAGGTCAAGCCACTTGGCTGCCAGAATGCCCTGCTTCAGCACAGACCAGAAAGGCATTGTGATAAGCGTATCCCCGGTATAGTCAGGGGTTAATGGGAGTCGTCCCCGTCCCCCCAGTATACGGCCAGAACCATGGACCCGGTACTTGTGGTTCGGACTGTCTCCAACCAGCCATAATGTTGTGAGAGTGAAATTATGTCTAAGTCCAGCTTTGGTACATTAGAAGCAACTCTGAAACTTAACCTAAGCGTTTTTCGAAGCTACTTTTTGGCTAACTTCTTATAGGAAGGTCTAGGAGCTCTGAAAATGAACGTGCGCGTCTTTCACTCTTCCCGAGAGACTTAGAAGAATTTTGAGATATTTTTTATTAAAATGGTGTATAAGGGTATATATATAAATATATTTTATGCACTGTATATGAGCTGGCGATTTCTAAGTCTGTGGTTCCGAGAGGGGGTAACCAGGCTCACTAATAAAGGTCAAGCCACTTGGCTGCCAGAATGCCCTGCTTCAGCACAGACCAGAAAGGCATTGTGATAAGCGTATCCCCGGTATAGTCAGGGGTTAATGGGAGTCGTCCCCGTCCCTCCAGTATACGGCCAGAACCATGGACCCGGTACTTGTGGTTCGGACTGTCTCCAACCAGCCATAATGTTGTGAGAGTGACATTATGTCTACGTCCAGCTTTGGTACATTAGAAGCAACTCTGAAACTTAACCTAAGCGTTTTTCGAAGCTACTTTTTGGCTAACTTCTTATAGGAAGGTCTAGGAGCTCTGAAAATGAACGTGCGCGTCTTTCACTCTTCCCGAGGGACTTAGAAGAATTTTGTGATATTTTTTATTAAAATGGTGTATAAGGGTATATATATAAATATATTTTATGCACTGTATATGAGCTGGCGATTTCTAAGTCTGTGGTTCCGAGAGGGGGTAACCAGGCTCACTAATAAAGGTCAAGCCACTTGGCTGCCAGAATGCCCTGCTTCAGCACAGACCAGAAAGGCATTGTGATAAGCGTATCCCCGGTATAGTCAGGGGTTAATGGGAGTCGTCCCCATCCCCCCAGTATACGGCCAAAACCATGGACCCGGTACTTGTGGTTCGGACTGTCTCCAACCAGCCATAATGTTGTGAGAGTGACATTATGTCTAAGTCCAGCTTTGGTACATTAGAAGCAACTCTGAAACTTAACCTAAGCGTTTTTCGAAGCTACTTTTTGGCTAACTTCTTATAGGAAGGTCTAGGAGCTCTGAAAATGAACGTGCGCGTCTTTCACTCTTCCCGAGAGACTTAGAAGAATTTTGTGATATTTTTTATTAAAATGGTGTATAAGGGTATATATATAAATATATTTTATGCACTGTATATGAGCTGGCGATTTCTAAGTCTGTGGTTCCAGAGGGGGTAACCAGGCTCACTAATAAAGGTCAAGCCACTTGCCTGCCAGAATGCCCTGCTTCAGCACAGACCAGAAAGGCATTGTGATAAGCGTATCCCCGGTATAGTCAGGGGTTAATGGGAGTCGTCCCCGTCCCCCCAGTATACGGCCAGAACCATGGACCCGGTACTTGTGGTTCGGACTGTCTCCAACCAGCCATAATGTTGTGAGAGTGAAATTATGTCTAAGTCCAGCTTTGGTACATTAGAAGCAACTCTGAAACTTAACCTAAGCGTTTTTCGAAGCTACTTTTTAGCTAACTTCTTATAGGAAGGTCTAGGAGCTCTGAAAATGAACGCACGCGTCTTTCTCTCTTCCCGAGGGACTTAGAAGAATTTTGTGATATTTTTTATTAAAATGGTGTATAAGGGTATATATATAAATATATTTTATGCACTGTATATGAGCTGGCGATTTCTAAGTCTGTGGTTCCGAGAGGGGGTAACCAGGCTCACTAATAAAGGTCAAGCCACTTGCCTGCCAGAATGCCCTGCTTCAGCACAGACCAGAAAGGCATTGTGATAAGCGTATCCCCGGTATAGTCAGGGGTTAATGGGAGTCGTCCCCGTCCCCCCAGTATACGGCCAGAACCATGGACCCGGTACTTGTGGTTCGGACTGTCTCCAACCAGCCATAATGTTGTGAGAGTGAAATTATGTCTAAGTCCAGCTTTGGTACATTAGAAGCAACTCTGAAACTTAACCTAAGCGTTTTTCGAAGCTACTTTTTAGCTAACTTCTTATAGGAAGGTCTAGGAGCTCTGAAAATGAACGTGCGCGTCTTTCACTCTTCCCGAGAGACTTAGAAGAATTTTGAGATATTTTTTATTAAAATGGTGTATAAGGGTATATATATAAATATATTTTATGCACTGTATATGAGCTGGCGATTTCTAAGTCTGTGGTTCCGAGAGGGGGTAACCAGGCTCACTAATAAAGGTCAAGCCATTTGGCTGCCAGAATGCCCTGCTTCAGCACAGACCAGAAAGGCATTGTGATAAGCGTATCCCCGGTATAGTCAGGGGTTAATGGGAGTCGTCCCCGTCCCCCCAGTATACGGCCAGAACCATGGACCCGGTACTTGTGGTTCGGACTGTCTCCAACCAGCCATAATGTTGTGAGAGTGAAATTATGTCTAAGTCCAGCTTTGGTACATTAGAAGCAACTCTGAAACTTAACCTAAGCGTTTTTCGAAGCTACTTTTTAGCTAACTTCTTATAGGAAGGTCTAGGAGCTCTGAAAATGAACGTGCGCGTCTTTCACTCTTCCCGAGAGACTTAGAAGAATTTTGAGATATTTTTTATTAAAATGGTGTATAAGGGTATATATATAAATATATTTTATGCACTGTATATGAGCTGGCGATTTCTAAGTCTGTGGTTCCGAGAGGGGGTAACCAGGCTCACTAATAAAGGTCAAGCCACTTGGCTGCCAGAATGCCCTGCTTCAGCACAGACCAGAAAGGCATTGTGATAAGCGTATCCCCGGTATAGTCAGGGGTTAATGGGAGTCGTCCCCGTCCCCCCAGTATACGGCCAGAACCATGGACCCGGTACTTGTGGTTCGGACTGTCTCCAACCAGCCATAATGTTGTGAGAGTGACATTATGTCTACGTCCAGCTTTGGTACATTAGAAGCAACTCTGAAACTTAACCTAAGCGTTTTTCGAAGCTACTTTTTGGCTAACTTCTTATAGGAAGGTCTAGGAGCTCTGAAAATGAACGTGCGCGTCTTTCACTCTTCCCGAGGGACTTAGAAGAATTTTGTGATATTTTTTATTAAAATGGTGTATAAGGGTATATATATAAATATATTTTATGCACTGTATATGAGCTGGCGATTTCTAAGTCTGTGGTTCCAGAGGGGGTAACCAGGCTCACTAATAAAGGTCAAGCCACTTGCCTGCCAGAATGCCCTGCTTCAGCACAGACCAGAAAGGCATTGTGATAAGCGTATCCCTGGTATAGTCAGGGGTTAATGGGAGTCGTCCCCGTCCCCCCAGTATACGGCCAGAACCATGGACCCGGTACTTGTGGTTCGGACTGTCTCCAACCAGCCATAATGTTGTGAGAGTGAAATTATATCTAAGTCCAGCTTTGGTACATTAGAAGCAACTCTGAAACTTAACCTAAGCGTTTTTCGAAGATACTTTTTGGCTAACTTCTAATAGGAAGGTCTAGGAGCTCTGAAAATGAACGTGCGCGTCTTTCACTCTTTCCGAGGGACTTAGAAGAATTTTGTGATATTTTTTATTAAAATGGTGTATAAGGGTATATATATAAATATATTTTATGCACTGTATATGAGCTGGCGATTTCTAAGTCTGTGGTTCCGAGAGGGGGTAACCAGGCTCACTAATAAAGGTCAAGCCACTTGGCTGCCAGAATGCCCTGCTTCAGCACAGACCAGAAAGGCATTGTGATAAGCGTATCCCCGGTATAGTCAGGGGTTAATGGGAGTCGTCCCCATCCCCCCAGTATACGGCCAAAACCATGGACCCGGTACTTGTGGTTCGGACTGTCTCCAACCAGCCATAATGTTGTGAGAGTGACATTATGTCTAAGTCCAGCTTTGGTACATTAGAAGCAACTCTGAAACTTAACCTAAGCGTTTTTCGAAGCTACTTTTTGGCTAACTTCTTATAGGAAGGTCTAGGAGCTCTGAAAATGAACGTGCGCGTCTTTCACTCTTCCCGAGAGACTTAGAAGAATTTTGTGATATTTTTTATTAAAATGGTGTATAAGGGTATATATATAAATATATTTTATGCACTGTATATGAGCTGGCGATTTCTAAGTCTGTGGTTCCAGAGGGGGTAACCAGGCTCACTAATAAAGGTCAAGCCACTTGCCTGCCAGAATGCCCTGCTTCAGCACAGACCAGAAAGGCATTGTGATAAGCGTATCCCCGGTATAGTCAGGGGTTAATGGGAGTCGTCCCCGTCCCCCCAGTATACGGCCAGAACCATGGACCCGGTACTTGTGGTTCGGACTGTCTCCAACCAGCCATAATGTTGTGAGAGTGAAATTATGTCTAAGTCCAGCTTTGGTACATTAGAAGCAACTCTGAAACTTAACCTAAGCGTTTTTCGAAGCTACTTTTTGGCTAACTTCTTATAGGAAGGCCTAGGAGCTCTGAAAATGAACGTGCGCGTCTTTCACTCTTTCCGAGGGACTTAGAAGAATTTTGTGATATTTTTTATTAAAATGGTGTATAAGGGTATATATATAAATATATTTTATGCACTGTATATGAGCTGGCGATTTCTAAGTCTGTGGTTCCGAGAGGGGGTAACCAGGCTCACTAATAAAGGTCAAGCCACTTGGCTGCCAGAATGCCCTGCTTCAGCACAGACCAGAAAGGCATTGTGATAAGCGTATCCCCGGTATAGTCAGGGGTTAATTGGAGTCGTCCCCGTCCCCCCAGTATACGGCCAGAACCATGGACCCGGTACTTGTGGTTCGGACCCTCTCCAACCAGCCATAATGTTGTGAGAGTGAAATTATGTCTAAGTCCAGCTTTGGTACATTAGAAGCAACTCTGAAACTTAACCTAAGCGTTTTTCGAAGCTACTTTTTAGCTAACTTCTTATAGGAAGGTCTAGGAGCTCTGAAAATGAACGTGCGCGTCTTTCACTCTTCCCGAGAGACTTAGAAGAATTTTGTGATATTTTTTATTAAAATGGTGTATAAGGGTATATATATAAATATATTTTATGCACTGTATATGAGCTGGCGATTTCTAAGTCTGTGGTTCCGAGAGGGAGTAACCAGGCTCACTAATAAAGGTCAAGCCACTTGGCTGCCAGAATGCCCTGCTTCAGCACAGACCAGAAAGGCATTGTGATAAGCGTATCCCCGGTATAGTCAGGGGTTAATGGGAGTCGTCCCCATCCCCCCAGTATACGGCCAAAACCATGGACCCGGTACTTGTGGTTCGGACTGTCTCCAACCAGCCATAATGTTGTGAGAGTGACATTATGTCTAAGTCCAGCTTTGGTACATTAGAAGCAACTCTGAAACTTAACCTAAGCGTTTTTCGAAGCTACTTTTTGGCTAACTTCTTATAGGAAGGTCTAGGAGCTCTGAAAATGAACGTGCGCGTCTTTCACTCTTCCCGAGAGACTTAGAAGAATTTTGTGATATTTTTTATTAAAATGGTGTATAAGGGTATATATATAAATATATTTTATGCACTGTATATGAGCTGGCGATTTCTAAGTCTGTGGTTCCGAGAGGGGGTAACCAGGCTCACTAATAAAGGTCAAGCCACTTGGCTGCCAGAATGCCCTGCTTCAGCACAGACCAGAAAGGCATTGTGATAAGCGTATCCCCGGTATAGTCAGGGGTTAATGGGAGTCGTCCCCGTCTCCCCAGTATACGGCCAGAACCATGGACCCGGTACTTGTGGTTCGGACTGTCTCCAACCAGCCATAATGTTGTGAGAGTGAAATTATGTCTAAGTCCAGTTTTGGTACATTAGAAGCAACTCTGAAACTTAACCAAAGCGTTTTTCGAAGCTACTTTTTAGCTAACTTCTTATAGGAAGGTCTAGGAGCTCTGAAAATGAACGTGCGCGTCTTTCACTCTTCCCGAGAGACTTAGAAGAATTTTGAGATATTTTTTATTAAAATGGTGTATAAGGGTATATATATAAATATATTTAATGCACTGTATATGAGCTGGCGATTTCTAAGTCTGTGGTTCCGAGAGGGGGTAACCAGGCTCACTAATAAAGGTCAAGCCATTTGGCTGCCAGAAAGCCCTGCTTCAGCACAGACCAGAAAGGCATTGTGATAAGCGTATCCCCGGTATAGTCAGGGGTTAATGGGAGTCGTCCCCGTCCCCCCAGTATACGGCCAGAACCATGGACCCGGTACTTGTGGTTCGGACTGTCTCCAACCAGCCATAATGTTGTGAGAGTGAAATTATGTCTAAGTCCAGCTTTGGTACATTAGAAGCAACTCTGAAACTTAACCTAAGCGTTTTTCGAAGCTACTTTTTAGCTAACTTCTTATAGGAAGGTCTAGGAGCTCTGAAAATGAACGTACGCGTCTTTCTCTCTTCCCGAGGGACTTAGAAGAATTTTGTGATATTTTTTATTAAAATGGTGTATAAGGGTATATATATAAATATATTTTATGCACTGTATATGAGCTGGCGATTTCTAAGTCTGTGGTTCCGAGAGGGGGTAACCAGGCTCACTAATAAAGGTCAAGCCACTTGCCTGCCAGAATGCCCTGCTTCAGCACAGACCAGAAAGGCATTGTGATAAGCGTATCCCCGGTATAGTCAGGGGTTAATGGGAGTCGTCCCCGTCCCCCCAGTATACGGCCAGAACCATGGACCTGGTACTTGTGGTTCGGACCCTCTCCAACCAGCCATAATGTTGTGAGAGTGAAATTATGTCTAAGTCCAGCTTTGGTACATTAGAAGCAACTCTGAAACTTAACCTAAGCGTTTTTCGAAGCTACTTTTTGGCTAACTTCTTATAGGAAGGTCTAGGAGCTCTGAAAATGAACGTGCGCGTCTTTCCCTCTTCCCGAGGGACTTAGAAGAATTTTGTGATATTTTTTATTAAAATGGTGTATAAGGGTATATATATAAATATATTTTATGCACTGTATATGAGCTGGCGATTTCTAAGTCTGTGGTTCCGAGAGGGGGTAACCAGGCTCACTAATAAAGGTCAAGCCACTTGGCTGCCAGAATGCCCTGCTTCAGCACAGACCAGAAAGGCATTGTGATAAGCGTATCCCCGGTATAGTCAGGGGTTAATGGGAGTCGTCCCCGTCTCCCCAGTATACGGCCAGAACCATGGACCCGGTACTTGTGGTTCGGACTGTCTCCAACCAGCCATAATGTTGTGAGAGTGAAATTATGTCTAAGTCCAGCTTTGGTACATTAGAAGCAACTCTGAAACTTAACCTAAGCGTTTTTCGAAGCTACTTTTTAGCTAACTTCTTATAGGAAGGTCTAGGAGCTCTGAAAATGAACGTGCGCGTCTTTCACTCTTCCCGAGAGACTTAGAAGAATTTTGTGATATTTTTAATTAAAATGGTGTATAAGGGTATATATATAAATATATTTTATGCACTGTATATGAGCTGGCGATTTCTAAGTCTGTGGTTCCGAGAGGGGGTAACCAGGCTCACTAATAAAGGTCAAGCCACTTGGCTGCCAGAATGCCCTGCTTCAGCACAGACCAGAAAGGCATTGTGATAAGCGTATCCCCGGTATAGTCAGGGGTTAATGGGAGTCGTCCCCGTCCCCCCAGTATACGGCCAAAACCATGGACCCGGTACTTGTGGTTCGGACTGTCTCCAACCAGCCATAATTTTGTGAGAGTGACATTATGTCTAAGTCCAGCTTTGGTACATTAGAAGCAACTCTGAAACTTAACCTAAGCGTTTTTCGAAGCTACTTTTTGGCTAACTTCTTATAGGAAGGTCTAGGAGCTCTGAAAATGAACGTGCGCGTCTTTTACTCTTCCCGAGAGACTTAGAAGAATTTTGTGATATTTTTTTATTAAAATGGTGTATAAGGGTATATATATAAATATATTTTATGCACTGTATATGAGCTGGCGATTTCTAAGTCTGTGGTTCCGAGAGGGGGTAACCAGGCTCACTAATAAAGGTCAAGCCACTTGGCTGCCAGAATGCCCTGCTTCAGCACAGACCAGAAAGGCATTGTGATAAGCGTATCCCCGGTATAGTCAGGGGTTAATGGGAGTCGTCCCCGTCCCCCCAGTATACGGCCAGAACCATGGACCCGGTACTTGTGGTTCGGACTGTCTCCAACCAGCCATAATGTTGTGAGAGTGAAATTATATCTAAGTCCAGCTTTGGTACATTAGAAGCAACTCTGAAACTTAACCTAAGCGTTTTTCGAAGATACTTTTTGGCTAACTTCTAATAGGAAGGTCTAGGAGCTCTGAAAATGAACGTGCGCGTCTTTCACTCTTTCCGAGGGACTTAGAAGAATTTTGTGATATTTTTTATTAAAATGGTGTATAAGGGTATATATATATAAATATATTTTATGCACTGTATATGAGCTGGCGATTTCTAAGTCTGTGGTTCCGAGAGGGGGTAACCAGGCTCACTAATAAAGGTCAAGCCACTTGGCTGCCAGAATGCCCTGCTTCAGCACAGACCAGAAAGGCATTGTGATAAGCGTATCCCCGGTATAGTCAGGGGTTAATTGGAGTCGTCCCCGTCCCCCCAGTATACGGCCAGAACCATGGACCCGGTACTTGTGGTTCGGACCCTCTCCAACCAGCCATAATGTTGTGAGAGTGAAATTATGTCTAAGTCCAGCTTTGGTACATTAGAAGCAACTCTGAAACTTAACCTAAGCGTTTTTCGAAGCTACTTTTTAGCTAACTTCTTATAGGAAGGTCTAGGAGCTCTGAAAATGAACGTGCGCGTCTTTCACTCTTCCCGAGAGACTTAGAAGAATTTTGTGATATTTTTTATTAAAATGGTGTATAAGGGTATATATATATAAATATATTTTATGCACTGTATATGAGCTGGCGATTTCTAAGTCTGTGGTTCCGAGAGGGGGTAACCAGGCTCACTAATAAAGGTCAAGCCACTTGGCTGCCAGAATGCCCTGCTTCAGCACAGACCAGAAAGGCATTGTGATAAGCGTATCCCCGGTATAGTCAGGGGTTAATGGGAGTCGTCCCCATCCCCCCAGTATACGGCCAAAACCATGGACCCGGTACTTGTGGTTCGGACTGTCTCCAACCAGCCATAATGTTGTGAGAGTGACATTATGTCTAAGTCCAGCTTTGGTACATTAGAAGCAACTCTGAAACTTAACCTAAGCGTTTTTCGAAGCTACTTTTTGGCTAACTTCTTATAGGAAGGTCTAGGAGCTCTGAAAATGAACGTGCGCGTCTTTCACTCTTCCCGAGAGACTTAGAAGAATTTTGTGATATTTTTTATTAAAATGGTGTATAAGGGTATATATATAAATATATTTTATGCACTGTATATGAGCTGGCGATTTCTAAGTCTGTGGTTCCGAGAGGGGGTAACCAGGCTCACTAATAAAGGTCAAGCCACTTGCCTGCCAGAATGCCCTGCTTCAGCACAGACCAGAAAGGCATTGTGATAAGCGTATCCCCAGTATAGTCAGGGGTTAATGGGAGTCGTCCCCGTCCCCCCAGTATACGGCCAGAACCATGGACCCGGTACTTGTGGTTCGGACTGTCTCCAACCAGCCATAATGTTGTGAGAGTGACATTATGTCTAAGTCCAGCTTTGGTACATTAGAAGCAACTCTGAAACTTAACCTAAGCGTTTTTCGAAGCTACTTTTTGGCTAACTTCTTATAGGAAGGTCTAGGAGCTCTGAAAATGAACGTGCGCTTCTTTCACTCTTCCCGAGGGACTTAGAAGAATTTTGTGATATTTTTTATTAAAATGGTGTATAAGGGTATATATATAAATATATTTTATGCACTGTATATGAGCTGGCGATTTCTAAGTCTGTGGTTCCGAGAGGGGGTAACCAGGCTCACTAATAAAGGTCAAGCCACTTGGCTGCCAGAATGCCCTGCTTCAGCACAGACCAGAAAGGCATTGTGATAAGCGTATCCCCGGTATAGTCAGGGGTTAATTGGAGTCGTCCCCGTCCCCCCAGTATACGGCCAGAACCATGGACCCGGTACTTGTGGTTCGGACTGTCTCCAACCAGCCATAATGTTGTGAGAGTGAAATTATGTCTAAGTCCAGCTTTGGTACATTAGAAGCAACTCTGAAACTTAACCTAAGCGTTTTTCGAAGCTACTTTTTAGCTAACTTCTTATAGGAAGGTCTAGGAGCTCTGAAAATGAACGTGCGCGTCTTTCACTCTTCCCGAGAGACTTAGAAGAATTTTGTGATATTTTTTATTAAAATGGTGTATAAGGGTATATATATAAATATATTTTATGCACTGTATATGAGCTGGCGATTTCTAAGTCTGTGGTTCCGAGAGGGGGTAACCAGGCTCACTAATAAAGGTCAAGCCACTTGGCTGCCAGAATGCCCTGCTTCAGCACAGACCAGAAAGGCATTGTGATAAGCGTATCCCCGGTATAGTCAGGGGTTAATGGGAGTCGTCCCCGTCCCCCCAGTATACGGCCAGAACCATGGACCCGGTACTTGTGGTTCGGACTGTCTCCAACCAGCCATAATGTTGTGAGAGTGAAATTATGTCTAAGTCCAGCTTTGGTACATTAGAAGCAACTCTGAAACTTAACCTAAGCGTTTTTCGAAGCTACTTTTTGGCTAACTTCTTATAGGAAGGTCTAGGAGCTCTGAAAATGAACGTGCGCGTCTTTCACTCTTCCCGAGAGACTTAGAAGAATTTTGTGATATTTTTTTATTAAAATGGTGTATAAGGGTATATATATAAATATATTTTATGCACTGTATATGAGCTGGCGATTTCTAAGTCTGTGGTTCCGAGAGGGGGTAACCAGGCTCACTAATAAAGGTCAAGCCATTTGGCTGCCAGAATGCCCTGCTTCAGCACAGACCAGAAAGGCATTGTGATAAGCGTATCCCCGGTATAGTCAGGGGTTAATGGGAGTCGTCCCCGTCCCCCCAGTATACGGCCAGAACCATGGACCCGGTACTTGTGGTTCGGACTGTCTCCAACCAGCCATAATGTTGTGAGAGTGAAATTATGTCTAAGTCCAGCTTTGGTACATTAGAAGCAACTCTGAAACTTAACCTAAGCGTTTTTCGAAGCTACTTTTTAGCTAACTTCTTATAGGAAGGTCTAGGAGCTCTGAAAATGAACGCACGCGTCTTTCTCTCTTCCCGAGGGACTTAGAAGAATTTTGTGATATTTTTTATTAAAATGGTGTATAAGGGTATATATATAAATATATTTTATGCACTGTATATGAGCTGGCGATTTCTAAGTCTGTGGTTCCGAGAGGGGGTAACCAGGCTCACTAATAAAGGTCAAGCCACTTGCCTGCCAGAATGCCCTGCTTCAGCACAGACCAGAAAGGCATTGTGATAAGCGTATCCCCGGTATAGTCAGGGGTTAATGGGAGTCGTCCCCGTCCCCCCAGTATACGGCCAGAACCATGGACCCGGTACTTGTGGTTCGGACTGTCTCCAACCAGCCATAATGTTGTGAGAGTGAAATTATGTCTAAGTCCAGCTTTGGTACATTAGAAGCAACTCTGAAACTTAACCTAAGCGTTTTTCGAAGCTACTTTTTAGCTAACTTCTTATAGGAAGGTCTAGGAGCTCTGAAAATGAACGTTCGCGTCTTTCACTCTTCCCGAGAGACTTAGAAGAATTTTGAGATATTTTTTATTAAAATGGTGTATAAGGGTATATATATAAATATATTTTATGCACTGTATATGAGCTGGCGATTTCTAAGTCTGTGGTTCCGAGAGGGGGTAACCAGGCTCACTAATAAAGGTCAAGCCATTTGGCTGCCAGAATGCCCTGCTTCAGCACAGACCAGAAAGGCATTGTGATAAGCGTATCCCCGGTATAGTCAGGGGTTAATGGGAGTCGTCCCCGTCCCCCCAGTATACGGCCAGAACCATGTACCCGGTACTTGTGGTTCGGACTGTCTCCAACCAGCCATAATGTTGTGAGAGTGAAATTATGTCTAAGTCCAGCTTTGGTACATTAGAAGCAACTCTGAAACTTAACCTAAGCGTTTTTCGAAGCTACTTTTTAGCTAACTTCTTATAGGAAGGTCTAGGAGCTCTGAAAATGAACGTGCGCGTCTTTCACTCTTCCCGAGAGACTTAGAAGAATTTTGAGATATTTTTTATTAAAATGGTGTATAAGGGTATATATATAAATATATTTTATGCACTGTATATGAGCTGGCGATTTCTAAGTCTGTGGTTCCGAGAGGGGGTAACCAGGCTCACTAATAAAGGTCAAGCCACTTGGCTGCCAGAATGCCCTGCTTCAGCACAGACCAGAAAGGCATTGTGATAAGCGTATCCCCGGTATAGTCAGGGGTTAATGGGAGTCGTCCCCGTCCCCCCAGTATACGGCCAGAACCATGGACCCGGTACTTGTGGTTCGGACTGTCTCCAACCAGCCATAATGTTGTGAGAGTGACATTATGTCTACGTCCAGCTTTGGTACATTAGAAGCAACTCTGAAACTTAACCTAAGCGTTTTTCGAAGCTACTTTTTGGCTAACTTCTTATAGGAAGGTCTAGGAGCTCTGAAAATGAACGTGCGCGTCTTTCACTCTTCCCGAGGGACTTAGAAGAATTTTGTGATATTTTTTATTAAAATGGTGTATAAGGGTATATATATAAATATATTTTATGCACTGTATATGAGCTGGCGATTTCTAAGTCTGTGGTTCCAGAGGGGGTAACCAGGCTCACTAATAAAGGTCAAGCCACTTGCCTGCCAGAATGCCCTGCTTCAGCACAGACCAGAAAGGCATTGTGATAAGCTTATCCCTGGTATAGTCAGGGGTTAATGGGAGTCGTCCCCGTCCCCCCAGTATACGGCCAGAACCATGGACCCGGTACTTGTGGTTCGGACTGTCTCCAACCAGCCATAATGTTGTGAGAGTGAAATTATATCTAAGTCCAGCTTTGGTACATTAGAAGCAACTCTGAAACTTAACCTAAGCGTTTTTCGAAGATACTTTTTGGCTAACTTCTAATAGGAAGGTCTAGGAGCTCTAAAAATGAACGTGCGCGTCTTTCACTCTTTCCGAGGGACTTAGAAGAATTTTGTGATATTTTTTATTAAAATGGTGTATAAGGGTATATATATAAATATATTTTATGCACTGTATATGAGCTGGCGATTTCTAAGTCTGTGGTTCCGAGAGGGGGTAACCAGGCTCACTAATAAAGGCCAAGCCACTTGGCTGCCAGAATGCCCTGCTTCAGCACAGACCAGAAAGGCATTGTGATAAGCGTATCCCCGGTATAGTCAGGGGTTAATTGGAGTCGTCCCCGTCCCCCCAGTATACGGCCAGAACCATGGACCCGGTACTTGTGGTTCGGACCCTCTCCAACCAGCCATAATGTTGTGAGAGTGAAATTATGTCTAAGTCCAGCTTTGGTACATTAGAAGCAACTCTGAAACTTAACCTAAGCGTTTTTCGAAGCTACTTTTTAGCTAACTTCTTATAGGAAGGTCTAGGAGCTCTGAAAATGAACGTGCGCGTCTTTCACTCTTCCCGAGAGACTTAGAAGAATTTTGTGATATTTTTTATTAAAATGGTGTATAAGGGTATATATATAAATATATTTTATGCACTGTATATGAGCTGGCGATTTCTAAGTCTGTGGTTCCGAGAGGGGGTAACCAGGCTCACTAATAAAGGTCAAGCCACTTGGCTGCCAGAATGCCCTGCTTCAGCACAGACCAGAAAGGCATTGTGATAAGCGTATCCCCGGTATAGTCAGGGGTTAATGGGAGTCGTCCCCATCCCCCCAGTATACGGCCAAAACCATGGACCCGGTACTTGTGGTTCGGACTGTCTCCAACCAGCCATAATGTTGTGAGAGTGACATTATGTCTAAGTCCAGCTTTGGTACATTAGAAGCAACTCTGAAACTTAACCTAAGCGTTTTTCGAAGCTACTTTTTGGCTAACTTCTTATAGGAAGGTCTAGGAGCTCTGAAAATGAACGTGCGCGTCTTTCACTCTTCCCGAGAGACTTAGAAGAATTTTGTGATATTTTTTATTAAAATGGTGTATAAGGGTATATATATAAATATATTTTATGCACTGTATATGAGCTGGCGATTTCTAAGTCTGTGGTTCCAGAGGGGGTAACCAGGCTCACTAATAAAGGTCAAGCCACTTGCCTGCCAGAATGCCCTGCTTCAGCACAGACCAGAAAGGCATTGTGATAAGCGTATCCCCGGTATAGTCAGGGGTTAATGGGAGTCGTCCCCGTCCCCCCAGTATACGGCCAGAACCATGGACCCGGTACTTGTGGTTCGGACTGTCTCCAACCAGCCATAATGTTGTGAGAGTGAAAGTATGTCTAAGTCCAGCTTTGGTACATTAGAAGCAACTCTGAAACTTAACCTAAGCGTTTTTCGAAGCTACTTTTTGGCTAACTTCTTATAGGAAGGTCTAGGAGCTCTGAAAATGAACGTGCGCGTCTTTCACTCTTTCCGAGGGACTTAGAAGAATTTTGTGATATTTTTTATTAAAATGGTGTATAAGGGTATATATATAAATATATTTTATGCACTGTATATGAGCTGGCGATTTCTAAGTCTGTGGTTCCGAGAGGGGGTAACCAGGCTCACTAATAAAGGTCAAGCCACTTGGCTGCCAGAATGCCCTGCTTCAGCACAGACCAGAAAGGCATTGTGATAAGCGTATCCCCGGTATAGTCAGGGGTTAATTGGAGTCGTCCCCGTCCCCCCAGTATACGGCCAGAACCATGGACCCGGTACTTGTGGTTCGGACCCTCTCCAACCAGCCATAATGTTGTGAGAGTGAAATTATGTCTAAGTCCAGCTTTGGTACATTAGAAGCAACTCTGAAACTTAACCTAAGCGTTTTTCGAAGCTACTTTTTAGCTAACTTCTTATAGGAAGGTCTAGGAGCTCTGAAAATGAACGTGCGCGTCTTTCACTCTTCCCGAGAGACTTAGAAGAATTTTGTGATATTTTTTATTAAAATGGTGTATAAGGGTATATATATAAATATATTTTATGCACTGTATATGAGCTGGCGATTTCTAAGTCTGTGGTTCCGAGAGGGAGTAACCAGGCTCACTAATAAAGGTCAAGCCACTTGGCTGCCAGAATGCCCTGCTTCAGCACAGACCAGAAAGGCATTGTGATAAGCGTATCCCCGGTATAGTCAGGGGTTAATGGGAGTCGTCCCCATCCCCCCAGTATACGGCCAAAACCATGGACCCGGTACTTGTGGTTCGGACTGTCTCCAACCAGCCATAATGTTGTGAGAGTGACATTATGTCTAAGTCCAGCTTTGGTACATTAGAAGCAACTCTGAAACTTAACCTAAGCGTTTTTCGAAGCTACTTTTTGGCTAACTTCTTATAGGAAGGTCTAGGAGCTCTGAAAATGAACGTGCGCGTCTTTCACTCTTCCCGAGAGACTTAGAAGAATTTTGTGATATTTTTTATTAAAATGGTGTATAAGGGTATATATATAAATATATTTTATGCACTGTATATGAGCTGGCGATTTCTAAGTCTGTGGTTCCAGAGGGGGTGACCAGGCTCACTAATAAAGGTCAAGCCACTTGCCTGCCAGAATGCCCTGCTTCAGCACAGACCAGAAAGGCATTGTGATAAGCGTATCCCCGGTATAGTCAGGGGTTAATGGGAGTCGTCCCCGTCCCCCCAGTATACGGCCAGAACCATGGACCCGGTACTTGTGGTTCGGACTGTCTCCAACCAGCCATAATGTTGTGAGAGTGAAATTATGTCTAAGTCCAGCTTTGGTACATTAGAAGCAACTCTGAAACTTAACCTAAGCGTTTTTCGAAGCTACTTTTTGGCTAACTTCTTATAGGAAGGTCTAGGAGCTCTGAAAATTAACGTGCGCGTCTTTCACTCTTCCCGAGAGACTTAGAAGAATTTTGTGATATTTTTTTATTAAAATGGTGTATAAGGGTATATATATAAATATATTTTATGCACTGTATATGAGCTGGCGATTTCTAAGTCTGTGGTTCCGAGAGGGGGTAACCAGGCTCACTAATAAAGGTCAAGCCATTTGGCTGCCAGAATGCCCTGCTTCAGCACAGACCAGAAAGGCATTGTGATAAGCGTATCCCCGGTATAGTCAGGGGTTAATGGGAGTCGTCCCCGTCCCCCCAGTATACGGCCAGAACCATGGACCCGGTACTTGTGGTTCGGACTGTCTCCAACCAGCCATAATGTTGTGAGAGTGAAATTATGTCTAAGTCCAGCTTTGGTACATTAGAAGCAACTCTGAAACTTAACCTAAGCGTTTTTCGAAGCTACTTTTTAGCTAACTTCTTATAGGAAGGTCTAGGAGCTCTGAAAATGAACGTACGCGTCTTTCTCTCTTCCCGAGGGACTTAGAAGAATTTTGTGATATTTTTTATTAAAATGGTGTATAAGGGTATATATATAAATATATTTTATGCACTGTATATGAGCTGGCGATTTCTAAGTCTGTGGTTCCGAGAGGGGGTAACCAGGCTCACTAATAAAGGTCAAGCCACTTGCCTGCCAGAATGCCCTGCTTCAGCACAGACCAGAAAGGCATTGTGATAAGCGTATCCCCGGTATAGTCAGGGGTTAATGGGAGTCGTCCCCGTCCCCCCAGTATACGGCCAGAACCATGGACCCGGTACTTGTGGTTCGGACTGTCTCCAACCAGCCATAATGTTGTGAGAGTGAAATTATGTCTAAGTCCAGCTTTGGTACATTAGAAGCAACTCTGAAACTTAACCTAAGCGTTTTTCGAAGCTACTTTTTAGCTAACTTCTTATAGGAAGGTCTAGGAGCTCTGAAAATGAACGTGCGCGTCTTTCACTCTTCCCGAGAGACTTAGAAGAATTTTGAGATATTTTTTATTAAAATGGTGTATAAGGGTATATATATAAATATATTTTATGCACTGTATATGAGCTGGCGATTTCTAAGTCTGTGGTTCCGAGAGGGGGTAACCAGGCTCACTAATAAAGGTCAAGCCATTTGGCTGCCAGAATGCCCTGCTTCAGCACAGACCAGAAAGGCATTGTGATAAGCGTATCCCCGGTATAGTCAGGGGTTAATGGGAGTCGTCCCCGTCCCCCCAGTATACGGCCAGAACCATGGACCCGGTACTTGTGGTTCGGACTGTCTCCAACCAGCCATAATGTTGTGAGAGTGAAATTATGTCTAAGTCCAGCTTTGGTACATTAGAAGCAACTCTGAAACTTAACCTAAGCGTTTTTCGAAGCTACTTTTTAGCTAACTTCTTATAGGAAGGTCTAGGAGCTCTGAAAATGAACGTACGCGTCTTTCTCTCTTCCCGAGGGACTTAGAAGAATTTTGTGATATTTTTTATTAAAATGGTGTATAAGGGTATATATATAAATATATTTTATGCACTGTATATGAGCTGGCGATTTCTAAGTCTGTGGTTCCGAGAGGGGGTAACCAGGCTCACTAATAAAGGTCAAGCCACTTGCCTGCCAGAATGCCCTGCTTCAGCACAGACCAGAAAGGCATTGTGATAAGCGTATCCCCGGTATAGTCAGGGGTTAATGGGAGTCGTCCCCGTCCCCCCAGTATACGGCCAGAACCATGGACCCGGTACTTGTGGTTCGGACTGTCTCCAACCAGCCATAATGTTGTGAGAGTGAAATTATGTCTAAGTCCAGCTTTGGTACATTAGAAGCAACTCTGAAACTTAACCTAAGCGTTTTTCGAAGCTACTTTTTAGCTAACTTCTTATAGAAAGGTCTAGGAGCTCTGAAAATGAACGTGCGCGTCTTTCACTCTTCCCGAGAGACTTAGAAGAATTTTGAGATATTTTTTATTAAAATGGTGTATAAGGGTATATATATAAATATATTTTATGCACTGTATATGAGCTGGCGATTTCTAAGTCTGTGGTTCCGAGAGGGGGTAACCAGGCTCACTAATAAAGGTCAAGCCACTTGGCTGCCAGAATGCCCTGCTTCAGCACAGACCAGAAAGGCATTGTGATAAGCGTATCCCCGGTATAGTCAGGGGTTAATGGGAGTCGTCCCCGTCCCCCCAGTATACGGCCAGAACCATGGACCCGGTACTTGTGGTTCGGACTGTCTCCAACCAGCCATAATGTTGTGAGAGTGACATTATGTCTACGTCCAGCTTTGGTACATTAGAAGCAACTCTGAAACTTAACCTAAGCGTTTTTCGAAGCTACTTTTTGGCTAACTTCTTATAGGAAGGTCTAGGAGCTCTAAAAATGAACGTGCGCGTCTTTCACTCTTCCCGAGGGACTTAGAAGAATTTTGTGATATTTTTTATTAAAATGGTGTATAAGGGTATATATATAAATATATTTTATGCACTGTATATGAGCTGGCGATTTCTAAGTCTGTGGTTCCAGAGGGGGTAACCAGGCTCACTAATAAAGGTCAAGCCACTTGCCTGCCAGAATGCCCTGCTTCAGCACAGACCAGAAAGGCATTGTGATAAGCGTATCCCTGGTATAGTCAGGGGTTAATGGGAGTCGTCCCCGTCCCCCCAGTATACGGCCAGAACCATGGACCCGGTACTTGTGGTTCGGACTGTCTCCAACCAGCCATAATGTTGTGAGAGTGAAATTATGTCTAAGTCCAGCTTTGGTACATTAGAAGCAACTCTGAAACTTAACCTAAGCGTTTTTCGAAGCTACTTTTTAGCTAACTTCTTATAGGAAGGTCTAGGAGCTCTGAAAATGAACGTGCGCGTCTTTCACTCTTCCCGAGAGACTTAGAAGAATTTTGAGATATTTTTTATTAAAATGGTGTATAAGGGTATATATATAAATATATTTTATGCACTGTATATGAGCTGGCGATTTCTAAGTCTGTGGTTCCGAGAGGGGGTAACCAGGCTCACTAATAAAGGTCAAGCCATTTGGCTGCCAGAATGCCCTGCTTCAGCACAGACCAGAAAGGCATTGTGATAAGCGTATCCCCGGTATAGTCAGGGGTTAATGGGAGTCGTCCCCGTCCCCCCAGTATACGGCCAGAACCATGGACCCGGTACTTGTGGTTCGGACTGTCTCCAACCAGCCATAATGTTGTGAGAGTGAAATTATGTCTAAGTCCAGCTTTGGTACATTAGAAGCAACTCTGAAACTTAACCTAAGCGTTTTTCGAAGCTACTTTTTAGCTAACTTCTTATAGGAAGGTCTAGGAGCTCTGAAAATGAACGTACGCGTCTTTCTCTCTTCCCGAGGGACTTAGAAGAATTTTGTGATATTTTTTATTAAAATGGTGTATAAGGGTATATATATAAATATATTTTATGCACTGTATATGAGCTGGCGATTTCTAAGTCTGTGGTTCCGAGAGGGGGTAACCAGGCTCACTAATAAAGGTCAAGCCACTTGCCTGCCAGAATGCCCTGCTTCAGCACAGACCAGAAAGGCATTGTGATAAGCGTATCCCCGGTATAGTCAGGGGTTAATGGGAGTCGTCCCCGTCCCCCCAGTATACGGCCAGAACCATGGACCCGGTACTTGTGGTTCGGACTGTCTCCAACCAGCCATAATGTTGTGAGAGTGAAATTATGTCTAAGTCCAGCTTTGGTACATTAGAAGCAACTCTGAAACTTAACCTAAGCGTTTTTCGAAGCTACTTTTTAGCTAACTTCTTATAGAAAGGTCTAGGAGCTCTGAAAATGAACGTGCGCGTCTTTCACTCTTCCCGAGAGACTTAGAAGAATTTTGAGATATTTTTTATTAAAATGGTGTATAAGGGTATATATATAAATATATTTTATGCACTGTATATGAACACACTATTCTACCGTCAAGAGGAGAGAATTCATCAAGTTTAATAAGCACAAACACTGTATAAGTCGAATTTCAGCATTTTTGTGTGACCGGGAAAACCACAGTCACGAGACGAGCTGCAGTTCCATAGAAATTTCAGTTTTACCGCTGAACTAAAAATGGGTAGAAAGTACTTTTTCTCCCTTCCTGTTAATGCCACAGACTTCCCCTTTACAGTGCACACTTTGTCTAATCCTCCCCGCTTCAGCCCAGAAATATTGAGCTTCAGATGTGTTGTTAACGTTGAGTAAAAAAGTTGCTCGCAGCTGTTCTAGGAACACATTCTGAAATCGCGTATATCTTTGCTTCTACACATAGCAATGTATTGTGCTTTGCTTTACACACTATTCTACCGTCAAGAGGAGAGATTTCATCAAGTTTAATAAGCACAAACACTGTATAAGTCGAATTTCAGCATTTTTGTGTGACCGGGAAAACCACAGTCACGAGCCGAGCTGCAGTTCCATAGAAATTTCAGTTTTACCGCTGAACTAAAAATGGGGAGAAAGTACCTTTTCTCCCTTCCTGTTAATGCCACAGACTTCCCCTTTACAGTGCACACTTTGTCTAATCCTCCCCGCTTCAGCCCAGAAATATTGAGCTTCAGATGTGTTGTTAACGTTGAGTAAAAAAGTTGCTCGCAGCTGTTCTAGGAACACATTCTGAAATCGCGTATATCTTTGCTTCTACACATAGCAATGTATTGTGCTTTGCTTTACACACTATTCTACCGTCAAGAGGAGAGAATTCATCAAGTTTAATAAGCACAAACACTGTATAAGTCGAATTTCAGCATTTTTGTGTGACCGGGAAAACCACAGTCACAAGCCGAGCTGCAGTTCCATAGAAATTTCAGTTTTACCGCTGAACTAAAAATGGGTAGAAAGTACTTTTTCTCCCTTCCTGTTAATGCCACAGACTTCCCCTTTACAGTGCACACTTTGTCTAAACCTCCCCGCTTCAGCCCAGAAATATTGAGCTTCAGATGTGTTGTTAACGTTGAGTAAAAAAGTTGCTCGCAGCTGTTCTAGGAACACATTCTGAAATCGCGTATATCTTTGCTTCTACACATAGCAATGTATTGTGCTTTGCTTTACACACTATTCTACCGTCAAGAGGAGAGAATTCATCAAGTTTAATAAGCACAAACACTGTATAAGTCGAATTTCAGCATTTTTGTGTGACCGGGAAAACCACAGTCACAAGCCGAGCTGCAGTTCCATAGAAATTTCAGTTTTACCGCTGAACTAAAAATGGGTAGAAAGTACTTTTTCTCCCTTCCTGTTAATGCCACAGACTTCCCCTTTACAGTGCACACTTTGTCTAATCCTCCCCGCTTCAGCCCAGAAATATTGAGCTTCAGATGTGTTGTTAACGTTGAGTAAAAAAGTTGCTCGCAGCTGTTCTAGGAACACATTCTGAAATCGCGTATATCTTTGCTTCTACACATAGCAATGTATTGTGCTTTGCTTTACACACTATTCTACCGTCAAGAGGAGAGAATTCATCAAGTTTAATAAGCACAAACACTGTATAAGTCGAATTTCAGCATTTTTGTGTGACCGGGAAAACCACAGTCACGAGCCGAGCTGCAGTTCCATAGAAATTTCAGTTTTACCGCTGAACTAAAAATGGGTAGAAAGTACCTTTGCTCCCTTCCTGTTAATGCCACAGACTTCCCCTTTACAGTGCACACTTTGTCTAATCCTCCCCGCTTCAGCCCAGAAATATTAAGCTTCAGATGTGTTGTTAACGTTGAGTAAAAAAGTTGCTCGCAGCTGTTCTAGGAACACATTCTGAAATCGCGTATATCTTTGCTTCTACACATAGCAATGTATTGTGCTTTGCTTTACACACTATTCTACCGTCAAGAGGAGAGAATTCATCAAGTTTAATAAGCACAAACACTGTATAAGTCGAATTTCAGCATTTTTGTGTGACCGGGAAAACCACAGTCACAAGCCGAGCTGCAGTTCCATAGAAACTTCAGTTTTACCGCTGAACCTAAAAATGGGTAGAAAGTACTTTTTCTCCCTTCCTGTTAATGCCACAGACTTCCCCTTTACAGTGCACACTTTGTCTAATCCTCCCCGCTTCAGCCCAGAAATATTAAGCTTCAGATGTGTTGTTAACGTTGAGTAAAAAAGTTGCTCGCAGCTGTTCTAGGAACACATTCTGAAATCGCGTATATCTTTGCTTCTACACATAGCAATGTATTGTGCTTTGCTTTACACACTATTCTACCGTCAAGAGGAGAGAATTCATCACGTTTAATAAGCACAAACACTGTATAAGTCGAATTTCAGCATTTTTGTGTGACCGGGAAAACCACAGTCACGAGCCGAGCTGCAGTTCCATAGAAATTTCAGTTTTACCGCTGAACTAAAAATGGGTAGAAAGTACTTTTTCTCCCTTCCTGTTAATGCCACAGACTTCCCCATTACAGTGCACACTTTGTCTAATCCTCCCCGCTTCAGCCCAGAAATATTGAGCTTCAGATGTGTTGTTAATGTTGAGTAAAAAAGTTGCTCGCAGCTGTTCTAGGAACACATTCTGAAATCGCGTATATCTTTGCTTCTACACATAGCAATGTATTGTGCTTTGCTTTACACACTATTCTACCGTCAAGAGGAGAGAATTCATCAAGTTTAATAAGTACAAACACTGTATAAGTCGAATTTCAGCATTTTTGTGTGACCGGGAAAACCACAGTCACAAGCCGAGCTGCAGTTCCATAGAAACTTCAGTTTTACCGCTGAACCTAAAAATGGGTAGAAAGTACTTTTTCTCCCTTCCTGTTAATGCCACAGACTTCCCCTTTACAGTGCACACTTTGTCTAATCCTCCCCGCTTCAGCCCAGAAATATTGAGCTTCAGATGTGTTGTTAACGTTGAGTAAAAAAGTTGCTCGCAGCTGTTCTAGGAACACATTCTGAAATCGCGTATATCTTTGCTTCTACACATAGCAATGTATTGTGCTTTGCTTTACACACTATTCTACCGTCAAGAGGAGAGAATTCATCAAGTTTAATAAGCACAAACACTGTATAAGTCGAATTTCAGCATTTTTGTGTGACCGGGAAAACCACAGTCACAAGCCGAGCTGCAGTTCCATAGAAATTTCAGTTTTACCGCTGAACTAAAAATGGGTAGAAAGTACTTTTTCTCCCTTCCTGTTAATGCCACAGACTTCCCCTTTACAGTGCACACTTTGTCTAATCCTCCCCGCTTCAGCCCAGAAATATTGAGCTTCAGATGTGTTGTTAACGTTGAGTAAAAAAGTTGCTCGCAGCTGTTCTAAGAACACATTCTGAAATCGCGTATATCTTTGCTTCTACACATAGCAATGTATTGTGCTTTGCTTTACACACTATTCTACCGTCAAGAGGAGAGAATTCATCAAGTTTAATAAGCACAAACACTGTATAAGTCGAATTTCAGCATTTTTGTGTGACCGGGAAAACCACAGTCACGAGCCGAGCTGCAGTTCCATAGAAATTTCAGTTTTACCGCTGAACTAAAAATGGGTAGAAAGTACTTTTTCTCCCTTCCTGTTAATGCCACAGACTTCCCCTTTACAGTGCACACTTTGTCTAATCCTCCCCGCTTCAGCCCAGAAATATTGAGCTTCAGATGTGTTGTTAACGTTGAGTAAAAAAGTTGCTCGCAGCTGTTCTAGGAACACATTCTGAAATCGCGTATATCTTTGCTTCTACACATAGCAATGTATTGTGCTTTGCTTTACACACTATTCTACCGTCAAGAGGAGAGAATTCATCAAGTTTAATAAGCACAAACACTGTATAAGTCAAATTTCAGCATTTTTGTGTGACCGGGAAAACCACAGTCACAAGACGAGCTGCAGTTCCATAGAAATTTCAGTTTTACCGCGGAACTAAAAATGGGTAGAAAGTACTTTTTCTCCCTTCCTGTTAATGCCACAGACTTCCCCTTTACAGTGCACACTTTGTCTAATCCTCCCCGCTTCAGCCCAGAAATATTGAGCTTCAGATGTGTTGTTAACGTTGAGTAAAAAAGTTGCTCGCAGAAAAAAGTTGCTCGCAGCTGTTCTAGAAACACATTCTGAAATCGCGTATATCTTTGCTTCTACACATAGCAATGTATTGTGCTTTGCTTTACACACTATTCTACCGTCAAGAGGAGAGAATTCATCAAGTTTAATAAGCACAAACACTGTATAAGTCGAATTTCAGCATTTTTGTGTGACCGGGAAAACCACAGTCACGAGCCGAGCTGCAGTTCCATAGAAATTTCAGTTTTACCGCTGAACTAAAAATGGGTAGAAAGTACTTTTTCTCCCTTCCTGTTAATGCCACAGACTTCCCCATTACAGTGCACACTTTGTCTAATCCTCCCCGCTTCAGCCCAGAAATATTGAGCTTCAGATGTGTTGTTAACGTTGAGTAAAAAAGTTGCTCGCAGCTGTTCTAGGAACACATTCTGAAATCGCGTATATCTTTGCTTCTACACATAGCTATGTATTGTGCTTTGCTTTACACACTATTCTACCGTCAAGAGGAGAGAATTCATCAAGTTTAATAAGCACAAACACTGTACAAGTCCAATTTCAGCATTTTTGTGTGACCGGGAAAACCACAGTCACAAGCCGAGCTGCAGTTCCATAGAAATTTCAGTTTTACCGCTGAACCTAAAAATGGGTAGAAAGTACCTTTTCTCCCTTCCTGTTAATGCCACAGACTTCCCCTTTACAGTGCACACTTTGTCTAATCCTCCCCGCTTCAGCCCAGAAATATTGAGCTTCAGATGTGTTGTTAACGTTGAGTAAAAAAGTTGCTCGCAGCTGTTCTAGGAACACATTCTGAAATCGCGTATATCTTTGCTTCTACACATAGCAATGTATTGTGCTTTGCTTTACACACTATTCTACCGTCAAGAGGAGAGAATTCATCAAGTTTAATAAGCACAAACACTGTATAAGTCGAATTTCAGCATTTTTGTGTGACCGGGAAAACCACAGTCACGAGCCGAGCTGCAGTTCCATAGAAATTTCAGTTTTACCGCTGAACTAAAAATGGGTAGAAAGTACTTTTTCTCCCTTCCTGTTAATGCCACAGACTTCCCCTTTACAGTGCACACTTTGTCTAATCCTCCCCGCTTCAGCCCAGAAATATTGAGCTTCAGATGTGTTGTTAACGTTGAGTAAAAAAGTTGCTCGCAGCTGTTCTAGGAACACATTCTGAAATCGCGTATATCTTTGCTTCTACACATAGCAATGTATTGTGCTTTGCTTTACACACTATTCTACCGTCAAGAGGAGAGAATTCATCAAGTTTAATAAGCACAAACACTGTATAAGTCAAATTTCAGCATTTTTGTGTGACCGGGAAAACCACAGTCACAAGACGAGCTGCAGTTCCATAGAAATTTCAGTTTTACCGCGGAACTAAAAATGGGTAGAAAGTACTTTTTCTCCCTTCCTGTTAATGCCACAGACTTCCCCTTTACAGTGCACACTTTGTCTAATCCTCCCCGCTTCAGCCCAGAAATATTGAGCTTCAGATGTGTTGTTAACGTTGAGTAAAAAAGTTGCTCGCAGCTGTTCTAGAAACACATTCTGAAATCGCGTATATCTTTGCTTCTACACATAGCAATGTATTGTGCTTTGCTTTACACACTATTCTACCGTCAAGAGGAGAGAATTCATCAAGTTTAATAAGCACAAACACTGTATAAGTCGAATTTCAGCATTTTTGTGTGACCGGGAAAACCACAGTCACGAGCCGAGCTGCAGTTCCATAGAAATTTCAGTTTTACCGCTGAACTAAAAATGGGTAGAAAGTACTTTTTCTCCCTTCCTGTTAATGCCACAGACTTCCCCATTACAGTGCACACTTTGTCTAATCCTCCCCGCTTCAGCCCAGAAATATTGAGCTTCAGATGTGTTGTTAACGTTGAGTAAAAAAGTTGCTCGCAGCTGTTCTAGGAACACATTCTGAAATCGCGTATATCTTTGCTTCTACACATAGCTATGTATTGTGCTTTGCTTTACACACTATTCTACCGTCAAGAGGAGAGAATTCATCAAGTTTAATAAGCACAAACACTGTACAAGTCCAATTTCAGCATTTTTGTGTGACCGGGAAAACCACAGTCACAAGCCGAGCTGCAGTTCCATAGAAATTTCAGTTTTACCGCTGAACCTAAAAATGGGTAGAAAGTACCTTTTCTCCCTTCCTGTTAATGCCACAGACTTCCCCTTTACAGTGCACACTTTGTCTAATCCTCCCCGCTTCAGCCCAGAAATATTGAGCTTCAGATGTGTTGTTAACGTTGAGTAAAAAAGTTGCTCGCAGCTGTTCTAGGAACACATTCTGAAATCGCGTATATCTTTGCTTCTACACATAGCAATGTATTGTGCTTTGCTTTACACACTATTCTACCGTCAAGAGGAGAGAATTCATCAAGTTTAATAAGCACAAACACTGTATAAGTCGAATTTCAGCATTTTTGTGTGACCGGGAAAACCACAGTCACAAGCCGAGCTGCAGTTCCATAGAAACTTCAGTTTTACCGCTAAACCTAAAAATGGGTAGAAAGTACTTTTTCTCCCTTCCTGTTAATGCCACAGACTTCCCCTTTACAGTGCACACTTTGTCTAATCCTCCCCGCTTCAGCCCAGAAATATTGAGCTTCAGATGTGTTGTTAACGTTGAGTAAAAAAGTTGCTCGCAGCTGTTCTAGGAACACATTCTGAAATCGCGTATATCTTTGCTTCTACACATAGCAATGTATTGTGCTTTGCTTTACACACTATTCTACCGTCAAGAGGAGAGAATTCATCAAGTTTAATAAGCACAAACACTGTATAAGTCGAATTTCAGCATTTTTGTGTGACCGGGAAAACCACAGTCACGAGCCGAGCTGCAGTTCCATAGAAATTTCAGTTTTACCGCTGAACTAAAAATGGGTAGAAAGTACTTTTTCTCCCTTCCTGTTAATGCCACAGACTTCCCCATTACAGTGCACACTTTGTCTAATCCTCCCCGCTTCAGCCCAGAAATATTGAGCTTCAGATGTGTTGTTAACGTTGAGTAAAAAAGTTGATCGCAGCTGTTCTAGGAACACATTCTGAAATCGCGTATATCTTTGCTTCTACACATAGCAATGTATTGTGCTTTGCTTTACACACTATTCTACCGTCAAGAGGAGAGAATTCATCAAGTTTAATAAGCACAAACACTGTATAAGTCGAATTTCAGCATTTTTGTGTGACCGGGAAAACCACAGTCACGAGCCGAGCTGCAGTTCCATAGAAATTTCAGTTTTACCGCTGAACTAAAAATGGTTAGAAAGTACTTTTTCTCCCTTCCTGTTAATGCCACAGACTTCCCCTTTACAGTGCACACTTTATCTAATCCTCCCCGCTTCAGCCCAGAAATATTGAGCTTCAGATGTGTTGTTAACGTTGAGTAAAAAAGTTGCTCGCAGCTGTTCTAGGAACACATTCTGAAATCGCGTATATCTTTGCTTCTACACATAGCAATGTATTGTGCTTTGCTTTACACACTATTCTACCGTCAAGAGGAGAGAATTCATCAAGTTTAATAAGCACAAACACTGTATAAGTCGAATTTCAGCATTTTTGTGTGACCGGGAAAACCACAGTCACAAGCCGAGCTGCAGTTCCATAGAAACTTCAGTTTTACCGCTGAACCTAAAAATGGGTAGAAAGTACTTTTTCTCCCTTCCTGTTAATGCCACAGACTTCCCCTTTACAGTGCACACTTTGTCTAATCCTCCCCGCTTCAGCCCAGAAATATTGAGCTTCAGATGTGTTGTTAACGTTGAGTAAAAAAGTTGATCGCAGCTGTTCTAGGAACACATTCTGAAATCGCGTATATCTTTGCTTCTACACATAGCAATGTATTGTGCTTTGCTTTACACACTATTCTACCGTCAAGAGGAGAGAATTCATCAAGTTTAATAAGCACAAACACTGTATAAGTCGAATTTCAGCATTTTTGTGTGACCGGGAAAACCACAGTCACGAGCCGAGCTGCAGTTCCATAGAAATTTCAGTTTTACCGCTGAACTAAAAATGGTTAGAAAGTACTTTTTCTCCCTTCCTGTTAATGCCACAGACTTCCCCTTTACAGTGCACACTTTATCTAATCCTCCCCGCTTCAGCCCAGAAATATTGAGCTTCAGATGTGTTGTTAACGTTGAGTAAAAAAGTTGCTCGCAGCTGTTCTAGGAACACATTCTGAAATCGCGTATATCTTTGCTTCTACACATAGCAATGTATTGTGCTTTGCTTTACACACTATTCTACCGTCAAGAGGAGAGAATTCATCAAGTTTAATAAGCACAAACACTGTATAAGTCGAATTTCAGCATTTTTGTGTGACCGGGAAAACCACAGTCACAAGCCGAGCTGCAGTTCCATAGAAACTTCAGTTTTACCGCTGAACCTAAAAATGGGTAGAAAGTACTTTTTCTCCCTTCCTGTTAATGCCACAGACTTCCCCTTTACAGTGCACACTTTGTCTAATCCTCCCCGCTTCAGCCCAGAAATATTGAGCTTCAGATGTGTTGTTAACGTTGAGTAAAAAAGTTGCTCGCAGCTGTTCTAGGAACACATTCTGAAATCGCGTATATCTTTGCTTCTACACATAGCAATGTATTGTGCTTTGCTTTACACACTATTCTACCGTCAAGAGGAGAGAATTCATCAAGTTTAATAAGCACAAACACTGTATAAGTCGAATTTCAGCATTTTTGTGTGACCGGGAAAACCACAGTCACAAGCCGAGCTGCAGTTCCATAGAAATTTCAGTTTTACCGCTGAACTAAAAATGGGTAGAAAGTACTTTTTCTCCCTTCCTGTTAATGCCACAGACTTCCCCTTTACAGTGCACACTTTGTCTAATCCTCCCCGCTTCAGCCCAGAAATATTGAGCTTCAGATGTGTTGTTAACGTTGAGTAAAAAAGTTGCTCGCAGCTGTTCTAGGAACACATTCTGAAATCGCGTATATCTTTGCTTCTACACATAGCAATGTATTGTGCTTTGCTTTACACACTATTCTACCGTCAAGAGGAGAGAATTCATCAAGTTTAATAAGCACAAACACTGTATAAGTCGAATTTCAGCATTTTTGTGTGACCGGGAAAACCACAGTCACGAGACGAGCTGCAGTTCCATAGAAACTTCAGTTTTACCGCTGAACCTAAAAATGGGTAGAAAGTACTTTTTCTCCCTTCCTGTTAATGCCACAGACTTCCCCTTTACAGTGCACACTTTGTCTAATCCTCCCCGCTTCAGCCCAGAAATATTGAGCTTCAGATGTGTTGTTAACGTTGAGTAAAAAAGTTGCTCGCAGCTGTTCTAGGAACACATTCTGAAATCGCGTATATCTTTGCTTCTACACATAGCAATGTATTGTGCTTTGCTTTACACACTATTCTACCGTCAAGAGGAGAGAATTCATCAAGTTTAATAAGCACAAACACTGTATAAGTCAAATTTCAGCATTTTTGTGTGACCGGGAAAACCACAGTCACAAGACGAGCTGCAGTTCCATAGAAATTTCAGTTTTACCGCGGAACTAAAAATGGGTAGAAAGTACTTTTTCTCCCTTCCTGTTAATGCCACAGACTTCCCCTTTACAGTGCACACTTTGTCTAATCCTCCCCGCTTCAGCCCAGAAATATTGAGCTTCAGATGTGTTGTTAACGTTGAGTAAAAAAGTTGCTCGCAGCTGTTCTAGGAACACATTCTGAAATCGCGTATATCTTTGCTTCTACACATAGCAATGTATTGTACTTTGCTTTACACACTATTCTACCGTCAAGAGGAGAGAATTCATCAAGTTTAATAAGCACAAACACTGTATAAGTCGAATTTCAGAAAGAAAGAGCGCAGAGAGAAAGAAAGAGCGCAGAGAGAAAGAAAGAGCGCAGAGAGAGAGAAAGAGCGCAGAGAGAGAGAAAGAGCGCAGAGAGAGAGAAAAGAAGAGTGCAGAGAGAGAAAGAAAAAGCGCAGAGAGAGACAAAGAGCGCAGAGAGAGAGAAATAAAGAGCGCAGAGAGAGAAAGAAAGAGCGCAGAGAAAGAAAGAGCGCAGAGAGTGAGAGAGAAAGAGCGCAAAGAGAAAGAAAGAGCGCAGAGAGAGAGAGAAAGAAAGAGCGCAGAGAGAGAGAGAAAGAAAGAGCGCAGAGAGAGAGAAAGAAAGAGCGCAGAGAGAAAGAAAGAGCACATAGAGAGAGAAAGAGCGCAGAGAGAGAGAGAAAGAGCGCAGAGAGAGAGAGCGCAGACAGAGAGAGAGCGCAGACAGAGAGAGAGCGCAGAGAGAGAGAGCGCAGAGAGAGAGAAAGAAAGAGCGCAGAGAGAGAGAAAGAGCGTAGAGAAAAAAAGAGCGCAGAGAGAGAGAGAGGAAGAAAGAGCGCAGACAGAGAAAGAAAGAGCGCAGACAGAGAAAGAAAGAGCGCAGAGAGAGAGAAAGAGCGCAGATAGAGAGAAAGAGCGCAGAGAGAGAGAAAGAGCGCGCAGAGAGAGAAAGAGCGCAGAGAGAGAAAGAGCGCAGAGAGAGAAAGAGCGCAGAGAGAAAGAGCACAGAGAGAGAGAAAGAGCGCAGAGAGAGAGAAAGAGCGCAGCGAGAGAAAGAAACAGCGCAGAGAGAGAAAGAAAGAGCGCAGAGAGAGAGCGCAGAGAGAGAGAGAGAGCGCAGAGAGAGAAATAAAGAGCGCAGAGAGAGAAAGAAAGAGCGCAGAGAAAGAAAGAGCGCAGAGAGAGAAAGAAAGAGCGCAAAGAGAGAAAAAAAGAGTGCAAAGAGAGAAAAAAAGAGCGCAGAGAGAAAGAAAGAGTGCAGCGAGAAAGAAAGAGCGCAGAGAGAGAGAGCGCAGAGAGAGAGAGCGCAGAGAGAGAAAGAGAAAGAAAGAGCGCAGAAAGAGAGAGAGAAAGAGCGCAGAGAGAGAGAAAGAAAGAGCGCAGAGAGAGAAAGAAAGAGCGCAGAGAGAGAGAGCGCAGAGAGAAAGAAAGAGCGCAGAGAGAGAGAAAGAAAGTGCGCAGAGAGAGAGAAAGAGCGCAGAGAGAGAGAAAGAAAGTGCGCAGAGAGAAAGAAAGAGCGCATCGAGAAAGAGTGCAGAGAGAGAAAGAGAAAGAAAGAGCGCAGAGAGAGAAAGAGAAAGAAAGAGCGCAGAGAGAGAGAGAGAGAGCGCAGAGAGAGAGAGAGAAAGAGCGCAGAGAGAGAGAAAGAAAGAGCGCAGAGAGAGAAAGAAAGAGCGCAGAGAGAGAGAGCGCAGAGAGAAAGAAAGAGCGCAGAGAGAGAGAAAGAGCGCAGAGAGAGAGAAAGAGCGCAGAGAGAGAGAAAGAAAGTGCGCAGAGAGAAAGAAAGAGCGCAGAGAGAAAGAGCGCAGAGAGAGAAAGAGAAAGAAAGAGCGCAGAGAGAGAGAGAAAGAGCGCAAAGAGAGAAAAAAAGAGTGCAAAGAGAGAAAAAAAGAGCGCAGAGAGAAAGAAAGAGTGCAGCGAGAAAGAAAGAGCGCAGAGAGAGAGCGCAGAGAGAGAGAGCGCAGAGAGAGAAAGAGAAAGAAAGAGCGCAGAAAGAGAGAGAGAAAGAGCGCAGAGAGAGAGAAAGAAAGAGCGCAGAGAGAGAGCGCAGAGAGAGAGAGAGAGCGCAGAGAGAGAAATAAAGAGCGCAAAGAGAGAAAGAAAGAGCGCAGAGAAAGAAAGAGCGCAGAGAGAGAAAGAGCGCAGAGAGAGAGAAAGAAAGTGCGCAGAGAGAAAGAAAGAGCGCAGAGAGAGAGAAAGAGCGCAGAGAGAGAGAAAGAAAGTGCGCAGAGAGAAAGAAAGAGCGCAGAGAGAAAGAGCGCAGAGAGAGAAAGAGAAAGAAAGAGCGCAGAGAGAGAAAGAAAGAGCGCAGAGAGAGAAAGAAAGAGCGCAGAGAGAGAAAGAGCGCAGAGAGAGAAAGAGCGCAGAGAGAGAAAGAGCGCAGAGAGAGAAAGAGCACAGAGAGAGAGAAAGAGCGCAGAGAGAGAGAAAGAGCGCAGCGAGAGAAAGAAACAGCGCAGAGAGAGAAAGAAAGAGCTCAGAGAGAGAGCGCAGAGAGAGAGAGCGCAGAGAGAGAAATAAAGAGCGCAGAGAGAGAAAGAAAGAGCGCAGAGAAAGAAAGAGCGCAGAGAGAGAAAGAAAGAGCGCAAAGAGAGAAAAAAAGAGTGCAAAGAGAGAAAAAAAGAGCGCAGAGAGAAAGAAAGAGTGCAGCGAGAAAGAAAGAGCGCAGAGAGAGAGAGCGCAGAGAGAGAGCGCAGAGAGAGAAAGAGAAAGAAAGAGCGCAGAAAGAGAGAGAGAAAGAGCGCAGAGAGAGAGAAAGAAAGAGCGCAGAGAGAGAAAGAAAGAGCGCAGAGAGAGAGAGCGCAGAGAGAAAGAAAGAGCGCAGAGAGAGAGAAAGAAAGTGCGCAGAGAGAAAGAAAGAATGCAGAGAGAGAGAAAGAGCGCAGAGAGAGAGAAAGAAAGTGCGCAGAGAGAAAGAAAGAGCGCAGAGAGAAAGAGCGCAGAGAGAGAAAGAGAAAGAAAGAGCGCAGAGAGAGAAAGAGAAAGAAAGAGCGCAGAGAGAGAGAGAGAGAGCGCAGAGAGAGAGAGAGAAAGAGCGCAGAGAGAGAGAAAGAAAGAGCGCAGAGAGAGAAAGAAAGAGCGCAGAGAGAGAGAGCGCAGAGAGAAAGAAAGAGCGCAGAGAGAGAGAAAGAGCACAGAGAGAGAGAAAGAAAGTGCGCAGAGAGAAAGAAAGAGCGCAGAGAGAAAGAGCGCAGAGAGAGAAAGAGAAAGAAAGAGCGCAGAGAGAGAGAGAAAGAGTGCAGAGAGAGAGAGAGAAAGAGCGCAGAGAGAGAGAGAGAGAAAGAGCGCAGAGAAAGAGAGAAAGAGCGCAGAGAGAGAGCGCAGACAGAGAGAGAGCACAGAGAGAGAGAGCGCAGAGAGAAAGAGAGAGAGAGCGCAGAGAGAGAGAAAGAAAGAGCGCAGAGAGAAAGAAAGAGCGTAGAGAATAAAAGAGCGCAGAGAGAGAGAGAGGAAGAAAGAGCGCAGACAGAGAAAGAAAGAGCGCAGACAGAGAAAGAAAGAGCGCAGAGAGAGAGAGAGCGCAGAGAGAGAAAGAGCGCAGAGAGAGAGAAAGAGCGCAGAGAGAGAAAGAGCGCAGAGAGAGAAAGAGCGCAGAGAGAGAAAGAGCGCAGAGAGAGAAAGAGCGCAGAGAGAGAGAAAGAGCGCAGAGAAAGAGAAAGAGCGCAGAGAGAGAGAAAGAGCGCAGAGAGAGAGAAAGAGCGCAGAGAGAGAAAGAAAGAGCGCAGAGAGAGAAAGAAAGAGCGCAGAGAGAGAAAGAAAGAGCGCAGAGAGAGAGAAAGAAAGAGCGCAAAGAGAGAAAAAAAGAGTGCAAAGAGAGAAAAAAAGAGCGCAGAGAGAAAGAAAGAGTGCAGCGAGAAAGAAAGAGTGCAGAGAGAAAGAAAGAGCACAGAGAGAGAGATCGCAGAGAGAGAGAAAGAAAGTGCGCAGAGAGAGAAAGAGAGAGCGCAGAGAGAAAGAAAGAGCGCAGAGAGAAAGAGCGCAGAGAGAGAGAAAGAAAGTGCGCAGAGAGAAAGAAAGAGTGCAGAGAGAAAGAGCGCAGAGAGAGAAAGAGAAAGAAAGAGCGCAGAGAGAGAAAAAGCGCAGAGAGAGAGAGCGCAGAGAGAGAAAGAGCGCAGAGAGAGAAAGAGCGCAGAGAGAGAGAAAGAGCGCAGAGAGAGAGAAAGAGCGCAGAGAGAGAGAAAGAGTGCAGAGAGAGAAAGAAAGAGCGCAGAGAGAGAAAGAAAGAGCGCAGAGAGAGAGAAAGAAAGAGCGCAGAGAGAGAGCGCAGAGAGAGAGAGAGAGCGCAGAGAGAGAAATAAAGAGCGCAGAGAGAGAAAGAAAGAGCGCAGAGAAAGAAAGAGCGCAGAGAGAGAGAAAGAAAGAGCGCAGAGAGAGAAAGAAAGAGCGCAAAGAGAGAAAAAAAGAGCGCAAAGAGAGAAAAAAAGAGCGCAGAGAGAAAGAAAGAGCACAGAGAGAGAGAGCGCAGAGAGAGAAAGAGAAAGAAAGAGCGCAGAGAGAGAAAGAGAAAGAAAGAGCGCAGAGAGAGAGAGAGAGAGCGCAGAGAGAGAGAGAGAAAGAGCGCAGAGAGAGAGAAAGAAAGAGCGCAGAGAGAGAAAGAAAGAGCGCAGAGAGAGAGAGCGCAGAGAGAAAGAAAGAGCGCAGAGAGAGAGAAAGAGCGCAGAGAGAGAGAAAGAAAGTGCGCAGAGAGAAAGAAAGAGCGCAGAGAGAAAGAGCGCAGAGAGAGAAAGAGAAAGAAAGAGCGCAGAGAGAGAGAGAAAGAGCGCAGAGAGAGAGAGAGAAAGAGCGCAGAGAAAGAGAAAGAAAGAGCGCAGAGAGAGAGCGCAGAGAGAGAGAAAGAAAGAGTGCAGAGAGAAAAAAAGAGCGCAGAAAGAAAGAAAGAGCGCAGAGAGAGAGAAAGAAAGAGCGCAGAGTGAGAAAGAGCGCAGAGAGAGAAAGAGCGCAGAGAGAGAAAGAGCGCAGAGAGAGAAAGAGCGCAGAGAGAGAAAGAAAGAGCGCAGAGAGAGAGAAAGAAAGAGCGCAGAGAGAGAGCGCAGAGAGAGAGAGCGCAGAGAGAGAAATAAAGAGCGCAGAGAGAGAAAGAAAGAGCGCAGAGAGAGAAAGAAAGAGCGCAAAAAGAGAAAAAAAGAGCGCAAAGAGAGAAAAAAAGAGCGCAGAGAGAAAGAAAGAGCGCAGAGAGAAAGAAAGAGCGCAGAGAGAAAGAAAGAGAGCAGAGAGAAAGAGCGCAGAGAGAGAAAGAGAAAGAAAGAGCGCAGAGAGAGAAAGAGAAAGAAAGAGCGCAGAGAGAGAAAGAGAAAGAAAGAGCGCAGAAAGAGAGAAAGAGCGCAGAGAGAGAGAAAGAAAGAGCGCAGAGAGAGAAAGAGAGAGCGCAGAGAGAGAGAGCGCAGAGAGAAAGAAAGTGCGCAGAGAGAGAGAAAGAGCGCAGAGAGAGAGAAAGAGCGCAGAGAGAGAGAGCACAGAGAGAGAAAGAGAAAGAAAGAGCGCAGAGAGAGAAAGAGAAAGAAAGAGCGCAGAGAGAGAGAGAGAAAGAGCGCAGAGAGAGAGAGAGAAAGAGCGCAGATAGAGAGAAAGAGCGCAGAGAGAGAGAAAGAGCGCGCAGAGAGAGAAAGAGCGCAGAGAGAGAAAGAGCGCAGAGAGAGAAAGAGCGCAGAGAGAGAAAGAGCACAGAGAGAGAGAAAGAGCGCAGAGAGAGAGAAAGAGCGCAGCGAGAGAAAGAAACAGCGCAGAGAGAGAAAGAAAGAGCGCAGAGAGAGAAATAAAGAGCGCAAAGAGAGAAAGAAAGAGCGCAGAGAAAGAAAGAGCGCAGAGAGAGAAAGAGCGCAGAGAGAGAGAAAGAAAGTGCGCAGAGAGAAAGAAAGAGCGCAGAGAGAGAGAAAGAGCGCAGAGAGAGAGAAAGAAAGTGCGCAGAGAGAAAGAAAGAGCGCAGAGAGAAAGAGCGCAGAGAGAGAAAGAGAAAGAAAGAGCGCAGAGAGAGAAAGAAAGAGCGCAGAGAGAGAAAGAAAGAGCGCAGAGAGAGAAAGAGCGCAGAGAGAAAGAGCGCAGAGAGAGAGAAAGAAAGTGCGCAGAGAGAAAGAAAGAGCGCATCGAGAAAGAGTGCAGAGAGAGAAAGAGAAAGAAAGAGCGCAGAGAGAGAAAGAGAAAGAAAGAGCGCAGAGAGAGAGAGAGAGAGCGCAGAGAGAGAGAGAAAGAGCGCAGAGAGAGAGAAAGAAAGAGCGCAGAGAGAGAAAGAAAGAGCGCAGAGAGAGAGAGCGCAGAGAGAAAGAAAGAGCGCAGAGAGAGAGAAAGAGCGCAGAGAGAGAGAAAGAGCGCAGAGAGAGAGAAAGAAAGTGCGCAGAGAGAAAGAAAGAGCGCAGAGAGAAAGAGCGCAGAGAGAGAAAGAGAAAGAAAGAGCGCAGAGAGAGAGAGAAAGAGCGCAAAGAGAGAAAAAAAGAGTGCAAAGAGAGAAAAAAAGAGCGCAGAGAGAAAGAAAGAGTGCAGCGAGAAAGAAAGAGCGCAGAGAGAGAGCGCAGAGAGAGAGAGCGCAGAGAGAGAAAGAGAAAGAAAGAGCGCAGAAAGAGAGAGAGAAAGAGCGCAGAGAGAGAGAAAGAAAGAGCGCAGAGAGAGAGCGCAGAGAGAGAGAGAGAGCGCAGAGAGAGAAATAAAGAGCGCAAAGAGAGAAAGAAAGAGCGCAGAGAAAGAAAGAGCGCAGAGAGAGAAAGAGCGCAGAGAGAGAGAAAGAAAGTGCGCAGAGAGAAAGAAAGAGCGCAGAGAGAGAGAAAGAGCGCAGAGAGAGAGAAAGAAAGTGCGCAGAGAGAAAGAAAGAGCGCAGAGAGAAAGAGCGCAGAGAGAGAAAGAGAAAGAAAGAGCGCAGAGAGAGAAAGAAAGAGCGCAGAGAGAGAAAGAAAGAGCGCAGAGAGAGAAAGAGCGCAGAGAGAGAAAGAGCGCAGAGAGAGAAAGAGCGCAGAGAGAGAAAGAGCACAGAGAGAGAGAAAGAGCGCAGAGAGAGAGAAAGAGCGCAGCGAGAGAAAGAAACAGCGCAGAGAGAGAAAGAAAGAGCTCAGAGAGAGAGCGCAGAGAGAGAGAGCGCAGAGAGAGAAATAAAGAGCGCAGAGAGAGAAAGAAAGAGCGCAGAGAAAGAAAGAGCGCAGAGAGAGAAAGAAAGAGCGCAAAGAGAGAAAAAAAGAGTGCAAAGAGAGAAAAAAAGAGCGCAGAGAGAAAGAAAGAGTGCAGCGAGAAAGAAAGAGCGCAGAGAGAGAGAGCGCAGAGAGAGAGCGCAGAGAGAGAAAGAGAAAGAAAGAGCGCAGAAAGAGAGAGAGAAAGAGCGCAGAGAGAGAGAAAGAAAGAGCGCAGAGAGAGAAAGAAAGAGCGCAGAGAGAGAGAGCGCAGAGAGAAAGAAAGAGCGCAGAGAGAGAGAAAGAAAGTGCGCAGAGAGAAAGAAAGAATGCAGAGAGAGAGAAAGAGCGCAGAGAGAGAGAAAGAAAGTGCGCAGAGAGAAAGAAAGAGCGCAGAGAGAAAGAGCGCAGAGAGAGAAAGAGAAAGAAAGAGCGCAGAGAGAGAAAGAGAAAGAAAGAGCGCAGAGAGAGAGAGAGAGAGCGCAGAGAGAGAGAGAGAAAGAGCGCAGAGAGAGAGAAAGAAAGAGCGCAGAGAGAGAAAGAAAGAGCGCAGAGAGAGAGAGCGCAGAGAGAAAGAAAGAGCGCAGAGAGAGAGAAAGAGCGCAGAGAGAGAGAAAGAAAGTGCGCAGAGAGAAAGAAAGAGCGCAGAGAGAAAGAGCGCAGAGAGAGAAAGAGAAAGAAAGAGCGCAGAGAGAGAGAGAAAGAGTGCAGAGAGAGAGAGAGAAAGAGCGCAGAGAGAGAGAGAGAGAAAGAGCGCAGAGAAAGAGAGAAAGAGCGCAGAGAGAGAGCGCAGACAGAGAGAGAGCACAGAGAGAGAGAGCGCAGAGAGAAAGAGAGAGAGAGCGCAGAGAGAGAGAAAGAAAGAGCGCAGAGAGAAAGAAAGAGCGTAGAGAATAAAAGAGCGCAGAGAGAGAGAGAGGAAGAAAGAGCGCAGACAGAGAAAGAAAGAGCGCAGACAGAGAAAGAAAGAGCGCAGAGAGAGAGAGAGCGCAGAGAGAGAAAGAGCGCAGAGAGAGAGAAAGAGCGCAGAGAGAGAAAGAGCGCAGAGAGAGAAAGAGCGCAGAGAGAGAAAGAGCGCAGAGAGAGAAAGAGCGCAGAGAGAGAGAAAGAGCGCAGAGAAAGAGAAAGAGCGCAGAGAGAGAGAAAGAGCGCAGAGAGAGAGAAAGAGCGCAGAGAGAGAAAGAAAGAGCGCAGAGAGAGAAAGAAAGAGCGCAGAGAGAGAAAGAAAGAACGCAGAGAGAGAGAAAGAAAGAGCGCAAAGAGAGAAAAAAAGAGTGCAAAGAGAGAAAAAAAGAGCGCAGAGAGAAAGAAAGAGTGCAGCGAGAAAGAAAGAGTGCAGAGAGAAAGAAAGAGCACAGAGAGAGAGATCGCAGAGAGAGAGAAAGAAAGTGCGCAGAGAGAGAAAGAGAGAGCGCAGAGAGAAAGAAAGAGCGCAGAGAGAAAGAGCGCAGAGAGAGAGAAAGAAAGTGCGCAGAGAGAAAGAAAGAGTGCAGAGAGAAAGAGCGCAGAGAGAGAAAGAGAAAGAAAGAGCGCAGAGAGAGAAAAAGCGCAGAGAGAGAGAGCGCAGAGAGAGAAAGAGCGCAGAGAGAGAAAGAGCGCAGAGAGAGAGAAAGAGCGCAGAGAGAGAGAAAGAGCGCAGAGAGAGAGAAAGAGTGCAGAGAGAGAAAGAAAGAGCGCAGAGAGAGAAAGAAAGAGCGCAGAGAGAGAGAAAGAAAGAGCGCAGAGAGAGAGCGCAGAGAGAGAGAGAGAGCGCAGAGAGAGAAATAAAGAGCGCAGAGAGAGAAAGAAAGAGCGCAGAGAAAGAAAGAGCGCAGAGAGAGAGAAAGAAAGAGCGCAGAGAGAGAAAGAAAGAGCGCAAAGAGAGAAAAAAAGAGCGCAAAGAGAGAAAAAAAGAGCGCAGAGAGAAAGAAAGAGCACAGAGAGAGAGAGCGCAGAGAGAGAAAGAGAAAGAAAGAGCGCCGAGAGAGAAAGAGAAAGAAAGAGCGCAGAGAGAGAGAGAGAGAGCGCAGAGAGAGAGAAAGAAAGAGCGCAGAGAGAGAAAGAAAGAGCGCAGAGAGAGAGAGCGCAGAGAGAAAGAAAGAGCGCAGAGAGAGAGAAAGAGCGCAGAGAGAGAGAAAGAAAGTGCGCAGAGAGAAAGAAAGAGCGCAGAGAGAAAGAGCGCAGAGAGAGAAAGAGAAAGAAAGAGCGCAGAGAGAGAGAGAAAGAGCGCAGAGAGAGAGAGAGAAAGAGCGCAGAGAAAGAGAAAGAAAGAGCGCAGAGAGAGAGCGCAGAGAGAGAGAAAGAAAGAGTGCAGAGAGAAAAAAAGAGCGCAGAAAGAAAGAAAGAGCGCAGAGAGAGAGAAAGAAAGAGCGCAGAGTGAGAAAGAGCGCAGAGAGAGAAAGAGCGCAGAGAGAGAAAGAGCGCAGAGAGAGAAAGAGCGCAGAGAGAGAAAGAAAGAGCGCAGAGAGAGAGAAAGAAAGAGCGCAGAGAGAGAAAGAAAGAGCGCAGAGAGAGAAAGAAAGAGCGCAAAAAGAGAAAAAAAGAGCGCAAAGAGAGAAAAAAAGAGCGCAGAGAGAAAGAAAGAGCGCAGAGAGAAAGAAAGAGCGCAGAGAGAAAGAAAGAGAGCAGAGAGAAAGAGCGCAGAGAGAGAAAGAGAAAGAAAGAGCGCAGAGAGAGAAAGAGAAAGAAAGAGCGCAGAGAGAGAAAGAGAAAGAAAGAGCGCAGAAAGAGAGAAAGAGCGCAGAGAGAGAGAAAGAAAGAGCGCAGAGAGAGAAAGAGAGAGCGCAGAGAGAGAGAGCGCAGAGAGAAAGAAAGTGCGCAGAGAGAGAGAAAGAGCGCAGAGAGAGAGAAAGAGCGCAGAGAGAGAGAGCACAGAGAGAGAAAGAGAAAGAAAGAGCGCAGAGAGAGAAAGAGAAAGAAAGAGCGCAGAGAGAGAGAGAGAAAGAGCGCAGAGAGAGAGAGAGAAAGAGCGCAGATAGAGAGAAAGAGCGCAGAGAGAGAGAAAGAGCGCGCAGAGAGAGAAAGAGCGCAGAGAGAGAAAGAGCGCAGAGAGAGAAAGAGCGCAGAGAGAGAAAGAGCACAGAGAGAGAGAAAGAGCGCAGAGAGAGAGAAAGAGCGCAGCGAGAGAAAGAAACAGCGCAGAGAGAGAAAGAAAGAGCGCAGAGAGAGAAATAAAGAGCGCAAAGAGAGAAAGAAAGAGCGCAGAGAAAGAAAGAGCGCAGAGAGAGAAAGAGCGCAGAGAGAGAGAAAGAAAGTGCGCAGAGAGAAAGAAAGAGCGCAGAGAGAGAGAAAGAGCGCAGAGAGAGAGAAAGAAAGTGCGCAGAGAGAAAGAAAGAGCGCAGAGAGAAAGAGCGCAGAGAGAGAAAGAGAAAGAAAGAGCGCAGAGAGAGAAAGAAAGAGCGCAGAGAGAGAAAGAAAGAGCGCAGAGAGAGAAAGAGCGCAGAGAGAAAGAGCGCAGAGAGAGAGAAAGAAAGTGCGCAGAGAGAAAGAAAGAGCGCATCGAGAAAGAGTGCAGAGAGAGAAAGAGAAAGAAAGAGCGCAGAGAGAGAAAGAGAAAGAAAGAGCGCAGAGAGAGAGAGAGAGAGCGCAGAGAGAGAGAGAGAAAGAGCGCAGAGAGAGAGAAAGAAAGAGCGCAGAGAGAGAAAGAAAGAGCGCAGAGAGAGAGAGCGCAGAGAGAAAGAAAGAGCGCAGAGAGAGAGAAAGAGCGCAGAGAGAGAGAAAGAGCGCAGAGAGAGAGAAAGAAAGTGCGCAGAGAGAAAGAAAGAGCGCAGAGAGAAAGAGCGCAGAGAGAGAAAGAGAAAGAAAGAGCGCAGAGAGAGAGAGAAAGAGCGCAAAGAGAGAAAAAAAGAGTGCAAAGAGAGAAAAAAAGAGCGCAGAGAGAAAGAAAGAGTGCAGCGAGAAAGAAAGAGCGCAGAGAGAGAGCGCAGAGAGAGAGAGCGCAGAGAGAGAAAGAGAAAGAAAGAGCGCAGAAAGAGAGAGAGAAAGAGCGCAGAGAGAGAGAAAGAAAGAGCGCAGAGAGAGAGCGCAGAGAGAGAGAGAGAGCGCAGAGAGAGAAATAAAGAGCGCAAAGAGAGAAAGAAAGAGCGCAGAGAAAGAAAGAGCGCAGAGAGAGAAAGAGCGCAGAGAGAGAGAAAGAAAGTGCGCAGAGAGAAAGAAAGAGCGCAGAGAGAGAGAAAGAGCGCAGAGAGAGAGAAAGAAAGTGCGCAGAGAGAAAGAAAGAGCGCAGAGAGAAAGAGCGCAGAGAGAGAAAGAGAAAGAAAGAGCGCAGAGAGAGAAAGAAAGAGCGCAGAGAGAGAAAGAAAGAGCGCAGAGAGAGAAAGAGCGCAGAGAGAGAAAGAGCGCAGAGAGAGAAAGAGCGCAGAGAGAGAAAGAGCACAGAGAGAGAGAAAGAGCGCAGAGAGAGAGAAAGAGCGCAGCGAGAGAAAGAAACAGCGCAGAGAGAGAAAGAAAGAGCTCAGAGAGAGAGCGCAGAGAGAGAGAGCGCAGAGAGAGAAATAAAGAGCGCAGAGAGAGAAAGAAAGAGCGCAGAGAAAGAAAGAGCGCAGAGAGAGAAAGAAAGAGCGCAAAGAGAGAAAAAAAGAGTGCAAAGAGAGAAAAAAAGAGCGCAGAGAGAAAGAAAGAGTGCAGCGAGAAAGAAAGAGCGCAGAGAGAGAGAGCGCAGAGAGAGAGCGCAGAGAGAGAAAGAGAAAGAAAGAGCGCAGAAAGAGAGAGAGAAAGAGCGCAGAGAGAGAGAAAGAAAGAGCGCAGAGAGAGAAAGAAAGAGCGCAGAGAGAGAGAGCGCAGAGAGAAAGAAAGAGCGCAGAGAGAGAGAAAGAAAGTGCGCAGAGAGAAAGAAAGAATGCAGAGAGAGAGAAAGAGCGCAGAGAGAGAGAAAGAAAGTGCGCAGAGAGAAAGAAAGAGCGCAGAGAGAAAGAGCGCAGAGAGAGAAAGAGAAAGAAAGAGCGCAGAGAGAGAAAGAGAAAGAAAGAGCGCAGAGAGAGAGAGAGAGAGCGCAGAGAGAGAGAGAGAAAGAGCGCAGAGAGAGAGAAAGAAAGAGCGCAGAGAGAGAAAGAAAGAGCGCAGAGAGAGAGAGCGCAGAGAGAAAGAAAGAGCGCAGAGAGAGAGAAAGAGCGCAGAGAGAGAGAAAGAAAGTGCGCAGAGAGAAAGAAAGAGCGCAGAGAGAAAGAGCGCAGAGAGAGAAAGAGAAAGAAAGAGCGCAGAGAGAGAGAGAAAGAGTGCAGAGAGAGAGAGAGAAAGAGCGCAGAGAGAGAGAGAGAGAAAGAGCGCAGAGAAAGAGAGAAAGAGCGCAGAGAGAGAGCGCAGACAGAGAGAGAGCACAGAGAGAGAGAGCGCAGAGAGAAAGAGAGAGAGAGCGCAGAGAGAGAGAAAGAAAGAGCGCAGAGAGAAAGAAAGAGCGTAGAGAATAAAAGAGCGCAGAGAGAGAGAGAGGAAGAAAGAGCGCAGACAGAGAAAGAAAGAGCGCAGACAGAGAAAGAAAGAGCGCAGAGAGAGAGAGAGCGCAGAGAGAGAAAGAGCGCAGAGAGAGAGAAAGAGCGCAGAGAGAGAAAGAGCGCAGAGAGAGAAAGAGCGCAGAGAGAGAAAGAGCGCAGAGAGAGAAAGAGCGCAGAGAGAGAGAAAGAGCGCAGAGAAAGAGAAAGAGCGCAGAGAGAGAGAAAGAGCGCAGAGAGAGAGAAAGAGCGCAGAGAGAGAAAGAAAGAGCTCAGAGAGAGAAAGAAAGAGCGCAGAGAGAGAAAGAAAGAGCGCAGAGAGAGAGAAAGAAAGAGCGCAAAGAGAGAAAAAAAGAGTGCAAAGAGAGAAAAAAAGAGCGCAGAGAGAAAGAAAGAGTGCAGCGAGAAAGAAAGAGTGCAGAGAGAAAGAAAGAGCACAGAGAGAGAGATCGCAGAGAGAGAGAAAGAAAGTGCGCAGAGAGAGAAAGAGAGAGCGCAGAGAGAAAGAAAGAGCGCAGAGAGAAAGAGCGCAGAGAGAGAGAAAGAAAGTGCGCAGAGAGAAAGAAAGAGTGCAGAGAGAAAGAGCGCAGAGAGAGAAAGAGAAAGAAAGAGCGCAGAGAGAGAAAAAGCGCAGAGAGAGAGAGCACAGAGAGAGAAAGAGCGCAGAGAGAGAAAGAGCGCAGAGAGAGAGAAAGAGCGCAGAGAGAGAGAAAGAGCGCAGAGAGAGAGAAAGAGTGCAGAGAGAGAAAGAAAGAGCGCAGAGAGAGAAAGAAAGAGCGCAGAGAGAGAGAAAGAAAGAGCGCAGAGAGAGAGCGCAGAGAGAGAGAGAGAGCGCAGAGAGAGAAATAAAGAGCGCAGAGAGAGAAAGAAAGAGCGCAGAGAAAGAAAGAGCGCAGAGAGAGAGAAAGAAAGAGCGCAGAGAGAGAAAGAAAGAGCGCAAAGAGAGAAAAAAAGAGCGCAAAGAGAGAAAAAAAGAGCGCAGAGAGAAAGAAAGAGCACAGAGAGAGAGAGCGCAGAGAGAGAAAGAGAAAGAAAGAGCGCCGAGAGAGAAAGAGAAAGAAAGAGCGCAGAGAGAGAGAGAGAGAGCGCAGAGAGAGAGAAAGAAAGAGCGCAGAGAGAGAAAGAAAGAGCGCAGAGAGAGAGAGCGCAGAGAGAAAGAAAGAGCGCAGAGAGAGAGAAAGAGCGCAGAGAGAGAGAAAGAAAGTGCGCAGAGAGAAAGAAAGAGCGCAGAGAGAAAGAGCGCAGAGAGAGAAAGAGAAAGAAAGAGCGCAGAGAGAGAGAGAAAGAGCGCAGAGAGAGAGAGAGAAAGAGCGCAGAGAAAGAGAAAGAAAGAGCGCAGAGAGAGAGCGCAGAGAGAGAGAAAGAAAGAGTGCAGAGAGAAAAAAAGAGCGCAGAAAGAAAGAAAGAGCGCAGAGAGAGAGAAAGAAAGAGCGCAGAGTGAGAAAGAGCGCAGAAAGAGAAAGAGCGCAGAGAGAGAAAGAGCGCAGAGAGAGAAAGAGCGCAGAGAGAGAAAGAAAGAGCGCAGAGAGAGAGAAAGAAAGAGCGCAGAGAGAGAGCGCAGAGAGAGAGAGCGCAGAGAGAGAAATAAAGAGCGCAGAGAGAGAAAGAAAGAGCGCAGAGAGAGAAAGAAAGAGCGCAAAAAGAGAAAAAAAGAGCGCAAAGAGAGAAAAAAAGAGCGCAGAGAGAAAGAAAGAGCGCAGAGAGAAAGAAAGAGCGCAGAGAGAAAGAAAGAGAGCAGAGAGAAAGAGCGCAGAGAGAGAAAGAGAAAGAAAGAGCGCAGAGAGAGAAAGAGAAAGAAAGAGCGCAGAGAGAGAAAGAGAAAGAAAGAGCGCAGAAAGAGAGAAAGAGCGCAGAGAGAGAGAAAGAAAGAGCGCAGAGAGAGAAAGAGAGAGCGCAGAGAGAGAGAGCGCAGAGAGAAAGAAAGTGCGCAGAGAGAGAGAAAGAGCGCAGAGAGAGAGAAAGAGCGCAGAGAGAGAGAGCACAGAGAGAGAAAGAGAAAGAAAGAGCGCAGAGAGAGAAAGAGAAAGAAAGAGCGCAGAGAGAGAGAGAGAAAGAGCGCAGAGAGAGAGAGAGAAAGAGCGCAGATAGAGAGAAAGAGCGCAGAGAGAGAGAAAGAGCGCGCAGAGAGAGAAAGAGCGCAGAGAGAGAAAGAGCGCAGAGAGAGAGAAAGAAAGAGCGCAGAGAGAGAGCGCAGAGAGAGAGAGAGAGCGCAGAGAGAGAAATAAAGAGCGCAGAGAGAGAAAGAAAGAGCGCAGAGAAAGAAAGAGCGCAGAGAGAGAGAAAGAAAGAGCGCAGAGAGAGAAAGAAAGAGCGCAAAGAGAGAAAAAAAGAGCGCAAAGAGAGAAAAAAAGAGCGCAGAGAGAAAGAAAGAGCACAGAGAGAGAGAGCGCAGAGAGAGAAAGAGAAAGAAAGAGCGCCGAGAGAGAAAGAGAAAGAAAGAGCGCAGAGAGAGAGAGAGAGAGCGCAGAGAGAGAGAAAGAAAGAGCGCAGAGAGAGAAAGAAAGAGCGCAGAGAGAGAGCGCAGAGAGAAAGAAAGAGCGCAGAGAGAGAGAAAGAGCGCAGAGAGAGAGAAAGAAAGTGCGCAGAGAGAAAGAAAGAGCGCAGAGAGAAAGAGCGCAGAGAGAGAAAGAGAAAGAAAGAGCGCAGAGAGAGAGAGAAAGAGCGCAGAGAGAGAGAGAGAAAGAGCGCAGAGAAAGAGAAAGAAAGAGCGCAGAGAGAGAGCGCAGAGAGAGAGAAAGAAAGAGTGCAGAGAGAAAAAAAGAGCGCAGAAAGAAAGAAAGAGCGCAGAGAGAGAGAAAGAAAGAGCGCAGAGTGAGAAAGAGCGCAGAGAGAGAAAGAGCGCAGAGAGAGAAAGAGCGCAGAGAGAGAAAGAGCGCAGAGAGAGAAAGAAAGAGCGCAGAGAGAGAGAAAGAAAGAGCGCAGAGAGAGAGCGCAGAGAGAGAGAGCGCAGAGAGAGAAATAAAGAGCGCAGAGAGAGAAAGAAAGAGCGCAGAGAGAGAAAGAAAGAGCGCAAAAAGAGAAAAAAAGAGCGCAAAGAGAGAAAAAAAGAGCGCAGAGAGAAAGAAAGAGCGCAGAGAGAAAGAAAGAGCGCAGAGAGAAAGAAAGAGAGCAGAGAGAAAGAGCGCAGAGAGAGAAAGAGAAAGAAAGAGCGCAGAGAGAGAAAGAGAAAGAAAGAGCGCAGAGAGAGAAAGAGAAAGAAAGAGCGCAGAAAGAGAGAAAGAGCGCAGAGAGAGAGAAAGAAAGAGCGCAGAGAGAGAAAGAGAGAGCGCAGAGAGAGAGAGCGCAGAGAGAAAGAAAGTGCGCAGAGAGAGAGAAAGAGCGCAGAGAGAGAGAAAGAGCGCAGAGAGAGAGAGCACAGAGAGAGAAAGAGAAAGAAAGAGCGCAGAGAGAGAAAGAGAAAGAAAGAGCGCAGAGAGAGAGAGAGAAAGAGCACAGAGAGAGAGAGAGAAAGAGCGCAGATAGAGAGAAAGAGCGCAGAGAGAGAGAAAGAGCGCGCAGAGAGAGAAAGAGCGCAGAGAGAGAAAGAGCGCAGAGAGAGAAAGAGCGCAGAGAGAGAAAGAGCACAGAGAGAGAGAAAGAGCGCAGAGAGAGAGAAAGAGCGCAGCGAGAGAAAGAAACAGCGCAGAGAGAGAAAGAAAGAGCGCAGAGAGAGAAAGAAAGAGCGCAGAGAAAGAAAGAGCGCAGAGAGAGAAAGAAAGAGCGCAAAGAGAGAAAAAAAGAGTGCAAAGAGAGAAAAAAAGAGCGCAGAGAGAAAGAAAGAGTGCAGAGAGAGAGAGAGCGCAGAGAGAGAAAGAGCGCAGAGAGAGAGAAAGAGCGCAGAGAGAGAAAGAGCGCAGAGAGAGAAAGAGCGCAGAGAGAGAAAGAGCGCAGAGAGAGAAAGAGCGCAGAGAGAGAGAAAGAGCGCAGAGAAAGAGAAAGAGCGCAGAGAGAGAGAAAGAGCGCAGAGAGAGAGAAAGAGCGCAGAGAGAGAAAGAAAGAGCGCAGAGAGAGAAAGAAAGAGCGCAGAGAGAGAAAGAAAGAGCGCAGAGAGAGAGAAAGAAAGAGCGCAAAGAGAGAAAAAAAGAGTGCAAAGAGAGAAAAAAAGAGCGCAGAGAGAAAGAAAGAGTGCAGCGAGAAAGAAAGAGTGCAGAGAGAAAGAAAGAGCACAGAGAGAGAGATCGCAGAGAGAGAGAAAGAAAGTGCGCAGAGAGAGAAAGAGAGAGCGCAGAGAGAAAGAAAGAGCGCAGAGAGAAAGAGCGCAGAGAGAGAGAAAGAAAGTGCGCAGAGAGAAAGAAAGAGTGCAGAGAGAAAGAGCGCAGAGAGAGAAAGAGAAAGAAAGAGCGCAGAGAGAGAAAAAGCGCAGAGAGAGAGAGCACAGAGAGAGAAAGAGCGCAGAGAGAGAAAGAGCGCAGAGAGAGAGAAAGAGCGCAGAGAGAGAGAAAGAGCGCAGAGAGAGAGAAAGAGTGCAGAGAGAGAAAGAAAGAGCGCAGAGAGAGAAAGAAAGAGCGCAGAGAGAGAGAAAGAAAGAGCGCAGAGAGAGAGCGCAGAGAGAGAGAGAGAGCGCAGAGAGAGAAATAAAGAGCGCAGAGAGAGAAAGAAAGAGCGCAGAGAAAGAAAGAGCGCAGAGAGAGAGAAAGAAAGAGCGCAGAGAGAGAAAGAAAGAGCGCAAAGAGAGAAAAAAAGAGCGCAAAGAGAGAAAAAAAGAGCGCAGAGAGAAAGAAAGAGCACAGAGAGAGAGAGCGCAGAGAGAGAAAGAGAAAGAAAGAGCGCCGAGAGAGAAAGAGAAAGAAAGAGCGCAGAGAGAGAGAGAGAGAGCGCAGAGAGAGAGAAAGAAAGAGCGCAGAGAGAGAAAGAAAGAGCGCAGAGAGAGAGAGCGCAGAGAGAAAGAAAGAGCGCAGAGAGAGAGAAAGAGCGCAGAGAGAGAGAAAGAAAGTGCGCAGAGAGAAAGAAAGAGCGCAGAGAGAAAGAGCGCAGAGAGAGAAAGAGAAAGAAAGAGCGCAGAGAGAGAGAGAAAGAGCGCAGAGAGAGAGAGAGAAAGAGCGCAGAGAAAGAGAAAGAAAGAGCGCAGAGAGAGAGCGCAGAGAGAGAGAAAGAAAGAGTGCAGAGAGAAAAAAAGAGCGCAGAAAGAAAGAAAGAGCGCAGAGAGAGAGAAAGAAAGAGCGCAGAGTGAGAAAGAGCGCAGAGAGAGAAAGAGCGCAGAGAGAGAAAGAGCGCAGAGAGAGAAAGAGCGCAGAGAGAGAAAGAAAGAGCGCAGAGAGAGAGAAAGAAAGAGCGCAGAGAGAGAGCGCAGAGAGAGAGAGCGCAGAGAGAGAAATAAAGAGCGCAGAGAGAGAAAGAAAGAGCGCAGAGAGAGAAAGAAAGAGCGCAAAAAGAGAAAAAAAGAGCGCAAAGAGAGAAAAAAAGAGCGCAGAGAGAAAGAAAGAGCGCAGAGAGAAAGAAAGAGCGCAGAGAGAAAGAAAGAGAGCAGAGAGAAAGAGCGCAGAGAGAGAAAGAGAAAGAAAGAGCGCAGAGAGAGAAAGAGAAAGAAAGAGCGCAGAGAGAGAAAGAGAAAGAAAGAGCGCAGAAAGAGAGAAAGAGCGCAGAGAGAGAGAAAGAAAGAGCGCAGAGAGAGAAAGAGAGAGCGCAGAGAGAGAGAGCGCAGAGAGAAAGAAAGTGCGCAGAGAGAGAGAAAGAGCGCAGAGAGAGAGAAAGAGCGCAGAGAGAGAGAGCACAGAGAGAGAAAGAGAAAGAAAGAGCGCAGAGAGAGAAAGAGAAAGAAAGAGCGCAGAGAGAGAGAGAGAAAGAGCGCAGAGAGAGAGAGAGAAAGAGCGCAGATAGAGAGAAAGAGCGCAGAGAGAGAGAAAGAGCGCGCAGAGAGAGAAAGAGCGCAGAGAGAGAAAGAGCGCAGAGAGAGAGAAAGAAAGAGCGCAGAGAGAGAGCGCAGAGGAGAGAGAGAGCGCAGAGAGAGAAATAAAGAGCGCAGAGAGAGAAAGAAAGAGCGCAGAGAAAGAAAGAGCGCAGAGAGAGAGAAAGAAAGAGCGCAGAGAGAGAAAGAAAGAGCGCAAAGAGAGAAAAAAAGAGCGCAAAGAGAGAAAAAAAGAGCGCAGAGAGAAAGAAAGAGCACAGAGAGAGAGAGCGCAGAGAGAGAAAGAGAAAGAAAGAGCGCCGAGAGAGAAAGAGAAAGAAAGAGCGCAGAGAGAGAGAGAGAGAGCGCAGAGAGAGAGAAAGAAAGAGCGCAGAGAGAGAAAGAAAGAGCGCAGAGAGAGAGAGCGCAGAGAGAAAGAAAGAGCGCAGAGAGAGAGAAAGAGCGCAGAGAGAGAGAAAGAAAGTGCGCAGAGAGAAAGAAAGAGCGCAGAGAGAAAGAGCGCAGAGAGAGAAAGAGAAAGAAAGAGCGCAGAGAGAGAGAGAAAGAGCGCAGAGAGAGAGAGAGAAAGAGCGCAGAGAAAGAGAAAGAAAGAGCGCAGAGAGAGAGCGCAGAGAGAGAGAAAGAAAGAGTGCAGAGAGAAAAAAAGAGCGCAGAAAGAAAGAAAGAGCGCAGAGAGAGAGAAAGAAAGAGCGCAGAGTGAGAAAGAGCGCAGAGAGAGAAAGAGCGCAGAGAGAGAAAGAGCGCAGAGAGAGAAAGAGCGCAGAGAGAGAAAGAAAGAGCGCAGAGAGAGAGAAAGAAAGAGCGCAGAGAGAGAGCGCAGAGAGAGAGAGCGCAGAGAGAGAAATAAAGAGCGCAGAGAGAGAAAGAAAGAGCGCAGAGAGAGAAAGAAAGAGCGCAAAAAGAGAAAAAAAGAGCGCAAAGAGAGAAAAAAAGAGCGCAGAGAGAAAGAAAGAGCGCAGAGAGAAAGAAAGAGCGCAGAGAGAAAGAAAGAGAGCAGAGAGAAAGAGCGCAGAGAGAGAAAGAGAAAGAAAGAGCGCAGAGAGAGAAAGAGAAAGAAAGAGCGCAGAGAGAGAAAGAGAAAGAAAGAGCGCAGAAAGAGAGAAAGAGCGCAGAGAGAGAGAAAGAAAGAGCGCAGAGAGAGAAAGAGAGAGCGCAGAGAGAGAGAGCGCAGAGAGAAAGAAAGTGCGCAGAGAGAGAGAAAGAGCGCAGAGAGAGAGAAAGAGCGCAGAGAGAGAGAGCACAGAGAGAGAAAGAGAAAGAAAGAGCGCAGAGAGAGAAAGAGAAAGAAAGAGCGCAGAGAGAGAGAGAGAAAGAGCGCAGAGAGAGAGAGAGAAAGAGCGCAGATAGAGAGAAAGAGCGCAGAGAGAGAGAAAGAGCGCGCAGAGAGAGAAAGAGCGCAGAGAGAGAAAGAGCGCAGAGAGAGAAAGAGCGCAGAGAGAGAAAGAGCACAGAGAGAGAGAAAGAGCGCAGAGAGAGAGAAAGAGCGCAGCGAGAGAAAGAAACAGCGCAGAGAGAGAAAGAAAGAGCGCAGAGAGAGAAAGAAAGAGCGCAGAGAAAGAAAGAGCGCAGAGAGAGAAAGAAAGAGCGCAAAGAGAGAAAAAAAGAGTGCAAAGAGAGAAAAAAAGAGCGCAGAGAGAAAGAAAGAGTGCAGCGAGAAAGAAAGAGCGCAGAGAGAGAGAGCGCAGAGAGAGAGAGCGCAGAGAGAGAAAGAGAAAGAAAGAGCGCAGAAAGAGAGAGAGAAAGAGCGCAGAGAGAGAGAAAGAAAGAGCGCAGAGAGAGAAAGAAAGAGCGCAGAGAGAGAGAGCGCAGAGAGAAAGAAAGAGCGCAGAGAGAGAGAAAGAAAGTGCGCAGAGAGAGAGAAAGAGCGCAGAGAGAGAGAAAGAAAGTGCGCAGAGAGAAAGAAAGAGCGCATCGAGAAAGAGTGCAGAGAGAGAAAGAGAAAGAAAGAGCGCAGAGAGAGAAAGAGAAAGAAAGAGCGCAGAGAGAGAGAGAGAGAGCGCAGAGAGAGAGAGAGAAAGAGCGCAGAGAGAGAGAAAGAAAGAGCGCAGAGAGAGAAAGAAAGAGCGCAGAGAGAGAGAGCGCAGAGAGAAAGAAAGAGCGCAGAGAGAGAGAAAGAGCGCAGAGAGAGAGAAAGAGCGCAGAGAGAGAGAAAGAAAGTGCGCAGAGAGAAAGAAAGAGCGCAGAGAGAAAGAGCGCAGAGAGAGAAAGAGAAAGAAAGAGCGCAGAGAGAGAGAGAAAGAGCGCAAAGAGAGAAAAAAAGAGTGCAAAGAGAGAAAAAAAGAGCGCAGAGAGAAAGAAAGAGTGCAGCGAGAAAGAAAGAGCGCAGAGAGAGAGCGCAGAGAGAGAGAGCGCAGAGAGAGAAAGAGAAAGAAAGAGCGCAGAAAGAGAGAGAGAAAGAGCGCAGAGAGAGAGAAAGAAAGAGCGCAGAGAGAGAGCGCAGAGAGAGAGAGAGAGCGCAGAGAGAGAAATAAAGAGCGCAAAGAGAGAAAGAAAGAGCGCAGAGAAAGAAAGAGCGCAGAGAGAGAAAGAGCGCAGAGAGAGAGAAAGAAAGTGCGCAGAGAGAAAGAAAGAGCGCAGAGAGAGAGAAAGAGCGCAGAGAGAGAGAAAGAAAGTGCGCAGAGAGAAAGAAAGAGCGCAGAGAGAAAGAGCGCAGAGAGAGAAAGAGAAAGAAAGAGCGCAGAGAGAGAAAGAAAGAGCGCAGAGAGAGAAAGAAAGAGCGCAGAGAGAGAAAGAGCGCAGAGAGAGAAAGAGCGCAGAGAGAGAAAGAGCGCAGAGAGAGAAAGAGCACAGAGAGAGAGAAAGAGCGCAGAGAGAGAGAAAGAGCGCAGCGAGAGAAAGAAACAGCGCAGAGAGAGAAAGAAAGAGCTCAGAGAGAGAGCGCAGAGAGAGAGAGCGCAGAGAGAGAAATAAAGAGCGCAGAGAGAGAAAGAAAGAGCGCAGAGAAAGAAAGAGCGCAGAGAGAGAAAGAAAGAGCGCAAAGAGAGAAAAAAAGAGTGCAAAGAGAGAAAAAAAGAGCGCAGAGAGAAAGAAAGAGTGCAGCGAGAAAGAAAGAGCGCAGAGAGAGAGAGCGCAGAGAGAGAGCGCAGAGAGAGAAAGAGAAAGAAAGAGCGCAGAAAGAGAGAGAGAAAGAGCGCAGAGAGAGAAAGAAAGAGCGCAGAGAGAGAAAGAAAGAGCGCAGAGAGAGAGAGCGCAGAGAGAAAGAAAGAGCGCAGAGAGAGAGAAAGAAAGTGCGCAGAGAGAAAGAAAGAATGCAGAGAGAGAGAAAGAGCGCAGAGAGAGAGAAAGAAAGTGCGCAGAGAGAAAGAAAGAGCGCAGAGAGAAAGAGCGCAGAGAGAGAAAGAGAAAGAAAGAGCGCAGAGAGAGAAAGAGAAAGAAAGAGCGCAGAGAGAGAGAGAGAGAGCGCAGAGAGAGAGAGAGAAAGAGCGCAGAGAGAGAGAAAGAAAGAGCGCAGAGAGAGAAAGAAAGAGCGCAGAGAGAGAGAGCGCAGAGAGAAAGAAAGAGCGCAGAGAGAGAGAAAGAGCGCAGAGAGAGAGAAAGAAAGTGCGCAGAGAGAAAGAAAGAGCGCAGAGAGAAAGAGCGCAGAGAGAGAAAGAGAAAGAAAGAGCGCAGAGAGAGAGAGAAAGAGTGCAGAGAGAGAGAGAGAAAGAGCGCAGAGAGAGAGAGAGAGAAAGAGCGCAGAGAAAGAGAGAAAGAGCGCAGAGAGAGAGCGCAGACAGAGAGAGAGCACAGAGAGAGAGAGCGCAGAGAGAAAGAGAGAGAGAGCGCAGAGAGAGAGAAAGAAAGAGCGCAGAGAGAAAGAAAGAGCGTAGAGAATAAAAGAGCGCAGAGAGAGAGAGAGGAAGAAAGAGCGCAGACAGAGAAAGAAAGAGCGCAGACAGAGAAAGAAAGAGCGCAGAGAGAGAGAGAGCGCAGAGAGAGAAAGAGCGCAGAGAGAGAGAAAGAGCGCAGAGAGAGAAAGAGCGCAGAGAGAGAAAGAGCGCAGAGAGAGAAAGAGCGCAGAGAGAGAAAGAGCGCAGAGAGAGAGAAAGAGCGCAGAGAAAGAGAAAGAGCGCAGAGAGAGAGAAAGAGCGCAGAGAGAGAGAAAGAGCGCAGAGAGAGAAAGAAAGAGCGCAGAGAGAGAAAGAAAGAGCGCAGAGAGAGAAAGAAAGAGCGCAGAGAGAGAGAAAGAAAGAGCGCAAAGAGAGAAAAAAAGAGTGCAAAGAGAGAAAAAAAGAGCGCAGAGAGAAAGAAAGAGTGCAGCGAGAAAGAAAGAGTGCAGAGAGAAAGAAAGAGCACAGAGAGAGAGATCGCAGAGAGAGAGAAAGAAAGTGCGCAGAGAGAGAAAGAGAGAGCGCAGAGAGAAAGAAAGAGCGCAGAGAGAAAGAGCGCAGAGAGAGAGAAAGAAAGTGCACAGAGAGAAAGAAAGAGTGCAGAGAGAAAGAGCGCAGAGAGAGAAAGAGAAAGAAAGAGCGCAGAGAGAGAAAAAGCGCAGAGAGAGAGAGCGCAGAGAGAGAAAGAGCGCAGAGAGAGAAAGAGCGCAGAGAGAGAGAAAGAGCGCAGAGAGAGAGAAAGAGCGCAGAGAGAGAGAAAGAGTGCAGAGAGAGAAAGAAAGAGCGCAGAGAGAGAAAGAAAGAGCGCAGAGAGAGAGAAAGAAAGAGCGCAGAGAGAGAGCGCAGAGAGAGAGAGAGAGCGCAGAGAGAGAAATAAAGAGCGCAGAGAGAGAAAGAAAGAGCGCAGAGAAAGAAAGAGCGCAGAGAGAGAGAAAGAAAGAGCGCAGAGAGAGAAAGAAAGAGCGCAAAGAGAGAAAAAAAGAGCGCAAAGAGAGAAAAAAAGAGCGCAGAGAGAAAGAAAGAGCACAGAGAGAGAGAGCGCAGAGAGAGAAAGAGAAAGAAAGAGCGCCGAGAGAGAAAGAGAAAGAAAGAGCGCAGAGAGAGAGAGAGAGAGCGCAGAGAGAGAGAAAGAAAGAGCGCAGAGAGAGAAAGAAAGAGCGCAGAGAGAGAGAGCGCAGAGAGAAAGAAAGAGCGCAGAGAGAGAGAAAGAGCGCAGAGAGAGAGAAAGAAAGTGCGCAGAGAGAAAGAAAGAGCGCAGAGAGAAAGAGCGCAGAGAGAGAAAGAGAAAGAAAGAGCGCAGAGAGAGAGAGAAAGAGCGCAGAGAGAGAGAGAGAAAGAGCGCAGAGAAAGAGAAAGAAAGAGCGCAGAGAGAGAGCGCAGAGAGAGAGAAAGAAAGAGTGCAGAGAGAAAAAAAGAGCGCAGAAAGAAAGAAAGAGCGCAGAGAGAGAGAAAGAAAGAGCGCAGAGTGAGAAAGAGCGCAGAGAGAGAAAGAGCGCAGAGAGAGAAAGAGCGCAGAGAGAGAAAGAGCGCAGAGAGAGAAAGAAAGAGCACAGAGAGAGAGAAAGAAAGAGCGCAGAGAGAGAGCGCAGAGAGAGAGAGCGCAGAGAGAGAAATAAAGAGCGCAGAGAGAGAAAGAAAGAGCGCAGAGAGAGAAAGAAAGAGCGCAAAAAGAGAAAAAAAGAGCGCAAAGAGAGAAAAAAAGAGCGCAGAGAGAAAGAAAGAGCGCAGAGAGAAAGAAAGAGCGCAGAGAGAAAGAAAGAGAGCAGAGAGAAAGAGCGCAGAGAGAGAAAGAGAAAGAAAGAGCGCAGAGAGAGAAAGAGAAAGAAAGAGCGCAGAGAGAGAAAGAGAAAGAAAGAGCGCAGAAAGAGAGAAAGAGCGCAGAGAGAGAGAAAGAAAGAGCGCAGAGAGAGAAAGAGAGAGCGCAGAGAGAGAGAGCGCAGAGAGAAAGAAAGTGCGCAGAGAGAGAGAAAGAGCGCAGAGAGAGAGAAAGAGCGCAGAGAGAGAGAGCACAGAGAGAGAAAGAGAAAGAAAGAGCGCAGAGAGAGAAAGAGAAAGAAAGAGCGCAGAGAGAGAGAGAGAAAGAGCGCAGAGAGAGAGAGAGAAAGAGCGCAGAGAGAGAGAGAAAGAGCGCAGAGAGAGAGAAAGAGAAAGAAAGAGCGCAGAGAGAGAGAAAGAAAGAGCGCAGACAGAGAAAGAAAGAGCGCAGAGAGAGAGCGCAGAGAGAAAGAAAGAGCGCAGAGAGAGAGAAAGAGCGCAGAGAGAGAGAAAGAAAGTGTGCAGAGAGAAAGAAAGAGCGCAGAGAGAAAGAGCGCAGAGAGAGAAAGAGAAAGAAAGAGCACAGAGAGAGAAAGAGAAAGAAAGAGCGCAAAGAGAGAGAGAAAGAGCGCACAGAGAGAGAGAGAAAGAGCGCAGAGAGAGAAAGAAAGAGCGCAGAGAGAGAGAGCGCAGAGAGAAAGAAAGAGCGCAGAGAGAGAAAGAGCGCAGAGAGAGAAAGAGCGCAGAGAGAGAAAGAGCACAGGGAGAGAGAAAGAGCGCAGAGAGAGAGAAAGAACGCAGAGAGAGAAAGAAAGAGCGCAGAGAGAGAAAGAAAGAGCGCAGAGAGAGAGAAAGAAAGAGCGCAGAGAGAGAGCGCAGAGAGAGAGAGAGCGCAGAGAGAGAAATAAAGAGCGCAGAGAGAGAAAGAAAGAGCGCAGAGAGAGAAAGAATGAGCGCAGAGAAAGAAAGAGCGCAGAGAGAGAGAAAGAAAGAGCGCAGAGAGAGAAAGAAAGAGCGCAAAGAGAGAAAAAAAGAGCGCGAAGAGAGAAAAAAAGAGCGCAGAGAGAAAGAAAGAGCGCAGAGAGAGAGAGCGCAGAGAGAGAAAGAAAGAGCGCAGAGAGAGAGAGAAAGAGCGCAGAGAGAGAGAAAGAAAGAGCGCAGAGAGAGAAAGAAAGAGCGTAGAGAGAGAGCGCAGAGAGAAAGAAAGAGCGCAGAGAGAGAGAAAGAGCGCAGAGAGAGAGAAAGAAAGTGCGCAGAGAGAAAGAAAGAGCGCAGAGAGAAAGAGCGCAGAGAGAGAAAGAGAAAGAAAGAGCACAGAGAGTGAAAGAGAAAGAAAGAGCGCAAAGAGAGAGAGAAAGAGCGCACAGAGAGAGAGAGAAAGAGCGCAGAGAGAGAAAGAAAGAGCGCAGAGAGAAAGAAAGAAAGAGTGCAGAGAGAGAGAAAGAAAGAGCGCAGAGAGAGAAAGAGCGCAGAGAGAGAAAGAGCGCAGAGAGAGAAAGAGCGCAGAGAGAGAAAGAGCACACAGAGAGAGAAAGAGCGCAGAGAGAGAGAAAGAACGCAGAGAGAGAAAGAAAGAGCGCAGAGAGAGAAAGAAAGAGCGCAGAGAGAGAGAAAGAAAGAGCGCAGAGAGAGAGCGCAGAGAGAGAGAGAGCGCAGAGAGAGAAATAAAGAGCGCAGAGAGAGAAAGAAAGAGCGCAGAGAGAGAAAGAAAGAGCGCAGAGAAAGAAAGAGCGCAGAGAGAGAGAAAGAAAGAGCGCAGAGAGAGAAAGAAAGAGCGCAAAGAGAGAAAAAAAGAGCGCGAAGAGAGAAAAAAAGAGCGCAGAGAGAAAGAAAGAGCGCAGAGAGAGAGAGCGCAGAGAGAGAAAGAAAGAGCGCAGAGAGAGAGAGAAAGAGCGCAGAGAGAGAGAAAGAAAGAGCGCAGAGAGAGAAAGAAAGAGCGCAGAGAGAGAGCGCAGAGAGAAAGAAAGAGCGCAGAGAGAGAGAAAGAGCGCAGAGAGAGAGAAAGAAAGTGCGCAGAGAGAAAGAAAGAGCGCAGAGAGAAAGAGCGCAGAGAGAGAAAGAGAAAGAAAGAGCACAGAGAGAGAAAGAGAAAGAAAGAGCGCAAAGAGAGAGAGAAAGAGCGCACAGAGAGAGAGAGAAAGAGCGCAGAGAGAGAAAGAAAGAGCGCAGAGAGAGAAAGAGAAAGAAAGAGCGCAGAGAGAGAAAGAGAAAGAAAGAGCGCAGAGAGAGAGAGAGAAAGAGCGCAGAGAGAGAGAGAGAAAGAGCGCAGAGAGAGAGAAAGAGAAAGAAAGAGCGCAGAGAGAGAAAAAGAGCGCAGAGAGAGAGAAAGTAAGAGTGCAGAGAGAGAGAAAGAGCGCAGAGAGAGAGAAAGTAAGAGCGCAGAGAGAGAAAGAGCGCAGAGAGAGAAAGAGCGCAGAGAGAGAAAGAGCGCAGAGAGAGAAAGAGCACAGAGAGAGAGAAAGAGCGCAGAGAGAGAGAAAGAACGCAGAGAGAGAAAGAAAGAGCGCAGAGAGAGAAAGAAAGAGCGCAGAGAGAGAGAAAGAAAGAGCGCAGAGAGAGAGCGCAGAGAGAGAGAGAGCGCAGAGAGAGAAATAAAGAGCGCAGAGAGAGAAAGAAAGAGCGCAGAGAGAGAAAGAAAGAGCGCAGAGAAAGAAAGAGCGCAGAGAGAGAGAAAGAAAGAGCGCAGAGAGAGAAAGAAAGAGCGCAAAGAGAGAAAAAAAGAGCGCGAAGAGAGAAAAAAAGAGCGCAGAGAGAAAGAAAGAGCGCAGAGAGAGAGAGCGCAGAGAGAGAAAGAAAGAGCGCAGAGAGAGAGAGAAAGAGCGCAGAGAGAGAGAAAGAAAGAGCGCAGAGAGAAAGAAAGAGCGCAGAGAGAAAGAGCGCAGAGAGAGAAAGAGAAAGAAAGAGCACAGAGAGAGAAAGAGAAAGAAAGAGCGCAAAGAGAGAGAGAAAGAGCGCACAGAGAGAGAGAGAAAGAGCGCAGAGAGAGAAAGAAAGAGCGCAGAGAGAGAGAGAGCGCAGAGAGAAAGAAAGAGCGCAGAGAGAAAGAGCGCAGAGAGAGAAAGAGAAAGAAAGAGCACAGAGAGAGAAAGAGAAAGAAAGAGCGCAAAGAGAGAGAGAAAGAGCGCACAGAGAGAGAGAGAAAGAGCGCAGAGAGAGAAAGAAAGAGCGCAGAGAGAGAGAGAGCGCAGAGAGAAAGAAAGAGCGCAGAGAGAAAGAAAGAGCGCAGAGAGAAAGAAAGAGCGCAGAGAGAGAGAAAGAGCGCAGAGAGAGAGAAAGAAAGTGCTCAGAGAGAAAGAAAGAGCACAGAGAGAAAGAGCGCAGAGAGAGAAAGAGAAAGAAAGAGCGCAGAGAGAGAGAGAGAGAAAGAGCGCAGAGAGAGAGAGAAAGAGCGCAGAGAGAGAGAAAGAGAAAGAAAGAGCGCAGAGAGAGAGAAAGAGCGCAGAGAGAGAGAAAGAGCGCAGAGAGAGAGAAAGAAAGAGCGCAGAGAGAGAGAGAAAGAAAAAGCGCAGAGAAAGAAAGAGCGCAGAGAGAGGAAGAAAGAGCGCAGAGAGAGAGAGAGAAAGAAAGAGCGCAGAGAGAGAGAGAGAGAGCGCAGAGAGAGAGAGAGCGCAAAGAGAGAGAGAGCGCAGAGAGAGAGAGAGAGAGCGCAGAGAGAGAGAGAGCGCAGAGAGAGAGAGAGCGCAGAGAGAGAGAGAGCGCAGAGAGAGAGAGAGCGCAGAAAGAGAGAGAGCGCAGAGAGTGAGAGAGCGCAGAGAGAGAGATTGCGCAGAGAGAGAGATTGCGCAGAGAGAGAGAGAGCGCAGAGGGAGAGAAAGAGTGCAGAGAGAGAGAAAGAGTGCAGAGAGAGAGAAAGAGTGCAGAGAGAAAGAAAGAGCGCAGAGAGAAAGAAAGAGCGCAGAGAGAGAGAAAGAAAGAGCGCAGAGAGAGAAAGAGCGCAGAGAGAGAGAGAAAGAGCGCGGAGAGAAAGAAAGAAAGAGCGCAGAGAGAGAGAGAAAGAAAGAGCGCAGAGAGAGAAAGAAAGAGCGCAGAGAGAGAGAGAGAGCGCAGAGAGAGAGGAAGAAAGAGCGCAGAGAGAGAGAGAAAGAGCGCAGAGAGAGAGAAAGAGCGCAGAGAAAGAGAAAGAGCGCAGAGAGAGAAAGAGAAAGAAAGAGCGCAGAGAGAGAAAGAGCGCAGAAAGAGAAAAAGCGCAGAGAGAAAGAAAGAGCGCAGAGAGAGAGAGAGAAAGAGCACAGAGAGAGAGAAAGAGCGCAGAGAGAGAGAAAGAGCGCAGAGAGAGAGAAAAAAAGAGCGCAGAGAGAGAGAAAGAAAAAGCGCAGAGAGAGACAAAGAGCGCGGAGAGAGAGAAAGAAAGAGCGCAGAGAGAGAAAGAAAAAGCGCAGAGAGAGAAAGATAGAGCGCAGAGAGTGAGAGAGAAAGAGCGCAGAGAGAAAGAAAGAGCGCAGAGAGAGAGAGAAAGAAAGAGCGCAGAGAGAGAGAGAAAGAAAGAGCGCAGAGAGAGAAAGAAAGAGCGCAGAGAGAGGAAGAAAGAGCGCAGAGAGAGAGAAAGAAAGAGCACAGAGAGAAAGAAAGAGCACATAGAGAGAGAAAGAGCGCAGAGAGAGAGAGAAAGAGCGCAGAGAGAAAAAGAGAGCACAGAGAGAGAGCGCAGACAGAGAGAGAGCGCAGACAGAGAGAGAGCGCAGAGAGAGAGAGCGCAGAGAGAAAGAGAGAGAGCGCAGAGAGAGAGAAAGAAAGAAAGAGCGCAGAGAGAGAGAAAGAGCGTAGAGAAAAAAAGAGCGCAGAGAGAGAGAGAGGAAGAAAGAGCGCAGACAGAGAAAGAAAGAGCGCAGAGAGAGAGAGCGCAGAGAGAGAAAGAGCGCAGAGAAAGAAAGAGCACAGAGAGAGAAAGAAAGAGCGCAGAGAGAGAAAGAAAGAAAGAGCGCAGAGAGAGAGAAAAAGCGCAGAGAGAGAAATAAAGAGCGCAGAGAGAGAAAGAAAGAGCGCAGAGAAAGAAAGAGCGCAGAGAGAGAGAGAAAGAAAGAGCGCAGAGAGAGAAAGAAAGAGAGCAGAGAGAGAAAGAAAGAGCGCAAAGAGAGAAAGAAAGAGCGCAAAGAGAGAAAAAAAGAGCGCAAAGAGAGATAAAAAGAGCGCAGAGAGAAAGAAAGAAAGAGCGCAGAGAGAAAGAAAGAGCGCAGAGAGAGAGAGCGCAGAGAGAGAAAGAGAAAGAAAGAGCGCAGAGAGAGAAAGAGAAAGAAAGAGCGCAGAGAGAGAGAGAGAAAGAGCGCAGAGAGAGAGAGAAAGAGCGCAGAGAGAGAGAAAGAAAGAGCGCAGAGAGAGAGAAAGAAAGAGCGCAGAGAGAGAGAGAGAGCGCAGAGAGAGAGGAAGAAAGAGCGCAGAGAGAGAGAGAAAGAGCGCAGAGAGAGAGAAAGAGCGCAGAGAAAGAGAAAGAGCGCAGAGAGAGAAAGAGAAAGAAAGAGCGCAGAGAGAGAAAGAGCGCAGAAAGAGAAAAAGCGCAGAGAGAAAGAAAGAGCGCAGAGAGAGAGAGAGAAAGAGCACAGAGAGAGAGAAAGAGCGCAGAGAGAGAGAAAGAGCGCAGAGAGAGAGAAAGAGCGCAGAGAGAGAGAAAAAAAGAGCGCAGAGAGAGAGAAAGAAAAAGCGCAGAGAGAGACAAAGAGCGCGGAGAGAGAGAAAGAAAGAGCGCAGAGAGAGAAAGAAAAAGCGCAGAGAGAGAAAGATAGAGCGCAGAGAGTGAGAGAGAAAGAGCGCAGAGAGAAAGAAAGAGCGCAGAGAGAGAGAGAAAGAAAGAGCGCAGAGAGAGAGAGAAAGAAAGAGCGCAGAGAGAGAAAGAAAGAGCGCAGAGAGAGGAAGAAAGAGCGCAGAGAGAGAGAAAGAAAGAGCACAGAGAGAAAGAAAGAGCACATAGAGAGAGAAAGAGCGCAGAGAGAGAGAGAAAGAGCGCAGAGAGAAAAAGAGAGCACAGAGAGAGAGCGCAGACAGAGAGAGAGCGCAGACAGAGAGAGAGCGCAGAGAGAGAGAGCGCAGAGAGAAAGAGAGAGAGCGCAGAGAGAGAGAAAGAAAGAAAGAGCGCAGAGAGAGAGAAAGAGCGTAGAGAAAAAAAGAGCGCAGAGAGAGAGAGAGGAAGAAAGAGCGCAGACAGAGAAAGAAAGAGCGCAGAGAGAGAGAGCGCAGAGAGAGAAAGAGCGCAGAGAAAGAAAGAGCACAGAGAGAGAAAGAAAGAGCGCAGAGAGAGAAAGAAAGAAAGAGCGCAGAGAGAGAGAAAAAGCGCAGAGAGAGAAATAAAGAGCGCAGAGAGAGAAAGAAAGAGCGCAGAGAAAGAAAGAGCGCAGAGAGAGAGAGAAAGAAAGAGCGCAGAGAGAGAAAGAAAGAGAGCAGAGAGAGAAAGAAAGAGCGCAAAGAGAGAAAGAAAGAGCGCAAAGAGAGAAAAAAAGAGCGCAAAGAGAGATAAAAAGAGCGCAGAGAGAAAGAAAGAGCGCAGAGAGAAAGAAAGAGCGCAGAGAGAGAGAGCGCAGAGAGAGAAAGAGAAAGAAAGAGCGCAGAGAGAGAAAGAGAAAGAAAGAGCGCAGAGAGAGAGAGAGAAAGAGCGCAGAGAGAGAGAGAAAGAGCGCAGAGAGAGAGAAAGAGAAAGAAAGAGCGCAGAGAGAGAGAAAGAAAGAGCGCAGAGAGAGAGAAAGAGCGCAGAGAGAGAGAAAGAGCGCAGAGAGAGAGAAAGAGCGCAGAGAGAGAGAAAGAGCACAGAGAGAGAGAAAGAGCGCAGAGAGAGAGAAAGAAAGAGCGCAGAGAGAGAGAAAGAGCGCAGAGAGAGAAAGAAAGAGCGCAGAGAGAAAGAAAGAGCGCAGAGAGAGAAAGAAAGAGCGCAGAGAGAAAGAAAGAGCGTAGAGAATAAAAGAGCGCAGAGAGAGAGAGAGGAAGAAAGAGCGCAGACAGAGAAAGAAAGAGCGCAGACAGAGAAAGAAAGAGCGCAGAGAGAGAGAGAGCGCAGAGAGAGAAAGAGCGCAGAGAGAGAGAAAGAGCGCAGAGAGAGAAAGAGCGCAGAGAGAGAAAGAGCGCAGAGAGAGAAAGAGCGCAGAGAGAGAAAGAGCGCAGAGAGAGAGAAAGAGCGCAGAGAAAGAGAAAGAGCGCAGAGAGAGAGAAAGAGCGCAGAGAGAGAGAAAGAGCGCAGAGAGAGAAAGAAAGAGCGCAGAGAGAGAAAGAAAGAGCGCAGAGAGAGAAAGAAAGAGCGCAGAGAGAGAGAAAGAAAGAGCGCAAAGAGAGAAAAAAAGAGTGCAAAGAGAGAAAAAAAGAGCGCAGAGAGAAAGAAAGAGTGCAGCGAGAAAGAAAGAGTGCAGAGAGAAAGAAAGAGCACAGAGAGAGAGATCGCAGAGAGAGAGAAAGAAAGTGCGCAGAGAGAGAAAGAGAGAGCGCAGAGAGAAAGAAAGAGCGCAGAGAGAAAGAGCGCAGAGAGAGAGAAAGAAAGTGCACAGAGAGAAAGAAAGAGTGCAGAGAGAAAGAGCGCAGAGAGAGAAAGAGAAAGAAAGAGCGCAGAGAGAGAAAAAGCGCAGAGAGAGAGAGCGCAGAGAGAGAAAGAGCGCAGAGAGAGAAAGAGCGCAGAGAGAGAGAAAGAGCGCAGAGAGAGAGAAAGAGCGCAGAGAGAGAGAAAGAGTGCAGAGAGAGAAAGAAAGAGCGCAGAGAGAGAAAGAAAGAGCGCAGAGAGAGAGAAAGAAAGAGCGCAGAGAGAGAGCGCAGAGAGAGAGAGAGAGCGCAGAGAGAGAAATAAAGAGCGCAGAGAGAGAAAGAAAGAGCGCAGAGAAAGAAAGAGCGCAGAGAGAGAGAAAGAAAGAGCGCAGAGAGAGAAAGAAAGAGCGCAAAGAGAGAAAAAAAGAGCGCAAAGAGAGAAAAAAAGAGCGCAGAGAGAAAGAAAGAGCACAGAGAGAGAGAGCGCAGAGAGAGAAAGAGAAAGAAAGAGCGCCGAGAGAGAAAGAGAAAGAAAGAGCGCAGAGAGAGAGAGAGAGAGCGCAGAGAGAGAGAAAGAAAGAGCGCAGAGAGAGAAAGAAAGAGCGCAGAGAGAGAGAGCGCAGAGAGAAAGAAAGAGCGCAGAGAGAGAGAAAGAGCGCAGAGAGAGAGAAAGAAAGTGCGCAGAGAGAAAGAAAGAGCGCAGAGAGAAAGAGCGCAGAGAGAGAAAGAGAAAGAAAGAGCGCAGAGAGAGAGAGAAAGAGCGCAGAGAGAGAGAGAGAAAGAGCGCAGAGAAAGAGAAAGAAAGAGCGCAGAGAGAGAGCGCAGAGAGAGAGAAAGAAAGAGTGCAGAGAGAAAAAAAGAGCGCAGAAAGAAAGAAAGAGCGCAGAGAGAGAGAAAGAAAGAGCGCAGAGTGAGAAAGAGCGCAGAGAGAGAAAGAGCGCAGAGAGAGAAAGAGCGCAGAGAGAGAAAGAGCGCAGAGAGAGAAAGAAAGAGCACAGAGAGAGAGAAAGAAAGAGCGCAGAGAGAGAGCGCAGAGAGAGAGAGCGCAGAGAGAGAAATAAAGAGCGCAGAGAGAGAAAGAAAGAGCGCAGAGAGAGAAAGAAAGAGCGCAAAAAGAGAAAAAAAGAGCGCAAAGAGAGAAAAAAAGAGCGCAGAGAGAAAGAAAGAGCGCAGAGAGAAAGAAAGAGCGCAGAGAGAAAGAAAGAGAGCAGAGAGAAAGAGCGCAGAGAGAGAAAGAGAAAGAAAGAGCGCAGAGAGAGAAAGAGAAAGAAAGAGCGCAGAGAGAGAAAGAGAAAGAAAGAGCGCAGAAAGAGAGAAAGAGCGCAGAGAGAGAGAAAGAAAGAGCGCAGAGAGAGAAAGAGAGAGCGCAGAGAGAGAGAGCGCAGAGAGAAAGAAAGTGCGCAGAGAGAGAGAAAGAGCGCAGAGAGAGAGAAAGAGCGCAGAGAGAGAGAGCACAGAGAGAGAAAGAGAAAGAAAGAGCGCAGAGAGAGAAAGAGAAAGAAAGAGCGCAGAGAGAGAGAGAGAAAGAGCGCAGAGAGAGAGAGAGAAAGAGCGCAGAGAGAGAGAGAAAGAGCGCAGAGAGAGAGAAAGAGAAAGAAAGAGCGCAGAGAGAGAGAAAGAAAGAGCGCAGACAGAGAAAGAAAGAGCGCAGAGAGAGAGCGCAGAGAGAAAGAAAGAGCGCAGAGAGAGAGAAAGAGCGCAGAGAGAGAGAAAGAAAGTGTGCAGAGAGAAAGAAAGAGCGCAGAGAGAAAGAGCGCAGAGAGAGAAAGAGAAAGAAAGAGCACAGAGAGAGAAAGAGAAAGAAAGAGCGCAAAGAGAGAGAGAAAGAGCGCACAGAGAGAGAGAGAAAGAGCGCAGAGAGAGAAAGAAAGAGCGCAGAGAGAGAGAGCGCAGAGAGAAAGAAAGAGCGCAGAGAGAGAAAGAGCGCAGAGAGAGAAAGAGCGCAGAGAGAGAAAGAGCACAGGGAGAGAGAAAGAGCGCAGAGAGAGAGAAAGAACGCAGAGAGAGAAAGAAAGAGCGCAGAGAGAGAAAGAAAGAGCGCAGAGAGAGAGAAAGAAAGAGCGCAGAGAGAGAGCGCAGAGAGAGAGAGAGCGCAGAGAGAGAAATAAAGAGCGCAGAGAGAGAAAGAAAGAGCGCAGAGAGAGAAAGAATGAGCGCAGAGAAAGAAAGAGCGCAGAGAGAGAGAAAGAAAGAGCGCAGAGAGAGAAAGAAAGAGCGCAAAGAGAGAAAAAAAGAGCGCGAAGAGAGAAAAAAAGAGCGCAGAGAGAAAGAAAGAGCGCAGAGAGAGAGAGCGCAGAGAGAGAAAGAAAGAGCGCAGAGAGAGAGAGAAAGAGCGCAGAGAGAGAGAAAGAAAGAGCGCAGAGAGAGAAAGAAAGAGCGTAGAGAGAGAGCGCAGAGAGAAAGAAAGAGCGCAGAGAGAGAGAAAGAGCGCAGAGAGAGAGAAAGAAAGTGCGCAGAGAGAAAGAAAGAGCGCAGAGAGAAAGAGCGCAGAGAGAGAAAGAGAAAGAAAGAGCACAGAGAGTGAAAGAGAAAGAAAGAGCGCAAAGAGAGAGAGAAAGAGCGCACAGAGAGAGAGAGAAAGAGCGCAGAGAGAGAAAGAAAGAGCGCAGAGAGAAAGAAAGAAAGAGTGCAGAGAGAGAGAAAGAAAGAGCGCAGAGAGAGAAAGAGCGCAGAGAGAGAAAGAGCGCAGAGAGAGAAAGAGCGCAGAGAGAGAAAGAGCACACAGAGAGAGAAAGAGCGCAGAGAGAGAGAAAGAACGCAGAGAGAGAAAGAAAGAGCGCAGAGAGAGAAAGAAAGAGCGCAGAGAGAGAGAAAGAAAGAGCGCAGAGAGAGAGCGCAGAGAGAGAGAGAGCGCAGAGAGAGAAATAAAGAGCGCAGAGAGAGAAAGAAAGAGCGCAGAGAGAGAAAGAAAGAGCGCAGAGAAAGAAAGAGCGCAGAGAGAGAGAAAGAAAGAGCGCAGAGAGAGAAAGAAAGAGCGCAAAGAGAGAAAAAAAGAGCGCGAAGAGAGAAAAAAAGAGCGCAGAGAGAAAGAAAGAGCGCAGAGAGAGAGAGCGCAGAGAGAGAAAGAAAGAGCGCAGAGAGAGAGAGAAAGAGCGCAGAGAGAGAGAAAGAAAGAGCGCAGAGAGAGAAAGAAAGAGCGCAGAGAGAGAGCGCAGAGAGAAAGAAAGAGCGCAGAGAGAGAGAAAGAGCGCAGAGAGAGAGAAAGAAAGTGCGCAGAGAGAAAGAAAGAGCGCAGAGAGAAAGAGCGCAGAGAGAGAAAGAGAAAGAAAGAGCACAGAGAGAGAAAGAGAAAGAAAGAGCGCAAAGAGAGAGAGAAAGAGCGCAGAGAGAGAAAGAAAGAGCGCAGAGAGAGAAAGAGAAAGAAAGAGCGCAGAGAGAGAAAGAGAAAGAAAGAGCGCAGAGAGAGAGAGAGAAAGAGCGCAGAGAGAGAGAGAGAAAGAGCGCAGAGAGAGAGAAAGAGAAAGAAAGAGCGCAGAGAGAGAAAAAGAGCGCAGAGAGAGAGAAAGTAAGAGTGCAGAGAGAGAGAAAGAGCGCAGAGAGAGAGAAAGTAAGAGCGCAGAGAGAGAAAGAGCGCAGAGAGAGAAAGAGCGCAGAGAGAGAAAGAGCGCAGAGAGAGAAAGAGCACAGAGAGAGAGAAAGAGCGCAGAGAGAGAGAAAGAACGCAGAGAGAGAAAGAAAGAGCGCAGAGAGAGAAAGAAAGAGCGCAGAGAGAGAGAAAGAAAGAGCGCAGAGAGAGAGCGCAGAGAGAGAGAGAGCGCAGAGAGAGAAATAAAGAGCGCAGAGAGAGAAAGAAAGAGCGCAGAGAGAGAAAGAAAGAGCGCAGAGAAAGAAAGAGCGCAGAGAGAGAGAAAGAAAGAGCGCAGAGAGAGAAAGAAAGAGCGCAAAGAGAGAAAAAAAGAGCGCGAAGAGAGAAAAAAAGAGCGCAGAGAGAAAGAAAGAGCGCAGAGAGAGAGAGCGCAGAGAGAGAAAGAAAGAGCGCAGAGAGAGAGAGAAAGAGCGCAGAGAGAGAGAAAGAAAGAGCGCAGAGAGAAAGAAAGAGCGCAGAGAGAAAGAGCGCAGAGAGAGAAAGAGAAAGAAAGAGCACAGAGAGAGAAAGAGAAAGAAAGAGCGCAAAGAGAGAGAGAAAGAGCGCACAGAGAGAGAGAGAAAGAGCGCAGAGAGAGAAAGAAAGAGCGCAGAGAGAGAGAGAGCGCAGAGAGAAAGAAAGAGCGCAGAGAGAAAGAGCGCAGAGAGAGAAAGAGAAAGAAAGAGCACAGAGAGAGAAAGAGAAAGAAAGAGCGCAAAGAGAGAGAGAAAGAGCGCACAGAGAGAGAGAGAAAGAGCGCAGAGAGAGAAAGAAAGAGCGCAGAGAGAGAGAGAGCGCAGAGAGAAAGAAAGAGCGCAGAGAGAAAGAAAGAGCGCAGAGAGAAAGAAAGAGCGCAGAGAGAGAGAAAGAGCGCAGAGAGAGAGAAAGAAAGTGCTCAGAGAGAAAGAAAGAGCACAGAGAGAAAGAGCGCAGAGAGAGAAAGAGAAAGAAAGAGCGCAGAGAGAGAGAGAGAGAAAGAGCGCAGAGAGAGAGAGAAAGAGCGCAGAGAGAGAGAAAGAGAAAGAAAGAGCGCAGAGAGAGAGAAAGAGCGCAGAGAGAGAGAAAGAGCGCAGAGAGAGAGAAAGAAAGAGCGCAGAGAGAGAGAGAAAGAAAAAGCGCAGAGAAAGAAAGAGCGCAGAGAGAGGAAGAAAGAGCGCAGAGAGAGAGAGAGAAAGAAAGAGCGCAGAGAGAGAGAGAGAGAGAGCGCAGAGAGAGAGAGAGCGCAAAGAGAGAGAGAGCGCAGAGAGAGAGAGAGAGAGCGCAGAGAGAGAGAGAGCGCAGAGAGAGAGAGCGCAGAGAGAGAGAGAGCGCAGAGAGAGAGAGAGCGCAGAAAGAGAGAGAGCGCAGAGAGTGAGAGAGCGCAGAGAGAGAGATTGCGCAGAGAGAGAGATTGCGCAGAGAGAGAGAGAGCGCAGAGAGAGAGAAAGAGTGCAGAGAGAGAGAAAGAGTGCAGAGAGAAAGAAAGAGCGCAGAGAGAAAGAAAGAGCGCAGAGAGAGAGAAAGAAAGAGCGCAGAGAGAGAAAGAGCGCAGAGAGAGAGAGAAAGAGCGCGGAGAGAAAGAAAGAAAGAGCGCAGAGAGAGAGAGAAAGAAAGAGCGCAGAGAGAGAAAGAAAGAGCGCAGAGAGAGAGAGAGAGCGCAGAGAGAGAGGAAGAAAGAGCGCAGAGAGAGAGAGAAAGAGCGCAGAGAGAGAGAAAGAGCGCAGAGAAAGAGAAAGAGCGCAGAGAGAGAAAGAGAAAGAAAGAGCGCAGAGAGAGAAAGAGCGCAGAAAGAGAAAAAGCGCAGAGAGAAAGAAAGAGCGCAGAGAGAGAGAGAGAAAGAGCACAGAGAGAGAGAAAGAGCGCAGAGAGAGAGAAAGAGCGCAGAGAGAGAGAAAAAAAGAGCGCAGAGAGAGAGAAAGAAAAAGCGCAGAGAGAGACAAAGAGCGCGGAGAGAGAGAAAGAAAGAGCGCAGAGAGAGAAAGAAAAAGCGCAGAGAGAGAAAGATAGAGCGCAGAGAGTGAGAGAGAAAGAGCGCAGAGAGAAAGAAAGAGCGCAGAGAGAGAGAGAAAGAAAGAGCGCAGAGAGAGAGAGAAAGAAAGAGCGCAGAGAGAGAAAGAAAGAGCGCAGAGAGAGGAAGAAAGAGCGCAGAGAGAGAGAAAGAAAGAGCACAGAGAGAAAGAAAGAGCACATAGAGAGAGAAAGAGCGCAGAGAGAGAGAGAAAGAGCGCAGAGAGAAAAAGAGAGCACAGAGAGAGAGCGCAGACAGAGAGAGAGCGCAGACAGAGAGAGAGCGCAGAGAGAGAGAGTGCAGAGAGAAAGAGAGAGAGCGCAGAGAGAGAGAAAGAAAGAAAGAGCGCAGAGAGAGAGAAAGAGCGTAGAGAAAAAAAGAGCGCAGAGAGAGAGAGAGGAAGAAAGAGCGCAGACAGAGAAAGAAAGAGCGCAGAGAGAGAGAGCGCAGAGAGAGAAAGAGCGCAGAGAAAGAAAGAGCACAGAGAGAGAAAGAAAGAGCGCAGAGAGAGAAAGAAAGAAAGAGCGCAGAGAGAGAGAAAAAGCGCAGAGAGAGAAATAAAGAGCGCAGAGAGAGAAAGAAAGAGCGCAGAGAAAGAAAGAGCGCAGAGAGAGAGAGAAAGAAAGAGCGCAGAGAGAGAAAGAAAGAGAGCAGAGAGAGAAAGAAAGAGCGCAAAGAGAGAAAGAAAGAGCGCAAAGAGAGAAAAAAAGAGCGCAAAGAGAGATAAAAAGAGCGCAGAGAGAAAGAAAGAAAGAGCGCAGAGAGAAAGAAAGAGCGCAGAGAGAGAGAGCGCAGAGAGAGAAAGAGAAAGAAAGAGCGCAGAGAGAGAAAGAGAAAGAAAGAGCGCAGAGAGAGAGAGAGAAAGAGCGCAGAGAGAGAGAGAAAGAGCGCAGAGAGAGAGAAAGAAAGAGCGCAGAGAGAGAGAAAGAAAGAGCGCAGAGAGAGAGAGAGAGCGCAGAGAGAGAGGAAGAAAGAGCGCAGAGAGAGAGAGAAAGAGCGCAGAGAGAGAGAAAGAGCGCAGAGAAAGAGAAAGAGCGCAGAGAGAGAAAGAGAAAGAAAGAGCGCAGAGAGAGAAAGAGCGCAGAAAGAGAAAAAGCGCAGAGAGAAAGAAAGAGCGCAGAGAGAGAGAGAGAAAGAGCACAGAGAGAGAGAAAGAGCGCAGAGAGAGAGAAAGAGCGCAGAGAGAGAGAAAGAGCGCAGAGAGAGAGAAAAAAAGAGCGCAGAGAGAGAGAAAGAAAAAGCGCAGAGAGAGACAAAGAGCGCGGAGAGAGAGAAAGAAAGAGCGCAGAGAGAGAAAGAAAAAGCGCAGAGAGAGAAAGATAGAGCGCAGAGAGTGAGAGAGAAAGAGCGCAGAGAGAAAGAAAGAGCGCAGAGAGAGAGAGAAAGAAAGAGCGCAGAGAGAGAGAGAAAGAAAGAGCGCAGAGAGAGAAAGAAAGAGCGCAGAGAGAGGAAGAAAGAGCGCAGAGAGAGAGAAAGAAAGAGCACAGAGAGAAAGAAAGAGCACATAGAGAGAGAAAGAGCGCAGAGAGAGAGAGAAAGAGCGCAGAGAGAAAAAGAGAGCACAGAGAGAGAGCGCAGACAGAGAGAGAGCGCAGACAGAGAGAGAGCGCAGAGAGAGAGAGCGCAGAGAGAAAGAGAGAGAGCGCAGAGAGAGAGAAAGAAAGAAAGAGCGCAGAGAGAGAGAAAGAGCGTAGAGAAAAAAAGAGCGCAGAGAGAGAGAGAGGAAGAAAGAGCGCAGACAGAGAAAGAAAGAGCGCAGAGAGAGAGAGCGCAGAGAGAGAAAGAGCGCAGAGAAAGAAAGAGCACAGAGAGAGAAAGAAAGAGCGCAGAGAGAGAAAGAAAGAAAGAGCGCAGAGAGAGAGAAAAAGCGCAGAGAGAGAAATAAAGAGCGCAGAGAGAGAAAGAAAGAGCGCAGAGAAAGAAAGAGCGCAGAGAGAGAGAGAAAGAAAGAGCGCAGAGAGAGAAAGAAAGAGAGCAGAGAGAGAAAGAAAGAGCGCAAAGAGAGAAAGAAAGAGCGCAAAGAGAGAAAAAAAGAGCGCAAAGAGAGATAAAAAGAGCGCAGAGAGAAAGAAAGAGCGCAGAGAGAAAGAAAGAGCGCAGAGAGAGAGAGCGCAGAGAGAGAAAGAGAAAGAAAGAGCGCAGAGAGAGAAAGAGAAAGAAAGAGCGCAGAGAGAGAGAGAGAAAGAGCGCAGAGAGAGAGAGAAAGAGCGCAGAGAGAGAGAAAGAGAAAGAAAGAGCGCAGAGAGAGAGAAAGAAAGAGCGCAGAGAGAGAGAAAGAGCGCAGAGAGAGAGAAAGAGCGCAGAGAGAGAGAAAGAGCGCAGAGAGAGAGAAAGAGCACAGAGAGAGAGAAAGAGCGCAGAGAGAGAGAAAGAAAGAGCGCAGAGAGAGAGAAAGAGCGCAGAGAGAGAAAGAAAGAGCGCAGAGAGAAAGAAAGAGCGCAGAGAGAGAGAGAAAGAGCGCAGAGAGAGAGAAAGAGCACAGAGAGAGAGAAAGAAAGAGCGCAGAGAGAGAAAGAGCGCAGAGAGAGAAAGAAAGAGCGCAGAGAGAGAGAAAGAAAGAGCGCAGAGAGAGAGAGAAAGAGCGCAGAGAGAGAAATAAAGAGGGCAGAGAGAGAAATAAAGAGCGCAGAGAGAGAAATAAAGAGCGCAGAGAGAGAAATAAAGAGCGCAGAGAGAGAAATAAAGAGCGCAGAGAAAGAAATAGCGCAGAGAGAGAGAAAGAAAGAGCGCAGAGAGAGAAAGAAAGAGCGCAAAGAGAGAAAAAAAGAGCGCAAAGAGAGAAAAAAAGAGCGCAGAGAGAAAGAAAGAAAGAGCGCAGAGAGAAAGAAAGAGCGCAGAGAGAGAAAGAGAAAGAAAGTGCGCAGAGAGAGAGAGAGAGAAAGAGCGCCGAGAGAGAGAAAGAGCGCAGAGAGAGAAAGAAATAGCGCAGAGAGAGAGAAAGAGCGCAGAGAGAGAGAAAGAGCGCAGAGAGAGAGAGGAAGAAAGAGTGCAGAGAGAGAGAAAGAAAGAGCGCAGAGAGAGAGAAAGAAAGAGCGCAGAGAGAAAGAAAGAGCACATAGAGAGAGAAAGAGCGCAGAGAGAGAGAAAAAGCGCAGAGAGAGAAATAAAGAGCGCAGAGAGAGAAAGAAAGAGCGCAGAGAAAGAAAGAGCGCAAAGAGAGAGAAAGAGCGCAGAGAGAGAGAAAAAGCGCAGAGAGAGAAATAAAGAGCGCAGAGTGAGAAAGAAAGAGCGCAGAGAAAGAAAGAGCGCAAAGAGAGAAAGAAAGAGCGCAAAGAGAGAAAAAAAGAGCGCAGAGAGAAAGAAAGAGCGCAGAGAGAAAGAAAGAGCGCAGAGAGAGAGAGCGCAGAGAGAGAAAGAGAAAGAAAGAGCGCAGAGAGAGAAAGAGAAAGAAAGAGCGCAGAGAGAGAGAAAGAGCGCAGAGAGAGAGAAAGAGCGCAGAGAGAGAGAGGAAGAAAGAGCGCAGAGAGAGAGAAAGAAAGAGCGCAGAGAGAGAGAAAGAAAGAGCGCAGAGAGAAAGAAAGAGCACATAGAGAGAGAAAGAGCGCAGAGAGAGAGAAAAAGCGCAGAGAGAGAAATAAAGAGCGCAGAGAGAGAAAGAAAGAGCGCAGAGAAAGAAAGAGCGCAAAGAGAGAAAGAAAGAGCGCAAAGAGAGAAAAAAAGAGAGCAGAGAGAAAGAAAGAGCGCAGAGAGAAAGAAAGAGCGCAGAGAGAGAGAGCGCAGAGAGAGAAAGAGAAAGAAAGAACGCAGAGAGAGAAAGAGAAAGAAAGAGCGCAGAGAGAGAGAGAGAGAAAGAGCGCAGAGAGAGAGAGAAAGAGCGCAGAGAGAGAGAAAGAGAAAGAAAGAGCGCAGAGAGAGAAAGAAAGAGCGCAGAGAGAGAGAAAGAGCGCAGAGAGAGAGAAAGATCGCAGAGAGAGAGAAAGAGCACAGAGAGAGAGAAAGAGCGCAGAGAGAGAGAAAGAAAGAGCGCAGAGAGAGAGAAAGAGCGCAGAGAGAGAAAGAAAGAGCGCAGAGAGAAAGAAAGAGCGCACAGAGAGAGCGCAGAGAGAGAGAGAAAGAGCACAGAGAGAGAGAAAGAGCGCAGAGAGAGAAAGAGCGCAGAGAGAGAAAGAAAGAGCGCAGAGAGAGAGCGCAGAGAGAGAAATAAAGAGCGCAGAGAGAGAAATAAAGAGCGCAGAGAGAGAAATAAAGAGCGCAGAGAGAGAAATAAAGAGCGCAGAGAGAGAAATAAAGAGCGCAGAGAAAGAAAGAGCTCAGAGAGAGAGAAAGAAAGAGCGCAGAGAGTGAAAGAAAGAGCGCAAAGAGAGAAAAAAAGAGCGCAAAGAGAGAAAAAAAGAGCGCAGAGAGAAAGAAAGAGCGCAGAGAGAAAGAAAGAGCGCAGAGAGAGAAAGAGAAAGAAAGTGCGCAGAGAGAGAGAGAGAGAAAGAGCGCCGAGAGAGAGAAAGAGCGCAGAGAGAGAAAGAAATAGCGCAGAGAGAGAGAAAGAGCGCAGAGAGAGAGAAAGAGCGCAGAGAGAGAGAGGAAGAAAGAGCGCAGAGAGAGAGAAAGAAAGAGCGCAGAGAGAGAGAAAAAGTGCAGAGAGAGAGAAAAAGCGCAGAGAGAGAGAAAGAGCGCAGAGAAAGAGAAAGAGCAGAGAGAGAGAAAGAGCACAGAGAGAGAGAAAGAGCACAGAGAGAGAGAAAGAAAGAGCGCAGAGAGAGAAATAAAGAGCGCAGAGAAAGAAAGAGCGCAAAGAGAGAAAGAAAGAGCGCAAATAGAGAAAAAAAGAGCGCAGAGAGAAAGAAAGAGCGCAGAGAGAAAGAAAGAGCGCAGAGAGAGAGAGCGCAGAGAGAGAAAGAGAAAGAAAGAGCGCAGAGAGAGAAAGAGAAAGAAAGAGCGCAGAGAGAGAGAGAGAAAGAGCGCAGAGAGAGAGAGAAAGAGCGCAGAGAGAGAGAAAGAGAAAGAAAGAGCGCAGAGAGAGAAAGAAAGAGCGCAGAGAGAGAAAGAAAGAGCGCAGAGAGAGAGAAAGAGCGCAGAGAGAGAAAGAGCACAGAGAGAGAGAAAGAAAGAGCGCAGAGAGAGAGAAAGAGCGCAGAGAGAGAGAAAGAGCGCAGAGAGAGAGAAAGAGCGCAGAGAGAGAGAAAAAAAGAGCGCAGAGAGAGAGAAAGAAAAAGCGCAGAGAGAGAAAGAAAGAGCGCAGAGAGAGAAAGAGCGCAGAGAGAGAGAAAGAGCGCAGAGAGAGAGAAAGAGCGCAGAGAGAGAAAGAGCGCAGAGAGAGAGAAAGAGCGCAGAGAGAGAGAAAAAAAGAGCGCAAAGAGAGAGAAAGAAAAAGCGCAGAGAGAGAGAAAGAAAGAGCGCAGAGAGAGAAAGAAAGAGCGCAGAGAGAGAAAGAAAGAGCGCAGAGAGAGAAAGAAAGAGCGCAGAGAGAGAAAGAAAGAGCGCAGAGAGAGAAAGAAAGAGCGCAGAGAGTGAGAGAGAAAGAGCGCAGAGAGAAAGAAAGAGCGCAGAGAGAGAGAGAAAGAAAGAGCGCAGAGAGAGAGAGAAAGAAAGAGCGCAGAGAGAGAAAGAAAGAGCGCAGAGAGAGAGAAAGAGCGCAGAGAGAGAGAAAGAGCGCAGAGAGAGAAAGAGCGCAGAGAGAAAGAAAGAGCGCAGAGAGAGAGAGAGAGCTCAGAGAGAGAGAAAGAAAGAGCGCAGAGAGAGAAATAAAGAGCGCAGAGAGAGAAATAAAGAGCGCAGAGAGAGAGAAAAAGAGCGCAAAGAGAGAAAAAAAGAGCGCAGAGAGAAAGAAAGAAAGAGTGCAGAGAGAAAGAAAGAGCGCAGAGAGAGAGAGCGCAGAGAGAGAAAGAGAAAGAAAGAGCGCAGAGAGAGAGAGAGAGAAAGAGCGCCGAGAGAGAGAGAGAAAGAGCGCAAAGAGAGAGAAAGAAAAAGAAAGAGCGCAGAGAGAGAAAGTGCGCAGAGAGAGAAAGAGCGCAGAGAGAAAGAAAAAGCGCAGAGAGAGAGAAAGAAAGTGCGCAGAGAGAGAGAAAGAGCGCAAAGAGAGAGAAAGAAAGTGCGCAGAGAGAAAGAAAGAGCGCAGAGAGAGAAAGAAAGAGAGCAGAGAGAGAAAGAAAGAGCGCAAAGAGAGAGAAAGAAAAAGCGCAGAGAGAGAGAAAGAAAGAGCGCAGAGAGAGAAAGAAAGAGCGCAGAGAGAGAAAGAAAGAGCGCAGAGAGAGAAAGAAAGAGCGCAGAGAGAGAAAGAAAGAGCGCAGAGAGAGAAAGAAAGAGCGCAGAGAGTGAGAGAGAAAGAGCGCAGAGAGAAAGAAAGAGCGCAGAGAGAGAGAGAAAGAAAGAGCGCAGAGAGAGAGAGAAAGAAAGAGCGCAGAGAGAGAAAGAAAGAGCGCAGAGAGAGAAAGAGCGCAGAGAGAGAGAAAGAGCGCAGAGAGAGAGAAAGAGCGCAGAGAGAAAGAAAGAGCGCAGAGAGAGAGAGAGAGCTCAGAGAGAGAGAAAGAAAGAGCGCAGAGAGAGAAATAAAGAGCGCAGAGAGAGAAATAAAGAGCGCAGAGAGAGAGAAAAAGAGCGCAAAGAGAGAAAAAAAGAGCGCAGAGAGAAAGAAAGAAAGAGTGCAGAGAGAAAGAAAGAGCGCAGAGAGAGAGAGCGCAGAGAGAGAAAGAGAAAGAAAGAGCGCAGAGAGAGAGAAAGAGAAAGAGCGCCGAGAGAGAGAGAGAAAGAGCGCAGAGAGAGAGAAAGAAAAAGAAAGAGCGCAGAGAGAGAAAGTGCGCAGAGAGAGAAAGAGCGCAGAGAGAAAGAAAAAGCGCAGAGAGAGAGAAAGAAAGTGCGCAGAGAGAGAGAAAGAGCGCAAAGAGAGAGAAAGAAAGTGCGCAGAGAGAAAGAAAGAGCGCAGAGAGAAAGAGAAAGAAAGAGCGCAGAGAGAGAAAGAGAAAGAAAGAGCGCAGAGAGAGAGAGAGAAAGAGTGCAGAGAGAGAGAGAGAGAAAGAGCGCAGAGAGAGAGAGAAAGAGCGCAGAAAGAGAGAAAGAAAGAGCGCAGAGAGAGAAAGAAAGAGCGCAGAGAGAAAGAAAGAGCGCAGAGAGAGAGAAAGAGCGCAGAGAGAGAGAAAGAAAGTGCGCAGAGAGAAAGAAAGAGCGCAGAGAGAAAGAGCGCAGAGAGAGAAAGAGAAAGAAAGAGCGCAGAGAGAGAGAGAGAAAGAGCGCAGAGAGAGAAAGAGAAAGAGCGCAGAGAGAGAGAAAGAGAAAGAAAGAGCGCAGAGAGAAAGAAAGAGCGCAGAGAGAGAGAAAGAAAGAGCGCAGAGAGAGCGCAGAGAGAGAGAGAGAGCGCAGAGAGAGAAATAAAGAGCGCAGAGAGAAAGAAAGAGCGCAGAGAAAGAAAGAGCGCATAGAGAAAGAAAGAGCGCAGAGAGAGAAAGAAAGAGCGCAGAGAGAGAAAGAAAGAAAGAGCGCAAAGAGAGAAAAAAAGAGCGCAAAGAGAGAAAAAAAGAGCGCAGAGAGAAAGAAAGAGCGCAGAGAGAAAGAAAGAGCGCAGAGAGAGAAAGAGAAAGAAAGTGCGCAGAGAGAGAGAGAGAGAAAGAGCGCCGAGAGAGAGAAAGAGCGCAGAGAGAGAAAGAAATAGCGCAGAGAGAGAGAAAGAGCGCAGAGAGAGAGAAAGAGCGCAGAGAGAGAGAGGAAGAAAGAGCGCAGAGAGAGAGAGGAAGAAAGAGCGCAGAGAGAGAGAAAGAAAGAGCGCAGAGAGAGAGAAAAAGTGCAGAGAGAGAGAAAAAGCGCAGAGAGAGAGAAAGAGCGCAGAGAAAGAGAAAGAGCAGAGAGAGAGAAAGAGCACAGAGAGAGAGAAAGAGCACAGAGAGAGAGAAAGAAAGAGCGCAGAGAGAGAAATAAAGAGCGCAGAGAAAGAAAGAGCGCAAAGAGAGAAAGAAAGAGCGCAAATAGAGAAAAAAAGAGCGCAGAGAGAAAGAAAGAGCGCAGAGAGAAAGAAAGAGCGCAGAGAGAGAGAGCGCAGAGAGAGAAAGAGAAAGAAAGAGCGCAGAGAGAGAAAGAGAAAGAAAGAGCGCAGAGAGAGAGAGAGAAAGAGCGCAGAGAGAGAGAGAAAGAGCGCAGAGAGAGAGAAAGAGAAAGAAAGAGCGCAGAGAGAGAAAGAAAGAGCGCAGAGAGAGAAAGAAAGAGCGCAGAGAGAGAGAAAGAGCGCAGAGAGAGAAAGAGCACAGAGAGAGAGAAAGAAAGAGCGCAGAGAGAGAGAAAGAGCGCAGAGAGAGAGAAAGAGTGCAGAGAGAGAGAAAGAGCGCAGAGAGAGAGAAAAAAAGAGCGCAGAGAGAGAGAAAGAAAAAGCGCAGAGAGAGAAAGAAAGAGCGCAGAGAGAGAAAGAGCGCAGAGAGAGAGAAAGAGCGCAGAGAGAGAGAAAGAGCGCAGAGAGAGAAAGAGCGCAGAGAGAGAGAAAGAGCGCAGAGAGAGAGAAAAAAAGAGCGCAAAGAGAGAGAAAGAAAAAGCGCAGAGAGAGAGAAAGAAAGAGCGCAGAGAGAGAAAGAAAGAGCGCAGAGAGAGAAAGAAAGAGCGCAGAGAGAGAAAGAAAGAGCGCAGAGAGAGAAAGAAAGAGCGCAGAGAGAGAAAGAAAGAGCGCAGAGAGTGAGAGAGAAAGAGCGCAGAGAGAAAGAAAGAGCGCAGAGAGAGAGAGAAAGAAAGAGCGCAGAGAGAGAGAGAAAGAAAGAGCGCAGAGAGAGAAAGAAAGAGCGCAGAGAGAGAGAAAGAGCGCAGAGAGAGAGAAAGAGCGCAGAGAGAGAAAGAGCGCAGAGAGAAAGAAAGAGCGCAGAGAGAGAGAGAGAGCTCAGAGAGAGAGAAAGAAAGAGCGCAGAGAGAGAAATAAAGAGCGCAGAGAGAGAAATAAAGAGCGCAGAGAGAGAGAAAAAGAGCGCAAAGAGAGAAAAAAAGAGCGCAGAGAGAAAGAAAGAAAGAGTGCAGAGAGAAAGAAAGAGCGCAGAGAGAGAGAGCGCAGAGAGAGAAAGAGAAAGAAAGAGCGCAGAGAGAGAGAGAGAGAAAGAGCGCCGAGAGAGAGAGAGAAAGAGCGCAAAGAGAGAGAAAGAAAAAGAAAGAGCGCAGAGAGAGAAAGTGCGCAGAGAGAGAAAGAGCGCAGAGAGAAAGAAAAAGCGCAGAGAGAGAGAAAGAAAGTGCGCAGAGAGAGAGAAAGAGCGCAAAGAGAGAGAAAGAAAGTGCGCAGAGAGAAAGAAAGAGCGCAGAGAGAGAAAGAAAGAGAGCAGAGAGAGAAAGAAAGAGCGCAAAGAGAGAGAAAGAAAAAGCGCAGAGAGAGAGAAAGAAAGAGCGCAGAGAGAGAAAGAAAGAGCGCAGAGAGAGAAAGAAAGAGCGCAGAGAGAGAAAGAAAGAGCGCAGAGAGAGAAAGAAAGAGCGCAGAGAGAGAAAGAAAGAGCGCAGAGAGTGAGAGAGAAAGAGCGCAGAGAGAAAGAAAGAGCGCAGAGAGAGAGAGAAAGAAAGAGCGCAGAGAGAGAGAGAAAGAAAGAGCGCAGAGAGAGAAAGAAAGAGCGCAGAGAGAGAGAAAGAGCGCAGAGAGAGAGAAAGAGCGCAGAGAGAGAGAAAGAGCGCAGAGAGAAAGAAAGAGCGCAGAGAGAGAGAGAGAGCTCAGAGAGAGAGAAAGAAAGAGCGCAGAGAGAGAAATAAAGAGCGCAGAGAGAGAAATAAAGAGCGCAGAGAGAGAGAAAAAGAGCGCAAAGAGAGAAAAAAAGAGCGCAGAGAGAAAGAAAGAAAGAGTGCAGAGAGAAAGAAAGAGCGCAGAGAGAGAGAGCGCAGAGAGAGAAAGAGAAAGAAAGAGCGCAGAGAGAGAGAAAGAGAAAGAGCGCCGAGAGAGAGAGAGAAAGAGCGCAGAGAGAGAGAAAGAAAAAGAAAGAGCGCAGAGAGAGAAAGTGCGCAGAGAGAGAAAGAGCGCAGAGAGAAAGAAAAAGCGCAGAGAGAGAGAAAGAAAGTGCGCAGAGAGAGAGAAAGAGCGCAGAGAGAAAGAGAAAGAAAGAGCGCAGAGAGAGAAAGAGAAAGAAAGAGCGCAGAGAGAGAGAGAGAAAGAGTGCAGAGAGAGAGAGAGAGAAAGAGCGCAGAGAGAGAGAGAAAGAGCGCAGAAAGAGAGAAAGAAAGAGCGCAGAGAGAGAAAGAAAGAGCGCAGAGAGAAAGAAAGAGCGCAGAGAGAGAGAAAGAGCGCAGAGAGAGAGAAAGAAAGTGCGCAGAGAGAAAGAAAGAGCGCAGAGAGAAAGAGCGCAGAGAGAGAAAGAGAAAGAAAGAGCGCAGAGAGAGAGAGAGAAAGAGCGCAGAGAGAGAAAGAGAAAGAGCGCAGAGAGAGAGAAAGAGAAAGAAAGAGCGCAGAGAGAAAGAAAGAGCGCAGAGAGAGAGAAAGAAAGAGCGCAGAGAGAGCGCAGAGAGAGAGAGAGAGCGCAGAGAGAGAAATAAAGAGCGCAGAGAGAAAGAAAGAGCGCAGAGAAAGAAAGAGCGCATAGAGAAAGAAAGAGCGCAGAGAGAGAAAGAAAGAGCGCAGAGAGAGAAAGAAAGAAAGAGCGCAGAGAGAAAGAAAGAGCGCAGAGAGAGAGAAAAAGCGCAGAGAGAGAAATAAAGAGCGCAGAGAGAGAAAGAAAGAGCGCAGAGAAAGAAAGAGCGCAGAGAGAGAGAAAGAAAGAGCGCAGAGAAAGAAAGAGCGCAGAGAGAGAGAGAAAGAAAGAGCGCAGAGAGAGAAAGAAAGAGCGCAAAGAGAGAAAGAAAGAGCGCAGAGAGAGAGAGCGCAGAGAGAGAAAGAGAAAGAAAGAGCGCAGAGAGAGAAAGAGAAAGAAAGAGCGCAGAGAGAGATAGAGAAAGAGCGCAGAGAGAGAAAGAAAGAGCGCAGAGAGAGAGAAAGAGCAAGAAAGAGCGCAGAGAGAGAAAGAAAGAGCGCAGAGAGAGAGAAAGAGAGCAGAGAGAAAGAAAGTGCGCAGAGAGAAAGAAAGAGCGCAGAGAGAAAGAAAGAGCGCAGAGAGAGAGAAAGAAAGAGCGCAGAGAGAGAGAGAAAGAGCGCAGAGAGAAAGAAAGAAAGAGCGCAGAGAGAGAGAGAAAGAAAGAGCGCAGAGAGAGAAAGAAAGAGCGCAGAGAGAGAGAGAGCGCAGAGAGAGAGGAAGAAAGAGCGCAGAGAGAGAGAGAAAGAGCGCAGAGAGAGAGAGAAAGAGCGCAGAGAAAGAGAAAGAGCGCAGAGAGAGAAAGAGAAAGAAAGAGCGCAGAGAGAGAAAGAGCGCAAAGAGAGAAAGAGCGCAGAGAGAAAGAAAGAGCGCAGAGAGAGAGAGAGAAAGAGCGCAGAGAGAGAGAGAGAAAGAGCGCAGAGAGAGAGAAAGAGCGCAGAGAGAAAGAAAGAGCGCAGAGAGAGAGAAAGAAAGTGCGCAGAGAGAAAGAAAGAGCGCAGAGAGAGAGCGCAGAGAGAGAAAGAGAAAGAAAGAGCGCAGAGAGAGAGAGAGAAAGAGCGCAGAGAGAGAGAGAGAAAGAGCGCAGAGAGAGAGAAAGAGAAAGAAAGAGCGCAGAGAGAGAGAAAGAGCGCAGAGAGAGAGAGAGAAAGAGCGCAGAGGGAGAGAAAGAAAGAGCGCAGAGAGAGAGAAAGTAAGAGTGCAGAGAGAAAGAAAGAGCGCAGAGAGAAAGAAAGAAAGAGCGCAGAGAGAGAGAGAGAAAGAAAAAGCGCAGAGAAAGAAAGAGCGCAGAGAGAGGAAGAAAGAGCGCAGAGAGAGAGAAAGAAAGAGCGCAGAGAGAGAGAAAGAGCGCAGAGAGAGAGAAAGAAAGAGCGCAGAGAGAGAGCGCAGAGAGAGAGCGCAGAGAGAGAGCGCAGAGAGAGAGAGAGCGCAGAAAGAGAGAGAGTGCAGAGAGAGAGAGAGCGCAGAGAGAGAGAAAGAGCGCAGAGAGAAAGAAAGAGCGCAGAGAGAGAGAAAGAGAGCAGAGAGAAAGAAAGTGCGCAGAGAGAAAGAAAGAGCGCAGAGAGAGAGAAAGAAAGAGCGCAGAGAGAGAAAGAAAGAGCGCAGAGAGAGAGAGAAAGAGCGCAGCGAGAGAGAGAGAGAGCGCAGAGAGAGAGAAAGAAAGAGCGCAGAGAGAGAGAGAAAGAAAGAGCGCAGAGAGAGAAAGAAAGAGCGCAGAGAGAGAGAAAGAGCGCTGAGAGAGAGAAAGAGCGCAGAGAGAGAAAGATAGCAGAGAGAGAAAGAGCGCAGAGAGAGAAAGAGCGCAGAGAGAGAAAGAGCGCAGAGAGAGAAAGAGCGCAGAGAGAGAAAGAGCGCAGAGAGAGAAAGAGCGCAGAGAGAGAAAGAGCGCAGAGAGAAAGAAAGAGCGCAGAGAGAGAGAGAGAGCTCAGAGAGAGAGAAAAAAAGAGCGCAGAGAGAGAGAAAAAAAGAGCGCAGAGAGAGAGAAAGAAAGAGCGCAGAGAGAGAGAGAAAGAGCGCAGAGAGTGAGAAAGAAAGAGCGCAGAGAGAAAGAAAGAGCGCAGAGAGAGAGAGGAAGAAAGAGCGCAGAGAGAGAGAAAGATCGCAGAGAGAGAGAAAGAGCGCAGAGAGAGAAAGAGCAGAGAGAGAGAAAGAGCACAGAGAGAGAGAAAGAGCACAGAGAGAGAGAAAGAAAGAGCGCAGAGAGAGAAATAAAGAGCGCAGAGAGAGAAATAAAGAGCGCAGAGAGAGAGAAAAAGAGCGCAAAGAGAGAAAAAAAGAGCGCAGAGAGAAAGAAAGAAAGAGTGCAGAGAGAAAGAAAGAGCGCAGAGAGAGAGAGCGCAGAGAGAGAAAGAGAAAGAAAGAGCGCAGAGAGAGAGAGAGAGAAAGAGCGCCGAGAGAGAGAGAGAGAAAGAGCGCAGAGAGAGAGAAAGAAAAAGAAAGAGCGCAGAGAGAGAAAGTGCGCAGAGAGAGAAAGAGCGCAGAGAGAAAGAAAGAGCGCAGAGAGAGAGAAAGAAAGTGCGCAGAGAGAGAAATAAAGAGCGCAGAGAGAGAAATAAAGAGCGCAGAGAGAGAGAAAAAGAGCGCAAAGAGAGAAAAAAAGAGCGCAGAGAGAAAGAAAGAAAGAGTGCAGAGAGAAAGAAAGAGCGCAGAGAGAGAGAGCGCAGAGAGAGAAAGAGAAAGAAAGAGCGCAGAGAGAGAGAGAGAGAAAGAGCGCCGAGAGAGAGAGAGAAAGAGCGCAGAGAGAGAGAAAGAAAAAGAAAGAGCGCAGAGAGAGAAAGTGCGCAGAGAGAGAAAGAGCGCAGAGAGAAAGAAAAAGCGCAGAGAGAGAGAAAGAAAGTGCGCAGAGAGAGAGAAAGAGCGCAAAGAGAGAGAAAGAAAGTGCGCAGAGAGAAAGAAAGAGCGCAGAGAGAAAGAGAAAGAAAGAGCGCAGAGAGAGAAAGAGAAAGAAAGAGCGCAGAGAGAGAGAGAGAAAGAGTGCAGAGAGAGAGAGAGAGAAAGAGCGCAGAGAGAGAGAGAAAGAGCGCAGAAAGAGAGAAAGAAAGAGCGCAGAGAGAGAAAGAAAGAGCGCAGAGAGAAAGAAAGAGCGCAGAGAGAGAGAAAGAGCGCAGAGAGAGAGAAAGAAAGTGCGCAGAGAGAAAGAAAGAGCGCAGAGAGAAAGAGCGCAGAGAGAGAAAGAGAAAGAAAGAGCGCAGAGAGAGAGAGAGAAAGAGCGCAGAGAGAGAAAGAGAAAGAGCGCAGAGAGAGAGAAAGAGAAAGAAAGAGCGCAGAGAGAAAGAAAGAGCGCAGAGAGAGAGAAAGAAAGAGCGCAGAGAGAGCGCAGAGAGAGAGAGAGAGCGCAGAGAGAGAAATAAAGAGCGCAGAGAGAAAGAAAGAGCGCAGAGAAAGAAAGAGAGCATAGAGAAAGAAAGAGCGCAGAGAGAGAAAGAAAGAGCGCAGAGAGAGAAAGAAAGAAAGAGCGCAGAGAGAAAGAAAGAGCGCAGAGAGAGAGAAAAAGCGCAGAGAGAGAAATAAAGAGCGCAGAGAGAGAAAGAAAGAGCGCAGAGAAAGAAAGAGCGCAGAGAGAGAGAAAGAAAGAGCGCAGAGAAAGAAAGAGCGCAGAGAGAGAGAGAAAGAAAGAGCGCAGAGAGAGAAAGAAAGAGCGCAAAGAGAGAAAGAAAGAGCGCAGAGAGAGAGAGCGCATAGAGAGAAAGAGAAAGAAAGAGCGCAGAGAGAGAAAGAGAAAGAAAGAGCGCAGAGAGAGATAGAGAAAGAGCGCAGAGAGAGAGAGAAAGAGCGCAGAGAGAGAGAAAGAGCAAGAAAGAGCGCAGAGAGAGAAAGAAAGAGCGCAGAGAGAGAGAAAGAGAGCAGAGAGAAAGAAAGTGCGCAGAGAGAAAGAAAGAGCGCAGAGAGAAAGAAAGAGCGCAGAGAGAGAGAAAGAAAGAGCGCAGAGAGAGAGAGAAAGAGCGCAGAGAGAAAGAAAGAAAGAGCGCAGAGAGAGAGAGAAAGAAAGAGCGCAGAGAGAGAAAGAAAGAGCGCAGAGAGAGAGAGAGCGCAGAGAGAGAGGAAGAAAGAGCGCAGAGAGAGAGAGAAAGAGCGCAGAGAGAGAGAGAAAGAGCGCAGAGAAAGAGAAAGAGCGCAGAGAGAGAAAGAGAAAGAAAGAGCGCAGAGAGAGAAAGAGCGCAAAGAGAGAAAGAGCGCAGAGAGAAAGAAAGAGCGCAGAGAGAGAGAGAGAAAGAGCACAGAGAGAGAGAGAGAAAGAGCGCAGAGAGAGAGAAAGAGCGCAGAGAGAAAGAAAGAGCGCAGAGAGAGAGAAAGAAAGTGCGCAGAGAGAAAGAAAGAGCGCAGAGAGAGAGCGCAGAGAGAGAAAGAGAAAGAAAGAGCGCAGAGAGAAAGAGAAAGAAAGAGCGCAGAGAGAGAAAGAGAAAGAAAGAGCGCAGAGAGAGAGAGAGAAAGAGTGCAGAGAGAGAGAGAGAGAAAGAGCGCAGAGAGAGAGAGAAAGAGCGCAGAAAGAGAGAAAGAAAGAGCGCAGAGAGAGAAAGAAAGAGCGCAGAGAGAAAGAAAGAGCGCAGAGAGAGAGAAAGAGCGCAGAGAGAGAGAAAGAAAGTGCGCAGAGAGAAAGAAAGAGCGCAGAGAGAAAGAGCGCAGAGAGAGAAAGAGAAAGAAAGAGCGCAGAGAGAGAGAGAGAAAGAGCGCAGAGAGAGAAAGAGAAAGAGCGCAGAGAGAGAGAAAGAGAAAGAAAGAGCGCAGAGAGAAAGAAAGAGCGCAGAGAGAGAGAAAGAAAGAGCGCAGAGAGAGCGCAGAGAGAGAGAGAGAGCGCAGAGAGAGAAATAAAGAGCGCAGAGAGAAAGAAAGAGCGCAGAGAAAGAAAGAGCGCATAGAGAAAGAAAGAGCGCAGAGAGAGAAAGAAAGAGCGCAGAGAGAGAAAGAAAGAAAGAGCGCAGAGAGAAAGAAAGAGCGCAGAGAGAGAGAAAAAGCGCAGAGAGAGAAATAAAGAGCGCAGAGAGAGAAAGAAAGAGCGCAGAGAAAGAAAGAGCGCAGAGAGAGAGAAAGAAAGAGCGCAGAGAAAGAAAGAGCGCAGAGAGAGAGAGAAAGAAAGAGCGCAGAGAGAGAAAGAAAGAGCGCAAAGAGAGAAAGAAAGAGCGCAGAGAGAGAGAGCGCAGAGAGAGAAAGAGAAAGAAAGAGCGCAGAGAGAGAAAGAGAATGAAAGAGCGCAGAGAGAGATAGAGAAAGAGCGCAGAGAGAGAGAGAAAGAGCGCAGAGAGAGAGAAAGAGCAAGAAAGAGCGCAGAGAGAGAAAGAAAGAGCGCAGAGAGAGAGAAAGAGAGCAGAGAGAAAGAAAGTGCGCAGAGAGAAAGAAAGAGCGCAGAGAGAAAGAAAGAGCGCAGAGAGAGAGAAAGAAAGAGCGCAGAGAGAGAGAGAAAGAGCGCAGAGAGAAAGAAAGAAAGAGCGCAGAGAGAGAGAGAAAGAAAGAGCGCAGAGAGAGAAAGAAAGAGCGCAGAGAGAGAGAGAGCGCAGAGAGAGAGGAAGAAAGAGCGCAGAGAGAGAGAGAAAGAGCGCAGAGAGAGAGAGAAAGAGCGCAGAGAAAGAGAAAGAGCGCAGAGAGAGAAAGAGAAAGAAAGAGCGCAGAGAGAGAAAGAGCGCAAAGAGAGAAAGAGCGCAGAGAGAAAGAAAGAGCGCAGAGAGAGAGAGAGAAAGAGCGCAGAGAGAGAGAGAGAAAGAGCGCAGAGAGAGAGAAAGAGCGCAGAGAGAAAGAAAGAGCGCAGAGAGAGAGAAAGAAAGTGCGCAGAGAGAAAGAAAGAGCGCAGAGAGAGAGCGCAGAGAGAGAAAGAGAAAGAAAGAGCGCAGAGAGAGAGAGAGAAAGAGCGCAGAGAGAGAGAAAGAGAAAGAAAGAGCGCAGAGAGAGAGAAAGAGCGCAGAGAGAGAGAGAGAAAGAGCGCAGAGGGAGAGAAAGAAAGAGCGCAGAGAGAGAGAAAGTAAGAGTGCAGAGAGAAAGAAAGAGCGCAGAGAGAAAGAAAGAAAGAGCGCAGAGAGAGAGAGAGAAAGAAAAAGCGCAGAGAAAGAAAGAGCGCAGAGAGAGGAAGAAAGAGCGCAGAGAGAGAGAAAGAAAGAGCGCAGAGAGAGAGAAAGAGCGCAGAGAGAGAGAAAGAAAGAGCGCAGAGAGAGAGCGCAGAGAGAGAGCGCAGAGAGAGAGCGCAGAGAGAGAGAGAGCGCAGAAAGAGAGAGAGTGCAGAGAGAGAGAGAGCGCAGAGAGAGAGAAAGAGCGCAGAGAGAAAGAAAGAGCGCAGAGAGAGAGAAAGAGAGCAGAGAGAAAGAAAGTGCGCAGAGAGAAAGAAAGAGCGCAGAGAGAGAGAAAGAAAGAGCGCAGAGAGAGAAAGAAAGAGCGCAGAGAGAGAGAGAAAGAGCGCAGCGAGAGAGAGAGAGAGCGCAGAGAGAGAGAAAGAAAGAGCGCAGAGAGAGAGAGAAAGAAAGAGCGCAGAGAGAGAAAGAAAGAGCGCAGAGAGAGAGAAAGAGCGCTGAGAGAGAGAAAGAGCGCAGAGAGAGAAAGATAGCAGAGAGAGAAAGAGCGCAGAGAGAGAAAGAGCGCAGAGAGAGAAAGAGCGCAGAGAGAGAAAGAGCGCAGAGAGAGAAAGAGCGCAGAGAGAGAAAGAGCGCAGAGAGAGAAAGAGCGCAGAGAGAAAGAAAGAGCGCAGAGAGAGAGAGAGAGCTCAGAGAGAGAGAAAAAAAGAGCGCAGAGAGAGAGAAAAAAAGAGCGCAGAGAGAGAGAAAGAAAGAGCGCAGAGAGAGAGAGAAAGAGCGCAGAGAGTGAGAAAGAAAGAGCGCAGAGAGAAAGAAAGAGCGCAGAGAGAGAGAGGAAGAAAGAGCGCAGAGAGAGAGAAAGATCGCAGAGAGAGAGAAAGAGCGCAGAGAGAGAAAGAGCAGAGAGAGAGAAAGAGCACAGAGAGAGAGAAAGAGCACAGAGAGAGAGAAAGAAAGAGCGCAGAGAGAGAAATAAAGAGCGCAGAGAGAGAAATAAAGAGCGCAGAGAGAGAGAAAAAGAGCGCAAAGAGAGAAAAAAAGAGCGCAGAGAGAAAGAAAGAAAGAGTGCAGAGAGAAAGAAAGAGCGCAGAGAGAGAGAGCGCAGAGAGAGAAAGAGAAAGAAAGAGCGCAGAGAGAGAGAGAGAGAAAGAGCGCCGAGAGAGAGAGAGAGAAAGAGCGCAGAGAGAGAGAAAGAAAAAGAAAGAGCGCAGAGAGAGAAAGTGCGCAGAGAGAGAAAGAGCGCAGAGAGAAAGAAAGAGCGCAGAGAGAGAGAAAGAAAGTGCGCAGAGAGAGAAATAAAGAGCGCAGAGAGAGAAATAAAGAGCGCAAAGAGAGAAAAAAAGAGCGCAGAGAGAAAGAAAGAAAGAGTGCAGAGAGAAAGAAAGAGCGCAGAGAGAGAGAGCGCAGAGAGAGAAAGAGAAAGAAAGAGCGCAGAGAGAGAAAGAGCGCAGAAAGAGAAAAAGCGCAGAGAGAAAGAAAGAGCGCAGAGAGAGAGAGAGAAAGAGCACAGAGAGAGAGAAAGAGCGCAGAGAGAGAGAAAGAGCGCAGAGAGAGAGAAAGAGCGCAGAGAGAGAGAAAAAAAGAGCGCAGAGAGAGAGAAAGAAAAAGCGCAGAGAGAGACAAAGAGCGCGGAGAGAGAGAAAGAAAGAGCGCAGAGAGAGAAAGAAAAAGCGCAGAGAGAGAAAGATAGAGCGCAGAGAGTGAGAGAGAAAGAGCGCAGAGAGAAAGAAAGAGCGCAGAGAGAGAGAGAAAGAAAGAGCGCAGAGAGAGAGAGAAAGAAAGAGCGCAGAGAGAGAAAGAAAGAGCGCAGAGAGAGGAAGAAAGAGCGCAGAGAGAGAGAAAGAAAGAGCACAGAGAGAAAGAAAGAGCACATAGAGAGAGAAAGAGCGCAGAGAGAGAGAGAAAGAGCGCAGAGAGAAAAAGAGAGCACAGAGAGAGAGCGCAGACAGAGAGAGAGCGCAGACAGAGAGAGAGCGCAGAGAGAGAGAGCGCAGAGAGAAAGAGAGAGAGCGCAGAGAGAGAGAAAGAAAGAAAGAGCGCAGAGAGAGAGAAAGAGCGTAGAGAAAAAAAGAGCGCAGAGAGAGAGAGAGGAAGAAAGAGCGCAGACAGAGAAAGAAAGAGCGCAGAGAGAGAGAGCGCAGAGAGAGAAAGAGCGCAGAGAAAGAAAGAGCACAGAGAGAGAAAGAAAGAGCGCAGAGAGAGAAAGAAAGAAAGAGCGCAGAGAGAGAGAAAAAGCGCAGAGAGAGAAATAAAGAGCGCAGAGAGAGAAAGAAAGAGCGCAGAGAAAGAAAGAGCGCAGAGAGAGAGAGAAAGAAAGAGCGCAGAGAGAGAAAGAAAGAGAGCAGAGAGAGAAAGAAAGAGCGCAAAGAGAGAAAGAAAGAGCGCAAAGAGAGAAAAAAAGAGCGCAAAGAGAGATAAAAAGAGCGCAGAGAGAAAGAAAGAAAGAGCGCAGAGAGAAAGAAAGAGCGCAGAGAGAGAGAGCGCAGAGAGAGAAAGAGAAAGAAAGAGCGCAGAGAGAGAAAGAGAAAGAAAGAGCGCAGAGAGAGAGAGAGAAAGAGCGCAGAGAGAGAGAGAAAGAGCGCAGAGAGAGAGAAAGAGAAAGAAAGAGCGCAGAGAGAGAGAAAGAAAGAGCGCAGAGAGAGAGAAAGAGCGCAGAGAGAGAGAAAGAGCGCAGAGAGAGAGAAAGAGCGCAGAGAGAGAGAAAGAGCACAGAGAGAGAGAAAGAGCGCAGAGAGAGAGAAAGAAAGAGCGCAGAGAGAGAGAAAGAGCGCAGAGAGAGAAAGAAAGAGCGCAGAGAGAAAGAAAGAGCGCAGAGAGAGAGAGAAAGAGCGCAGAGAGAGAGAAAGAGCACAGAGAGAGAGAAAGAAAGAGCGCAGAGAGAGAAAGAGCGCAGAGAGAGAAAGAAAGAGCGCAGAGAGAGAGAAAGAAAGAGCGCAGAGAGAGAGAGAAAGAGCGCAGAGAGAGAAATAAAGAGCGCAGAGAGAGAAATAAAGAGCGCAGAGAGAGAAATAAAGAGCGCAGAGAGAGAAATAAAGAGCGCAGAGAGAGAAATAAAGAGCACAGAGAAAGAAAGAGCGCAGAGAGAGAGAAAGAAAGAGCGCAGAGAGAGAAAGAAAGAGCGCAAAGAGAGAAAAAAAGAGCGCAAAGAGAGAAAAAAAGAGCGCAGAGAGAAAGAAAGAAAGAGCGCAGAGAGAAAGAAAGAGCGCAGAGAGAGAAAGAGAAAGAAAGTGCGCAGAGAGAGAGAGAGAGAAAGAGCGCCGAGAGAGAGAAAGAGCGCAGAGAGAGAAAGAAATAGCGCAGAGAGAGAGAAAGAGCGCAGAGAGAGAGAAAGAGCGCAGAGAGAGAGAGGAAGAAAGAGCGCAGAGAGAGAGAAAGAAAGAGCGCAGAGAGAGAGAAAGAAAGAGCGCAGAGAGAAAGAAAGAGCACATAGAGAGAGAAAGAGCGCAGAGAGAGAGAAAAAGCGCAGAGAGAGAAATAAAGAGCGCAGAGAGAGAAAGAAAGAGCGCAGAGAAAGAAAGAGCGCAAAGAGAGAGAAAGAGCGCAGAGAGAGAGAAAAAGCGCAGAGAGAGAAATAAAGAGCGCAGAGTGAGAAAGAAAGAGCGCAGAGAAAGAAAGAGCGCAAAGAGAGAAAGAAAGAGCGCAAAGAGAGAAAAAAAGAGCGCAGAGAGAAAGAAAGAGCGCAGAGAGAAAGAAAGAGCGCAGAGAGAGAGAGCGCAGAGAGAGAAAGAGAAAGAAAGAGCGCAGAGAGAGAAAGAGAAAGAAAGAGCGCAGAGAGAGAGAAAGAGCGCAGAGAGAGAGAAAGAGCGCAGAGAGAGAGAGGAAGAAAGAGCGCAGAGAGAGAGAAAGAAAGAGCGCAGAGAGAGAGAAAGAAAGAGCGCAGAGAGAAAGAAAGAGCACATAGAGAGAGAAAGAGCGCAGAGAGAGAGAAAAAGCGCAGAGAGAGAAATAAAGAGCGCAGAGAGAGAAAGAAAGAGCGCAGAGAGAGAGAAAGAGCGCAGAGAGAAAGAAAGAGCGCAGAGAGAGAGAAAGAAAGTGCGCAGAGAGAAAGAAAGAGCGCAGAGAGAGAGCGCAGAGAGAGAAAGAGAAAGAAAGAGCGCAGAGAGAGAGAGAGAAAGAGCGCAGAGAGAGAGAGAGAAAGAGCGCAGAGAGAGAGAAAGAGAAAGAAAGAGCGCAGAGAGAGAGAAAGAGCGCAGAGAGAAAGAGCGCAGAGGGAGAGAAAGAAAGAGCGCAGAGAGAGAGAAAGTAAGAGTGCAGAGAGAAAGAAAGAGCGCAGAGAGAAAGAAAGAAAGAGCGCAGAGAGAGAGAGAGAAAGAAAAAGCGCAGAGAAAGAAAGAGCGCAGAGAGAGGAAGAAAGAGCGCAGAGAGAGAGAAAGAAAGAGCGCAGAGAGAGAGAAAGAGCGCAGAGAGAGAGAAAGAAAGAGCGCAGAGAGAGAGCGCAGAGAGAGAGCGCAGAGAGAGAGCGCAGAGAGAGAGAGAGCGCAGAAAGAGAGAGAGTGCAGAGAGAGAGAGAGCGCAGAGAGAGAGAAAGAGCGCAGAGAGAAAGAAAGAGCGCAGAGAGAGAGAAAGAGAGCAGAGAGAAAGAAAGTGCGCAGAGAGAAAGAAAGAGCGCAGAGAGAGAGAAAGAAAGAGCGCAGAGAGAGAAAGAAAGAGCGCAGAGAGAGAGAGAAAGAGCGCAGCGAGAGAGAGAGAGAGCGCAGAGAGAGAGAAAGAAAGAGCGCAGAGAGAGAGAGAAAGAAAGAGCGCAGAGAGAGAAAGAAAGAGCGCAGAGAGAGAGAAAGAGCGCTGAGAGAGAGAAAGAGCGCAGAGAGAGAAAGATAGCAGAGAGAGAAAGAGCGCAGAGAGAGAAAGAGCGCAGAGAGAGAAAGAGCGCAGAGAGAGAAAGAGCGCAGAGAGAGAAAGAGCGCAGAGAGAGAAAGAGCGCAGAGAGAGAAAGAGCGCAGAGAGAAAGAAAGAGCGCAGAGAGAGAGAGAGAGCTCAGAGAGAGAGAAAAAAAGAGCGCAGAGAGAGAGAAAAAAAGAGCGCAGAGAGAGAGAAAGAAAGAGCGCAGAGAGAGAGAGAAAGAGCGCAGAGAGTGAGAAAGAAAGAGCGCAGAGAGAAAGAAAGAGCGCAGAGAGAGAGAGGAAGAAAGAGCGCAGAGAGAGAGAAAGATCGCAGAGAGAGAGAAAGAGCGCAGAGAGAGAAAGAGCAGAGAGAGAGAAAGAGCACAGAGAGAGAGAAAGAGCACAGAGAGAGAGAAAGAAAGAGCGCAGAGAGAGAAATAAAGAGCGCAGAGAGAGAAATAAAGAGCGCAGAGAGAGAGAAAAAGAGCGCAAAGAGAGAAAAAAAGAGCGCAGAGAGAAAGAAAGAAAGAGTGCAGAGAGAAAGAAAGAGCGCAGAGAGAGAGAGCGCAGAGAGAGAAAGAGAAAGAAAGAGCGCAGAGAGAGAGAGAGAGAAAGAGCGCCGAGAGAGAGAGAGAGAAAGAGCGCAGAGAGAGAGAAAGAAAAAGAAAGAGCGCAGAGAGAGAAAGTGCGCAGAGAGAGAAAGAGCGCAGAGAGAAAGAAAGAGCGCAGAGAGAGAGAAAGAAAGTGCGCAGAGAGAGAAATAAAGAGCGCAGAGAGAGAAATAAAGAGCGCAGAGAGAGAGAAAAAGAGCGCAAAGAGAGAAAAAAAGAGCGCAGAGAGAAAGAAAGAAAGAGTGCAGAGAGAAAGAAAGAGCGCAGAGAGAGAGAGCGCAGAGAGAGAAAGAGAAAGAAAGAGCGCAGAGAGAGAAAGAGCGCAGAAAGAGAAAAAGCGCAGAGAGAAAGAAAGAGCGCAGAGAGAGAGAGAGAAAGAGCACAGAGAGAGAGAAAGAGCGCAGAGAGAGAGAAAGAGCGCAGAGAGAGAGAAAGAGCGCAGAGAGAGAGAAAAAAAGAGCGCAGAGAGAGAGAAAGAAAAAGCGCAGAGAGAGACAAAGAGCGCGGAGAGAGAGAAAGAAAGAGCGCAGAGAGAGAAAGAAAAAGCGCAGAGAGAGAAAGATAGAGCGCAGAGAGTGAGAGAGAAAGAGCGCAGAGAGAAAGAAAGAGCGCAGAGAGAGAGAGAAAGAAAGAGCGCAGAGAGAGAGAGAAAGAAAGAGCGCAGAGAGAGAAAGAAAGAGCGCAGAGAGAGGAAGAAAGAGCGCAGAGAGAGAGAAAGAAAGAGCACAGAGAGAAAGAAAGAGCACATAGAGAGAGAAAGAGCGCAGAGAGAGAGAGAAAGAGCGCAGAGAGAAAAAGAGAGCACAGAGAGAGAGCGCAGACAGAGAGAGAGCGCAGACAGAGAGAGAGCGCAGAGAGAGAGAGCGCAGAGAGAAAGAGAGAGAGCGCAGAGAGAGAGAAAGAAAGAAAGAGCGCAGAGAGAGAGAAAGAGCGTAGAGAAAAAAAGAGCGCAGAGAGAGAGAGAGGAAGAAAGAGCGCAGACAGAGAAAGAAAGAGCGCAGAGAGAGAGAGCGCAGAGAGAGAAAGAGCGCAGAGAAAGAAAGAGCACAGAGAGAGAAAGAAAGAGCGCAGAGAGAGAAAGAAAGAAAGAGCGCAGAGAGAGAGAAAAAGCGCAGAGAGAGAAATAAAGAGCGCAGAGAGAGAAAGAAAGAGCGCAGAGAAAGAAAGAGCGCAGAGAGAGAGAGAAAGAAAGAGCGCAGAGAGAGAAAGAAAGAGAGCAGAGAGAGAAAGAAAGAGCGCAAAGAGAGAAAGAAAGAGCGCAAAGAGAGAAAAAAAGAGCGCAAAGAGAGATAAAAAGAGCGCAGAGAGAAAGAAAGAAAGAGCGCAGAGAGAAAGAAAGAGCGCAGAGAGAGAGAGCGCAGAGAGAGAAAGAGAAAGAAAGAGCGCAGAGAGAGAAAGAGAAAGAAAGAGCGCAGAGAGAGAGAGAGAAAGAGCGCAGAGAGAGAGAGAAAGAGCGCAGAGAGAGAGAAAGAAAGAGCGCAGAGAGAGAGAAAGAAAGAGCGCAGAGAGAGAGAAAGAGCGCAGAGAGAGAGAAAGAGCGCAGAGAGAGAGAAAGAGCGCAGAGAGAGAGAAAGAGCACAGAGAGAGAGAAAGAGCGCAGAGAGAGAGAAAGAAAGAGCGCAGAGAGAGAGAAAGAGCGCAGAGAGAGAAAGAAAGAGCGCAGAGAGAAAGAAAGAGCGCAGAGAGAGAGAGAAAGAGCGCAGAGAGAGAGAAAGAGCACAGAGAGAGAGAAAGAAAGAGCGCAGAGAGAGAAAGAGCGCAGAGAGAGAAAGAAAGAGCGCAGAGAGAGAGAAAGAAAGAGCGCAGAGAGAGAGAGAAAGAGCGCAGAGAGAGAAATAAAGAGCGCAGAGAGAGAAATAAAGAGCGCAGAGAGAGAAATAAAGAGCGCAGAGAGAGAAATAAAGAGCGCAGAGAGAGAAATAAAGAGCGCAGAGAAAGAAAGAGCGCAGAGAGAGAGAAAGAAAGAGCGCAGAGAGAGAAAGAAAGAGCGCAAAGAGAGAAAAAAAGAGCGCAAAGAGAGAAAAAAAGAGCGCAGAGAGAAAGAAAGAAAGAGCGCAGAGAGAAAGAAAGAGCGCAGAGAGAGAAAGAGAAAGAAAGTGCGCAGAGAGAGAGAGAGAGAAAGAGCGCCGAGAGAGAGAAAGAGCGCAGAGAGAGAAAGAAATAGCGCAGAGAGAGAGAAAGAGCGCAGAGAGAGAGAAAGAGCGCAGAGAGAGAGAGGAAGAAAGAGCGCAGAGAGAGAGAAAGAAAGAGCGCAGAGAGAGAGAAAGAAAGAGCGCAGAGAGAAAGAAAGAGCACATAGAGAGAGAAAGAGCGCAGAGAGAGAGAAAAAGCGCAGAGAGAGAAATAAAGAGCGCAGAGAGAGAAAGAAAGAGCGCAGAGAAAGAAAGAGCGCAAAGAGAGAGAAAGAGCGCAGAGAGAGAGAAAAAGCGCAGAGAGAGAAATAAAGAGCGCAGAGTGAGAAAGAAAGAGCGCAGAGAAAGAAAGAGCGCAAAGAGAGAAAGAAAGAGCGCAAAGAGAGAAAAAAAGAGCGCAGAGAGAAAGAAAGAGCGCAGAGAGAAAGAAAGAGCGCAGAGAGAGAGAGCGCAGAGAGAGAAAGAGAAAGAAAGAGCGCAGAGAGAGAAAGAGAAAGAAAGAGCGCAGAGAGAGAGAAAGAGCGCAGAGAGAGAGAAAGAGCGCAGAGAGAGAGAGGAAGAAAGAGCGCAGAGAGAGAGAAAGAAAGAGCGCAGAGAGAGAGAAAGAAAGAGCGCAGAGAGAAAGAAAGAGCACATAGAGAGAGAAAGAGCGCAGAGAGAGAGAAAAAGCGCAGAGAGAGAAATAAAGAGCGCAGAGAGAGAAAGAAAGAGCGCAGAGAAAGAAAGAGCGCAAAGAGAGAAAGAAAGAGCGCAAAGAGAGAAAAAAAGAGAGCAGAGAGAAAGAAAGAGCGCAGAGAGAAAGAAAGAGCGCAGAGAGAGAGAGCGCAGAGAGAGAAAGAGAAAGAAAGAACGCAGAGAGAGAAAGAGAAAGAAAGAGCGCAGAGAGAGAGAGAGAGAAAGAGCGCAGAGAGAGAGAGAAAGAGCGCAGAGAGAGAGAAAGAGAAAGAAAGAGCGCAGAGAGAGAAAGAAAGAGCGCAGAGAGAGAGAAAGAGCGCAGAGAGAGAGAAAGATCGCAGAGAGAGAGAAAGAGCACAGAGAGAGAGAAAGAGCGCAGAGAGAGAGAAAGAAAGAGCGCAGAGAGAGAGAAAGAGCGCAGAGAGAGAAAGAAAGAGCGCAGAGAGAAAGAAAGAGTGCACAGAGAGAGCGCAGAGAGAGAGAGAAAGAGCACAGAGAGAGAGAAAGAGCGCAGAGAGAGAAAGAGCGCAGAGAGAGAAAGAAAGAGCGCAGAGAGAGAGCGCAGAGAGAGAAATAAAGAGCGCAGAGAGAGAAATAAAGAGCGCAGAGAGAGAAATAAAGAGCGCAGAGAGAGAAATAAAGAGCGCAGAGAGAGAAATAAAGAGCGCAGAGAAAGAAAGAGCTCAGAGAGAGAGAAAGAAAGAGCGCAGAGAGAGAAAGAAAGAGCGCAAAGAGAGAAAAAAAGAGCGCAAAGAGAGAAAAAAAGAGCGCAGAGAGAAAGAAAGAGCGCAGAGAGAAAGAAAGAGCGCAGAGAGAGAAAGAGAAAGAAAGTGCGCAGAGAGAGAGAGAGAGAAAGAGCGCCGAGAGAGAGAAAGAGCGCAGAGAGAGAAAGAAATAGCGCAGAGAGAGAGAAAGAGCGCAGAGAGAGAGAAAGAGCGCAGAGAGAGAGAGGAAGAAAGAGCGCAGAGAGAGAGAGGAAGAAAGAGCGCAGAGAGAGAGAAAGAAAGAGCGCAGAGAGAGAGAAAAAGCGCAGAGAGAGAGAAAAAGAGCGCAGAGAGAGAAAGAAAGAGCGCAGAGAAAGAAAGAGCGCAAAGAGAGAAAGAAAGAGCGCAAATAGAGAAAAAAAGAGCGCAGAGAGAAAGAAAGAGCGCAGAGAGAAAGAAAGAGCGCAGAGAGAGAGAGCGCAGAGAGAGAAAGAGAAAGAAAGAGCGCAGAGAGAGAAAGAGAAAGAAAGAGCGCAGAGAGAGAGAGAGAAAGAGCGCAGAGAGAGAGAGAAAGAGCGCAGAGAGAGAGAAAGAGAAAGAAAGAGCGCAGAGAGAGAAAGAAAGAGCGCAGAGAGAGAAAGAAAGAGCGCAGAGAGAGAGAAAGAGCGCAGAGAGAGAAAGAGCACAGAGAGAGAGAAAGAGCACAGAGAGAGAGAAAGAAAGAGCGCAGAGAGAGAGAAAGAGCGCAGAGAGAGAGAAAGAGCGCAGAGAGAGAGAAAGAGCGCAGAGAGAGAGAAAAAAAGAGCGCAGAGAGAGAGAAAGAAAAAGCGCAGAGAGAGAAAGAAAGAGCGCAGAGAGAGAAAGAGCGCAGAGAGAGAGAAAGAGCGCAGAGAGAGAGAAAGAGCGCAGAGAGAGAAAGAGCGCAGAGAGAGAGAAAAAAAGAGCGCAAAGAGAGAGAAAGAAAAAGCGCAGAGAGAGAGAAAGAAAGAGCGCAGAGAGAGAAAGAAAGAGCGCAGAGAGAGAAAGAAAGAGCGCAGAGAGAGAAAGAAAGAGCGCAGAGAGAGAAAGAAAGAGCGCAGAGAGAGAAAGAAAGAGCGCAGAGAGTGAGAGAGAAAGAGCGCAGAGAGAAAGAAAGAGCGCAGAGAGAGAGAGAAAGAAAGAGCGCAGAGAGAGAGAGAAAGAAAGAGCGCAGAGAGAGAAAGAAAGAGCGCAGAGAGAGAGAAAGAGCGCAGAGAGAGAGAAAGAGCGCAGAGAGAGAAAGAGCGCAGAGAGAAAGAAAGAGCGCAGAGAGAGAGAGAGAGCTCAGAGAGAGAGAAAGAAAGAGCGCAGAGAGAGAAATAAAGAGCGCAGAGAGAGAAATAAAGAGCGCAGAGAGAGAGAAAAAGAGCGCAAAGAGAGAAAAAAAGAGCGCAGAGAGAAAGAAAGAAAGAGTGCAGAGAGAAAGAAAGAGCGCAGAGAGAGAGAGCGCAGAGAGAGAAAGAGAAAGAAAGAGCGCAGAGAGAGAGAGAGAGAAAGAGCGCCGAGAGAGAGAGAGAAAGAGCGCAGAGAGAGAGAAAGAAAAAGAAAGAGCGCAGAGAGAGAAAGTGCGCAGAGAGAGAAAGAGCGCAGAGAGAAAGAAAAAGCGCAGAGAGAGAGAAAGAAAGTGCGCAGAGAGAGAGAAAGAGCGCAAAGAGAGAGAAAGAAAGTGCGCAGAGAGAAAGAAAGAGCGCAGAGAGAAAGAGAAAGAAAGAGCGCAGAGAGAGAAAGAGAAAGAAAGAGCGCAGAGAGAGAGAGAGAAAGAGTGCAGAGAGAGAGAGAGAGAAAGAGCGCAGAGAGAGAGAGAAAGAGCGCAGAAAGAGAGAAAGAAAGAGCGCAGAGAGAGAAAGAAAGAGCGCAGAGAGAAAGAAAGAGCGCAGAGAGAGAGAAAGAGCGCAGAGAGAGAGAAAGAAAGTGCGCAGAGAGAAAGAAAGAGCGCAGAGAGAAAGAGCGCAGAGAGAGAAAGAGAAAGAAAGAGCGCAGAGAGAGAGAGAGAAAGAGCGCAGAGAGAGAAAGAGAAAGAGCGCAGAGAGAGAGAAAGAGAAAGAAAGAGCGCAGAGAGAAAGAAAGAGCGCAGAGAGAGAGAAAGAAAGAGCGCAGAGAGAGCGCAGAGAGAGAGAGAGAGCACAGAGAGAGAAATAAAGAGCGCAGAGAGAAAGAAAGAGCGCAGAGAAAGAAAGAGCGCATAGAGAAAGAAAGAGCGCAGAGAGAGAAAGAAAGAGCGCAGAGAGAGAAAGAAAGAAAGAGCGCAGAGAGAAAGAAAGAGCGCAGAGAGAGAGAAAAAGCGCAGAGAGAGAAATAAAGAGCGCAGAGAGAGAAAGAAAGAGCGCAGAGAAAGAAAGAGCGCAGAGAGAGAGAAAGAAAGAGCGCAGAGAAAGAAAGAGCGCAGAGAGAGAGAAAGAAAGAGCGCAGAGAGAGAAAGAAAGAGCGCAAAGAGAGAAAGAAAGAGCGCAGAGAGAGAGAGCGCAGAGAGAGAAAGAGAAAGAAAGAGCGCAGAGAGAGAAAGAGAAAGAAAGAGCGCAGAGAGAGATAGAGAAAGAGCGCAGAGAGAGAGAGAAAGAGCGCAGAGAGAGAGAAAGAGCAAGAAAGAGCGCAGAGAGAGAAAGAAAGAGCGCAGAGAGAGAGAAAGAGAGCAGAGAGAAAGAAAGTGCGCAGAGAGAAAGAAAGAGCGCAGAGAGAAAGAAAGAGCGCAGAGAGAGAGAAAGAAAGAGCGCAGAGAGAGAGAGAAAGAGCGCAGAGAGAAAGAAAGAAAGAGCGCAGAGAGAGAGAGAAAGAAAGAGCGCAGAGAGAGAAAGAAAGAGCGCAGAGAGAGAGAGAGCGCAGAGAGAGAGGAAGAAAGAGCGCAGAGAGAGAGAGAAAGAGCGCAGAGAGAGAGAGAAAGAGCGCAGAGAAAGAGAAAGAGCGCAGAGAGAGAAAGAGAAAGAAAGAGCGCAGAGAGAGAAAGAGCGCAAAGAGAGAAAGAGCGCAGAGAGAAAGAAAGAGCGCAGAGAGAGAGAGAGAAAGAGCGCAGAGAGAGAGAGAGAAAGAGCGCAGAGAGAGAGAAAGAGCGCAGAGAGAAAGAAAGAGCGCAGAGAGAGAGAAAGAAAGTGCGCAGAGAGAAAGAAAGAGCGCAGAGAGAGAGCGCAGAGAGAGAAAGAGAAAGAAAGAGCGCAGAGAGAGAGAGAGAAAGAGCGCAGAGAGAGAGAGAGAAAGAGCGCAGAGAGAGAGAAAGAGAAAGAAAGAGCGCAGAGAGAGAGAAAGAGCGCAGAGAGAGAGAGAGAAAGAGCGCAGAGGGAGAGAAAGAAAGAGCGCAGAGAGAGAGAAAGTAAGAGTGCAGAGAGAAAGAAAGAGCGCAGAGAGAAAGAAAGAAAGAGCGCAGAGAGAGAGAGAGAAAGAAAAAGCGCAGAGAAAGAAAGAGCGCAGAGAGAGGAAGAAAGAGCGCAGAGAGAGAGAAAGAAAGAGCGCAGAGAGAGAGAAAGAGCGCAGAGAGAGAGAAAGAAAGAGCGCAGAGAGAGAGCGCAGAGAGAGAGCGCAGAGAGAGAGCGCAGAGAGAGAGAGAGCGCAGAAAGAGAGAGAGTGCAGAGAGAGAGAGAGCGCAGAGAGAGAGAAAGAGCGCAGAGAGAAAGAAAGAGCGCAGAGAGAGAGAAAGAGAGCAGAGAGAAAGAAAGTGCGCAGAGAGAAAGAAAGAGCGCAGAGAGAGAGAAAGAAAGAGCGCAGAGAGAGAAAGAAAGAGCGCAGAGAGAGAGAGAAAGAGCGCAGCGAGAGAGAGAGAGAGCGCAGAGAGAGAGAAAGAAAGAGCGCAGAGAGAGAGAGAAAGAAAGAGCGCAGAGAGAGAAAGAAAGAGCGCAGAGAGAGAGAAAGAGCGCTGAGAGAGAGAAAGAGCGCAGAGAGAGAAAGATAGCAGAGAGAGAAAGAGCGCAGAGAGAGAAAGAGCGCAGAGAGAGAAAGAGCGCAGAGAGAGAAAGAGCGCAGAGAGAGAAAGAGCGCAGAGAGAGAAAGAGCGCAGAGAGAGAAAGAGCGCAGAGAGAAAGAAAGAGCGCAGAGAGAGAAAGAGCGCAGAGAGAAAGAAAGAGCGCAGAGAGAGAGAGAGAGCTCAGAGAGAGAGAAAAAAAGAGCGCAGAGAGAGAGAAAAAAAGAGCGCAGAGAGAGAGAAAGAAAGAGCGCAGAGAGAGAGAGAAAGAGCGCAGAGAGTGAGAAAGAAAGAGCGCAGAGAGAAAGAAAGAGCGCAGAGAGAGAGAGGAAGAAAGAGCGCAGAGAGAGAGAAAGATCGCAGAGAGAGAGAAAGAGCGCAGAGAGAGAAAGAGCAGAGAGAGAGAAAGAGCACAGAGAGAGAGAAAGAGCACAGAGAGAGAGAAAGAAAGAGCGCAGAGAGAGAAATAAAGAGCGCAGAGAGAGAAATAAAGAGCGCAGAGAGAGAGAAAAAGAGCGCAAAGAGAGAAAAAAAGAGCGCAGAGAGAAAGAAAGAAAGAGTGCAGAGAGAAAGAAAGAGCGCAGAGAGAGAGAGCGCAGAGAGAGAAAGAGAAAGAAAGAGCGCAGAGAGAGAGAGAGAGAAAGAGCGCCGAGAGAGAGAGAGAGAGAGAAAGAGCACAGAGAGAGAGAAAGAAAAAGAAAGAGCGCAGAGAGAGAAAGTGCGCAGAGAGAGAAAGAGCGCAGAGAGAAAGAAAGAGCGCAGAGAGAGAGAAAGAAAGTGCGCAGAGAGAGAGAAAGAGCGCAAAGAGAGAGAAAGAAAGTGCGCAGAGAGAAAGAAAGAGCGCAGAGAGAAAGAGAAAGAAAGAGCGCAGAGAGAGAAAGAGAAAGAAAGAGCGCAGAGAGAGAGAGAGAAAGAGTGCAGAGAGAGAGAGAGAGAAAGAGCGCAGAGAGAGAGAGAAAGAGCGCAGAAAGAGAGAAAGAAAGAGCGCAGAGAGAGAAAGAAAGAGCGCAGAGAGAAAGAAAGAGCGCAGAGAGAGAGAAAGAGCGCAGAGAGAGAGAAAGAAAGTGCGCAGAGAGAAAGAAAGAGCGCAGAGAGAAAGAGCGCAGAGAGAGAAAGAGAAAGAAAGAGCGCAGAGAGAGAGAGAGAGAAAGAGCGCAGAGAGAGAAAGAGAAAGAGCGCAGAGAGAGAGAAAGAGAAAGAAAGAGCGCAGAGAGAAAGAAAGAGCGCAGAGAGAGAGAAAGAAAGAGCGCAGAGAGAGCGCAGAGAGAGAGAGAGAGCGCAGAGAGAGAAATAAAGAGCGCAGAGAGAAAGAAAGAGCGCAGAGAAAGAAAGAGCGCATAGAGAAAGAAAGAGCGCAGAGAGAGAAAGAAAGAGCGCAAAGAGAGAAAAAAAGAGCGCAAAGAGAGAAAAAAAGAGTGCAGAGAGAAAGAAAGAGCGCAGAGAGAGAGAGCACAGAGAGAGAAAGAGAAAGAAAGAGCGCAGAGAGAGAGAGAGAAAGAGCGCAGAGAGAGAGAGAAAGAGCGCAGAGAGAGAAAGAAAGAGCGCAGAGAGAGAGCGCAGAGAGAAAGAAAGAGCGCAGAGAGAAAGAGCGCAGAGAGAGAAAGAGAAAGAAAGAGCACAGAGAGAGAAAGAGAAAGAAAGAGCGCAGAGAGAGAGAGAAAGAGCGCACAGAGAGAGAGAGAAAGAGCGCAGAGAGAGAAAGAAAGAGCTCAGAGAGAGAGAGCGCAGAGAGAAAGAAAGAGCGCAGAGAGAAAGAAAGAGCGCAGAGAGAAAGAAAGAGCGCAGAGAGAAAGAGCGCAGAGAGAGAGAAAGAGCGCAGAGAGAGAGAAAGAAAGTGCGCAGAGAGAAAGAAAGAGCGCAGAGAGAAAGAGCGCAGAGAGAGAAAGAGAAAGAAAGAGCGCAGAGAGAGAGAGAGAGAAAGAGCGCAGAGAGAGAAAGAGAAAGAGCGCAGAGAGAGAGAAAGAGAAAGAAAGAGCGCAGAGAGAAAGAAAGAGCGCAGAGAGAGAGAAAGAAAGAGCGCAGAGAGAGCGCAGAGAGAGAGAGAGAGCGCAGAGAGAGAAATAAAGAGCGCAGAGAGAAAGAAAGAGCGCAGAGAAAGAAAGAGCGCATAGAGAAAGAAAGAGCGCAGAGAGAGAAAGAAAGAGCGCAAAGAGAGAAAAAAAGAGCGCAAAGAGAGAAAAAAAGAGTGCAGAGAGAAAGAAAGAGCGCAGAGAGAGAGAGCACAGAGAGAGAAAGAGAAAGAAAGAGCGCAGAGAGAGAGAGAGAAAGAGCGCAGAGAGAGAGAGAAAGAGCGCAGAGAGAGAAAGAAAGAGCGCAGAGAGAGAGCGCAGAGAGAAAGAAAGAGCGCAGAGAGAAAGAGCGCAGAGAGAGAAAGAGAAAGAAAGAGCACAGAGAGAGAAAGAGAAAGAAAGAGCGCAGAGAGAGAGAGAAAGAGCGCACAGAGAGAGAGAGAAAGAGCGCAGAGAGAGAAAGAAAGAGCTCAGAGAGAGAGAGCGCAGAGAGAAAGAAAGAGCGCAGAGAGAAAGAAAGAGCGCAGAGAGAAAGAAAGAGCGCAGAGAGAAAGAGCGCAGAGAGAGAGAAAGAGCGCAGAGAGAGAGAAAGAAAGTGCGCAGAGAGAAAGAAAGAGCACAGAGAGAAAGAGCGCAGAGAGAGAAAGAGAAAGAAAGAGCGCAGAGAGAGAGAGAGAGAAAGAGCGCCGAGAGAGAGAGAGAAAGAGCGCAGAGAGAGAGAAAGAGAAAGAAAGAGCGCAGAGAGAGAGAAAGAGCGCAGAGAGAGAGAAAGAGCGCAGAGAGAAAGAAAGAGCGCAGAGAGAGAGAAAGTAAGAGTGCAGAGAGAAAGAAAGAGTGCAGAGAGAAAGAAAGAAAGAGCGCAGAGAGAGAGAGAGAGAAAGAAAAAGCGCAGAGAAAGAAAGAGCGCAGAGAGAGGAAGAAAGAGCGCAGAGAGAGAGAGAAAGAAAGAGCGCAGAGAGAGAGAAAGAGCGCAGAGAGAGAGAAAGAAATAGCGCAGAGAGAGAGAGAGAGAGCGCAGAGAGAGAGAGAGCGCAGAGAGAGAGAGAGCGCAGAGAGAGAGAGCGCAGAGAGAGAGAGCGCGCAGAGAGAGAGAGAGAGAGAGCGCAGAGAGAGAGAGAGCGCAGAGAGAGAGACAGCGCAGAGAGAGAGAGAGTGCAGAGAGAGAGAGAGCGCAGAGAGAGAGAGCGCAGAGAGAGAGAGAGCGCAGAGAGTGAGAGAGTGCAGAGAGAGAGAGAGCGCAGAGAGAGAGAAAGAGCGCAGAGAGAGAGAAAGAGAGCAGAGAGAAAGAAAGTGCGCAGAGAGAAAGAAAGAGCGCAGAGAGAGAGAAAGAAAGAGCGCAGAGAGAGAAAGAAAGAGCGCAGAGAGAGAGCGCAGAGAGAGAGCGCAGAGAGAGAGAGAGAGCGCAGGGAGAGAGAGAGCGCAGAAAGAGAGAGAGTGCAGAGAGAGAGAGAGTGCAGAGAGAGAGAGAGCGCAGAGAGAGAGAAAGAGCGCAGAGAGAAAGAAAGAGCGCAGAGAGAGAGAAAGAGAGCAGAGAGAAAGAAAGTGCGCAGAGAGAAAGAAAGAGCGCAGAGAGAGAGAAAGAAAGAGCGCAGAGAGAGAAAGAAAGAGCGCAGAGAGAGAGAGAAAGAGCGCAGCGAGAGAGAGAGAGAGCGCAGAGAGAGAGAAAGAAAGAGCGCAGAGAGAGAGAGAAAGAAAGAGCGCAGAGAGAGAGAAAAAGCGCAGAGAGAGAAAGAGCGCAGAGAGAGAAAGAGCGCAGAGAGAGAAAGAGCGCAGAGAGAGAAAGAGCGCAGAGAGAGAAAGAGCGCAGAGAGAGAAAGAGCGCAGAGAGAGAAAGAGCGCAGAGAGAGAAAGAGCGCAGAGAGAAAGAAAGAGCGCAGAGAGAGAGAGAGAGCTCAGAGAGAGAGAAAAAGAGCGCAGAGAGAGAGAAAAAAAGAGCGCAGAGAGAGAGAAAGAAAAAGCGCAGAGAGAGAAAGAAAGAGCGCAGAGAGAGAGAGAAAGAGCGCAGAGAGTGAGAAAGAAAGAGCGCAGAGAGAAAGAAAGAGCGCAGAGAGAGAGAGGAAGAAAGAGCGCAGAGATAGAGAAAGAGCGCAGAGAGAGAGAAAGAGCGCAGAGAGAGAAAGAGCAGAGAGAGAGAAAGAGCACAGAGAGAGAGAAAGAGCACAGAGAGAGAGAAAGAAAGAGCGCAGAGAGAGAAAAAAGAGCGCAGAGAGAGAAATAAAGAGCGCAGAGAGAGAGAAAAAGAGCGCAAAGAGAGAAAAAAAGAGCGCAGAGAGAAAGAAAGAAAGAGTGCAGAGAGAAAGAAAGAGCGCAGAGAGAGAGAGCGCAGAGAGAGAAAGAGAAAGAAAGAGCGCAGAGAGAGAGAGAGAGAGAAAGAGCGCCGAGAGAGAGAGAGAAAGAGCGCAGAGAGAGAGAAAGAAAAAGAAAGAGCGCAGAGAGAGAAAGTGCGCAGAGAGAGAAAGAGCGCAGAGAGAAAGAAAGAGCGCAGAGAGAGAGAGAGAGAAAGAGCGCAGAGAGAGAAAGAAAGAGCGCAAAGAGAGAAAAAAAGAGCGCAGAAAGAAAGAAAGAGCGCAGAGAGAAAGAAAGAAAGAGCGCAGAGAGAGAGAAAGAGCGCAGAGAGAGAAAGAGAAAGAAAGAGCGCAGAGAGAGAGAGAGAGGGCGCAGAGAGAGAGAGAAAGAGCGCAGAGAGAGAGAGAGAGCGCAGAGAGAGAAAGAGAGAGAAAGAGCGCAGAGAGAGAAAGAGCGCAGAGAGAGAAAGAGTGCAGAGAGAGAAAGAGCGCAGAGAGAGAAAGAGCGCAGAGAGAGAAAGAGCACAGAGAGAGAAAGAGCGCAGAGAGAGAAAGAGCGCAGAGAGAGAAAGAGCGCAGAGAGAGAAAGAGCGCAGAGAGAGAAAGAGCGCAGAGAGAAAGAAAGAGCGCAGAGAGAGAAGAGCGCAGAGATCGAGAGAAAGAGCGCAGAGAGCGAGAGAAAGAGCGCAGAGAGAGAGAAAGAAAGAGCGCAGAGAGAGAGAAAGAAAAAGCGCAGAGAGAGAAAGAAAGAGCGCAGAGAGAGAAAGAAAGAGCGCAGAGAGAGAAAAAAAGAGCGCAGAAAGAAAGAAAGAGCGCAGAGAGAGAGAAAGAGCGCAGAGAGAGAAAGAGAAAGAAAGAGCGCAGAGAGAGAGAGAGAGGGCGCAGAGAGAGAGAGAAAGAGCGCAGAGAGAGAGAGAGAGCGCAGAGAGAGAAAGAGAGAGAAAGAGCGCAGAGAGAGAAAGAGCGCAGAGAGAGAAAGAGCGCAGAGAGAGAAAGAGCGCAGAGAGAGAAAGAGCGCAGAGAGAGAAAGAGCACAGAGAGAGAAAGAGCGCAGAGAGAGAAAGAGCGCAGAGAGAGAAAGACCGCAGAGAGAGAAAGAGCGCAGAGAGAGAAAGAGCGCAGAGAGAAAGAAAGAGCGCAGAGAGAGAAGAGCGCAGAGAGCGAGAGAAAGAGCGCAGAGAGCGAGAGAAAGAGCGCAGAGAGAGAGAAAGAAAGAGCGCAGAGAGAGAGAAAGAAAAAGCGCAGAGAGAGAAAGAAAGAGCGCAGAGAGAGAAAGAAAGAGCGCAGAGAGAGAAAGAAAGAGCGCAGAGAGAGAAAGAAAGAGCGCAGAGAGAGAAAGAAAGAGCGCAGAGAGTGAGAGAGAAAGAGCGCAGAGAGTGAGAGAGAAAGAGCGCAGAGAGAAAGAAAGAGCGCAGAGAGAGAAAGAAAAAGAGCATAGAGAGACAAAGAGCGCAGAGAGAGAGCGCAGAGAGAGAGAGCGCAGAGAGAGAAATAAAGAGCGCAGAGAGAGAAAGAAAGAGCGCAGAGAAAGAAAGAGCGCAGAGAGAGAGAAAGAAAGAGCGCAGAGAGAGAAAGAAAGAGCGCAAAGAGAGAAAAAAAGAGCGCAAAGAGAGAAAAAAAGAGCGCAGAGAGAGAGAGCGCAGAGAGAGAAAGAGAAAGAAAGAGCACAGAGAGAGAAAGAGAAAGAAAGAGCGCAGAGAGAGAGAGAGAAAGAGCGCAGAGAGAGAGAAAGAAAGAGCGCAGAGAGAGAAAGAAAGAGCGCAGAGAGAGCGCGCAGAGAGAAAGAAAGAGCGCAGAGAGAGAGAAAGAAAGAGCGCAGAGAGAAAGAGCGCAGAGAGAGAAAGAGAAAGAAAGAGCACAGAGAGAGAAAGAGAAAGAAAGAGCGCAGAGAGAGAAAGAAAGAGCGCAGAGAGAGAGAGAGCGCAGAGAGAAAGAAAGAGCGCAGAGAGAAAGAAAGAGCGCAGAGAGAAAGAAAGAGCGCAGAGAGAAAGAAAGAGCGCAGAGAGAAAGAAAGAGCGCAGAGAGAGAGAAAGAGCGCAGAGAGAGAGAAAGAAAGTGCGCAGAGAGAAAGAAAGAGCACAGAGAGAAAGAGCGCAGAGAGAGAAAGAGAAAGAAAGAGCGCAGAGAGAGAGAGAGAGAAAGAGCGCAGAGAGAGAGAGAGAAAGAGCGCAGAGAGAGAGAAAGAGAAAGAAAGAGCGCAGAGAGAGAGAAAGAGCGCAGAGAGAGAGAAAGAGCGCAGAGAGAGAGAAAGAGCGCAGAGAGAGAGAAAGAGCGCAGAGAGAGAAAGAAAGAGCGCAGAGAGAGAGAAAGTAAGAGTGCAGAGAGAAAGAAAGAGCGCAGAGAGAAAGAAAGAAAGAGCGCAGAGAGAGAGAGAGAAAGAAAAAGCGCAGAGAAAGAAAGAGCGCAGAGAGAGGAAGAAAGAGCGCAGAGAGAGAGAGAAAGAAAGAGCGCAGAGAGAGAGAAAGAGCGCAGAGAGAGAGAAAGAGCGCAGAGAGAGAGAGCACAGAGAGAGAGAGCGCAGAGAGAGAGCGCAGAGAGAGAGAGAGCGCAGAGAGAGAGAGCGCAGAGAGAGAGAGCGCAGAGAGAGAGAGAGCGCAGAGAGAGAGAGAGCGCAGAGAGAGAGAGAGCGCAGAGAGATAGAAAGAGCACAGAGAGAGAGAAAAAAAGAGCGCAGAGAGAGAGAAAAAAAGAGCGCAGAGAGAGAGAAAGAAAAAGCGCAGAGAGAGACAAAGAGCGCGGAGAGAGAGGAAGAAAGAGCGCAGAGAGAGAGACAAAGAGCGCAGAGAGAGAGAAAGAGCGCAGAGAAAGAGAAAGAGCGCAGAGAGAGAAAGAGAAAGAAAGAGCGCAGAGAGAGAAAGAGCGCAGAGAGAGAAATAGCACAGAGAGAAGGAAAGAGCGCAGAGAGAGAGAGAGAAAGTGCGCAGAGAGAGAGAAAGAGCGCAGAGAGAGAGAAAGAGCGCAGAGAGAGAGAAAGAAAAAGCGCAGAGAGAGAGAAAGAGCGCAGAGAGAGAGAAAGAGTGCAGAGAGAGAGAAAGAAAAAGCGCAGAGAGAGAAAGAAAGAGCGCAGAGAGAGAAAGAAAGAGCGCAGAGAGAGAAAGAAAGAGCGCAGAGAGTGAGAGAGAAAGAGCGCAGAGAGAAAGAAAGAGCGCAGAGAGAGAGAGAAAGAAAGAGTGCAGAGAGAGAGAGAAAGAAAGAGTGCAGAGAGAGAGAGAAAGAAAGAGCGCAGAGAGAGAGAGAAAGAAAGAGCGCAGAGAGAGAGAGGAAGAAAGAGCGCAGAGAGAGAGAAAGAAAGAGCACAGAGAGAAAGAAAGAGCACATAGAGAGAGAAAGAGCGCAGAGAGAGAGAGAAAGAGCGCAGAGAGAAAAAGAGAGCACAGAGAGATAGTGCAGACAGAGAGAGAGATGCAGACAGAGAGAGAGACGCAGACAGAGAGAGAGAGCGCAGAGAGAGAGCGCAGAGAGAGAGAGTGCAGAGAGAGAGAGCGCAGAGAGAGAGAGCGCAGAGAGAAAGAGAGCGCAGAGAGAGAGAGAGAAAGAAAGAAAGAGCGCAGAGAGAGAGAAAGAGCGTAGAGAAAAAAAGAGCGCAGAGAGAGAGAGCGCAGAGAGAGAAAGAAAGAGCGCAGAGAGAGAGAGCGCAGAGAGAGAAAGAGCGCAGAGAAAGAAGAGCACAGAGAGAGAAAGAAAAAGCGCAGAGAGAGAAAGAAAGAAAGAGCGCAGAGAGAGAGAAAGAAAGAGCGCAGAGAGAGAGACAAAGCGCAGAGAGAGAAATAAAGAGCGCAGAGAGAGAAAGAAAGAGCGCAGAGAAAGAAAGAGCGCAGAGAGAGAGAAAGAAAGAGCGCAGAGAAAGAAAGAGCGCAGAGAGAGAGAAAGAAAGAGTGCAGAGAGAGAAAGAAAGAGCGCAAAGAGAGAAAAAAAGAGCGCAGAGAGAAAGAAAGAAAGAGCGCAGAGAGAAAGAAAGAGCGCAGAGAGAGAGAGCGCAGAGAGAGAAAGAGAAAGAAAGAGCGCAGAGAGAGAAAGAGAAAGTAAGAGCGCAGAGAGAGATAGAGAAAGAGCGCAGAGAGAGAGAGAAAGAGCGCAGAGAGAGAAAGAGAAAGAAAGAGCGCAGAGAGAGAAAGAAAGAGCGCAGAGAGAGAGAAAGAGAGCAGAGAGAAAGAAAGTGCGCAGAGAGAAAGAAAGAGCGCAGAGAGAAAGAAAGAGCGCAGAGAGAGAGAAAGAAAGAGCGCAGAGAGAGAGAGAAAGAGCGCAGAGAGAAAGAAAGAAAGAGCGCAGAGAGAGAGAGAAAGAAAGAGCGCAGAGAGAGAAAGAAAGAGCGCAGAGAGAGAGAGAGAGCGCAGAGAGAGAGGAAGAAAGAGCGCAGAGAGAGAGAGAAAGAGCGCAGAGAGAGAGAGAAAGAGCGCAGAGAAAGAGAAAGAGCGCAGAGAGAGAAAGAGAAAGAAAGAGCGCAGAGAGAGAAAGAGCGCAAAGAGAGAAAGAGCGCAGAGAGAAAGAAAGAGCGCAGAGAGAGAGAGAGAAAGAGCGCAGAGAGAGAGAGAGAAAGAGCGCAGAGAGAGAGAAAGAGCGCAGAAAGAAAGAAAGAGCGCAGAGAGAGAGAAAGAAAGTGCGCAGAGAGAAAGAAAGAGCGCAGAGAGAGAGCGCAGAGAGAGAAAGAGAAAGAAAGAGCGCAGAGAGAGACAGAGAAAGAGCGCAGAGTGAGAGAGAGAAAGAGCGCAGAGAGAGAGAAAGAGAAAGAAAGAGCGCAGAGAGAGAGAAAGAGCGCAGAGAGAGAGAGAGAGAAAGAGCGCAGAGGGAGAGAAAGAAAGAGCGCAGAGAGAGAGAAAGTAAGAGTGCAGAGAGAAAGAAAGAGCGCAGAGAGAAAGAAAGAAAGAGCGCAGAGAGAGAGAGAGAAAGAAAAAGCGCAGAGAAAGAAAGAGCGCAGAGAGAGGAAGAAAGAGCGCAGAGAAAGAGAGAAAGAAAGATCGCAGAGAGAGAGAAAGAGCGCAGAGAGAGAGAAAGAAAGAGCGCAGAGAGAGAGCGGAGAGAGAGAGCGCAGAGAGAGAGAGAGAGCGCAGAAAGAGAGAGAGTGCAGAGAGAGAGAGAGCGCAGAGAGAGAGAGAGCGCAGAAAGAGAGAGAGTGCAGAGAGAGAGCGCAGAGAGAGAGAATGAGCGCAGAGAGAAAGAAAGAGCGCAGAGAGAGAGAAAGAGAGCAGAGAGAAAGAAAGTGCGCAGAGAGAAAGAAAGAGCGCAGAGAGAGAGAAAGAAAGAGCACAGAGAGAGAAAGAAAGAGCGCAGAGAGAGAGAGAAAGAGCGCAGCGAGAGAGAGAGAGAGCGCAGAGAGAGAGAAAGAAAGAGCGCAGAGAGAGAGAGAAAGAAAGAGCGCAGAGAGAGAAAGAAAGAGCGCAGAGAGAGAGAAAGAGCGCAGAGAGAGAGAAAGAGCGCAGAGAGAGAAAGAGCGCAGAGAGAAAGAAAGAGCGCAGAGAGAGAGCTCAGAGAGAGAGAAAAAAAGAGCGCAGAGAGAGAGAAAAAAAGAGCGCAGAGAGAGAGAAAGAAAAAGTGCAGAGAGAGAAAGAAAGAGCGCAGAGAGAGAGAGAAAGAGCGCAGAGAGTGAGAAAGAAAGAGCGCAGAGAGAAAGAAAGAGCGCAGAGAGAGAGAGAAAGAAAGAGCGCAGAGAGAGAAAGAAAGAGCGCAGAGAGAGAGAGGAAGAAAGAGCGCAGAGAGAGAGAAAGAGCGCAGAGAGAGAGAGAAAGAGCGCAGAGAGAGAAAGAGCAGAGAGAGAGAAAGAGCACAGAGAGAGAGAAAGAGAACAGAGAGAGAGAGAAAGAAAGAGCACAGAGAGAGAGAAAGAAAGAGCGCAGAGAGAGAAAGAAAGAGTGCAGAGAGAGAGCGCAGAGAGAGAGAGAGAGTGCAGAGAGAGAAATAAAGAGCGCAGAGAGAGAAATAAAGAGCGCAGAGAGAGAAATAAAGAGCGCAGAGAGAGAAATAAAGAGCGCAGAGAGAGAAATAAAGAGCGCAGAGAGAGAAATAAAGAGCGCAGAGAGAGAGAAAGAAAGAGCGCAGAGAGAGAGAAAAAGAGCGCAAAGAGAGAAAAAAAGAGCGCAGAGAGAAAGAAAGAAAGAGCGCAGAGAGAAAGAAAGAAAGAGCGCAGAGAGAGAGAGAGCGCAGAGAGAGAAAGAGAAAGAAAGAGCGCAGAGAGAGAGAGAGAAAGAGCGCAGAGGGAGAGAAAGAAAGAGCGCAGAGAGAAAGAAAGAAAGAGCGCAGAGAGAGAGAGAGAAAGAAAAAGCGCAGAGAAAGAAAGAGCGCAGAGAGAGGAAGAAAGAGCGCAGAGAAAGAGAGAAAGAAAGATCGCAGAGAGAAAGAAAGAGCGCAGAGAGAGAGAAAGAAAGAGCGCAGAGAGAGAGCGGAGAGAGAGAGCGCAGAGAGAGAGAGAGAGCGCAGAAAGAGAGAGAGTGCAGAGAGAGAGAGAGCGCAGAGAGAGAGAGAGAGCGCAGAAAGAGAGAGAGTGCAGAGAGAGAGAGAGCGCAGAGAGAGAGAATGAGCGCAGAGAGAAAGAAAGAGCGCAGAGAGAGAGAAAGAGAGCAGAGAGAAAGAAAGTGCGCAGAGAGAAAGAAAGAGCGCAGAGAGAGAGAAAGAAAGAGCACAGAGAGAGAAAGAAAGAGCGCAGAGAGAGAGAGAAAGAGCGCAGCGAGAGAGAGAGAGAGCGCAGAGAGAGAGAAAGAAAGAGCGCAGAGAGAGAGAGAAAGAAAGAGCGCAGAGAGAGAAAGAAAGAGCGCAGAGAGAGAGAAAGAGCGCAGAGAGAGAGAAAGAGCGCAGAGAGAGAAAGAGCGCAGAGAGAAAGAAAGAGCGCAGAGAGAGAGAGAGAGCTCAGAGAGAGAGAAAAAAAGAGCGCAGAGAGAGAAAAAAAGAGCGCAGAGAGAGAGAAAGAAAAAGTGCAGAGAGAGAAAGAAAGAGCGCAGAGAGAGAGAGAAAGAGCGCAGAGAGTGAGAAAGAAAGAGCGCAGAGAGAAAGAAAGAGCGCAGAGAGAGAGAGAAAGAAAGAGCGCAGAGAGAGAAAGAAAGAGCGCAGAGAGAGAGAGGAAGAAAGAGCGCAGAGAGAGAAAGAGCGCAGAGAGAGAGAGAAAGAGCGCAGAGAGAGAAAGAGCAGAGAGAGAGAAAGAGCACAGAGAGAGAGAAAGAGAACAGAGAGAGAGAGAAAGAAAGAGCACAGAGAGAGAGAAAGAAAGAGCGCAGAGAGAGAAAGAAAGAGTGCAGAGAGAGAGCGCAGAGAGAGAGAGCGCAGAGAGAGAGAGAGCGCAGAGAGAGAGAGAGCGCAGAGAGAGAGAGAGCGCAGAGAGATAGAAAGAGCACAGAGAGAGAGAAAAAAAGAGCGCAGAGAGAGAGAAAAAAAGAGCGCAGAGAGAGAGAAAGAAAAAGCGCAGAGAGAGACAAAGAGCGCGGAGAGAGAGGAAGAAAGAGCGCAGAGAGAGAGACAAAGAGCGCAGAGAGAGAGAAAGAGCGCAGAGAAAGAGCGCAGAGAGAGAAAGAGAAAGAAAGAGCGCAGAGAGAGAAAGAGCGCAGAGAGAGAAATAGCGCAGAGAGAAGGAAAGAGCGCAGAGAGAGAGAGAGAAAGTGCGCAGAGAGAGAGAAAGAGCGCAGAGAGAGAGAAAGAGCGCAGAGAGAGAGAAAGAAAAAGCGCAGAGAGAGAGAAAGAGCGCAGAGAGAGAGAAAGAGTGCAGAGAGAGAGAAAGAAAAAGCGCAGAGAGAGAAAGAAAGAGCGCAGAGAGAGAAAGAAAGAGCGCAGAGAGAGAAAGAAAGAGCGCAGAGAGTGAGAGAGAAAGAGCGCAGAGAGAAAGAAAGAGCGCAGAGAGAGAGAGAAAGAAAGAGCGCAGAGAGAGAGAGAAAGAAAGAGCGCAGAGAGAGAGAGAAAGAAAGAGCGCAGAGAGAGAAAGAGAAAGAAAGAGCGCAGAGAGAGAGAGAGAGAAAGAGCGCAGAGAGAGAAAGAGAAAGAGCGCAGAGAGAGAGAAAGAGAAAGAAAGAGCGCAGAGAGAGAAAGAGAAAGAAAGAGCGCAGAGAGAGAGAGAGAGAAAGAGCGCAGAGAGAGAAAGAGAAAGAGCGCAGAGAGAGAGAAAGAGAGAGAAAGAGCGCAGAGAGAGAGAGAGAAAGAGCGCAGAGGGAGAGAAAGAAAGAGCGCAGAGAGAGAGAAAGTAAGAGTGCAGAGAGAAAGAAAGAGCGCAGAGAGAAAGAAAGAAAGAGCGCAGAGAGAGAGAGAGAAAGAAAAAGCGCAGAGAAAGAAAGAGCGCAGAGAGAGGAAGAAAGAGCGCAGAGAGAGAGAAAGAAAGAGCGCAGAGAGAGAGAAAGAGCGCAGAGAGAGAGAAAGAAAGAGCGCAGAGAGAGAGCGCAGAGAGAGAGCGCAGAGAGAGAGCGCAGAGAGAGAGAGAGCGCAGAAAGAGAGAGAGTGCAGAGAGAGAGAGAGCGCAGAGAGAGAGAAAGAGCGCAGAGATAAAGAAAGAGCGCAGAGAGAGAGAAAGAGAGCAGAGAGAAAGAAAGTGCGCAGAGAGAAAGAAAGAGCGCAGAGAGAGAGAAAGAAAGAGCGCAGAGAGAGAAAGAAAGAGCGCAGAGAGAGAGAGAAAGAGCGCAGCGAGAGAGAGAGAGAGCGCAGAGAGAGAGAAAGAAAGAGCGCAGAGAGAGAAAGAAAGAGCGCAGAGAGAGAAAGAAAGAGCGCAGAGAGAGAGAAAGAGCGCTGAGAGAGAGAAAGAGCGCAGAGAGAGAAAGATAGCAGAGAGAGAAAGAGCGCAGAGAGAGAAAGAGCGCAGAGAGAGAAAGAGCGCAGAGAGAGAAAGAGCGCAGAGAGAGAAAGAGCGCAGAGAGAGAAAGAGCGCAGAGAGAGAAAGAGCGCAGAGAGAAAGAAAGAGCGCAGAGAGAGAGAGAGAGCTCAGAGAGAGAGAAAAAAAGAGCGCAGAGAGAGAGAAAAAAAGAGCGCAGAGAGAGAGAAAGAAAGAGCGCAGAGAGAGAGAGAAAGAGCGCAGAGAGTGAGAAAGAAAGAGCGCAGAGAGAAAGAAAGAGCGCAGAGAGAGAGAGGAAGAAAGAGCGCAGAGAGAGAGAAAGATCGCAGAGAGAGAGAAAGAGCGCAGAGAGAGAAAGAGCAGAGAGAGAGAAAGAGCACAGAGAGAGAGAAAGAGCACAGAGAGAGAGAAAGAAAGAGCGCAGAGAGAGAAATAAAGAGCGCAGAGAGAGAAATAAAGAGCGCAGAGAGAGAGAAAAAGAGCGCAAAGAGAGAAAAAAAGAGCGAAGAGAGAAAGAAAGAAAGAGTGCAGAGAGAAAGAAAGAGCGCAGAGAGAGAGAGCGCAGAGAGAGAAAGAGAAAGAAAGAGCGCAGAGAGAGAGAGAGAGAAAGAGCGCCGAGAGAGAGAGAGAGAAAGAGCGCAGAGAGAGAGAAAGAAAAAGAAAGAGCGCAGAGAGAGAAAGTGCGCAGAGAGAGAAAGAGCGCAGAGAGAAAGAAAGAGCGCAGAGAGAGAGAAAGAAAGTGCGCAGAGAGAGAGAAAGAGCGCAAAGAGAGAGAAAGAAAGTGCGCAGAGAGAAAGAAAGAGCGCAGAGAGAAAGAGAAAGAAAGAGCGCAGAGAGAGAAAGAGAAAGAAAGAGCGCAGAGAGAGAGAGAGAAAGAGTGCAGAGAGAGAGAGAGAGAAAGAGCGCAGAGAGAGAGAGAAAGAGCGCAGAAAGAGAGAAAGAAAGAGCGCAGAGAGAGAAAGAAAGAGCGCAGAGAGAAAGAAAGAGCGCAGAGAGAGAGAAAGAGCGCAGAGAGAGAGAAAGAAAGTGCGCAGAGAGAAAGAAAGAGCGCAGAGAGAAAGAGCGCAGAGAGAGAAAGAGAAAGAAAGAGCGCAGAGAGAGAGAGAGAGAAAGAGCGCAGAGAGAGAAAGAGAAAGAGCGCAGAGAGAGAGAAAGAGAAAGAAAGAGCGCAGAGAGAAAGAAAGAGCGCAGAGAGAGAGAAAGAAAGAGCGCAGAGAGAGCGCAGAGAGAGAGAGAGAGCGCAGAGAGAGAAATAAAGAGCGCAGAGAGAAAGAAAGAGCGCAGAGAGAGAGAAAGAAAAAGCGCAGAGAGAGACAAAGAGCGCGGAGAGAGAGGAAGAAAGAGCGCAGAGAGAGAGACAAAGAGCGCAGAGAGAGAGAAAGAGCGCAGAGAAAGAGAAAGAGCGCAGAGAGAGAAAGAGAAAGAAAGAGCGCAGAGAGAGAAAGAGCGCAGAGAGAGAAATAGCGCAGAGAGAAGGAAAGAGCGCAGAGAGAGAGAGAGAAAGTGCGCAGAGAGAGAGAAAGAGCGCAGAGAGAGAGAAAGAGCGCAGAGAGAGAGAAAGAAAAAGCGCAGAGAGAGAGAAAGAGCGCAGAGAGAGAGAAAGAGTGCAGAGAGAGAGAAAGAAAAAGCGCAGAGAGAGAAAGAAAGAGCGCAGAGAGAGAAAGAAAGAGCGCAGAGAGAGAAAGAAAGAGCGCAGAGAGTGAGAGAGAAAGAGCGCAGAGAGAAAGAAAGAGCGCAGAGAGAGAGAGAAAGAAAGAGCGCAGAGAGAGAGAGAAAGAAAGAGCGCAGAGAGAGAGAGAAAGAAAGAGCGCAGAGAGAGAAAGAGAAAGAAAGAGCGCAGAGAGAGAGAGAGAGAAAGAGCGCAGAGAGAGAAAGAGAAAGAGCGCAGAGAGAGAGAAAGAGAAAGAAAGAGCGCAGAGAGAGAAAGAGAAAGAAAGAGCGCAGAGAGAGAGAGAGAGAAAGAGCGCAGAGAGAGAAAGAGAAAGAGCGCAGAGAGAGAGAAAGAGAGAGAAAGAGCGCAGAGAGAGAGAGAGAAAGAGCGCAGAGGGAGAGAAAGAAAGAGCGCAGAGAGAGAGAAAGTAAGAGTGCAGAGAGAAAGAAAGAGCGCAGAGAGAAAGAAAGAAAGAGCGCAGAGAGAGAGAGAGAAAGAAAAAGCGCAGAGAAAGAAAGAGCGCAGAGAGAGGAAGAAAGAGCGCAGAGAGAGAGAAAGAAAGAGCGCAGAGAGAGAGAAAGAGCGCAGAGAGAGAGAAAGAAAGAGCGCAGAGAGAGAGCGCAGAGAGAGAGCGCAGAGAGAGAGCGCAGAGAGAGAGAGAGCGCAGAAAGAGAGAGAGTGCAGAGAGAGAGAGAGCGCAGAGAGAGAGAAAGAGCGCAGAGAGAAAGAAAGAGCGCAGAGAGAGAGAAAGAGAGCAGAGAGAAAGAAAGTGCGCAGAGAGAAAGAAAGAGCGCAGAGAGAGAGAAAGAAAGAGCGCAGAGAGAGAAAGAAAGAGCGCAGAGAGAGAGAGAAAGAGCGCAGCGAGAAAGAGAGAGAGCGCAGAGAGAGAGAAAGAAAGAGCGCAGAGAGAGAAAGAAAGAGCGCAGAGAGAGAAAGAAAGAGCGCAGAGAGAGAGAAAGAGCGCTGAGAGAGAGAAAGAGCGCAGAGAGAGAAAGATAGCAGAGAGAGAAAGAGCGCAGAGAGAGAAAGAGCGCAGAGAGAGAAAGAGCGCAGAGAGAGAAAGAGCGCAGAGAGAGAAAGAGCGCAGAGAGAGAAAGAGCGCAGAGAGAGAAAGAGCGCAGAGAGAAAGAAAGAGCGCAGAGAGAGAGAGAGAGCTCAGAGAGAGAGAAAAAAAGAGCGCAGAGAGAGAGAAAAAAAGAGCGCAGAGAGAGAGAAAGAAAGAGCGCAGAGAGAGAGAGAAAGAGCGCAGAGAGTGAGAAAGAAAGAGCGCAGAGAGAAAGAAAGAGCGCAGAGAGAGAGAGGAAGAAAGAGCGCAGAGAGAGAGAAAGATCGCAGAGAGAGAGAAAGAGCGCAGAGAGAGAAAGAGCAGAGAGAGAGAAAGAGCACAGAGAGAGAGAAAGAGCACAGAGAGAGAGAAAGAAAGAGCGCAGAGAGAGAAATAAAGAGCGCAGAGAGAGAAATAAAGAGCGCAGAGAGAGAGAAAAAGAGCGCAAAGAGAGAAAAAAAGAGCGCAGAGAGAAAGAAAGAAAGAGTGCAGAGAGAAAGAAAGAGCGCAGAGAGAGAGAGCGCAGAGAGAGAAAGAGAAAGAAAGAGCGCAGAGAGAGAGAGAGAGAAAGAGCGCCGAGAGAGAGAGAGAGAAAGAGCGCAGAGAGAGAGAAAGAAAAAGAAAGAGCGCAGAGAGAGAAAGTGCGCAGAGAGAGAAAGAGCGCAGAGAGAAAGAAAGAGCGCAGAGAGAGAGAAAGAAAGTGCGCAGAGAGAGAGAAAGAGCGCAAAGAGAGAGAAAGAAAGTGCGCAGAGAGAAAGAAAGAGCGCAGAGAGAAAGAGAAAGAAAGAGCGCAGAGAGAGAAAGAGAAAGAAAGAGCGCAGAGAGAGAGAGAGAAAGAGTGCAGAGAGAGAGAGAGAGAAAGAGCGCAGAGAGAGAGAGAAAGAGCGCAGAAAGAGAGAAAGAAAGAGCGCAGAGAGAGAAAGAAAGAGCGCAGAGAGAAAGAAAGAGCGCAGAGAGAGAGAAAGAGCGCAGAGAGAGAGAAAGAAAGTGCGCAGAGAGAAAGAAAGAGCGCAGAGAGAAAGAGCGCAGAGAGAGAAAGAGAAAGAAAGAGCGCAGAGAGAGAGAGAGAGAAAGAGCGCAGAGAGAGAAAGAGAAAGAGCGCAGAGAGAGAGAAAGAGAAAGAAAGAGCGCAGAGAGAAAGAAAGAGCGCAGAGAGAGAGAAAGAAAGAGCGCAGAGAGAGCGCAGAGAGAGAGAGAGAGCGCAGAGAGAGAAATAAAGAGCGCAGAGAGAAAGAAAGAGCGCAGAGAAAGAAAGAGCGCATAGAGAAAGAAAGAGCGCAGAGAGAGAAAGAAAGAGCGCAAAGAGAGAAAAAAAGAGCGCAAAGAGAGAAAAAAAGAGTGCAGAGAGAAAGAAAGAGCGCAGAGAGAGAGAGCACAGAGAGAGAAAGAGAAAGAAAGAGCGCAGAGAGAGAGAGAGAAAGAGCGCAGAGAGAGAGAGAAAGAGAGCAGAGAGAGAAAGAAAGAGCGCAGAGAGAGAGCGCAGAGAGAAAGAAAGAGCGCAGAGAGAAAGAGCGCAGAGAGAGAAAGAGAAAGAAAGAGCGCAGAGAGAGAAAGAGAAAGAAAGAGCGCAGAGAGAGAGAGAAAGAGCGCACAGAGAGAGAGAGAAAGAGCGCAGAGAGAGAAAGAAAGAGCTCAGAGAGAGAGAGCGCAGAGAGAAAGAAAGAGCGCAGAGAGAAAGAAAGAGCGCAGAGAGAAAGAAAGAGCGCAGAGAGAAAGAGCGCAGAGAGAGAGAAAGAGCGCAGAGAGAGAGAAAGAAAGTGCGCAGAGAGAAAGAAAGAGCACAGAGAGAAAGAGCGCAGAGAGAGAAAGAGAAAGAAAGAGCGCAGAGAGAGAGAGAGAGAAAGAGCGCCGAGAGAGAGAGAGAAAGAGCGCAGAGAGAGAGAAAGAGAAAGAAAGAGCGCAGAGAGAGAGAAAGAGCGCAGAGAGAGAGAAAGAGCGCAGAGAGAAAGAAAGAGCGCAGAGAGAGAGAAAGTAAGAGTGCAGAGAGAAAGAAAGAGTGCAGAGAGAAAGAAAGAAAGAGCGCAGAGAGAGAGAGAGAGAAAGAAAAAGCGCAGAGAAAGAAAGAGCGCAGAGAGAGGAAGAAAGAGCGCAGAGAGAGAGAGAAAGAAAGAGCGCAGAGAGAGAGAAAGAGCGCAGAGAGAGAGAAAGAAATAGCGCAGAGAGAGAGAGAGAGAGCGCAGAGAGAGAGAGAGCGCAGAGAGAGAGAGAGCGCAGAGAGAGAGAGCGCAGAGAGAGAGAGCGCGCAGAGAGAGAGAGAGAGAGAGCGCAGAGAGAGAGAGAGCGCAGAGAGAGAGACAGCGCAGAGAGAGAGAGAGTGCAGAGAGAGAGAGAGCGCAGAGAGAGAGAGCGCAGAGAGAGAGAGAGCGCAGAGAGTGAGAGAGTGCAGAGAGAGAGAGAGCGCAGAGAGAGAGAAAGAGCGCAGAGAGAGAGAAAGAGAGCAGAGAGAAAGAAAGTGCGCAGAGAGAAAGAAAGAGCGCAGAGAGAGAGAAAGAAAGAGCGCAGAGAGAGAAAGAAAGAGCGCAGAGAGAGAGCGCAGAGAGAGAGCGCAGAGAGAGAGAGAGAGCGCAGGGAGAGAGAGAGCGCAGAAAGAGAGAGAGTGCAGAGAGAGAGAGAGTGCAGAGAGAGAGAGAGCGCAGAGAGAGAGAAAGAGCGCAGAGAGAAAGAAAGAGCGCAGAGAGAGAGAAAGAGAGCAGAGAGAAAGAAAGTGCGCAGAGAGAAAGAAAGAGCGCAGAGAGAAAGAAAGAAAGAGCGCAGAGAGAGAGAGAGAAAGAAAAAGCGCAGAGAAAGAAAGAGCGCAGAGAGAGGAAGAAAGAGCGCAGAGAAAGAGAGAAAGAAAGATCGCAGAGAGAGAGAAAGAGCGCAGAGAGAGAGAAAGAAAGAGCGCAGAGAGAGAGCGGAGAGAGAGAGCGCAGAGAGAGAGAGAGAGCGCAGAAAGAGAGAGAGTGCAGAGAGAGAGAGAGCGCAGAGAGAGAGAGAGAGCGCAGAAAGAGAGAGAGTGCAGAGAGAGAGAGAGCGCAGAGAGAGAGAATGAGCGCAGAGAGAAAGAAAGAGCGCAGAGAGAGAGAAAGAGAGCAGAGAGAAAGAAAGTGCGCAGAGAGAAAGAAAGAGCGCAGAGAGAGAGAAAGAAAGAGCACAGAGAGAGAAAGAAAGAGCGCAGAGAGAGAGAGAAAGAGCGCAGCGAGAGAGAGAGAGAGCGCAGAGAGAGAGAAAGAAAGAGCGCAGAGAGAGAGAGAAAGAAAGAGCGCAGAGAGAGAGAAAAAGCGCAGAGAGAGAAAGAGCGCAGAGAGAGAAAGAGCGCAGAGAGAGAAAGAGCGCAGAGAGAGAAAGAGCGCAGAGAGAGAAAGAGCGCAGAGAGAGAAAGAGCGCAGAGAGAGAAAGAGCGCAGAGAGAGAAAGAGCGCAGAGAGAAAGAAAGAGCGCAGAGAGAGAGAGAGAGCTCAGAGAGAGAGAAAAAAAGAGCGCAGAGAGAGAGAAAAAAAGAGCGCAGAGAGAGAGAAAGAAAAAGCGCAGAGAGAGAAAGAAAGAGCGCAGAGAGAGAGAGAAAGAGCGCAGAGAGTGAGAAAGAAAGAGCGCAGAGAGAAAGAAAGAGCGCAGAGAGAGAGAGGAAGAAAGAGCGCAGAGAGAGAGAAAGAGCGCAGAGAGAGAGAAAGAGCGCAGAGAGAGAAAGAGCAGAGAGAGAGAAAGAGCGCAGAGAGAGAAAGAGCAGAGAGAGAGAAAGAGCACAGAGAGAGAGAAAGAGCACAGAGAGAGAGAAAGAAAGAGCGCAGAGAGAGAAATAAAGAGCGCAGAGAGAGAAATAAAGAGCGCAGAGAGAGAGAAAAAGAGCGCAAAGAGAGAAAAAAAGAGCGAAGAGAGAAAGAAAGAAAGAGTGCAGAGAGAAAGAAAGAGCGCAGAGAGAGAGAGCGCAGAGAGAGAAAGAGAAAGAAAGAGCGCAGAGAGAGAGAGAGAGAAAGAGCGCCGAGAGAGAGAGAGAGAAAGAGCGCAGAGAGAGAGAAAGAAAAAGAAAGAGCGCAGAGAGAGAAAGTGCGCAGAGAGAGAAAGAGCGCAGAGAGAAAGAAAGAGCGCAGAGAGAGAGAAAGAAAGTGCGCAGAGAGAGAGAAAGAGCGCAAAGAGAGAGAAAGAAAGTGCGCAGAGAGAAAGAAAGAGCGCAGAGAGAAAGAGAAAGAAAGAGCGCAGAGAGAGAAAGAGAAAGAAAGAGCGCAGAGAGAGAGAGAGAAAGAGTGCAGAGAGAGAGAGAGAGAAAGAGCGCAGAGAGAGAGAGAAAGAGCGCAGAAAGAGAGAAAGAAAGAGCGCAGAGAGAGAAAGAAAGAGCGCAGAGAGAAAGAAAGAGCGCAGAGAGAGAGAAAGAGCGCAGAGAGAGAGAAAGAAAGTGCGCAGAGAGAAAGAAAGAGCGCAGAGAGAAAGAGCGCAGAGAGAGAAAGAGAAAGAAAGAGCGCAGAGAGAGAGAGAGAGAAAGAGCGCAGAGAGAGAAAGAGAAAGAGCGCAGAGAGAGAGAAAGAGAAAGAAAGAGCGCAGAGAGAAAGAAAGAGCGCAGAGAGAGAGAAAGAAAGAGCGCAGAGAGAGCGCAGAGAGAGAGAGAGAGCGCAGAGAGAGAAATAAAGAGCGCAGAGAGAAAGAAAGAGCGCAGAGAGAGAGAAAGAAAAAGCGCAGAGAGAGACAAAGAGCGCGGAGAGAGAGGAAGAAAGAGCGCAGAGAGAGAGACAAAGAGCGCAGAGAGAGAGAAAGAGCGCAGAGAAAGAGAAAGAGCGCAGAGAGAGAAAGAGAAAGAAAGAGCGCAGAGAGAGAAAGAGCGCAGAGAGAGAAATAGCGCAGAGAGAAGGAAAGAGCGCAGAGAGAGAGAGAGAAAGTGCGCAGAGAGAGAGAAAGAGCGCAGAGAGAGAGAAAGAGCGCAGAGAGAGAGAAAGAAAAAGCGCAGAGAGAGAGAAAGAGCGCAGAGAGAGAGAAAGAGTGCAGAGAGAGAGAAAGAAAAAGCGCAGAGAGAGAAAGAAAGAGCGCAGAGAGAGAAAGAAAGAGCGCAGAGAGAGAAAGAAAGAGCGCAGAGAGTGAGAGAGAAAGAGCGCAGAGAGAAAGAAAGAGCGCAGAGAGAGAGAGAAAGAAAGAGCGCAGAGAGAGAGAGAAAGAAAGAGCGCAGAGAGAGAGAGAAAGAAAGAGCGCAGAGAGAGAAAGAGAAAGAAAGAGCGCAGAGAGAGAGAGAGAGAAAGAGCGCAGAGAGAGAAAGAGAAAGAGCGCAGAGAGAGAGAAAGAGAAAGAAAGAGCGCAGAGAGAGAAAGAGAAAGAAAGAGCGCAGAGAGAGAGAGAGAGAAAGAGCGCAGAGAGAGAAAGAGAAAGAGCGCAGAGAGAGAGAAAGAGAGAGAAAGAGCGCAGAGAGAGAGAGAGAAAGAGCGCAGAGGGAGAGAAAGAAAGAGCGCAGAGAGAGAGAAAGTAAGAGTGCAGAGAGAAAGAAAGAGCGCAGAGAGAAAGAAAGAAAGAGCGCAGAGAGAGAGAGAGAAAGAAAAAGCGCAGAGAAAGAAAGAGCGCAGAGAGAGGAAGAAAGAGCGCAGAGAGAGAGAAAGAAAGAGCGCAGAGAGAGAGAAAGAGCGCAGAGAGAGAGAAAGAAAGAGCGCAGAGAGAGAGCGCAGAGAGAGAGCGCAGAGAGAGAGCGCAGAGAGAGAGAGAGCGCAGAAAGAGAGAGAGTGCAGAGAGAGAGAGAGCGCAGAGAGAGAGAAAGAGCGCAGAGAGAAAGAAAGAGCGCAGAGAGAGAGAAAGAGAGCAGAGAGAAAGAAAGTGCGCAGAGAGAAAGAAAGAGCGCAGAGAGAGAGAAAGAAAGAGCGCAGAGAGAGAAAGAAAGAGCGCAGAGAGAGAGAGAAAGAGCGCAGCGAGAAAGAGAGAGAGCGCAGAGAGAGAGAAAGAAAGAGCGCAGAGAGAGAAAGAAAGAGCGCAGAGAGAGAAAGAAAGAGCGCAGAGAGAGAGAAAGAGCGCTGAGAGAGAGAAAGAGCGCAGAGAGAGAAAGATAGCAGAGAGAGAAAGAGCGCAGAGAGAGAAAGAGCGCAGAGAGAGAAAGAGCGCAGAGAGAGAAAGAGCGCAGAGAGAGAAAGAGCGCAGAGAGAGAAAGAGCGCAGAGAGAGAAAGAGCGCAGAGAGAAAGAAAGAGCGCAGAGAGAGAGAGAGAGCTCAGAGAGAGAGAAAAAAAGAGCGCAGAGAGAGAGAAAAAAAGAGCGCAGAGAGAGAGAAAGAAAGAGCGCAGAGAGAGAGAGAAAGAGCGCAGAGAGTGAGAAAGAAAGAGCGCAGAGAGAAAGAAAGAGCGCAGAGAGAGAGAGGAAGAAAGAGCGCAGAGAGAGAGAAAGATCGCAGAGAGAGAGAAAGAGCGCAGAGAGAGAAAGAGCAGAGAGAGAGAAAGAGCACAGAGAGAGAGAAAGAGCACAGAGAGAGAGAAAGAAAGAGCGCAGAGAGAGAAATAAAGAGCGCAGAGAGAGAAATAAAGAGCGCAGAGAGAGAGAAAAAGAGCGCAAAGAGAGAAAAAAAGAGCGCAGAGAGAAAGAAAGAAAGAGTGCAGAGAGAAAGAAAGAGCGCAGAGAGAGAGAGCGCAGAGAGAGAAAGAGAAAGAAAGAGCGCAGAGAGAGAGAGAGAGAAAGAGCGCCGAGAGAGAGAGAGAGAAAGAGCGCAGAGAGAGAGAAAGAAAAAGAAAGAGCGCAGAGAGAGAAAGTGCGCAGAGAGAGAAAGAGCGCAGAGAGAAAGAAAGAGCGCAGAGAGAGAGAAAGAAAGTGCGCAGAGAGAGAGAAAGAGCGCAAAGAGAGAGAAAGAAAGTGCGCAGAGAGAAAGAAAGAGCGCAGAGAGAAAGAGAAAGAAAGAGCGCAGAGAGAGAAAGAGAAAGAAAGAGCGCAGAGAGAGAGAGAGAAAGAGTGCAGAGAGAGAGAGAGAGAAAGAGCGCAGAGAGAGAGAGAAAGAGCGCAGAAAGAGAGAAAGAAAGAGCGCAGAGAGAGAAAGAAAGAGCGCAGAGAGAAAGAAAGAGCGCAGAGAGAGAGAAAGAGCGCAGAGAGAGAGAAAGAAAGTGCGCAGAGAGAAAGAAAGAGCGCAGAGAGAAAGAGCGCAGAGAGAGAAAGAGAAAGAAAGAGCGCAGAGAGAGAGAGAGAGAAAGAGCGCAGAGAGAGAAAGAGAAAGAGCGCAGAGAGAGAGAAAGAGAAAGAAAGAGCGCAGAGAGAAAGAAAGAGCGCAGAGAGAGAGAAAGAAAGAGCGCAGAGAGAGCGCAGAGAGAGAGAGAGAGCGCAGAGAGAGAAATAAAGAGCGCAGAGAGAAAGAAAGAGCGCAGAGAAAGAAAGAGCGCATAGAGAAAGAAAGAGCGCAGAGAGAGAAAGAAAGAGCGCAAAGAGAGAAAAAAAGAGCGCAAAGAGAGAAAAAAAGAGTGCAGAGAGAAAGAAAGAGCGCAGAGAGAGAGAGCACAGAGAGAGAAAGAGAAAGAAAGAGCGCAGAGAGAGAGAGAGAAAGAGCGCAGAGAGAGAGAGAAAGAGAGCAGAGAGAGAAAGAAAGAGCGCAGAGAGAGAGCGCAGAGAGAAAGAAAGAGCGCAGAGAGAAAGAGCGCAGAGAGAGAAAGAGAAAGAAAGAGCGCAGAGAGAGAAAGAGAAAGAAAGAGCGCAGAGAGAGAGAGAAAGAGCGCACAGAGAGAGAGAGAAAGAGCGCAGAGAGAGAAAGAAAGAGCTCAGAGAGAGAGAGCGCAGAGAGAAAGAAAGAGCGCAGAGAGAAAGAAAGAGCGCAGAGAGAAAGAAAGAGCGCAGAGAGAAAGAGCGCAGAGAGAGAGAAAGAGCGCAGAGAGAGAGAAAGAAAGTGCGCAGAGAGAAAGAAAGAGCACAGAGAGAAAGAGCGCAGAGAGAGAAAGAGAAAGAAAGAGCGCAGAGAGAGAGAGAGAGAAAGAGCGCCGAGAGAGAGAGAGAAAGAGCGCAGAGAGAGAGAAAGAGAAAGAAAGAGCGCAGAGAGAGAGAAAGAGCGCAGAGAGAGAGAAAGAGCGCAGAGAGAAAGAAAGAGCGCAGAGAGAGAGAAAGTAAGAGTGCAGAGAGAAAGAAAGAGTGCAGAGAGAAAGAAAGAAAGAGCGCAGAGAGAGAGAGAGAGAAAGAAAAAGCGCAGAGAAAGAAAGAGCGCAGAGAGAGGAAGAAAGAGCGCAGAGAGAGAGAGAAAGAAAGAGCGCAGAGAGAGAGAAAGAGCGCAGAGAGAGAGAAAGAAATAGCGCAGAGAGAGAGAGAGAGAGCGCAGAGAGAGAGAGAGCGCAGAGAGAGAGAGAGCGCAGAGAGAGAGAGCGCAGAGAGAGAGAGCGCGCAGAGAGAGAGAGAGAGAGAGCGCAGAGAGAGAGAGAGCGCAGAGAGAGAGACAGCGCAGAGAGAGAGAGAGTGCAGAGAGAGAGAGAGCGCAGAGAGAGAGAGCGCAGAGAGAGAGAGAGCGCAGAGAGTGAGAGAGTGCAGAGAGAGAGAGAGCGCAGAGAGAGAGAAAGAGCGCAGAGAGAGAGAAAGAGAGCAGAGAGAAAGAAAGTGCGCAGAGAGAAAGAAAGAGCGCAGAGAGAGAGAAAGAAAGAGCGCAGAGAGAGAAAGAAAGAGCGCAGAGAGAGAGCGCAGAGAGAGAGCGCAGAGAGAGAGAGAGAGCGCAGGGAGAGAGAGAGCGCAGAAAGAGAGAGAGTGCAGAGAGAGAGAGAGTGCAGAGAGAGAGAGAGCGCAGAGAGAGAGAAAGAGCGCAGAGAGAAAGAAAGAGCGCAGAGAGAGAGAAAGAGAGCAGAGAGAAAGAAAGTGCGCAGAGAGAAAGAAAGAGCGCAGAGAGAAAGAAAGAAAGAGCGCAGAGAGAGAGAGAGAAAGAAAAAGCGCAGAGAAAGAAAGAGCGCAGAGAGAGGAAGAAAGAGCGCAGAGAAAGAGAGAAAGAAAGATCGCAGAGAGAGAGAAAGAGCGCAGAGAGAGAGAAAGAAAGAGCGCAGAGAGAGAGCGGAGAGAGAGAGCGCAGAGAGAGAGAGAGAGCGCAGAAAGAGAGAGAGTGCAGAGAGAGAGAGAGCGCAGAGAGAGAGAGAGAGCGCAGAAAGAGAGAGAGTGCAGAGAGAGAGAGAGCGCAGAGAGAGAGAATGAGCGCAGAGAGAAAGAAAGAGCGCAGAGAGAGAGAAAGAGAGCAGAGAGAAAGAAAGTGCGCAGAGAGAAAGAAAGAGCGCAGAGAGAGAGAAAGAAAGAGCACAGAGAGAGAAAGAAAGAGCGCAGAGAGAGAGAGAAAGAGCGCAGCGAGAGAGAGAGAGAGCGCAGAGAGAGAGAAAGAAAGAGCGCAGAGAGAGAGAGAAAGAAAGAGCGCAGAGAGAGAGAAAAAGCGCAGAGAGAGAAAGAGCGCAGAGAGAGAAAGAGCGCAGAGAGAGAAAGAGCGCAGAGAGAGAAAGAGCGCAGAGAGAGAAAGAGCGCAGAGAGAGAAAGAGCGCAGAGAGAGAAAGAGCGCAGAGAGAGAAAGAGCGCAGAGAGAAAGAAAGAGCGCAGAGAGAGAGAGAGAGCTCAGAGAGAGAGAAAAAAAGAGCGCAGAGAGAGAGAAAAAAAGAGCGCAGAGAGAGAGAAAGAAAAAGCGCAGAGAGAGAAAGAAAGAGCGCAGAGAGAGAGAGAAAGAGCGCAGAGAGTGAGAAAGAAAGAGCGCAGAGAGAAAGAAAGAGCGCAGAGAGAGAGAGGAAGAAAGAGCGCAGAGAGAGAGAAAGAGCGCAGAGAGAGAGAAAGAGCGCAGAGAGAGAAAGAGCAGAGAGAGAGAAAGAGCACAGAGAGAGAGAAAGAGCACAGAGAGAGAGAAAGAAAGAGCGCAGAGAGAGAAAAAAGAGCGCAGAGAGAGAAATAAAGAGCGCAGAGAGAGAGAAAAAGAGCGCAAAGAGAGAAAAAAAGAGCGCAGAGAGAAAGAAAGAAAGAGTGCAGAGAGAAAGAAAGAGCGCAGAGAGAGAGAGTGCAGAGAGAGAAAGAGAAAGAAAGAGCGCAGAGAGAGAGAGAGAGAGAGAGAAAGAGCGCCGAGAGAGAGAGAGAAAGAGCGCAGAGAGAGAGAAAGAAAAAGAAAGAGCGCAGAGAGAGAAAGTGCGCAGAGAGAGAAAGAGCGCAGAGAGAAAGAAAGAGCGCAGAGAGAGAGAGAGAGAAAGAGCGCAGAGAGAGAAAGAAAGAGCGCAAAGAGAGAAAAAAAGAGCGCAGAAAGAAAGAAAGAGCGCAGAGAGAAAGAAAGAAAGAGCGCAGAGAGAGAGAAAGAGCGCAGAGAGAGAAAGAGAAAGAAAGAGCGCAGAGAGAGAGAGAGAGGGCGCAGAGAGAGAGAGAAAGAGCGCAGAGAGAGAGAGAGAGCGCAGAGAGAGAAAGAGAGAGAAAGAGCGCAGAGAGAGAAAGAGCGCAGAGAGAGAAAGAGTGCAGAGAGAGAAAGAGCGCAGAGAGAGAAAGAGCGCAGAGAGAGAAAGAGCACAGAGAGAGAAAGAGCGCAGAGAGAGAAAGAGCGCAGAGAGAGAAAGAGCGCAGAGAGAGAAAGAGCGCAGAGAGAGAAAGAGCGCAGAGAGAAAGAAAGAGCGCAGAGAGAGAAGAGCGCAGAGATCGAGAGAAAGAGCGCAGAGAGCGAGAGAAAGAGCGCAGAGAGAGAGAAAGAAAGAGCGCAGAGAGAGAGAAAGAAAAAGCGCAGAGAGAGAAAGAAAGAGCGCAGAGAGAGAAAGAAAGAGCGCAGAGAGAGAAAAAAAGAGCGCAGAAAGAAAGAAAGAGCGCAGAGAGAAAGAAAGAAAGAGCGCAGAGAGAGAGAAAGAGCGCAGAGAGAGAAAGAGAAAGAAAGAGCGCAGAGAGAGAGAGAGAGGGCGCAGAGAGAGAGAGAAAGAGCGCAGAGAGAGAGAGAGCGCGCAGAGAGAGAAAGAGAGAGAAAGAGCGCAGAGAGAGAAAGAGCGCAGAGAGAGAAAGAGCGCAGAGAGAGAAAGAGCGCAGAGAGAGAAAGAGCGCAGAGAGAGAAAGAGCACAGAGAGAGAAAGAGCGCAGAGAGAGAAAGAGCGCAGAGAGAGAAAGAGCGCAGAGAGAGAAAGAGCGCAGAGAGAGAAAGAGCGCAGAGAGAAAGAAAGAGCGCAGAGAGAGAAGAGCGCAGAGAGCGAGAGAAAGAGCGCAGAGAGCGAGAGAAAGAGCGCAGAGAGAGAGAAAGAAAGAGCGCAGAGAGAGAGAAAGAAAAAGCGCAGAGAGAGAAAGAAAGAGCGCAGAGAGAGAAAGAAAGAGCGCAGAGAGAGAAAGAAAGAGCGCAGAGAGAGAAAGAAAGAGCGCAGAGAGAGAAAGAAAGAGCGCAGAGAGTGAGAGAGAAAGAGCGCAGAGAGTGAGAGAGAAAGAGCGCAGAGAGAAAGAAAGAGCGCAGAGAGAGAAAGAAAAAGAGCATAGAGAGACAAAGAGCGCAGAGAGAGAGCGCAGAGAGAGAGAGCGCAGAGAGAGAGAAAGAAAGAGCGCAGAGAGAGAAAGAAAGAGCGCAAAGAGAGAAAAAAAGAGCGCAAAGAGAGAAAAAAAGAGCGCAGAGAGAGAGAGCGCAGAGAGAGAAAGAGAAAGAAAGAGCACAGAGAGAGAAAGAGAAAGAAAGAGCGCAGAGAGAGAGAGAGAAAGAGCGCAGAGAGAGAGAAAGAAAGAGCGCAGAGAGAGAAAGAAAGAGCGCAGAGAGAGCGCGCAGAGAGAAAGAAAGAGCGCAGAGAGAGAGAAAGAAAGAGCGCAGAGAGAAAGAGCGCAGAGAGAGAAAGAGAAAGAAAGAGCACAGAGAGAGAAAGAGAAAGAAAGAGCGCAGAGAGAGAAAGAAAGAGCGCAGAGAGAGAGAGAGCGCAGAGAGAAAGAAAGAGCGCAGAGAGAAAGAAAGAGCGCAGAGAGAAAGAAAGAGCGCAGAGAGAAAGAAAGAGCGCAGAGAGAAAGAAAGAGCGCAGAGAGAGAGAAAGAGCGCAGAGAGAGAGAAAGAAAGTGCGCAGAGAGAAAGAAAGAGCACAGAGAGAAAGAGCGCAGAGAGAGAAAGAGAAAGAAAGAGCGCAGAGAGAGAGAGAGAGAAAGAGCGCAGAGAGAGAGAGAGAAAGAGCGCAGAGAGAGAGAAAGAGAAAGAAAGAGCGCAGAGAGAGAGAAAGAGCGCAGAGAGAGAGAAAGAGCGCAGAGAGAGAGAAAGAGCGCAGAGAGAGAGAAAGAGCGCAGAGAGAGAAAGAAAGAGCGCAGAGAGAGAGAAAGTAAGAGTGCAGAGAGAAAGAAAGAGCGCAGAGAGAAAGAAAGAAAGAGCGCAGAGAGAGAGAGAGAAAGAAAAAGCGCAGAGAAAGAAAGAGCGCAGAGAGAGGAAGAAAGAGCGCAGAGAGAGAGAGAAAGAAAGAGCGCAGAGAGAGAGAAAGAGCGCAGAGAGAGAGAAAGAGCGCAGAGAGAGAGAGCACAGAGAGAAAGAGCGCAGAGAGAGAGAGCGCAGAGAGAGAGAGAGCGCAGAGAGAGAGAGAGCGCAGAGAGAGAGAGCGCAGAGAGAGAGAGAGCGCAGAGAGAGAGAGAGCGCAGAGAGAGAGAGAGCGCAGAGAGATAGAAAGAGCACAGAGAGAGAGAAAAAAAGAGCGCAGAGAGAGAGAAAAAAAGAGCGCAGAGAGAGAGAAAGAAAAAGCGCAGAGAGAGACAAAGAGCGCGGAGAGAGAGGAAGAAAGAGCGCAGAGAGAGAGACAAAGAGCGCAGAGAGAGAGAAAGAGCGCAGAGAAAGAGAAAGAGCGCAGAGAGAGAAAGAGAAAGAAAGAGCGCAGAGAGAGAAAGAGCGCAGAGAGAGAAAGAGCGCAGAGAGAGAAAGAGCGCAGAGAGAGAAAGAGCACAGAGAGAGAAAGAGCGCAGAGAGAGAAAGAGCGCAGAGAGAGAAAGAGCGCAGAGAGAGAAAGAGCGCAGAGAGAGAAAGAGCGCAGAGAGAAAGAAAGAGCGCAGAGAGAGAAGAGCGCAGAGAGCGAGAGAAAGAGCGCAGAGAGCGAGAGAAAGAGCGCAGAGAGAGAGAAAGAAAGAGCGCAGAGAGAGAGAAAGAAAAAGCGCAGAGAGAGAAAGAAAGAGCGCAGAGAGAGAAAGAAAGAGCGCAGAGAGAGAAAGAAAGAGCGCAGAGAGAGAAAGAAAGAGCGCAGAGAGAGAAAGAAAGAGCGCAGAGAGTGAGAGAGAAAGAGCGCAGAGAGTGAGAGAGAAAGAGCGCAGAGAGAAAGAAAGAGCGCAGAGAGAGAAAGAAAAAGAGCATAGAGAGACAAAGAGCGCAGAGAGAGAGCGCAGAGAGAGAGAGCGCAGAGAGAGAGAAAGAAAGAGCGCAGAGAGAGAAAGAAAGAGCGCAAAGAGAGAAAAAAAGAGCGCAAAGAGAGAAAAAAAGAGCGCAGAGAGAGAGCGCAGAGAGAGAAAGAGAAAGAAAGAGCACAGAGAGAGAAAGAGAAAGAAAGAGCGCAGAGAGAGAGAGAGAAAGAGCGCAGAGAGAGAGAAAGAAAGAGCGCAGAGAGAGAAAGAAAGAGCGCAGAGAGAGCGCGCAGAGAGAAAGAAAGAGCGCAGAGAGAGAGAAAGAAAGAGCGCAGAGAGAAAGAGCGCAGAGAGAGAAAGAGAAAGAAAGAGCACAGAGAGAGAAAGAGAAAGAAAGAGCGCAGAGAGAGAAAGAAAGAGCACAGAGAGAGAGAGAGCGCAGAGAGAAAGAAAGAGCGCAGAGAGAAAGAAAGAGCGCAGAGAGAAAGAAAGAGCGCAGAGAGAAAGAAAGAGCGCAGAGAGAAAGAAAGAGCGCAGAGAGAGAGAAAGAGCGCAGAGAGAGAGAAAGAAAGTGCGCAGAGAGAAAGAAAGAGCACAGAGAGAAAGAGCGCAGAGAGAGAAAGAGAAAGAAAGAGCGCAGAGAGAGAGAGAGAGAAAGAGCGCAGAGAGAGAGAGAGAAAGAGCGCAGAGAGAGAGAAAGAGAAAGAAAGAGCGCAGAGAGAGAGAAAGAGCGCAGAGAGAGAGAAAGAGCGCAGAGAGAGAGAAAGAGCGCAGAGAGAGAGAAAGAGCGCAGAGAGAGAAAGAAAGAGCGCAGAGAGAGAGAAAGTAAGAGTGCAGAGAGAAAGAAAGAGCGCAGAGAGAAAGAAAGAAAGAGCGCAGAGAGAGAGAGAGAAAGAAAAAGCGCAGAGAAAGAAAGAGCGCAGAGAGAGGAAGAAAGAGCGCAGAGAGAGAGAGAAAGAAAGAGCGCAGAGAGAGAGAAAGAGCGCAGAGAGAGAGAAAGAGCGCAGAGAGAGAGAGCACAGAGAGAGAGAGCGCAGAGAGAGAGAGCGCAGAGAGAGAGAGAGCGCAGAGAGAGAGAGAGCGCAGAGAGAGAGAGCGCAGAGAGAGAGAGAGCGCAGAGAGAGAGAGAGCGCAGAGAGAGAGAGAGCGCAGAGAGATAGAAAGAGCACAGAGAGAGAGAAAAAAAGAGCGCAGAGAGAGAGAAAAAAAGAGCGCAGAGAGAGAGAAAGAAAAAGCGCAGAGAGAGACAAAGAGCGCGGAGAGAGAGGAAGAAAGAGCGCAGAGAGAGAGACAAAGAGCGCAGAGAGAGAGAAAGAGCGCAGAGAAAGAGAAAGAGCGCAGAGAGAGAAAGAGAAAGAAAGAGCGCAGAGAGAGAAAGAGCGCAGAGAGAGAAATAGCGCAGAGAGAAGGAAAGAGCGCAGAGAGAGAGAGAGAAAGTGCGCAGAGAGAGAGAAAGAGCGCAGAGAGAGAGAAAGAGCGCAGAGAGAGAGAAAGAAAAAGCGCAGAGAGAGAGAAAGAGCGCAGAGAGAGAGAAAGAGTGCAGAGAGAGAGAAAGAAAAAGCGCAGAGAGAGAAAGAAAGAGCGCAGAGAGAGAAAGAAAGAGCGCAGAGAGAGAAAGAAAGAGCGCAGAGAGTGAGAGAGAAAGAGCGCAGAGAGAAAGAAAGAGCGCAGAGAGAGAGAGAAAGAAAGAGCGCAGAGAGAGAGAGAAAGAAAGAGCGCAGAGAGAGAGAGAAAGAAAGAGCGCAGAGAGAGAGAGAAAGAAAGAGCGCAGAGAGAGAGAGGAAGAAAGAGCGCAGAGAGAGAGAAAGAAAGAGCACAGAGAGAAAGAAAGAGCACATAGAGAGAGAAAGAGCGCAGAGAGAGAGAGAAAGAGCGCAGAGAGAAAAAGAGAGCACAGAGAGAGAGTGCAGACAGAGAGAGAGATGCAGACAGAGAGAGAGACGCAGACAGAGAGAGAGAGCGCAGAGAGAGAGCGCAGAGAGAGAGAGTGCAGAGAGAGAGAGCGCAGAGAGAGAGAGCGCAGAGAGAAAGAGAGCGCAGAGAGAGAGAGAGAAAGAAAGAAAGAGCGCAGAGAGAGAGAAAGAGCGTAGAGAAAAAAAGAGCGCAGAGAGAGAGAGCGCAGAGAGAGAAAGAAAGAGCGCAGAGAGAGAGAGCGCAGAGAGAGAAAGAGCGCAGAGAAAGAAGAGCACAGAGAGAGAAAGAAAGAGCGCAGAGAGAGAAAGAAAGAAAGAGCGCAGAGAGAGAGAAAGAAAGAGCGCAGAGAGAGAGACAAAGCGCAGAGAGAGAAATAAAGAGCGCAGAGAGAGAAAGAAAGAGCGCAGAGAAAGAAAGAGCGCAGAGAGAGAGAAAGAAAGAGCGCAGAGAAAGAAAGAGCGCAGAGAGAGAGAAAGAAAGAGTGCAGAGAGAGAAAGAAAGAGCGCAAAGAGAGAAAAAAAGAGCGCAGAGAGAAAGAAAGAAAGAGCGCAGAGAGAAAGAAAGAGCGCAGAGAGAGAGAGCGCAGAGAGAGAAAGAGAAAGAAAGAGCGCAGAGAGAGAAAGAGAAAGTAAGAGCGCAGAGAGAGATAGAGAAAGAGCGCAGAGAGAGAGAGAAAGAGCGCAGAGAGAGAAAGAGAAAGAAAGAGCGCAGAGAGAGAAAGAAAGAGCGCAGAGAGAGAGAAAGAGAGCAGAGAGAAAGAAAGTGCGCAGAGAGAAAGAAAGAGCGCAGAGAGAAAGAAAGAGCACAGAGAGAGAGAAAGAAAGAGCGCAGAGAGAGAGAGAAAGAGCGCAGAGAGAAAGAAAGAAAGAGCGCAGAGAGAGAGAGAAAGAAAGAGCGCAGAGAGAGAAAGAAAGAGCGCAGAGAGAGAGAGAGAGCGCAGAGAGAGAGGAAGAAAGAGCGCAGAGAGAGAGAGAAAGAGCGCAGAGAAAGAGAAAGAGCGCAGAGAGAGAAAGAGAAAGAAAGAGCGCAGAGAGAGAAAGAGCGCAAAGAGAGAAAGAGCGCAGAGAGAAAGAAAGAGCGCAGAGAGAGAGAGAGAAAGAGCGCAGAGAGAGAGAGAGAAAGAGCGCAGAGAGAGAGAAAGAGCGCAGAAAGAAAGAAAGAGCGCAGAGAGAGAGAAAGAAAGTGCGCAGAGAGAAAGAAAGAGCGCAGAGAGAGAGCGCAGAGAGAGAAAGAGAAAGAAAGAGCGCAGAGAGAGACAGAGAAAGAGCGCAGAGTGAGAGAGAGAAAGAGCGCAGAGAGAGAGAAAGAGAAAGAAAGAGCGCAGAGAGAGAGAAAGAGCGCAGAGAGAGAGAGAGAGAAAGAGCGCAGAGGGAGAGAAAGAAAGAGCGCAGAGAGAAAGAAAGAAAGAGCGCAGAGAGAAAGAAAGAGCGCAGAGAGAGAGAGCGCAGAGAGAGAAAGAGAAAGAAAGAGCGCAGAGAGAGAAAGAGAAAGTAAGAGCGCAGAGAGAGATAGAGAAAGAGCGCAGAGAGAGAGAGAAAGAGCGCAGAGAGAGAAAGAGAAAGAAAGAGCGCAGAGAGAGAAAGAAAGAGCGCAGAGAGAGAGAAAGAGAGCAGAGAGAAAGAAAAAGAGAGCAGAGAGAAAGAAAGTGCGCAGAGAGAAAGAAAGAGCGCAGAGAGAAAGAAAGAGCACAGAGAGAGAGAAAGAAAGAGCGCAGAGAGAGAGAGAAAGAGCGCAGAGAGAAAGAAAGAAAGAGCGCAGAGAGAGAGAGAAAGAAAGAGCGCAGAGAGAGAAAGAAAGAGCGCAGAGAGAGAGAGAGAGCGCAGAGAGAGAGGAAGAAAGAGCGCAGAGAGAGAGAGAAAGAGCGCAGAGAAAGAGAAAGAGCGCAGAGAGAGAAAGAGAAAGAAAGAGCGCAGAGAGAGAAAGAGCGCAAAGAGAGAAAGAGCGCAGAGAGAAAGAAAGAGCGCAGAGAGAGAGAGAGAAAGAGCGCAGAGAGAGAGAGAGAAAGAGCGCAGAGAGAGAGAAAGAGCGCAGAAAGAAAGAAAGAGCGCAGAGAGAGAGAAAGAAAGTGCGCAGAGAGAAAGAAAGAGCGCAGAGAGAGAGCGCAGAGAGAGAAAGAGAAAGAAAGAGCGCAGAGAGAGACAGAGAAAGAGCGCAGAGTGAGAGAGAGAAAGAGCGCAGAGAGAGAGAAAGAGAAAGAAAGAGCGCAGAGAGAGAGAAAGAGCGCAGAGAGAGAGAGAGAGAAAGAGCGCAGAGGGAGAGAAAGAAAGAGCGCAGAGAGAGAGAAAGTAAGAGTGCAGAAAGAAAGAAAGAGCGCAGAGAGAGAGAGAGAAAGAAAAAGCGCAGAGAAAGAAAGAGCGCAGAGAGAGGAAGAAAGAGCGCAGAGAAAGAGAGAAAGAAAGATCGCAGAGAGAGAGAAAGAGCGCAGAGAGAGAGAAAGAAAGAGCGCAGAGAGAGAGCGGAGAGAGAGAGCGCAGAGAGAGAGAGAGAGCGCAGAAAGAGAGAGAGTGCAGAGAGAGAGAGAGCGCAGAGAGAGAGAGAGCGCAGAAAGAGAGAGAGTGCAGAGAGAGAGAGAGCGCAGAGAGAGAGAATGAGCGCAGAGAGAAAGAAAGAGCGCAGAGAGAGAGAAAGAGAGCAGAGAGAAAGAAAGTGCGCAGAGAGAAAGAAAGAGCGCAGAGAGAGAGAAAGAAAGAGCACAGAGAGAGAAAGAAAGAGCGCAGAGAGAGAGAGAAAGAGCGCAGCGAGAGAGAGAGAGAGCGCAGAGAGAGAGAAAGAAAGAGCGCAGAGAGAGAGAGAAAGAAAGAGCGCAGAGAGAAAAAGAAAGAGCGCAGAGAGAGAGAAAGAGCGCAGAGAGAGAGAAAGAGCGCAGAGAGAGAAAGAGCGCAGAGAGAAAGAAAGAGCGCAGAGAGAGAGAGAGCTCAGAGAGAGAGAAAAAAAGAGCGCAGAGAGAGAGAAAAAAAGAGCGCAGAGAGAGAGAAAGAAAAAGTGCAGAGAGAGAAAGAAAGAGCGCAGAGAGAGAGAGAAAGAGCGCAGAGAGTGAGAAAGAAAGAGCGCAGAGAGAAAGAAAGAGTGCAGAGTGAGAGAGAAAGAAAGAGCGCAGAGAGAGAAAGAAAGAGCGCAGAGAGAGAGAGGAAGAAAGAGCGCAGAGAGAGAGAAAGAGCGCAGAGAGAGAGAGAAAGAGCGCAGAGAGAGAAAGAGCAGAGAGAGAGAAAGAGCACAGAGAGAGAGAAAGAGAACAGAGAGAGAGAGAAAGAAAGAGCACAGAGAGAGAGAAAGAAAGAGCGCAGAGAGAGAAAGAAAGAGTGCAGAGAGAGAGCGCAGAGAGAGAGAGAGAGTGCAGAGAGAGAAATAAAGAGCGCAGAGAGAGAAATAAAGAGCGCAGAGAGAGAAATAAAGAGCGCAGAGAGAGAAATAAAGAGCGCAGAGAGAGAAATAAAGAGCGCAGAGAGAGAGAAAGAAAGAGCGCAGAGAGAGAGAAAAAGAGCGCAAAGAGAGAAAAAAAGAGCGCAGAGAGAAAGAAAGAAAGAGCGCAGAGAGAAAGAAAGAAAGAGCGCAGAGAGAGAGAGAGCGCAGAGAGAGAAAGAGAAAGAAAGAGCGCAGAGAGAGAGAGAGAAAGAGCGCAGAGGGAGAGAAAGAAAGAGCGCAGAGAGAGAGAAAGTAAGAGTGCAGAGAGAAAGAAAGAGCGCAGAGAGAAAGAAAGAAAGAGCGCAGAGAGAGAGAGAGAAAGAAAAAGCGCAGAGAAAGAAAGAGCGCAGAGAGAGGAAGAAAGAGCGCAGAGAAAGAGAGAAAGAAAGATCGCAGAGAGAGAGAAAGAGCGCAGAGAGAGAGAAAGAAAGAGCGCAGAGAGAGAGCGGAGAGAGAGAGCGCAGAGAGAGAGAGAGAGCGCAGAAAGAGAGAGAGTGCAGAGAGAGAGAGAGCGCAGAGAGAGAGAGAGAGCGCAGAAAGAGAGAGAGTGCAGAGAGAGAGAGAGCGCAGAGAGAGAGAATGAGCGCAGAGAGAAAGAAAGAGCGCAGAGAGAGAGAAAGAGAGCAGAGAGAAAGAAAGTGCGCAGAGAGAAAGAAAGAGCGCAGAGAGAGAGAAAGAAAGAGCACAGAGAGAGAAAGAAAGAGCGCAGAGAGAGAGAGAAAGAGCGCAGCGAGAGAGAGAGAGAGCGCAGAGAGAGAGAAAGAAAGAGCGCAGAGAGAGAGAGAAAGAAAGAGCGCAGAGAGAGAAAGAAAGAGCGCAGAGAGAGAGAAAGAGCGCAGAGAGAGAGAAAGAGCGCAGAGAGAGAAAGAGCGCAGAGAGAAAGAAAGAGCGCAGAGAGAGAGAGAGAGCTCAGAGAGAGAGAAAAAAAGAGCGCAGAGAGAGAGAAAAAAAGAGCGCAGAGAGAGAGAAAGAAAAAGTGCAGAGAGAGAAAGAAAGAGCGCAGAGAGAGAGAGAAAGAGCGCAGAGAGAGAGAAAGAGCGCAGAGAGAGAAAGAGCGCAGAGAGAAAGAAAGAGCGCAGAGAGAGAGAGAGAGCTCAGAGAGAGAGAAAAAAAGAGCGCAGAGAGAGAGAAAAAAAGAGCGCAGAGAGAGAGAAAGAAAAAGTGCAGAGAGAGAAAGAAAGAGCGCAGAGAGAGAGAGAAAGAGCGCAGAGAGTGAGAAAGAAAGAGCGCAGAGAGAAAGAAAGAGCGCAGAGAGAGAGAGAAAGAAAGAGCGCAGAGAGAGAAAGAAAGAGCGCAGAGAGAGAGAGGAAGAAAGAGCGCAGAGAGAGAAAGAGCGCAGAGAGAGAGAGAAAGAGCGCAGAGAGAGAAAGAGCAGAGAGAGAGAAAGAGCACAGAGAGAGAGAAAGAGAACAGAGAGAGAGAGAAAGAAAGAGCACAGAGAGAGAGAAAGAAAGAGCGCAGAGAGAGAAAGAAAGAGTGCAGAGAGAGAGCGCAGAGAGAGAGAGAGAGAGTGCAGAGAGAGAAATAAAGAGCGCAGAGAGAGAAATAAAGAGCGCAGAGAGAGAAATAAAGAGCGCAGAGAGAGAAATAAAGAGCGCAGAGAGAGAAATAAAGAGCGCAGAGAGAGAAATAAAGAGCACAGAGAGAGAGAAAAAAAGAGCGCAGAGAGAGAGAAAAAAAGAGCGCAGAGAGAGAGAAAGAAAAAGCGCAGAGAGAGACAAAGAGCGCGGAGAGAGAGGAAGAAAGAGCGCAGAGAGAGAGACAAAGAGCGCAGAGAGAGAGAAAGAGCGCAGAGAAAGAGAAAGAGCGCAGAGAGAGAAAGAGAAAGAAAGAGCGCAGAGAGAGAAAGAGCGCAGAGAGAGAAATAGCGCAGAGAGAAGGAAAGAGCGCAGAGAGAGAGAGAGAAAGTGCGCAGAGAGAGAGAAAGAGCGCAGAGAGAGAGAAAGAGCGCAGAGAGAGAGAAAGAAAAAGCGCAGAGAGAGAGAAAGAGCGCAGAGAGAGAGAAAGAGTGCAGAGAGAGAGAAAGAAAAAGCGCAGAGAGAGAAAGAAAGAGCGCAGAGAGAGAAAGAAAGAGCGCAGAGAGTGAGAGAGAAAGAGCGCAGAGAGAAAGAAAGAGCGCAGAGAGAGAGAGAAAGAAAGAGCGCAGAGAGAGAGAGAAAGAAAGAGCGCAGAGAGAGAAAGAAAGAAAGAGCGCAGAGAGAGAGAGAAAGAAAGAGCGCAGAGAGAGAGAGGAAGAAAGAGCGCAGAGAGAGAGAAAGAAAGAGCACAGAGAGAAAGAAGAGCACATAGAGAGAGAAAGAGCGCAGAGAGAGAGAGAAAGAGCGCAGAGAGAAAAAGAGAGCACAGAGAGAGAGCGCAGACAGAGAGAGAGATGCAGACAGAGAGAGAGACGCAGACAGAGAGAGAGAGCGCAGAGAGAGAGCGCAGAGAGAGAGAGTGCAGAGAGAGAGAGCGCAGAGAGAGAGAGCGCAGAGAGAAAGAGAGCGCAGAGAGAGAGAGAGAAAGAAAGAAAGAGCGCAGAGAGAGAGAAAGAGCGTAGAGAAAAAAAGAGCGCAGAGAGAGAGAGCGCAGAGAGAGAAAGAAAGAGCGCAGAGAGAGAGAGCGCAGAGAGAGAAAGAGCGCAGAGAAAGAAGAGCACAGAGAGAGAAAGAAAGAGCGCAGAGAGAGAAAGAAAGAAAGAGCGCAGAGAGAGAGAAAGAAAGAGCGCAGAGAGAGAGAAAAAGCGCAGAGAGAGAAATAAAGAGCGCAGAGAGAGAAAGAAAGAGCGCAGAGAAAGAAAGAGCGCAGAGAGAGAGAAAGAAAGAGCGCAGAGAAAGAAAGAGCGCAGAGAGAGAGAAAGAAAGAGTGCAGAGAGAGAAAGAAAGAGCGCAAAGAGAGAAAAAAAGAGCGCAGAGAGAAAGAAAGAAAGAGCGCAGAGAGAAAGAAAGAGCGCAGAGAGAGAGAGCGCAGAGAGAGAAAGAGAAAGAAAGAGCGCAGAGAGAGAAAGAGAAAGTAAGAGCGCAGAGAGAGATAGAGAAAGAGCGCAGAGAGAGAGAGAAAGAGCGCAGAGAGAGAAAGAGAAAGAAAGAGCGCAGAGAGAGAAAGAAAGAGCGCAGAGAGAGAGAAAGAGAGCAGAGAGAAAGAAAGTGCGCAGAGAGAAAGAAAGAGCGCAGAGAGAAAGAAAGAGCGCAGAGAGAGAGAAAGAAAGAGCGCAGAGAGAGAGAGAAAGAGCGCAGAGAGAAAGAAAGAGCGCAGAGAGAGAGAGCGCAGAGAGAGAAAGAGAAAGAAAGAGCGCAGAGAGAGAAAGAGAAAGTAAGAGCGCAGAGAGAGATAGAGAAAGAGCGCAGAGAGAGAGAGAAAGAGCGCAGAGAGAGAAAGAGAAAGAAAGAGCGCAGAGAGAGAAAGAAAGAGCGCAGAGAGAGAGAAAGAGAGCAGAGAGAAAGAAAGTGCGCAGAGAGAAAGAAAGAGCGCAGAGAGAAAGAAAGAGCGCAGAGAGAGAGAAAGAAAGAGCGCAGAGAGAGAGAGAAAGAGCGCAGAGAGAAAGAAAGAAAGAGCGCAGAGAGAGAGAGAAAGAAAGAGCGCAGAGAGAGAAAGAAAGAGCGCAGAGAGAGAGAGAGAGCGCAGAGAGAGAGGAAGAAAGAGCGCAGAGAGAGAGAGAAAGAGCGCAGAGAGAGAGAGAAAGAGCGCAGAGAAAGAGAAAGAGCGCAGAGAGAGAAAGAGAAAGAAAGAGCGCAGAGAGAGAAAGAGCGCAAAGAGAGAAAGAGCGCAGAGAGAAAGAAAGAGCGCAGAGAGAGAGAGAGAAAGAGCGCAGAGAGAGAGAGAGAAAGAGCGCAGAGAGAGAGAAAGAGCGCAGAAAGAAAGAAAGAGCGCAGAGAGAGAGAAAGAAAGTGCGCAGAGAGAAAGAAAGAGCGCAGAGAGAGAGCGCAGAGAGAGAAAGAGAAAGAAAGAGCGCAGAGAGAGACAGAGAAAGAGCGCAGAGTGAGAGAGAGAAAGAGCGCAGAGAGAGAGAAAGAGAAAGAAAGAGCGCAGAGAGAGAGAAAGAGCGCAGAGAGAGAGAGAGAAAGAGCGCAGAGGGAGAGAAAGAAAGAGCGCAGAGAGAGAGAAAGTAAGAGTGCAGAGAGAAAGAAAGAGCGCAGAGAGAAAGAAAGAAAGAGCGCAGAGAGAGAGAGAAAGAAAGAGCGCAGAGAGAGAAAGAAAGAGCGCAGAGAGAGAGAAAGAGCGCAGAGAGAGAGAAAGAGCGCAGAGAGAGAAAGAGCGCAGAGAGAAAGAAAGAGCGCAGAGAGAGAGAGAGAGCTCAGAGAGAGAGAAAAAAAGAGCGCAGAGAGAGAGAAAAAAAGAGCGCAGAGAGAGAGAAAGAAAAAGTGCAGAGAGAGAAAGAAAGAGCGCAGAGAGAGAGAGAAAGAGCGCAGAGAGTGAGAAAGAAAGAGCGCAGAGAGAAAGATAGAGCGCAGAGAGAGAGAGAAAGAAAGAGCGCAGAGAGAGAAAGAAAGAGCGCAGAGAGAGAGAGGAAGAAAGAGCGCAGAGAGAGAGAAAGAGCGCAGAGAGAGAGAGAAAGAGCGCAGAGAGAGAAAGAGCAGAGAGAGAGAAAGAGCACAGAGAGAGAGAAAGAGAACAGAGAGAGAGAGAAAGAAAGAGCACAGAGAGAGAGAAAGAAAGAGCGCAGAGAGAGAAAGAAAGAGTGCAGAGAGAGAGCGCAGAGAGAGAGAGAGAGTGCAGAGAGAAATAAAGAGCGCAGAGAGAGAAATAAAGAGCGCAGAGAGAGAAATAAAGAGCGCAGAGAGAGAAATAAAGAGCGCAGAGAGAGAAATAAAGAGCGCAGAGAGAGAAATAAAGAGCGCAGAGAGAGAGAAAGAAAGAGCGCAGAGAGAGAGAAAAAGAGCGCAAAGAGAGAAAAAAAGAGCGCAGAGAGAAAGAAAGAAAGAGCGCAGAGAGAAAGAAAGAAAGAGCGCAGAGAGAGAGAGCGCAGAGAGAGAAAGAGAAAGAAAGAGCACAGAGAGAGAGAGAGAGAAAGAGCGCCGAGAGAGAGAGAGAAAGAGCGCAGAGAGAGAGAAAGAGAAAGAAAGAGCGCACAGAGAGAAAGTGCGCAGAGAGAGAAAGAGCGCAGAGAGAAAGAAAGAGCGCAGAGAGAGAGAGAGAGAAAGAGCGCAGAGAGAGAAAGAAAGAGCGCAAAGAGAGAAAAAAAGAGCGCAGAAAGAAAGAAAGAGCTCAGAGAGAAAGAAAGAAAGAGCGCAGAGAGAGAGAAAGAGCGCAGAGAGAGAAAGAAAGAGCGCAGAAAGAGAGAAAGAGAAAGAAGAGCGCAGAGAGAGAAAGAAAGAGCGCAGAGAGAGAGAAAGAGCGCAGAGAGAGAGAAAGAGCGCAGAGAGAGAGAAAGAGCGCAGAGAGAGAGAAAGAGCACAGAGAGAGAGAAAGAGCGCAGAGAGAGAGAAAGAAAGAGCGCAGAGAGAGAGCAAGAGCGCAGAGAGAGAAAGAAAGAGCGCAGAGAGAAAGAAAGAGCGCAGAGAGAGAGCGCAGAGAGAGAGAAAGAGCGCAGAGAGAGAAATAAAGAGCGCAGAGAGAGAAATAAAGAGCGCAGAGAGAGAAATAAAGAGCGCAGAGAGAGAAATAAAGAGCGCAGAGAAAGAAAGAGCGCAGAGAGAGAGAAAGAAAGAGCGCAGAGAGAGAAAGAAAGAGCGCAAAGAGAGAAAAAAAGAGCGCAAAGAGAGAAAAAAAGAGCGCAAAGAGAGAAAAAAAGAGCGCAAAGAGAGAAAAAAAGAGCGCAGAGAGAAAGAAAGAAAGAGCGCAGAGAGAAAGAAAGAGCGCAGAGAGAGAGAGCGCAGAGAGAGAAAGAGAAAGAAAGAGCGCAGAGAGAGAGAGAGAGAAAGAGCGCCGAGAGAGAGAAAGAGCGCAGAGAGAGAGAAAGAGAAAGAAAGAGCGCAGAGAGAGAAAGAGCGCAGAGAGAAAGAGCGCAGAGAAAGAGAGAGAGAGAGCGCAGAGAGAGAAAGAAAGAGCGCAAAGAGAGAAAAAAGAGCGCAGAAAGAAAGAAAGAGCGCAGAGAGAGAGAAAGAAAGAGCGCAGAGAGAGAGAGAGAAAGAGCGCAGAGAGAGAGAGAAAGAGCGCAGAGAGAGAAAGAGCGCAGAGAGAGAAAGAGCGCAGAGAGAGAGAGAGCGCAGAGAGAGAAAGAGTGCAGAGAGAGAGAGAAAGAACGCAGAGAGAGAGAGAAAGAGCGCAGAGAGAGAGAGAAAGAGCGCAGAGAGAGAGAAAGAGCGCAGAGAGAGAGAAAGAGCACAGAGAGAGAGAGAAAAAAAGAGCGCAGAGAGAGAAAGAAAAAGCGCAGAGAGAGAAAGAAAGAGCGCAGAGAGAGAGAAAGAGCGCAGAGAGTGAGAGAGAAAGAGCGCAGAGAGAAAGAAAGAGCGCAGAGAGAGAGAGAAAGAAAGAGCGCAGAGAGAGAGAGAAAGAAAGAGCGCAGAGAGAGAAAGAAATAGCGCAGAGAGAGAAAGAAATAGCGCAGAGAGAGAGAAAGAGCGCAGAGAGAGAGAGGAAGAAAGAGCGCAGAGAGAGAGAAAGAAAGAGCGCAGAGAGAAAGAAAGAGCACATAGAGAGAGAAAGAGCGCAGAGAGAGAGAAAAAGCGCAGAAAGAGAAATAAAGAGCGCAGAGAGAGAAAGAAAGAGCGCAGAGAGAGAAAGAAAGAGCGCAGAGAAAGAAAGAGCGCAGAGAGAGAGAAAGAAAGAGCGCAGAGAGAGAAAGAAAGAGAGCAGAGAGAGAAAGAAAGAGCGCAAAGAGAGAAAAAAAGAGCGCAGAGAGAAAGAAAGAAAGAGCGCAGAGAGAAAGAAAGAGCGCAGAGAAAGAGAGCGCAGAGAGAGAAAGAGAAAGAAAGAGCGCAGAGAGAGAAAGAGAAAGAAAGAGCGCAGAGAGAGAGAAAGAGCGCAGAGAGAGAGAGAAAGAGCGCAGAGAGAGAGAAAGAGAAAGAAAGAGCGCAGAGAGAGAAAGAAAAAGCGCAGAGAGAGAAAGAAAGAGCGCAGAGAGAGAGAAAGAGCGCAGAGAGAGAGAAAAAGCGCAGAGAGAGAGAAAGAGCACAGAGAGAGAGAAAGAAAGAGCGCAGAGAGAGAAATAAAGAGCGCAGAGAGAGAAATAAAGAGCGCAGAGAGAGAAATAAAGAGCGCAGAGAGAGAAATAAAGAGCGCAGAGAGAGAGAGAAAGAAAGAGCGCAGAGAGAGAGAGAAAGAAAGAGCGCAGAGAGAGAGAGGAAGAAAGAGCGCAGAGAGAGAGAAAGAGCGCAGAGAGAGAGAAAGAGCGCAGAGAGAGAGAAAGAGCGCAGAGAGAGAGAAAGAGCACAGAGAGAGAGAAAGAACACAGAGAGAGAGAAAGAGCACAGAGAGAGAGAAAGAGCACAGAGAGAGAGAAAGAGCACAGAGAGAGAGAGAGAGCACAGAGAGAGAGAAAGAGCACAGAGAGAGAGAAAGAGCACAGAGAGAGAGAAAGAAAGAGCACAGAGACAGATAAAGAAAGAGCGCAGAGAGAGAGCGCAGAGAGAGAGAGAGAGCGCAGAGAGAGAGAGAGAGCGCAGAGAGAGAAATAAAGAGCGCAGAGAGAGAAATAAAGAGCGCAGAGAGAAATAAAGAGCGCAGAGAGAGAAATAAAGAGCGCAGAGAGAGAAATAAAGAGCGCAGAGAGAGAAATAAAGAGCGCAGAGAGAGAAATAAAGAGCGCAGAGAGAGAAATAAAGAGCGCAGAGAGAGAAATAAAAAGCGCAGAGAGAGAAATAAAGAGCGCAGAGAAAGAAAGAGCGCAGAGAGAGATAAAGAAAGAGCGCAGAGAGAAAGAAAGAGCGCAGAGAGAGAGAGCGCAGAGAGAGAAAGAGAAAGAAAGAGCGCAGAGAGAGAGAGAAAGAGCGCAGAGAGAGAGAGAGAGAAAGAGTGCAGAGAGAGAGAAAGAGAAAGAAAGAGCGCAGAGAGAGAAAGTGCGCAGAGAGAGAAAGAGCGCAGAGAGAAAGAAAGAGCGCAGAGAGAGAGAGAGAGAAAGAGCGCAGAGAGAGAAAGAAAGAGCGCAAAGAGAGAAAAAAAGAGCGCAGAAAGAAAGAAAGAGCGCAGAGAGAAAGAAAGAAAGAGCGCAGAGAGAGAGAAAGAGAAAGAAAGAGCGCAGAGAGAGAAAGAAAGAGCGCAGAGAGAGAAAGAAAGAGCGCAGAGAGAGAGAAAAAGCACAGAGAGAGAGAAAGAGCGCAGAGAGAGAGAAAGAGCACAGAGAGAGAGAAAGAGCACAGAGAGAGAGAAAGAAAGAGCGCAGAGAGAGAGAAAGAGCGCAGAGAGAGAGAAAGAGCGCAGAGAGAGAGAAAGAGCACAGAGAGAGAGAAATATAGAGCGCAGAGAGAGAAATAAAGAGCGCAGAGAGAGAAATAAAGAGCGCAGAGAGAGAAATAAAGAGCGCAGAGAGAGAAATAAAGAGCGCAGAGAGAGAGAGAAAGAAAGAGCACAGAGAGAGAGAGGAAGAAAGAGCGCAGAGAGAGAAAGAGCGCAGAGAGAGAGAAAGAGCGCAGAGAGAGAGAAAGAGCACAGAGAGAGAGAAAGAAAGAGCGCAGAGAGAGAGAAAGAAAGAGCGCAGAGAGAGAGCGCAGAGAGAGAGAGCGCAGAGAGAGAAATAAAGAGCGCAGAGAGAGAAATAAAGAGCGCAGAGAGAGAAATAAAGAGCGCAGAGAGAGAAATAAAGAGCGCAGAGAGAGAAATAAAGAGCGCAGAGAGAGAAATAAAAAGCGCAGAGAGAGAAATAAAGAGCGCAGAGAAAGAAAGAGTGCAGAGAGAGAGAAAGAAAGAGCGCAGAGAGAGAGAAAAAGAGCGCAAAGAGAGAAAAAAAGAGCGCAGAGAGAAAGAAAGAAAGAGCGCAGAGAGAAAGAAAGAGCGCAGAGAGAGAGAGCGCAGAGAGAGAAAGAGAAAGAAAGAGCGCAGAGAGAGAGAAAGAGCGCCGAGAGAGAGAGAGAAAGAGCGCAGAGAGAAAGAAAGAGCGCAGAGAGAGAGAGAGAGAAAGAGCGCAGAGAGAGAAAGAAAGAGCGCAAAGAGAGAAAAAAAGAGCGCAGAAAGAAAGAAAGAGCGCAGAGAGAAAGAAAGAAAGAGCGCAGAGAGAGAGAAAGAGCGCAGAGAGAGAAAGAGAAAGAAAGAGCGCAGAGAGAGAGAGAGCGCAGAGAGAGAGAGAGAAAGAGCGCAGAGAGAGAGAGAGCGCAGAGAGAGAAAGAGAAAGAAAGAGCGCAGAGAGAGAAAGAGCGCAGAGAGAGAAAGAGCGCAGAGAGAGAAAGAGAAAGAAAGAGCGCAGAGAGAGAGAGAGAAAGAGCGCAGAGAGAGAAAGAGAAAGAGCGCAGAGAGAGAGAAAGAGAAAGAAAGAGCGCAGAGAGAGAGAAAGAAAGAGCGCAGAGAGAGCGCAGAGAGAGAGAGAGAGCGCAGAGAGAGAAATAAAGAGCGCAGAGAGAAAGAAAGAGCGCAGAGAAAGAAAGAGCGCATAGAGAAAGAAAGAGCGCAGAGAGAGAAAGAAAGAGCGCAAAGAGAGAAAAAAAGAGCGCAAAGAGAGAAAAAAAGAGTGCAGAGAGAAAGAAAGAGCGCAGAGAGAGAGAGCACAGAGAGAGAAAGAGAAAGAAAGAGCGCAGAGAGAGAGAGAGAAAGAGCGCAGAGAGAGAGAGAAAGAGCGCAGAGAGAGAAAGAAAGAGCGCAGAGAGAGAGCGCAGAGAGAAAGAAAGAGCGCAGAGAGAAAGAGCGCAGAGAGAGAAAGAGAAAGAAAGAGCGCAGAGAGAGAAAGAGAAAGAAAGAGCGCAGAGAGAGAGAGAAAGAGCGCACAGAGAGAGAGAGAAAGAGAGAGCGCAGAGAGAGAGAGCGCAGAGAGAAAGAAAGAGCGCAGAGAGAAAGAAAGAGCGCAGAGAGAAAGAAAGAGCGCAGAGAGAAAGAGCGCAGAGAGAGAGAAAGAGCGCAGAGAGAGAGAAAGAAAGTGCGCAGAGAGAAAGAAAGAGCACAGAGAGAAAGAGCGCAGAGAGAGAAAGAGAAAGAAAGAGCGCAGAGAGAGAGAGAGAGAAAGAGCGCCGAGAGAGAGAGAGAAAGAGCGCAGAGAGAGAGAAAGAGAAAGAAAGAGCGCAGAGAGAGAGAAAGAGCGCAGAGAGAGAGAAAGAGCGCAGAGAGAAAGAAAGAGCGCAGAGAGAGAGAAAGTAAGAGTGCAGAGAGAAAGAAAGAGTGCAGAGAGAAAGAAAGAAAGAGCGCAGAGATAGAGAGAGAGAAAGAAAAAGCGCAGAGAAAGAAAGAGCGCAGAGAGAGGAAGAAAGAGCGCAGAGAGAGAGAGAAAGAAAGAGCGCAGAGAGAGAGAAAGAGCGCAGAGAGAGAGAAAGAAAGAGCGCAGAGAGAGAGATAGAGAGCGCAGAGAGAGAGAGAGCGCAGAGAGAGAGAGCGCAGAGAGAGAGAGCGCAGAGAGAGAGAGAGCGCAGAGAGAGAGAGAGAGAGAGCGCAGAGAGAGAGAGAGCGCAGAGAGAGAGAGAGCGCAGAGAGAGAGAGAGTGCAGAGAGAGAGAGAGCGCAGAGAGAGAGAGCGCAGAGAGAGAGAGAGCGCAGAGAGTGAGAGAGAGCAGAGAGAGAGAGAGCGCAGAGAGAGAGAAAGAGCGCAGAGAGAGAGAAAGAGAGCAGAGAGAAAGAAAGTGCGCAGAGAGAAAGAAAGAGCGCAGAGAGAGAGAAAGAAAGAGCGCAGAGAGAGAAAGAAAGAGCGCAGAGAGAGAGCGCAGAGAGAGAGCGCAGAGAGAGAGAGAGAGCGCAGGGAGAGAGAGAGCGCAGAAAGAGAGAGAGTGCAGAGAGAGAGAGAGTGCAGAGAGAGAGAGAGCGCAGAGAGAGAGAAAGAGCGCAGAGAGAAAGAAAGAGCGCAGAGAGAGAGAAAGAGAGCAGAGAGAAAGAAAGTGCGCAGAGAGAAAGAAAGAGCGCAGAGAGAGAGAAAGAAAGAGCGCAGAGAGAGAAAGAAAGAGCGCAGAGAGAGAGAGAAAGAGCGCAGCGAGAGAGAGAGAGAGCGCAGAGAGAGAGAAAGAAAGAGCGCAGAGAGAGAGAGAAAGAAAGAGCGCAGAGAGAGAAAGAAAGAGCGCAGAGAGAGAGAAAGAGCGCAGAGAGAGAGAAAAAGCGCAGAGAGAGAAAGAGCGCAGAGAGAGAAAGAGCGCAGAGAGAGAAAGAACGCAGAGAGAGAAAGAGCGCAGAGAGAGAAAGAGCGCAGAGAGAGAAAGAGCGCAGAGAGAGAAAGAGCGCAGAGAGAGAAAGAGCGCAGAGAGAAAGAAAGAGCGCAGAGAGAGAGAGAGAGCTCAGAGAGAGAGAAAAAAAGAGCGCAGAGAGAGAGAAAAAAAGAGCGCAGAGAGAGAGAAAGAAAAAGCGCAGAGAGAGAAAGAAAGAGCGCAGAGAGAGAGAGAAAGAGCGCAGAGAGTGAGAAAGAAAGAGCGCAGAGAGAAAGAAAGAGCGCAGAGAGAGAGAGGAAGAAAGAGCGCAGAGAGAGAGAAAGAGCGCAGAGAGAGAGAAAGAGCGCAGAGAGAGAAAGAGCAGAGAGAGAGAAAGAGCACAGAGAGAGAGAAAGAGCACAGAGAGAGAGAAAGAAAGAGCGCAGAGAGAGAAAAAAGAGCGCAGAGAGAGAAATAAAGAGCGCAGAGAGAGAGAAAAAGAGCGCAAAGAGAGAAAAAAAGAGCGCAGAGAGAAAGAAAGAAAGAGTGCAGAGAGAAAGAAAGAGCGCAGAGAGAGAGAGCGCAGAGAGAGAAAGAGAAAGAAAGAGCGCAGAGAGAGAGAGAGAGAGAAAGAGCGCCGAGAGAGAGAGAGAAAGAGCGCAGAGAGAGAGAAAGAAAAAGAAAGAGCGCAGAGAGAGAAAGTGCGCAGAGAGAGAAAGAGCGCAGAGAGAAAGAAAGAGCGCAGAGAGAGAGAGAGAGAAAGAGCGCAGAGAGAGAAAGAAAGAGCGCAAAGAGAGAAAAAAAGAGCGCAGAAAGAAAGAAAGAGCGCAGAGAGAAAGAAAGAAAGAGCGCAGAGAGAGAGAAAGAGCGCAGAGAGAGAAAGAGAAAGAAAGAGCGCAGAGAGAGAGAGAGAGGGCGCAGAGAGAGAGAGAAAGAGCGCAGAGAGAGAGAGAGAGCGCAGAGAGAGAAAGAGAGAGAAAGAGCGCAGAGAGAGAAAGAGCGCAGAGAGAGAAAGAGTGCAGAGAGAGAAAGAGCGCAGAGAGAGAAAGAGCGCAGAGAGAGAAAGAGCACAGAGAGAGAAAGAGCGCAGAGAGAGAAAGAGCGCAGAGAGAGAAAGAGCGCAGAGAGAGAAAGAGCGCAGAGAGAGAATGAGCGCAGAGAGAAAGAAAGAGCGCAGAGAGAGAAGAGCGCAGAGAGCGAGAGAAAGAGCGCAGAGAGCGAGAGAAAGAGCGCAGAGAGAGAGAAAGAAAGAGCGCAGAGAGAGAGAAAGAAAAAGCGCAGAGAGAGAAAGAAAGAGCGCAGAGAGAGAAAGAAAGAGCGCAGAGAGAGAAAAAAAGAGCGCAGAAAGAAAGAAAGAGCGCAGAGAGAAAGAAAGAAAGAGCGCAGAGAGAGAGAAAGAGCGCAGAGAGAGAAAGAGAAAGAAAGAGCGCAGAGAGAGAAAGAGCGCAGAGAGAGAAAGAGCGCAGAGAGAGAAAGAGCGCAGAGAGAGAAAGAGCACAGAGAGAGAAAGAGCGCAGAGAGAGAAAGAGCGCAGAGAGAGAAAGAGCGCAGAGAGAGAAAGAGCGCAGAGAGAGAAAGAGCGCAGAGAGAAAGAAAGAGCGCAGAGAGAGAAGAGCGCAGAGAGCGAGAGAAAGAGCGCAGAGAGCGAGAGAAAGAGTGCAGAGAGAGAGAGAAAGAGCGCAGAGAGAGAGAAAGAGAAAGAAAGAGCGCAGAGAGAGAAAGAAAGAGCGCAGAGAGAAAGAAAGTGCGCAGAGAGAAAGAAAGAGCGCAGAGAGAAAGAAAGAGCGCAGAGAGAGAGAAAGAAAGAGCGCAGAGAGAGAGAGAAAGAGCGCAGAGAGAAAAAGAGAGCACAGAGAGAGAGCGCAGACAGAGAGAGAGCGCAGACAGAGAGAGAGCGCAGAGAGAGAGAGAGCGCGCAGAGAGAGAGAAAGAGCGTAGAGAAAAAAAGAGCGCAGAGAGAGAGAGAGGAAGAAAGAGCCCAGACAGAGAAAGAAAAAGCGCAGAGAGAGAGAGCGCAGAGAGAGAAAGAGCGCAGAGAAAGAAAGAGCACAGAGAGAGAAAGAAAGAGCGCAGAGAGAGAAAGAAAGAAAGAGCGCAGAGAGAAAGAAAGAGCGCAGAGAGAGAGAAAAAGCGCAGAGAGAGAAAGAGCGCAGAGAGAGAGAAAGAAAGAGCGCAGAGAAAGAAAGAGCGCAGAGAGAGAGAAAGAAAGAGCGCAGAGAGAGAAAGAAAGAGCGCAGAGAGAGAAAGAAAGAGCGCAAAGAGAGAAAGAAAGAGCGCAGAGAGAGAGAGCGCAGAGAGAGAAAGAGAAAGAAAGAGCGCAGAGAGAGAAAGAGAAAGAAAGAGCGCAGAGAGAGATAGAGAAAGAGCGCAGAGAGAGAGAGAAAGAGCGCAGAGAGAGAGAAAGAGCAAGAAAGAGCGCAGAGAGAGAAAGAAAGAGCGCAGAGAGAGAGAAAGAGAGCAGAGAGAAAGAAAGTGCGCAGAGAGAAAGAAAGAGCGCAGAGAGAAAGAAAGAGCGCAGAGAGAGAGAAAGAAAGAGCGCAGAGAGAGAGAGAAAGAGCGCAGAGAGAAAGAAAGAAAGAGCGCAGAGAGAGAGAGAAAGAAAGAGCGCAGAGAGAGAAAGAAAGAGCGCAGAGAGAGAGAGAGAGCGCAGAGAGAGAGGAAGAAAGAGCGCAGAGAGAGAGAGAAAGAGCGCAGAGAGAGAGAGAAAGAGCGCAGAGAAAGAGAAAGAGCGCAGAGAGAGAAAGAGAAAGAAAGAGTGCAGAGAGAGAAAGAGCGCAAAGAGAGAAAGAGCGCAGAGAGAAAGAAAGAGCGCAGAGAGAGAGAGAGAAAGAGCGCAGAGAGAGAGAGAGAAAGAGCGCAGAGAGAGAGAAAGAGCGCAGAGAGAAAGAAAGAGCGCAGAGAGAGAGAAAGAAAGTGCGCAGAGAGAAAGAAAGAGCGCAGAGAGAGAGCGCAGAGAGAGAAAGAGAAAGAAAGAGCGCAGAGAGAGAGAGAGAAAGAGCGCAGAGAGAGAGAGAGAAAGAGCGCAGAGAGAGAGAAAGAGAAAGAAAGAGCGCAGAGAGAGAGAAAGAGCGCAGAGAGAGAGAGAGAAAGAGCGCAGAGGGAGAGAAAGAAAGAGCGCAGAGAGAGAGAAAGTAAGAGTGCAGAGAGAAAGAAAGAGCGCAGAGAGAAAGAAAGAAAGAGCGCAGAGAGAGAGAGAGAAAGAAAAAGCGCAGAGAAAGAAAGAGCGCAGAGAGAGGAAGAAAGAGCGCAGAGAGAGAGAAAGAAAGAGCGCAGAGAGAGAGAAAGAGCGCAGAGAGAGAGAAAGAAAGAGCGCAGAGAGAGAGCGCAGAGAGAGAGCGCAGAGAGAGAGCGCAGAGAGAGAGAGAGAGTGCAGAAAGAGAGAGAGTGCAGAGAGAGAGAGAGCGCAGAGAGAGAGAAAGAGCGCAGAGAGAAAGAAAGAGCGCAGAGAGAGAGAAAGAGAGCAGAGAGAAAGAAAGTGCGCAGAGAGAAAGAAAGAGCGCAGAGAGAGAGAAAGAAAGAGCGCAGAGAGAGAAAGAAAGAGCGCAGAGAGAGAGAGAAAGAGCGCAGCGAGAGAGAGAGAGAGCGCAGAGAGAGAGAAAGAAAGAGCGCAGAGAGAGAGAGAAAGAAAGAGCGCAGAGAGAGAAAGAAAGAGCGCAGAGAGAGAGAAAGAGCGCTGAGAGAGAGAAAGAGCGCAGAGAGAGAAAGATAGCAGAGAGAGAAAGAGCGCAGAGAGAGAAAGAGCGCAGAGAGAGAAAGAGCGCAGAGAGAGAAAGAGCGCAGAGAGAGAAAGAGCGCAGAGAGAGAAAGAGCGCAGAGAGAGAAAGAGCGCAGAGAGAAAGAAAGAGCGCAGAGAGAGAGAGAGAGCTCAGAGAGAGAGAAAAAAAGAGCGCAGAGAGAGAGAAAAAAAGAGCGCAGAGAGAGAGAAAGAAAGAGCGCAGAGAGAGAGAGAAAGAGCGCAGAGAGTGAGAAAGAAAGAGCGCAGAGAGAAAGAAAGAGCGCAGAGAGAGAGAGGAAGAAAGAGCGCAGAGAGAGAGAAAGATCGCAGAGAGAGAGAAAGAGCGCAGAGAGAGAAAGAGCAGAGAGAGAGAAAGAGCACAGAGAGAGAGAAAGAGCACAGAGAGAGAGAAAGAAAGAGCGCAGAGAGAGAAATAAAGAGCGCAGAGAGAGAAATAAAGAGCGCAGAGAGAGAGAAAAAGAGCGCAAAGAGAGAAAAAAAGAGCGCAGAGAGAAAGAAAGAAAGAGTGCAGAGAGAAAGAAAGAGCGCAGAGAGAGAGAGCGCAGAGAGAGAAAGAGAAAGAAAGAGCGCAGAGAGAGAGAGAGAGAAAGAGCGCCGAGAGAGAGAGAGAAAGAGCGCAGAGAGAGAGAAAGAAAAAGAAAGAGCGCAGAGAGAGAAAGTGCGCAGAGAGAGAAAGAGCGCAGAGAGAAAGAAAGAGCGCAGAGAGAGAGAAAGAAAGTGCGCCAGAGAGAGAGAAAGAGCGCAGAGAGAGAAAGAAAGTGCGCAGAGAGAAAGAAAGAGCGCAGAGAGAAAGAGAAAGAAAGAGCGCAGAGAGAGAAAGAGAAAGAAAGAGCGCAGAGAGAGAGAGAGAAAGAGTGCAGAGAGAGAGAGAGAGAAAGAGCGCAGAGAGAGAGAGAAAGAGCGCAGAAAGAGAGAAAGAAAGAGCGCAGAGAGAGAAAGAAAGAGCGCAGAGAGAAAGAAAGAGCGCAGAGAGAGAGAAAGAGCGCAGAGAGAGAGAAAGAAAGTGCGCAGAGAGAAAGAAAGAGCGCAGAGAGAAAGAGCGCAGAGAGAGAAAGAGAAAGAAAGAGCGCAGAGAGAGAGAGAGAAAGAGCGCAGAGAGAGAAAGAGAAAGAGCGCAGAGAGAGAGAAAGAGAAAGAAAGAGCGCAGAGAGAAAGAAAGAGCGCAGAGAGAGAGAAAGAAAGAGCGCAGAGAGAGCGCAGAGAGAGAGAGAGAGCGCAGAGAGAGAAATAAAGAGCGCAAAGAGAAAGAAAGAGCGCAGAGAAAGAAAGAGCGCATAGAGAAAGAAAGAGCGCAGAGAGAGAAAGAAAGAGCGCAAAGAGAGAAAAAAAGAGCGCAAAGAGAGAAAAAAAGAGTGCAGAGAGAAAGAAAGAGCGCAGAGAGAGAGAGCACAGAGAGAGAAAGAGAAAGAAAGAGCGCAGAGAGAGAGAGAGAAAGAGCGCAGAGAGAGAGAGAAAGAGCGCAGAGAGAGAAAGAAAGAGCGCAGAGAGAGAGCGCTGAGAGAAAGAAAGAGCGCAGAGAGAAAGAGCGCAGAGAGAGAAAGAGAAAGAAAGAGCGCAGAGAGAGAAAGAGAAAGAAAGAGCGCAGAGAGAGAGAGAAAGAGCGCACAGAGAGAGAGAGAAAGAGAGAGCGCAGAGAGAGAGAGCGCAGAGAGAAAGAAAGAGCGCAGAGAGAAAGAAAGAGCGCAGAGAGAAAGAAAGAGCGCAGAGAGAAAGAGCGCAGAGAGAGAGAAAGAGGGCAGAGAGAGAGAAAGAAAGTGCGCAGAGAGAAAGAAAGAGCACAGAGAGAAAGAGCGCAGAGAGAGAAAGAGAAAGAAAGAGCGCAGAGAGAGAGAGAGAGAAAGAGCGCCGAGAGAGAGAGAGAAAGAGCGCAGAGAGAGAGAAAGAGAAAGAAAGAGCGCAGAGAGAGAGAAAGAGCGCAGAGAGAGAGAAAGAGCGCAGAGAGAAAGAAAGAGCGCAGAGAGAGAGAAAGTAAGAGTGCAGAGAGAAAGAAAGAGTGCAGAGAGAAAGAAAGAAAGAGCGCAGAGAGAGAGAGAGAGAAAGAAAAAGCGCAGAGAAAGAAAGAGCGCAGAGAGAGGAAGAAAGAGCGCAGAGAGAGAGAGAAAGAAAGAGCGCAGAGAGAGAGAAAGAGCGCAGAGAGAGAGAAAGAAAGAGCGCAGAGAGAGAGAGAGAGAGCGCAGAGAGAGAGAGAGCGCAGAGAGAGAGAGAGCGCAGAGAGAGAGAGCGCAGAGAGAGAGAGAGCGCAGAGAGAGAGAGAGAGAGAGCGCAGAGAGAGAGAGAGCGCAGAGAGAGAGAGAGCGCAGAGAGAGAGAGAGTGCAGAGAGAGAGAGAGCACAGAGAGAGAGAGCGCAGAGAGAGAGAGAGCGCAGAGAGTGAGAGAGTGCAGAGAGAGAGAGAGCGCAGAGAGAGAGAAAGAGCGCAGAGAGAGAGAAAGAGAGCAGAGAGAAAGAAAGTGCGCAGAGAGAAAGAAAGAGCGCAGAGAGAGAGAAAGAAAGAGCGCAGAGAGAGAAAGAAAGAGCGCAGAGAGAGAGCGCAGAGAGAGAGCGCAGAGAGAGAGAGAGAGCGCAGGGAGAGAGAGAGCGCAGAAAGAGAGAGAGTGCAGAGAGAGAGAGAGTGCAGAGAGAGAGAGAGCGCAGAGAGAGAGAAAGAGCGCAGAGAGAAAGAAAGAGCGCAGAGATAGAGAAAGAGAGCAGAGAGAAAGAAAGTGCGCAGAGAGAAAGAAAGAGCGCAGAGAGAGAGAAAGAAAGAGCGCAGAGAGAGAAAGAAAGAGCGCAGAGAGAGAGAGAAAGAGCGCAGCGAGAGAGAGAGAGAGCGCAGAGAGAGAGAAAGAAAGAGCGCAGAGAGAGAGAGAAAGAAAGAGCGCAGAGAGAGAAAGAAAGAGCGCAGAGAGAGAGAAAGAGCGCAGAGAGAGAGAAAAAGCGCAGAGAGAGAAAGAGCGCAGAGAGAGAAAGAGCGCAGAGAGAGAAAGAGCGCAGAGAGAGAAAGAGCGCAGAGAGAGAGAGAGAGCGCAGAGAGAGAGAAAGAAAGAGCGCAGAGAGAGAGAGAAAGAAAGAGCGCAGAGAGAGAAAGAAAGAGCGCAGAGAGAGAGAAAGAGCGCAGAGAGAGAGAAAAAGCGCAGAGAGAGAAAGAGCGCAGAGAGAGAAAGAGCGCAGAGAGAGAAAGAGCGCAGAGAGAGTAAGAGCGCAGAGAGAGAAAGAGCGCAGAGAGAGAAAGAGCGCAGAGAGAGAAAGAGCGCAGAGAGAGAAAGAGCGCAGAGAGAAAGAAAGAGCGCAGAGAGAGAGAGAGAGCTCAGAGAGAGAGAAAAAAAGAGCGCAGAGAGAGAGAAAAAAAGAGCGCAGAGAGAGAGAAAGAAAAAGCGCAGAGAGAGAAAGAAAGAGCGCAGAGAGAGAGAGAAAGAGCGCAGAGAGTGAGAAAGAAAGAGCGCAGAGAGAAAGAAAGAGCGCAGAGAGAGAGAGGAAGAAAGAGCGCAGAGAGAGAGAAAGAGCGCAGAGAGAGAGAAAGAGCGCAGAGAGAGAAAGAGCAGAGAGAGAGAAAGAGCACAGAGAGAGAGAAAGAGCACAGAGAGAGAGAAAGAAAGAGCGCAGAGAGAGAAAAAAGAGCGCAGAGAGAGAAATAAAGAGCGCAGAGAGAGAGAAAAAGAGCGCAAAGAGAGAAAAAAAGAGCGCAGAGAGAAAGAAAGAAAGAGTGCAGAGAGAAAGAAAGAGCGCAGAGAGAGAGAGCGCAGAGAGAGAAAGAGAAAGAAAGAGCGCAGAGAGAGAGAGAGAGAGAAAGAGCGCCGAGAGAGAGAGAGAAAGAGCGCAGAGAGAGAGAAAGAAAAAGAAAGAGCGCAGAGAGAGAAAGTGCGCAGAGAGAGAAAGAGCGCAGAGAGAAAGAAAGAGCGCAGAGAGAGAGAGAGAGAAAGAGCGCAGAGAGAGAAAGAAAGAGCGCAAAGAGAGAAAAAAAGAGCGCAGAAAGAAAGAAAGAGCGCAGAGAGAAAGAAAGAAAGAGCGCAGAGAGAGAGAAAGAGCGCAGAGAGAGAAAGAGAAAGAAAGAGCGCAGAGAGAGAGAGAGAGGGCGCAGAGAGAGAGAGAAAGAGCGCAGAGAGAGAGAGAGCGCAGAGAGAGAAAGAGAGAGAAAGAGCGCAGAGAGAGAAAGAGCGCAGAGAGAGAAAGAGTGCAGAGAGAGAAAGAGCGCAGAGAGAGAAAGAGCGCAGAGAGAGAAAGAGCACAGAGAGAGAAAGAGCGCAGAGAGAGAAAGAGCGCAGAGAGAGAAAGAGCGCAGAGAGAGAAAGAGCGCAGAGAGAGAATGAGCGCAGAGAGAAAGAAAGAGCGCAGAGAGAGAAGAGCGCAGAGAGCGAGAGAAAGAGCGCAGAGAGCGAGAGAAAGAGCGCAGAGAGAGAGAAAGAAAGAGCGCAGAGAGAGAGAAAGAAAAAGCGCAGAGAGAGAAAGAAAGAGCGCAGAGAGAGAAAGAAAGAGCGCAGAGAGAGAAAAAAAGAGCGCAGAAAGAAAGAAAGAGCGCAGAGAGAAAGAAAGAAAGAGCGCAGAGAGAGAGAAAGAGCGCAGAGAGAGAAAGAGAAAGAAAGAGCGCAGAGAGAGAAAGAGCGCAGAGAGAGAAAGAGCGCAGAGAGAGAAAGAGCGCAGAGAGAGAAAGAGCACAGAGAGAGAAAGAGCGCAGAGAGAGAAAGAGCGCAGAGAGAGAAAGAGCGCAGAGAGAGAAAGAGCGCAGAGAGAGAAAGAGCGCAGAGAGAAAGAAAGAGCGCAGAGAGAGAAGAGCGCAGAGAGCGAGAGAAAGAGCGCAGAGAGCGAGAGAAAGAGCGCAGAGAGAGAGAGAAAGAGCGCAGAGAGAGAGAAAGAGAAAGAAAGAGCGCAGAGAGAGAAAGAAAGAGCGCAGAGAGAAAGAAAGTGCGCAGAGAGAAAGAAAGAGCGCAGAGAGAAAGAAAGAGCGCAGAGAGAGAGAAAGAAAGAGCGCAGAGAGAGAGAGAAAGAGCGCAGAGAGAAAAAGAGAGCACAGAGAGAGAGCGCAGACAGAGAGAGAGCGCAGACAGAGAGAGAGCGCAGACAGAGAGAGAGCGCAGAGAGAGAGAGAGAGCGCAGAGAGAGAGAAAGAGCGTAGAGAAAAAAAGAGCCCAGAGAGAGAGAGAGGAAGAAAGAGCCCAGACAGAGAAAGAAAAAGCGCAGAGAGAGAGAGCGCAGAGAGAGAAAGAGCGCAGAGAAAGAAAGAGCACAGAGAGAAAGAAAGAGCGCAGAGAGAGAAAGAAAGAAAGAGCGCAGAGAGAAAGAAAGAGCGCAGAGAGAGAGAAAAAGCGCAGAGAGAGAAAGAGCGCAGAGAGAGAGAAAGAAAGAGCGCAGAGAAAGAAAGAGCGCAGAGAGAGAGAAAGAAAGAGCGCAGAGAGAGAAAGAAAGAGCGCAAAGAGAGAAAGAAAGAGCGCAGAGAGAGAGAGCGCAGAGAGAGAAAGAGAAAGAAAGAGCGCAGAGAGAGAAAGAGAAAGAAAGAGCGCAGAGAGAGATAGAGAAAGAGCGCAGAGAGAGAGAGAAAGAGCGCAGAGAGAGAGAAAGAGCAAGAAAGAGCGCAGAGAGAGAAAGAAAGAGCGCAGAGAGAGAGAAAGAGAGCAGAGAGAAAGAAAGTGCGCAGAGAGAAAGAAAGAGCGCAGAGAGAAAGAAAGAGCGCAGAGAGAGAGAAAGAAAGAGCGCAGAGAGAGAGAGAAAGAGCGCAGAGAGAAAGAAAGAAAGAGCGCAGAGAGAGAGAGAAAGAAAGAGCGCAGAGAGAGAAAGAAAGAGCGCAGAGAGAGAGAGAGAGCGCAGAGAGAGAGGAAGAAAGAGCGCAGAGAGAGAGAGAAAGAGCGCAGAGAGAGAGAGAAAGAGCGCAGAGAAAGAGAAAGAGCGCAGAGAGAGAAAGAGAAAGAAAGAGCGCAGAGAGAGAAAGAGCGCAAAGAGAGAAAGAGCGCAGAGAGAAAGAAAGAGCGCAGAGAGAGAGAGAGAAAGAGCGCAGAGAGAGAGAGAGAAAGAGCGCAGAGAGAGAGAAAGAGCGCAGAGAGAAAGAAAGAGCGCAGAGAGAGAGAAAGAAAGTGCGCAGAGAGAAAGAAAGAGCGCAGAGAGAGAGCGCAGAGAGAGAAAGAGAAAGAAAGAGCGCAGAGAGAGAGAGAGAAAGAGCGCAGAGAGAGAGAGAGAAAGAGCGCAGAGAGAGAGAAAGAGAAAGAAAGAGCGCAGAGAGAGAGAAAGAGCGCAGAGAGAGAGAGAGAAAGAGCGCAGAGGGAGAGAAAGAAAGAGCGCAGAGAGAGAGAAAGTAAGAGTGCAGAGAGAAAGAAAGAGCGCAGAGAGAAAGAAAGAAAGAGCGCAGAGAGAGAGAGAGAAAGAAAAAGCGCAGAGAAAGAAAGAGCGCAGAGAGAGGAAGAAAGAGCGCAGAGAGAGAGAAAGAAAGAGCGCAGAGAGAGAGAAAGAGCGCAGAGAGAGAGAAAGAAAGAGCGCAGAGAGAGAGCGCAGAGAGAGAGCGCAGAGAGAGAGCGCAGAGAGAGAGAGAGAGCGCAGAAAGAGAGAGAGTGCAGAGAGAGAGAGAGCGCAGAGAGAGAGAAAGAGCGCAGAGAGAAAGAAAGAGCGCAGAGAGAGAGAAAGAGAGCAGAGAGAAAGAAAGTGCGCAGAGAGAAAGAAAGAGCGCAGAGAGAGAGAAAGAAAGAGCGCAGAGAGAGAAAGAAAGAGCGCAGAGAGAGAGAGAAAGAGCGCAGCGAGAGAGAGAGAGAGCGCAGAGAGAGAGAAAGAAAGAGCGCAGAGAGAGAGAGAAAGAAAGAGCGCAGAGAGAGAAAGAAAGAGCGCAGAGAGAGAGAAAGAGCGCTGAGAGAGAGAAGGAGCGCAGAGAGAGAAAGATAGCAGAGAGAGAAAGAGCGCAGAGAGAGAAAGAGCGCAGAGAGAGAAAGAGCGCAGAGAGAGAAAGAGCGCAGAGAGAGAAAGAGCGCAGAGAGAGAAAGAGCGCAGAGAGAGAAAGAGCGCAGAGAGAAAGAAAGAGCGCAGAGAGAGAGAGAGAGCTCAGAGAGAGAGAAAAAAGAGCGCAGAGAGAGAGAAAAAAAGAGCGCAGAGAGAGAGAAAGAAAGAGCGCAGAGAGAGAGAGAAAGAGCGCAGAGAGTGAGAAAGAAAGAGCGCAGAGAGAAAGAAAGAGCGCAGAGAGAGAGAGAAAGAAAGAGCGCAGAGAGAGAGAAAGATCGCAGAGAGAGAGAAAGAGCACAGAGAGAGAAAGAGCAGAGAGAGAGAAAGAGCACAGAGAGAGAGAAAGAGCACAGAGAGAGAGAAAGAAAGAGCGCAGAGAGAGAAATAAAGAGCGCAGAGAGAGAAATAAAGAGCGCAGAGAGAGAGAAAAAGAGCGCAAAGAGAGAAAAAAAGAGCGCAGAGAGAAAGAAAGAAAGAGTGCAGAGAGAAAGAAAGAGCGCAGAGAGAGAGAGCGCAGAGAGAGAAAGAGAAAGAAAGAGCGCAGAGAGAGAGAGAGAGAAAGAGCGCCGAGAGAGAGAGAGAAAGAGCGCAGAGAGAGAGAAAGAAAAAGAAAGAGCGCAGAGAGAGAAAGTGCGCAGAGAGAGAAAGAGCGCAGAGAGAAAGAAAGAGCGCAGAGAGAGAGAAAGAAAGTGCGCAGAGAGAGAGAAAGAGCGCAAAGAGAGAGAAAGAAAGTGCGCAGAGAGAAAGAAAGAGCGCAGAAAGAAAGAGAAAGAAAGAGCGCAGAGAGAGAAAGAGAAAGAAAGAGCGCAGAGAGAGAGAGAGAAAGAGTGCAGAGAGAGAGAGAGAGAAAGAGCGCAGAGAGAGAGAGAAAGAGCGCAGAAAGAGAGAAAGAAAGAGCGCAGAGAGAGAAAGAAAGAGCGCAGAGAGAAAGAAAGAGCGCAGAGAGAGAGAAAGAGCGCAGAGAGAGAGAAAGAAAGTGCGCAGAGAGAAAGAAAGAGCGCAGAGAGAAAGAGCGCAGAGAGAGAAAGAGAAAGAAAGAGCGCAGAGAGAGAGAGAGAAAGAGCGCAGAGAGAGAAAGAGAAAGAGCGCAGAGAGAGAGAAAGAGAAAGAAAGAGCGCAGAGAGAAAGAAAGAGCGCAGAGAGAGAGAAAGAAAGAGCGCAGAGAGAGCGCAGAGAGAGAGAGAGAGCGCAGAGAGAGAAATAAAGAGCGCAGAGAGAAAGAAAGAGCGCAGAGAAAGAAAGAGCGCATAGAGAAAGAAAGAGCGCAGAGAGAGAAAGAAAGAGCGCAAAGAGAGAAAAAAAGAGCGCAAAGAGAGAAAAAAAGAGTGCAGAGAGAAAGAAAGAGCGCAGAGAGAGAGAGCACAGAGAGAGAAAGAGAAAGAAAGAGCGCAGAGAGAGAGAGAGAGAAAGAGCGCAGAGAGAGAGAGAAAGAGCGCAGAGAGAGAAAGAAAGAGCGCAGAGAGAGAGCGCAGAGAGAAAGAAAGAGCGCAGAGAGAAAGAGCGCAGAGAGAGAAAGAGAAAGAAAGAGCGCAGAGAGAGAAAGAGAAAGAAAGAGCGCAGAGAGAGAGAGAAAGAGCGCACAGAGAGAGAGAGAAAGAGAGAGCGCAGAGAGAGAGAGCGCAGAGAGAAAGAAAGAGCGCAGAGAGAAAGAAAGAGCGCAGAGAGAAAGAAAGAGCGCAGAGAGAAAGAGCGCAGAGAGAGAGAAAGAGCGCAGAGAGAGAGAAAGAAAGTGCGCAGAGAGAAAGAAAGAGCACAGAGAGAAAGAGCGCAGAGAGAGAAAGAGAAAGAAAGAGCGCAGAGAGAGAGAGAGAGAAAGAGCGCCGAGAGAGAGAGAGAAAGAGCGCAGAGAGAGAGAAAGAGAAAGAAAGAGCGCAGAGAGAGAGAAAGAGCGCAGAGAGAGAGAAAGAGCGCAGAGAGAAAGAAAGAGCGCAGAGAGAGAGAAAGTAAGAGTGCAGAGAGAAAGAAAGAGTGCAGAGAGAAAGAAAGAAAGAAAGAGCGCAGAGAGAGAGAGAGAGAAAGAAAAAGCGCAGAGAAAGAAAGAGCGCAGAGAGAGGAAGAAAGAGCGCAGAGAGAGAGAGAAAGAAAGAGCGCAGAGAGAGAGAAAGAGCGCAGAGAGAGAGAAAGAAAGAGCGCAGAGAGAGAGAGAGAGAGCGCAGAGAGAGAGAGCGCAGAGAGAGAGAGAGCGCAGAGAGAGAGAGCGCAGAGAGAGAGAGAGCGCAGAGAGAGAGAGAGAGAGAGCACAGAGAGAGAGAGAGCGCAGAGAGAGAGAGAGCGCAGAGAGAGAGAGAGTGCAGAGAGAGAGAGCGCAGAGAGAGAGAGCGCAGAGAGAGAGAGAGTGCAGAGAGTGAGAGAGTGCAGAGAGAGAGAGAGCGCAGAGAGAGAGAAAGAGCGCAGAGAGAGAGAAAGAGAGCAGAGAGAAAGAAAGTGCGCAGAGAGAAAGAAAGAGCGCAGAGAGAGAGAAAGAAAGAGCGCAGAGAGAGAAAGAAAGAGCGCAGAGAGAGAGCGCAGAGAGAGAGCGCAGAGAGAGAGAGAGAGCGCAGGGAGAGAGAGAGCGCAGAAAGAGAGAGAGTGCAGAGAGAGAGAGAGTGCAGAGAGAGAGAGAGCGCAGAGAGAGAGAAAGAGCGCAGAGAGAAAGAAAGAGCGCAGAGAGAGAGAAAGAGAGCAGAGAGAAAGAAAGTGCGCAGAGAGAAAGAAAGAGCGCAGAGAGAGAGAAAGAAAGAGCGCAGAGAGAGAAAGAAAGAGCGCAGAGAGAGAGAGAAAGAGCGCAGCGAGAGAGAGAGAGAGCGCAGAGAGAGAGAAAGAAAGAGCGCAGAGAGAGAGAGAAAGAAAGAGCGCAGAGAGAGAAAGAAAGAGCGCAGAGAGAGAGAAAGAGCGCAGAGAGAGAGAAAAAGCGCTTAGAGAGAAAGAGCGCAGAGAGAGAAAGAGCGCAGAGAGAGAAAGAGCGCAGAGAGAGAAAGAGCGCAGAGAGAGAAAGAGCGCAGAGAGAGAAAGAGCGCAGAGAGAGAAAGAGCGCAGAGAGAGAAAGAGCGCAGAGAGAAAGAAAGAGCGCAGAGAGAGAGAGAGAGCTCAGAGAGAGAGAAAAAAAGAGTGCAGAGAGAGAGAAAAAAAGAGCGCAGAGAGAGAGAAAGAAAGAGCGCAGAGAGAGAGAGAAAGAGCGCAGAGAGTGAGAAAGAAAGAGCGCAGAGAGAAAGAAAGAGCGCAGAGAGAGAGAGGAAGAAAGAGCGCAGAGAGAGAGAAAGAGCGCAGAGAGAGAGAAAGAGCGCAGAGAGAGAAAGAGCAGAGAGAGAGAAAGAGCACAGAGAGAGAGAAAGAGCACAGAGAGAGAGAAAGAAAGAGCGCAGAGAGAGAAAAAAGAGCGCAGAGAGAGAAATAAAGAGCGCAGAGAGAGAGAAAAAGAGCGCAAAGAGAGAAAAAAAGAGCGCAGAGAGAAAGAAAGAAAGAGTGCAGAGAGAAAGAAAGAGCGCAGAGAGAGAGAGCGCAGAGAGAGAAAGAGAAAGAAAGAGCGCAGAGAGAGAGAGAGAAAGAGCGCCGAGAGAGAGAGAGAAAGAGCGCAGAGAGAGAGAAAGAAAAAGAAAGAGCGCAGAGAGAGAAAGTGCGCAGAGAGAGAAAGAGCGCAGAGAGAAAGAAAGAGCGCAGAGAGAGAGATTGAGAAAGAGCGCAGAGAGAGAAAGAAAGAGCGCAAAGAGAGAAAAAAAGAGCGCAGAAAGAAAGAAAGAGCGCAGAGAGAAAGAAAGAAAGAGCGCAGAGAGAGAGAAAGAGCGCAGAGAGAGAAAGAGAAAGAAAGAGCGCAGAGAGAGAGAGAGAGGGCGCAGAGAGAGAGAGAAAGAGCGCAGAGAGAGAGAGAGAGCGCAGAGAGAGAAAGAGAGAGAAAGAGCGCAGAGAGAGAAAGAGCGCAGAGAGAGAAAGAGTGCAGAGAGAGAAAGAGCGCAGAGAGAGAAAGAGCGCAGAGAGAGAAAGAGCACAGAGAGAGAAAGAGCGCAGAGAGAGAAAGAGCGCAGAGAGAGAAAGAGCGCAGAGAGAGAAAGAGCGCAGAGAGAGAATGAGCGCAGAGAGAAAGAAAGAGCGCAGAGAGAGAAGAGCGCAGAGAGCGAGAGAAAGAGCGCAGAGAGCGAGAGAAAGAGCGCAGAGAGAGAGAAAGAAAGAGCGCAGAGAGAGAGAAAGAAAAAGCGCAGAGAGAGAAAGAAAGAGCGCAGAGAGAGAAAGAAAGAGCGCAGAGAGAGAAAAAAAGAGCGCAGAAAGAAAGAAAGAGCGCAGAGAGAAAGAAAGAAAGAGCGCAGAGAGAGAGAAAGAGCGCAGAGAGAGAAAGAGCGCAGAGAGAGAAAGAGCGCAGAGAGAGAAAGAGCACAGAGAGAGAAAGAGCGCAGAGAGAGAAAGAGCGCAGAGAGAGAAAGAGCGCAGAGAGAGAAAGAGCGCAGAGAGAGAAAGAGCGCAGAGAGAAAGAAAGAGCGCAGAGAGAGAAGAGCGCAGAGAGCGAGAGAAAGAGCGCAGAGAGCGAGAGAAAGAGCGCAGAGAGAGAGAAAGAAAGAGCGCAGAGAGAGAGAAAGAAAAAGCGCAGAGAGAGAAAGAAAGAGCGCAGAGAGAGAAAGAAAGAGCGCAGAGAGAGAAAGAAAGAGCGCAGAGAGAGAAAGAAAGAGCGCAGAGAGAGAAAGAAAGAGCGCAGAGAGTGAGAGAGAAAGAGCGCAGAGAGTGAGAGAGAAAGAGCGCAGAGAGAAAGAAAGAGCGCAGAGAGAGAAAGAAAAAGAGCATAGAGAGACAAAGAGCGCAGAGAGAGAGCGCAGAGAGAGAGAGCGCAGAGAGAGAAATAAAGAGCGCAGAGAGAGAAAGAAAGAGCGCAGAGAAAGAAAGAGCGCAGAGAGAGAAAGAGAAAGAAAGAGCGCAGAGAGAGAGAGAGAGAGCGCAGAGAGAGAGAAAGAAAGAGCGCAGAGAGAGAAAGAAAGAGCGCAAAGAGAGAAAAAAAGAGCGCAAAGAGAGAAAAAAAGAGCGCAGAGAGAGAGAGCGCAGAGAGAGAAAGAGAAAGAAAGAGCACAGAGAGAGAAAGAGAAAGAAAGAGCGCAGAGAGAGAGAGAGAAAGAGCGCAGAGAGAGAGAAAGAAAGAGCGCAGAGAGAGAAAGAAAGAGCGCAGAGAGAGCGCGCAGAGAGAAAGAAAGAGCGCAGAGAGAGAGAAAGAAAGAGCGCAGAGAGAAAGAGCGCAGAGAGAGAAAGAGAAAGGAAGAGCACAGAGAGAGAAAGAGAAAGAAAGAGCGCAGAGAGAGAAAGAAAGAGCGCAGAGAGAGAGAGAGCGCAGAGAGAAAGAAAGAGCGCAGAGAGAAAGAAAGAGCGCAGAGAGAAAGAAAGAGCGCAGAGAGAAAGAAAGAGCGCAGAGAGAGAGAAAGAGTGCAGAGAGAGAGAAAGAAAGTGGGCAGAGAGAAAGAAAGAGCACAGAGAGAAAGAGCGCAGAGAGAGAAAGAGAAAGAAAGAGCGCAGAGAGAGAGAGAGAGAAAGAGCGCAGAGAGAGAGAGAGAAAGAGCGCAGAGAGAGAGAAAGAGCGCAGAGAGAGAGAAAGAGAAAGAAAGAGCGCAGAGAGAGAGAAAGAGCGCAGAGAGAGAGAAAGAGCGCAGAGAGAGAGAAAGAGCGCAGAGAGAGAGAAAGAGCGCAGAGAGAGAAAGAAAGAGCGCAGAGAGAGAGAAAGTAAGAGTGCAGAGAGAAAGAAAGAGCGCAGAGAGAAAGAAAGAAAGAGCGCAGAGAGAGAGAGAGAAAGAAAAAGCGCAGAGAAAGAAAGAGCGCAGAGAGAGGAAGAAAGAGCGCAGAGAGAGAGAGAAAGAAAGAGCGCAGAGAGAGAGAAAGAGCGCAGAGAGAGAGAAAGAGCGCAGAGAGAGAGAAAGAAAGAGCGCAGAGAGAGAAAGAAAGAGCGCAGAGAGAGAGAGCACAGAGAGAGAGAGCGCAGAGAGAGAGAGAGCGCAGAGAGAGAGAGAGCGCAGAGAGAGAGAGAGCGCAGAGAGAGAGAGCGCAGAGAGAGAGAGAGCGCAGAGAGAGAGAGAGCGCAGAGAGAGAGAGAGCGCAGAGAGATAGAAAGAGCACAGAGAGAGAGAAAAAAAGAGCGCAGAGAGAGAGAAAAAAAGAGCGCAGAGAGAGAGAAAGAAAAAGCGCAGAGAGAGACACAGAGCGCGGAGAGAGAGGAAGAAAGAGCGCAGAGAGAGAGACAAAGAGCGCAGAGAGAGAGAAAGAGCGCAGAGAAAGAGAAAGAGCGCAGAGAGAGAAAGAGAAAGAAAGAGCGCAGAGAGAGAAAGAGCGCAGAGAGAGAAATAGCGCAGAGAGTAGGAAAGAGCGCAGAGAGAGAGAGAGAAAGTGAGCAGAGAGAGAGAAAGAGCGCAGAGAGAGAGAAAGAGCGCAGAGAGAGAGAAAGAAAAAGCGCAGAGAGAGAGAAAGAGCGCAGAGAGAGAGAAAGAGTGCAGAGAGAGAGAAAGACAAAGCGCAGAGAGAGAAAGAGAGAGCGCAGAGAGAGAAAGAAAGAGCGCAGAGAGAGAAAGAAAGAGCGCAGAGAGTGAGAGAGAAAGAGCGCAGAGAGAAAGAAAGAGCGCAGAGAGAGAGAGAAAGAAAGAGCGCAGAGAGAGAGAGAAAGAAAGAGCGCAGAGAGAGAGAGAAAGAAAGAGCGCAGAGAGAGAGAGAAAGAAAGAGCGCAGAGAGAGAGAGGAAGAAAGAGCGCAGAGAGAGAGAAAGAAAGAGCACAGAGAGAAAGAAAGAGCACATAGAGAGAGAAAGAGCGCAGAGAGAGAGAGAAAGAGCGCAGAGAGAAAAAGAGAGCACAGAGAGAGAGCGCAGACAGAGAGAGAGATGCAGACAGAGAGAGAGACGCAGACAGAGAGAGAGAGCGCAGAGAGAGAGCGCAGAGAGAGAGAGTGCAGAGAGAGAGAGCGCAGAGAGAGAGAGCGCAGAGAGAAAGAGAGCGCAGAGAGAGAGAGAGAAAGAAAGAAAGAGCGCAGAGAGAGAGAAAGAGCGTAGAGAAAAAAAGAGCGCAGAGAGAGAGAGCGCAGAGAGAGAAAGAAAGAGCGCAGAGAGAGAGAGCGCAGAGAGAGAAAGAGCGCAGAGAAAGAAGAGCACAGAGAGAGAAAAAAAGAGCGCAGAGAGAGAGAAAGAAAAAGTGCAGAGAGAGAAAGAAAGAGCGCAGAGAGAGAGAGAAAGAGCGCAGATAGTGAGAAAGAAAGAGCGCAGAGAGAAAGAAAGAGCGCAGAGAGAGAGAGAAAGAAAGAGCGCAGAGAGAGAAAGAAAGAGCGCAGAGAGAGAGAGGAAGAAAGAGCGCAGAGAGAGAGAAAGAGCGCAGAGAGAGAGAGAAAGAGCGCAGAGAGAGAAAGAGCAGAGAGAGAAAGAGCACAGAGAGAGAGAAAGAGAACAGAGAGAGAGAGAAAGAAAGAGCACAGAGAGAGAGAAAGAAAGAGCGCAGAGAGAGAAAGAAAGAGTGCAGAGAGAGAGCGCAGAGAGAGTGCAGAGAGAGAAATAAAGAGCGCAGAGAGAGAAATAAAGAGCGCAGAAAGAGAAATAAAGAGCGCAGAGAGAGAAATAAAGAGCGCAGAGAGAGAGAAAGAAAGAGCGCAGAGAGAGAGAAAAAGAGCGCAAAGAGAGAAAAAAAGAGCGCAGAGAGAAAGAAAGAAAGAGCGCAGAGAGAAAGAAAGAAAGAGCGCAGAGAGAGAGAGCGCAGAGAGAGAAAGAGAAAGAAAGAGCGCAGAGAGAGAGAGAGAAAGAGCGCAGAGGGAGAGAAAGAAAGAGCGCAGAGAGAGAGAAAGTAAGAGTGCAGAGAGAAAGAAAGAGCGCAGAGAGAAAGAAAGAAAGAGCGCAGAGAGAGAGAGAGAAAGAAAAAGCGCAGAGAAAGAAAGAGCGCAGAGAGAGGAAGAAAGAGCGCAGAGAAAGAGAGAAAGAAAGATCGCAGAGAGAGAGAAAGAGCGCAGAGAGAGAGAAAGAAAGAGCGCAGAGAGAGAGCGGAGAGAGAGAGCGCAGAGAGAGAGAGAGAGCGCAGAAAGAGAGAGAGTGCAGAGAGAGAGAGAGCGCAGAGAGAGAGAGAGCGCAGAAAGAGAGAGAGTGCAGAGAGAGAGAGAGCGCAGAGAGAGAGAATGAGCGCAGAGAGAAAGAAAGAGCGCAGAGAGAGAGAAAGAGAGCAGAGAGAAAGAAAGTGCGCAGAGAGAAAGAAAGAGCGCAGAGAGAGAGAAAGAAAGAGCACAGAGAGAGAAAGAAAGAGCGCAGAGAGAGAGAGAAAGAGCGCAGCGAGAGAGAGAGAGAGCGCAGAGAGAGAGAAAGAAAGAGTGCAGAGAGAGAGAGAAAGAAAGAGCGCAGAGAGAGAAAGAAAGAGCGCAGAGAGAGAGAAAGAGCGCAGAGAGAGAGAAAGAGCGCAGAGAGAGAAAGAGCGCAGAGAGAAAGAAAGAGCGCAGAGAGAGAGAGAGAGCTCAGAGAGAGAGAAAAAAAGAGCGCAGAGAGAGAGAAAAAAAGAGCGCAGAGAGAGAGAAAGAAAAAGTGCAGAGAGAGAAAGAAAGAGCGCAGAGAGAGAAAGAAAGAGCGCAGAGAGTGAGAAAGAAAGAGCGCAGAGAGAAAGAAAGAGCGCAGAGAGAGAGAGAAAGAAAGAGCGCAGAGAGAGAAAGAAAGAGCGCAGAGAGAGAGAGGAAGAAATAGCGCAGAGAGAGAGAAAGAGCGCAGAGAGAGAGAGAAAGAGCGCAGAGAGAGAAAGAGCAGAGAGAGAGAAAGAGCACAGAGAGAGAGAAAGAGAACAGAGAGAGAGAGAAAGAAAGAGCACAGAGAGAGAGAAAGAAAGAGCGCAGAGAGAGAAAGAAAGAGTGCAGAGAGAGAGCGCAGAGAGAGAGAGAGAGTGCAGAGAGAGAAATAAAGAGCGCAGAGAGAGAAATAAAGAGCGCAGAGAGAGAAATAAAGAGCGCAGAGAGAGAAATAAAGAGCGCAGAGAGAGAAATAAAGAGCGCAGAGAGAGAGAAAGAAAGAGCGCAGAGAGAGAGAAAAAGAGCGCAAAGAGAGAAAAAAAGAGCGCAGAGAGAAAGAAAGAAAGAGCGCAGAGAGAAAGAAAGAAAGAGCGCAGAGAGAGAGAGCGCAGAGAGAGAAAGAGAAAGAAAGAGCACAGAGAGAGAGAGAGAGAAAGAGCGCCGAGAGAGAGAGAGAAAGAGCGCAGAGAGAGAGAAAGAGAAAGAAAGAGCGCACAGAGAGAAAGTGCGCAGAGAGAGAAAGAGCGCAGAGAGAAAGAAAGAGCGCAGAGAGAGAGAGAGAGAAAGAGCGCAGAGAGAGAAAGAAAGAGCGCAAAGAGAGAAAAAAAGAGCGCAGAAAGAAAGAAAGAGCGCAGAGAGAAAGAAAGAAAGAGCGCAGAGAGAGAGAAAGAGCGCAGAGAGAGAAAGAAAGAGCGCAGAAAGAGAGAAAGAGAAAGAAGAGCGCAGAGAGAGAAAGAAAGAGCGCAGAGAGAGAGAAAGAGCGCAGAGAGAGAGAAAGAGCGCAGAGAGAGAGAAAGAGCGCAGAGAGAGAGAAAGAGCACAGAGAGAGAGAAAGAGCGCAGAGAGAGAGAAAGAAAGAGCGCAGAGAGAGAGCAAGAGCGCAGAGAGAGAAAGAAAGAGCGCAGAGAGAAAGAAAGAGCGCAGAGAGAGAGCGCAGAGAGAGAGAAAGAGCGCAGAGAGAGAAATAAAGAGCGCAGAGAGAGAAATAAAGAGCGCAGAGAGAGAAATAAAGAGCGCAGAGAGAGAAATAAAGAGCGCAGAGAAAGAAAGAGCGCAGAGAGAGAGAAAGAAAGAGCGCAGAGAGAGAAAGAAAGAGCGCAAAGAGAGAAAAAAAGAGCGCAAAGAGAGAAAAAAAGAGCGCAAAGAGAGAAAAAAAGAGCGCAAAGAGAGAAAAAAAGAGCGCAGAGAGAAAGAAAGAAAGAGCGCAGAGAGAAAGAAAGAGCGCAGAGAGAGAGAGCGCAGAGAGAGAAAGAGAAAGAAAGAGCGCAGAGAGAGAGAGAGAGAAAGAGCGCCGAGAGAGAGAAAGAGCGCAGAGAGAGAGAAAGAGAAAGAAAGAGCGCAGAGAGAGAAAGAGCGCAGAGAGAAAGAGCGCAGAGAAAGAGAGAGAGAGAGCGCAGAGAGAGAAAGAAAGAGCGCAAAGAGAGAAAAAAGAGCGCAGAAAGAAAGAAAGAGCGCAGAGAGAGAGAAAGAAAGAGCGCAGAGAGAGAGAGAGAAAGAGCGCAGAGAGAGAGAGAAAGAGCGCAGAGAGAGAAAGAGCGCAGAGAGAGAAAGAGCGCAGAGAGAGAGAGAGCGCAGAGAGAGAAAGAGTGCAGAGAGAGAGAGAAAGAACGCAGAGAGAGAGAGAAAGAGCGCAGAGAGAGAGAGAAAGAGCGCAGAGAGAGAGAAAGAGCGCAGAGAGAGAGAAAGAGCGCAGAGAGAGAGAGAAAAAAAGAGCGCAGAGAGAGAAAGAAAAAGCGCAGAGAGAGAAAGAAAGAGCGCAGAGAGAGAGAAATAGCGCAGAGAGTGAGAGAGAAAGAGCGCAGAGAGAAAGAAAGAGCGCAGAGAGAGAGAGAAAGAAAGAGCGCGGAGAGAGAGAGAAAGAAAGAGCGCAGAGAGAGAAAGAAATAGCGCAGAGAGAGAAAGAAATAGCGCAGAGAGAGAGAAAGAGCGCAGAGAGAGAGAGGAAGAAAGAGCGCAGAGAGAGAGAAAGAAAGAGCGCAGAGAGAAAGAAAGAGCACATAGAGAGAGAAAGAGCGCAGAGAGAGAGAAAAAGCGCAGAAAGAGAAATAAAGAGCGCAGAGAGAGAAAGAAAGAGCGCAGAGAGAGAAAGAAAGAGCGCAGAGAAAGAAAGAGCGCAGAGAGAGAGAAAGAAAGAGCGCAGAGAGAGAAAGAAAGAGAGCAGAGAGAGAAAGAAAGAGCGCAAAGAGAGAAAAAAAGAGCGCAGAGAGAAAGAAAGAAAGAGCGCAGAGAGAAAGAAAGAGCGCAGAGAAAGAGAGCGCAGAGAGAGAAAGAGAAAGAAAGAGCGCAGAGAGAGAAAGAGAAAGAAAGAGCGCAGAGAGAGAGAAAGAGCGCAGAGAGAGAGAGAAAGAGCGCAGAGAGAGAGAAAGAGAAAGAAAGAGCGCAGAGAGAGAAAGAAAAAGCGCAGAGAGAGAAAGAAAGAGCGCAGAGAGAGAGAAAGAGCGCAGAGAGAGAGAAAGAGCGCAGAGAGAGAGAAAGAAAAAGTGCAGAGAGAGAAAGAAAGAGCGCAGAGAGAGAGAGAAAGAGCGCAGATAGTGAGAAAGAAAGAGCGCAGAGAGAAAGAAAGAGCGCAGAGAGAGAGAGAAAGAAAGAGCGCAGAGAGAGAAAGAAAGAGCGCAGAGAGAGAGAGGAAGAAAGAGCGCAGAGAGAGAGAAAGAGCGCAGAGAGAGAGAGAAAGAGCGCAGAGAGAGAAAGAGCAGAGAGAGAAAGAGCACAGAGAGAGAGAAAGAGAACAGAGAGAGAGAGAAAGAAAGAGCACAGAGAGAGAGAAAGAAAGAGCGCAGAGAGAGAAAGAAAGAGTGCAGAGAGAGAGCGCAGAGAGAGTGCAGAGAGAGAAATAAAGAGCGCAGAGAGAGAAATAAAGAGCGCAGAAAGAGAAATAAAGAGCGCAGAGAGAGAAATAAAGAGCGCAGAGAGAGAGAAAGAAAGAGCGCAGAGAGAGAGAAAAAGAGCGCAAAGAGAGAAAAAAAGAGCGCAGAGAGAAAGAAAGAAAGAGCGCAGAGAGAAAGAAAGAAAGAGCGCAGAGAGAGAGAGCGCAGAGAGAGAAAGAGAAAGAAAGAGCGCAGAGAGAGAGAGAGAAAGAGCGCAGAGGGAGAGAAAGAAAGAGCGCAGAGAGAGAGAAAGTAAGAGTGCAGAGAGAAAGAAAGAGCGCAGAGAGAAAGAAAGAAAGAGCGCAGAGAGAGAGAGAGAAAGAAAAAGCGCAGAGAAAGAAAGAGCGCAGAGAGAGGAAGAAAGAGCGCAGAGAAAGAGAGAAAGAAAGATCGCAGAGAGAGAGAAAGAGCGCAGAGAGAGAGAAAGAAAGAGCGCAGAGAGAGAGCGGAGAGAGAGAGCGCAGAGAGAGAGAGAGAGCGCAGAAAGAGAGAGAGTGCAGAGAGAGAGAGAGCGCAGAGAGAGAGAGAGCGCAGAAAGAGAGAGAGTGCAGAGAGAGAGAGAGCGCAGAGAGAGAGAATGAGCGCAGAGAGAAAGAAAGAGCGCAGAGAGAGAGAAAGAGAGCAGAGAGAAAGAAAGTGCGCAGAGAGAAAGAAAGAGCGCAGAGAGAGAGAAAGAAAGAGCACAGAGAGAGAAAGAAAGAGCGCAGAGAGAGAGAGAAAGAGCGCAGCGAGAGAGAGAGAGAGCGCAGAGAGAGAGAAAGAAAGAGTGCAGAGAGAGAGAGAAAGAAAGAGCGCAGAGAGAGAAAGAAAGAGCGCAGAGAGAGAGAAAGAGCGCAGAGAGAGAGAAAGAGCGCAGAGAGAGAAAGAGCGCAGAGAGAAAGAAAGAGCGCAGAGAGAGAGAGAGAGCTCAGAGAGAGAGAAAAAAAGAGCGCAGAGAGAGAGAAAAAAAGAGCGCAGAGAGAGAGAAAGAAAAAGTGCAGAGAGAGAAAGAAAGAGCGCAGAGAGAGAAAGAAAGAGCGCAGAGAGTGAGAAAGAAAGAGCGCAGAGAGAAAGAAAGAGCGCAGAGAGAGAGAGAAAGAAAGAGCGCAGAGAGAGAAAGAAAGAGCGCAGAGAGAGAGAGGAAGAAATAGCGCAGAGAGAGAGAAAGAGCGCAGAGAGAGAGAGAAAGAGCGCAGAGAGAGAAAGAGCAGAGAGAGAGAAAGAGCACAGAGAGAGAGAAAGAGAACAGAGAGAGAGAGAAAGAAAGAGCACAGAGAGAGAGAAAGAAAGAGCGCAGAGAGAGAAAGAAAGAGTGCAGAGAGAGAGCGCAGAGAGAGAGAGAGAGTGCAGAGAGAGAAATAAAGAGCGCAGAGAGAGAAATAAAGAGCGCAGAGAGAGAAATAAAGAGCGCAGAGAGAGAAATAAAGAGCGCAGAGAGAGAAATAAAGAGCGCAGAGAGAGAGAAAGAAAGAGCGCAGAGAGAGAGAAAAAGAGCGCAAAGAGAGAAAAAAAGAGCGCAGAGAGAAAGAAAGAAAGAGCGCAGAGAGAAAGAAAGAAAGAGCGCAGAGAGAGAGAGCGCAGAGAGAGAAAGAGAAAGAAAGAGCACAGAGAGAGAGAGAGAGAAAGAGCGCCGAGAGAGAGAGAGAAAGAGCGCAGAGAGAGAGAAAGAGAAAGAAAGAGCGCACAGAGAGAAAGTGCGCAGAGAGAGAAAGAGCGCAGAGAGAAAGAAAGAGCGCAGAGAGAGAGAGAGAGAAAGAGCGCAGAGAGAGAAAGAAAGAGCGCAAAGAGAGAAAAAAAGAGCGCAGAAAGAAAGAAAGAGCGCAGAGAGAAAGAAAGAAAGAGCGCAGAGAGAGAGAAAGAGCGCAGAGAGAGAAAGAAAGAGCGCAGAAAGAGAGAAAGAGAAAGAAGAGCGCAGAGAGAGAAAGAAAGAGCGCAGAGAGAGAGAAAGAGCGCAGAGAGAGAGAAAGAGCGCAGAGAGAGAGAAAGAGCGCAGAGAGAGAGAAAGAGCACAGAGAGAGAGAAAGAGCGCAGAGAGAGAGAAAGAAAGAGCGCAGAGAGAGAGCAAGAGCGCAGAGAGAGAAAGAAAGAGCGCAGAGAGAAAGAAAGAGCGCAGAGAGAGAGCGCAGAGAGAGAGAAAGAGCGCAGAGAGAGAAATAAAGAGCGCAGAGAGAGAAATAAAGAGCGCAGAGAGAGAAATAAAGAGCGCAGAGAGAGAAATAAAGAGCGCAGAGAAAGAAAGAGCGCAGAGAGAGAGAAAGAAAGAGCGCAGAGAGAGAAAGAAAGAGCGCAAAGAGAGAAAAAAAGAGCGCAAAGAGAGAAAAAAAGAGCGCAAAGAGAGAAAAAAAGAGCGCAAAGAGAGAAAAAAAGAGCGCAGAGAGAAAGAAAGAAAGAGCGCAGAGAGAAAGAAAGAGCGCAGAGAGAGAGAGCGCAGAGAGAGAAAGAGAAAGAAAGAGCGCAGAGAGAGAGAGAGAGAAAGAGCGCCGAGAGAGAGAAAGAGCGCAGAGAGAGAGAAAGAGAAAGAAAGAGCGCAGAGAGAGAAAGAGCGCAGAGAGAAAGAGCGCAGAGAAAGAGAGAGAGAGAGCGCAGAGAGAGAAAGAAAGAGCGCAAAGAGAGAAAAAAGAGCGCAGAAAGAAAGAAAGAGCGCAGAGAGAGAGAAAGAAAGAGCGCAGAGAGAGAGAGAGAAAGAGCGCAGAGAGAGAGAGAAAGAGCGCAGAGAGAGAAAGAGCGCAGAGAGAGAAAGAGCGCAGAGAGAGAGAGAGCGCAGAGAGAGAAAGAGTGCAGAGAGAGAGAGAAAGAACGCAGAGAGAGAGAGAAAGAGCGCAGAGAGAGAGAGAAAGAGCGCAGAGAGAGAGAAAGAGCGCAGAGAGAGAGAAAGAGCGCAGAGAGAGAGAGAAAAAAAGAGCGCAGAGAGAGAAAGAAAAAGCGCAGAGAGAGAAAGAAAGAGCGCAGAGAGAGAGAAATAGCGCAGAGAGTGAGAGAGAAAGAGCGCAGAGAGAAAGAAAGAGCGCAGAGAGAGAGAGAAAGAAAGAGCGCGGAGAGAGAGAGAAAGAAAGAGCGCAGAGAGAGAAAGAAATAGCGCAGAGAGAGAAAGAAATAGCGCAGAGAGAGAGAAAGAGCGCAGAGAGAGAGAGGAAGAAAGAGCGCAGAGAGAGAGAAAGAAAGAGCGCAGAGAGAAAGAAAGAGCACATAGAGAGAGAAAGAGCGCAGAGAGAGAGAAAAAGCGCAGAAAGAGAAATAAAGAGCGCAGAGAGAGAAAGAAAGAGCGCAGAGAGAGAAAGAAAGAGCGCAGAGAAAGAAAGAGCGCAGAGAGAGAGAAAGAAAGAGCGCAGAGAGAGAAAGAAAGAGAGCAGAGAGAGAAAGAAAGAGCGCAAAGAGAGAAAAAAAGAGCGCAGAGAGAAAGAAAGAAAGAGCGCAGAGAGAAAGAAAGAGCGCAGAGAAAGAGAGCGCAGAGAGAGAAAGAGAAAGAAAGAGCGCAGAGAGAGAAAGAGAAAGAAAGAGCGCAGAGAGAGAGAAAGAGCGCAGAGAGAGAGAGAAAGAGCGCAGAGAGAGAGAAAGAGAAAGAAAGAGCGCAGAGAGAGAAAGAAAAAGCGCAGAGAGAGAAAGAAAGAGCGCAGAGAGAGAGAAAGAGCGCAGAGAGAGAGAAAGAGCGCAGAGAGAGAGAAAGAGCGCAGAGAGAGAGAAAGAGCGCAGAGAGAGAGAAAGAGCGCAGAGAGAGAGAAAGAGCACAGAGAGAGAGAAAGAAAGAGCGCAGAGAGAGAAATAAAGAGCGCAGAGAGAGAAATAAAGAGCGCAGAGAGAGAAATAAAGAGCGCAGAGAGAGAGAGAAAGAAAGAGCGCAGAGAGAGAGAGAAAGAAAGAGCGCAGAGAGAGAGAGGAAGAAAGAGCGCAGAGAGAGAGAAAGAGCGCAGAGAGAGAGAAAGAGCGCAGAGAGAGAGAAAGAGCGCAGAGAGAGAGAAAGAGCACAGAGAGAGAGAAAGAACACAGAGAGAGAGAAAGAGCACAGAGAGAGAGAAAGAGCACAGAGAGAGAGAAAGAGCATAGAGAGAGAGAAAGAGCACAGAGAGAGAGAAAGAGCACAGAGAGAGAGAGAGAGCACAGAGAGAGAGAAAGAGCACAGAGAGAGAGAAAGAGCACAGAGAGAGAGAAAGAAAGAGCGCAGAGACAGATAAAGAAAGAGCGCAGAGAGAGAGCGCAGAGAGAGAGAGAGAGCGCAGAGAGAGAAATAAAGAGCGCAGAGAGAGAAATAAAGAGCGCAGAGAGAAATAAAGAGCGCAGAGAGAGAAATAAAGAACGCAGAGAGAGAAATAAAGAGCGCAGAGAGAGAAATAAAGAGCGCAGAGAGAGAAATAAAGAGCGCAGAGAGAGAAATAAAGAGCGCAGAGAGAGAAATAAAAAGCGCAGAGAGAGAAATAAAGAGCGCAGAGAAAGAAAGAGCGCAGAGAGAGATAAAGAAAGAGCGCAGAGAGAGAGAAAAAAAGCGCAAAGAGAGAAAAAAAGAGCGCAGAGAGAAAGAAAGAAAGAGCGCAGAGAGAAAGAAAGAGCGCAGAGAGAGAGAGCGCAGAGAGAGAAAGAGAAAGAAAGAGCGCAGAGAGAGAGAGAAAGAGCGCAGAGAGAGAGAGAGAGAAAGAGTGCAGAGAGAGAGAAAGAGAAAGAAAGAGCGCAGAGAGAGAAAGTGCGCAGAGAGAGAAAGAGCGCAGAGAGAAAGAAAGAGCGCAGAGAGAGAGAGAGAGAAAGAGCGCAGAGAGAGAAAGAAAGAGCGCAAAGAGAGAAAAAAGAGCGCAGAAAGTAAGAAAGAGCGCAGAGAGAAAGAAAGAAAGAGCGCAGAGAGAGAGAAAGAGAAAGAAAGAGCGCAGAGAGAGAAAGAAAGAGCGCAGAGAGAGAAAGAAAGAGCGCAGAGAGAGAGAAAGAGCACAGAGAGAGAGAAAGAGCACAGAGAGAGAGAAAGAGCGCAGAGAGAGAGAAAGAAAGTGCGCAGAGAGAAAGAAAGAGCACAGAGAGAAAGAGCGCAGAGAGAGAAAGAGAAAGAAAGAGCGCAGAGAGAGAGAGAGAGAAAGAGCGCCGAGAGAGAGAGAGAAAGAGCGCAGAGAGAGAGAAAGAGAAAGAAAGAGCGCAGAGAGAGAGAAAGAGCGCAGAGAGAGAGAAAGAGCGCAGAGAGAAAGAAAGAGCGCAGAGAGAGAGAAAGTAAGAGTGCAGAGAGAAAGAAAGAGTGCAGAGAGAAAGAAAGAAAGAGCGCAGAGAGAGAGAGAGAGAAAGAAAAAGCGCAGAGAAAGAAAGAGCGCAGAGAGAGGAAGAAAGAGCGCAGAGAGAGAGAGAAAGAAAGAGCGCAGAGAGAGAGAAAGAGCGCAGAGAGAGAGAAAGAAAGAGCGCAGAGAGAGAGAGAGAGCGCAGAGAGAGAGAGAGCGCAGAGAGAGAGAGAGCGCAGAGAGAGAGAGCGCAGAGAGAGAGAGAGCGCAGAGAGAGAGAGAGAGAGAGCGCAGAGAGAGAGAGAGCGCAGAGAGAGAGAGAGCGCAGAGAGAGAGAGAGCGCAGAGAGAGAGAGCGCAGAGAGAGAGAGAGCGCAGAGAGCACAGAGAGAGAGAGCGCAGAGAGAGAGAGAGCGCAGAGAGTGAGAGAGTGCAGAGAGAGAGAGAGCGCAGAGAGAGAGAAAGAGCGCAGAGAGAGAGAAAGAGAGCAGAGAGAAAGAAAGTGCGCAGAGAGAAAGAAAGAGCGCAGAGAGAGAGAAAGAAAGAGCGCAGAGAGAGAAAGAAAGAGCGCAGAGAGAGAGAAAGAGCGCAGAGAGAGAGAAAAAGCGCAGAGAGAGAAAGAGCGCAGAGAGAGAAAGAGCGCAGAGAGAGAAAGAGCGCAGAGAGAGAAAGAGCGCAGAGAGAGAAAGAGCGCAGAGAGAGAAAGAGCGCAGAGAGAGAAAGAGCGCAGAGAGAAAGAAAGAGCGCAGAGAGAGAGAGAGAGCTCAGAGAGAGAGAAAAAAAGAGCGCAGAGAGAGAGAAAAAAAGAGCGCAGAGAGAGAGAAAGAAAGAGCACAGAGAGAGAGAGAAAGAGCGCAGAGAGTGAGAAAGAAAGAGCGCAGAGAGAAAGAAAGAGCGCAGAGAGAGAGAGGAAGAAAGAGCGCAGAGAGAGAGAAAGAGCGCAGAGAGAGAGAAAGAGCGCAGAGAGAGAAAGAGCAGAGAGAGAGAAAGAGCACAGAGAGAGAGAAAGAGCACAGAGAGAGAGAAAGAAAGAGCGCAGAGAGAGAAAAAAGAGCGCAGAGAGAGAAATAAAGAGCGCAGAGAGAGAGAAAAAGAGCGCAAAGAGAGAAAAAAAGAGCGCAGAGAGAAAGAAAGAAAGAGTGCAGAGAGAAAGAAAGAGCGCAGAGAGAGAGAGCGCAGAGAGAGAAAGAGAAAGAAAGAGCGCAGAGAGAGAGAGAGAAAGAGCGCCGAGAGAGAGAGAGAAAGAGCGCAGAGAGAGAGAAAGAAAAAGAAAGAGCGCAGAGAGAGAAAGTGCGCAGAGAGAGAAAGAGCGCAGAGAGAAAGAAAGAGCGCAGAGAGAGAGAGAGAGAAAGAGCGCAGAGAGAGAAAGAAAGAGCGCAAAGAGAGAAAAAAAGAGCGCAGAAAGAAAGAAAGAGCGCAGAGAGAAAGAAAGAAAGAGCGCAGAGAGAGAGAAAGAGCGCAGAGAGAGAAAGAGAAAGAAAGAGCGCAGAGAGAGAGAGAGAGGGCGCAGAGAGAGAGAGAAAGAGCGCAGAGAGAGAGAGAGAGCGCAGAGAGAGAAAGAGAGAGAAAGAGCGCAGAGAGAGAAAGAGCGCAGAGAGAGAAAGAGTGCAGAGAGAGAAAGAGCGCAGAGAGAGAAAGAGCGCAGAGAGAGAAAGAGCACAGAGAGAGAAAGAGCGCAGAGAGAGAAAGAGCGCAGAGAGAGAAAGAGCGCAGAGAGAGAAAGAGCGCAGAGAGAGAATGAGCGCAGAGAGAAAGAAAGAGCGCAGAGAGAGAAGAGCGCAGAGAGCGAGAGAAAGAGCGCAGAGAGCGAGAGAAAGAGCGCAGAGAGAGAGAAAGAAAGAGCGCAGAGAGAGAGAAAGAAAAAGCGCAGAGAGAGAAAGAAAGAGCGCAGAGAGAGAAAGAAAGAGCGCAGAGAGAGAAAAAAGAGCGCAGAAAGAAAGAAAGAGCGCAGAGAGAAAGAAAGAAAGAGCGCAGAGAGAGAGAAAGAGCGCAGAGAGAGAAAGAGAAAGAAAGAGCGCAGAGAGAGAAAGAGCGCAGAGAGAGAAAGAGCGCAGAGAGAGAAAGAGCGCAGAGAGAGAAAGAGCACAGAGAGAGAAAGAGCGCAGAGAGAGAAAGAGCGCAGAGAGAGAAAGAGCGCAGAGAGAGAAAGAGCGCAGAGAGAGAAAGAGCGCAGAGAGAAAGAAAGAGCGCAGAGAGAGAAGAGCGCAGAGAGCGAGAGAAAGAGCGCAGAGAGCGAGAGAAAGAGCGCAGAGAGAGAGAAAGAAAGAGCGCAGAGAGAGAGAAAGAAAAAGCGCAGAGAGAGAAAGAAAGAGCGCAGAGAGAGAAAGAAAGAGCGCAGAGAGAGAAAGAAAGAGCGCAGAGAGAGAAAGAAAGAGCGCAGAGAGAGAAAGAAAGAGCGCAGAGAGTGAGAGAGAAAGAGCGCAGAGAGTGAGAGAGAAAGAGCGCAGAGAGAAAGAAAGAGCGCAGAGAGAGAAAGAAAAAGAGCATAGAGAGACAAAGAGCGCAGAGAGAGAGCGCAGAGAGAGAGAGCGCAGAGAGAGAAATAAAGAGCGCAGAGAGAGAAAGAAAGAGCGCAGAGAAAGAAAGAGCGCAGAGAGAGAAAGAGAAAGAAAGAGCGCAGAGAGAGAGAGAGAGAGCGCAGAGAGAGAGAAAGAAAGAGCGCAGAGAGAGAAAGAAAGAGCGCAAAGAGAGAAAAAAAGAGCGCAAAGAGAGAAAAAAAGAGCGCAGAGAGAGAGAGCGCAGAGAGAGAAAGAGAAAGAAAGAGCACAGAGAGAGAAAGAGAAAGAAAGAGCGCAGAGAGAGAGAGAGAAAGAGCGCAGAGAGAGAGAAAGAAAGAGCGCAGAGAGAGAAAGAAAGAGCGCAGAGAGAGCGCGCAGAGAGAAAGAAAGAGCGCAGAGAGAGAAAAAGAAAGAGCGCAGAGAGAAAGAGCGCAGAGAGAGAAAGAGAAAGAAAGAGCACAGAGAGAGAAAGAGAAAGAAAGAGCGCAGAGAGAGAAAGAAAGAGCGCAGAGAGAGAGAGCGCAGAGAGAAAGAAAGAGCGCAGAGAGAAAGAAAGAGCGCAGAGAGAAAGAAAGAGCGCAGAGAGAAAGAAAGAGCGCAGAGAGAAAGAAAGAGCGCAGAGAGAGAGAAAGAGTGCAGAGAGAGAGAAAGAAAGTGGGCAGAGAGAAAGAAAGAGCACAGAGAGAAAGAGCGCAGAGAGAGAAAGAGAAAGAAAGAGCGCAGAGAGAGAGAGAGAGAAAGAGCGCAGAGAGAGAGAGAGAAAGAGCGCAGAGAGAGAGAAAGAGCGCAGAGAGAGAGAAAGAGAAAGAAAGAGCGCAGAGAGAGAGAAAGAGCGCAGAGAGAGAGAAAGAGCGCAGAGAGAGAGAAAGAGCGCAGAGAGAGAGAAAGAGCGCAGAGAGAGAAAGAAAGAGCGCAGAGAGAGAGAAAGTAAGAGTGCAGAGAGAAAGAAAGAGCGCAGAGAGAAAGAAAGAAAGAGCGCAGAGAGAGAGAGAGAAAGAAAAAGCGCAGAGAAAGAAAGAGCGCAGAGAGAGGAAGAAAGAGCGCAGAGAGAGAGAGAAAGAAAGAGCGCAGAGAGAGAGAAAGAGCGCAGAGAGAGAGAAAGAGCGCAGAGAGAGAGAAAGAAAGAGCGCAGAGAGAGAAAGAAAGAGCGCAGAGAGAGAGAGCACAGAGAGAGAGAGCGCAGAGAGAGAGAGAGCGCAGAGAGAGAGAGAGCGCAGAGAGAGAGAGAGCGCAGAGAGAGAGAGCGCAGAGAGAGAGAGAGCGCAGAGAGAGAGAGAGCGCAGAGAGAGAGAGAGCGCAGAGAGATAGAAAGAGCACAGAGAGAGAGAAAAAAAGAGCGCAGAGAGAGAGAAAAAAAGAGCGCAGAGAGAGAGAAAGAAAAAGCGCAGAGAGAGACAAAGAGCGCGGAGAGAGAGGAAGAAAGAGCGCAGAGAGAGAGACAAAGAGCGCAGAGAGAGAGAAAGAGCGCAGAGAAAGAGAAAGAGCGCAGAGAGAGAAAGAGAAAGAAAGAGCGCAGAGAGAGAGAGAGAGAAAGAGCGCCGAGAGAGAGAGAGAAAGAGCGCAGAGAGAGAGAAAGAGAAAGAAAGAGCGCAGAGAGAGAGAAAGAGCGCAGAGAGAGAGAAAGAGCGCAGAGAGAAAGAAAGAGCGCAGAGAGAGAGAAAGTAAGAGTGCAGAGAGAAAGAAAGAGTGCAGAGAGAAAGAAAGAAAGAGCGCAGAGAGAGAGAGAGAGAAAGAAAAAGCGCAGAGAAAGAAAGAGCGCAGAGAGAGGAAGAAAGAGCGCAGAGAGAGAGAGAAAGAAAGAGCGCAGAGAGAGAGAAAGAGCGCAGAGAGAGAGAAAGAAAGAGCGCAGAGAGAGAGAGAGAGCGCAGAGAGAGAGAGAGCGCAGAGAGAGAGAGAGCGCAGAGAGAGAGAGCGCAGAGAGAGAGAGAGCGCAGAGAGAGAGAGAGAGAGAGCGCAGAGAGAGAGAGAGCGCAGAGAGAGAGAGAGCGCAGAGAGAGAGAGAGCGCAGAGAGAGAGAGCGCAGAGAGAGAGAGAGCGCAGAGAGCACAGAGAGAGAGAGCGCAGAGAGAGAGAGAGCGCAGAGAGTGAGAGAGTGCAGAGAGAGAGAGAGCGCAGAGAGAGAGAAAGAGCGCAGAGAGAGAGAAAGAGAGCAGAGAGAAAGAAAGTGCGCAGAGAGAAAGAAAGAGCGCAGAGAGAGAGAAAGAAAGAGCGCAGAGAGAGAAAGAAAGAGCGCAGAGAGAGAGAAAGAGCGCAGAGAGAGAGAAAAAGCGCAGAGAGAGAAAGAGCGCAGAGAGAGAAAGAGCGCAGAGAGAGAAAGAGCGCAGAGAGAGAAAGAGCGCAGAGAGAGAAAGAGCGCAGAGAGAGAAAGAGCGCAGAGAGAGAAAGAGCGCAGAGAGAAAGAAAGAGCGCAGAGAGAGAGAGAGAGCTCAGAGAGAGAGAAAAAAAGAGCGCAGAGAGAGAGAAAAAAAGAGCGCAGAGAGAGAGAAAGAAAGAGCACAGAGAGAGAGAGAAAGAGCGCAGAGAGTGAGAAAGAAAGAGCGCAGAGAGAAAGAAAGAGCGCAGAGAGAGAGAGGAAGAAAGAGCGCAGAGAGAGAGAAAGAGCGCAGAGAGAGAGAAAGAGCGCAGAGAGAGAAAGAGCAGAGAGAGAGAAAGAGCACAGAGAGAGAGAAAGAGCACAGAGAGAGAGAAAGAAAGAGCGCAGAGAGAGAAAAAAGAGCGCAGAGAGAGAAATAAAGAGCGCAGAGAGAGAGAAAAAGAGCGCAAAGAGAGAAAAAAAGAGCGCAGAGAGAAAGAAAGAAAGAGTGCAGAGAGAAAGAAAGAGCGCAGAGAGAGAGAGCGCAGAGAGAGAAAGAGAAAGAAAGAGCGCAGAGAGAGAGAGAGAAAGAGCGCCGAGAGAGAGAGAGAAAGAGCGCAGAGAGAGAGAAAGAAAAAGAAAGAGCGCAGAGAGAGAAAGTGCGCAGAGAGAGAAAGAGCGCAGAGAGAAAGAAAGAGCGCAGAGAGAGAGAGAGAGAAAGAGCGCAGAGAGAGAAAGAAAGAGCGCAAAGAGAGAAAAAAAGAGCGCAGAAAGAAAGAAAGAGCGCAGAGAGAAAGAAAGAAAGAGCGCAGAGAGAGAGAAAGAGCGCAGAGAGAGAAAGAGAAAGAAAGAGCGCAGAGAGAGAGAGAGAGGGCGCAGAGAGAGAGAGAAAGAGCGCAGAGAGAGAGAGAGAGCGCAGAGAGAGAAAGAGAGAGAAAGAGCGCAGAGAGAGAAAGAGCGCAGAGAGAGAAAGAGTGCAGAGAGAGAAAGAGCGCAGAGAGAGAAAGAGCGCAGAGAGAGAAAGAGCACAGAGAGAGAAAGAGCGCAGAGAGAGAAAGAGCGCAGAGAGAGAAAGAGCGCAGAGAGAGAAAGAGCGCAGAGAGAGAATGAGCGCAGAGAGAAAGAAAGAGCGCAGAGAGAGAAGAGCGCAGAGAGCGAGAGAAAGAGCGCAGAGAGCGAGAGAAAGAGCGCAGAGAGAGAGAAAGAAAGAGCGCAGAGAGAGAGAAAGAAAAAGCGCAGAGAGAGAAAGAAAGAGCGCAGAGAGAGAAAGAAAGAGCGCAGAGAGAGAAAAAAGAGCGCAGAAAGAAAGAAAGAGCGCAGAGAGAAAGAAAGAAAGAGCGCAGAGAGAGAGAAAGAGCGCAGAGAGAGAAAGAGAAAGAAAGAGCGCAGAGAGAGAAAGAGCGCAGAGAGAGAAAGAGCGCAGAGAGAGAAAGAGCGCAGAGAGAGAAAGAGCACAGAGAGAGAAAGAGCGCAGAGAGAGAAAGAGCGCAGAGAGAGAAAGAGCGCAGAGAGAGAAAGAGCGCAGAGAGAGAAAGAGCGCAGAGAGAAAGAAAGAGCGCAGAGAGAGAAGAGCGCAGAGAGCGAGAGAAAGAGCGCAGAGAGCGAGAGAAAGAGCGCAGAGAGAGAGAAAGAAAGAGCGCAGAGAGAGAGAAAGAAAAAGCGCAGAGAGAGAAAGAAAGAGCGCAGAGAGAGAAAGAAAGAGCGCAGAGAGAGAAAGAAAGAGCGCAGAGAGAGAAAGAAAGAGCGCAGAGAGAGAAAGAAAGAGCGCAGAGAGTGAGAGAGAAAGAGCGCAGAGAGTGAGAGAGAAAGAGCGCAGAGAGAAAGAAAGAGCGCAGAGAGAGAAAGAAAAAGAGCATAGAGAGACAAAGAGCGCAGAGAGAGAGCGCAGAGAGAGAGAGCGCAGAGAGAGAAATAAAGAGCGCAGAGAGAGAAAGAAAGAGCGCAGAGAAAGAAAGAGCGCAGAGAGAGAAAGAGAAAGAAAGAGCGCAGAGAGAGAGAGAGAGAGCGCAGAGAGAGAGAAAGAAAGAGCGCAGAGAGAGAAAGAAAGAGCGCAAAGAGAGAAAAAAAGAGCGCAAAGAGAGAAAAAAAGAGCGCAGAGAGAGAGAGCGCAGAGAGAGAAAGAGAAAGAAAGAGCACAGAGAGAGAAAGAGAAAGAAAGAGCGCAGAGAGAGAGAGAGAAAGAGCGCAGAGAGAGAGAAAGAAAGAGCGCAGAGAGAGAAAGAAAGAGCGCAGAGAGAGCGCGCAGAGAGAAAGAAAGAGCGCAGAGAGAGAAAAAGAAAGAGCGCAGAGAGAAAGAGCGCAGAGAGAGAAAGAGAAAGAAAGAGCACAGAGAGAGAAAGAGAAAGAAAGAGCGCAGAGAGAGAAAGAAAGAGCGCAGAGAGAGAGAGAGCGCAGAGAGAAAGAAAGAGCGCAGAGAGAAAGAAAGAGCGCAGAGAGAAAGAAAGAGCGCAGAGAGAAAGAAAGAGCGCAGAGAGAAAGAAAGAGCGCAGAGAGAGAGAAAGAGTGCAGAGAGAGAGAAAGAAAGTGGGCAGAGAGAAAGAAAGAGCACAGAGAGAAAGAGCGCAGAGAGAGAAAGAGAAAGAAAGAGCGCAGAGAGAGAGAGAGAGAAAGAGCGCAGAGAGAGAGAGAGAAAGAGCGCAGAGAGAGAGAAAGAGCGCAGAGAGAGAGAAAGAGAAAGAAAGAGCGCAGAGAGAGAGAAAGAGCGCAGAGAGAGAGAAAGAGCGCAGAGAGAGAGAAAGAGCGCAGAGAGAGAGAAAGAGCGCAGAGAGAGAAAGAAAGAGCGCAGAGAGAGAGAAAGTAAGAGTGCAGAGAGAAAGAAAGAGCGCAGAGAGAAAGAAAGAAAGAGCGCAGAGAGAGAGAGAGAAAGAAAAAGCGCAGAGAAAGAAAGAGCGCAGAGAGAGGAAGAAAGAGCGCAGAGAGAGAGAGAAAGAAAGAGCGCAGAGAGAGAGAAAGAGCGCAGAGAGAGAGAAAGAGCGCAGAGAGAGAGAAAGAAAGAGCGCAGAGAGAGAAAGAAAGAGCGCAGAGAGAGAGAGCACAGAGAGAGAGAGCGCAGAGAGAGAGAGAGCGCAGAGAGAGAGAGAGCGCAGAGAGAGAGAGAGCGCAGAGAGAGAGAGCGCAGAGAGAGAGAGAGCGCAGAGAGAGAGAGAGCGCAGAGAGAGAGAGAGCGCAGAGAGATAGAAAGAGCACAGAGAGAGAGAAAAAAAGAGCGCAGAGAGAGAGAAAGAAAAAGCGCAGAGAGAGACAAAGAGCGCGGAGAGAGAGGAAGAAAGAGCGCAGAGAGAGAGACAAAGAGCGCAGAGAGAGAGAAAGAGCGCAGAGAAAGAGAAAGAGCGCAGAGAGAGAAAGAGAAAGAAAGAGCGCAGAGAGAGAAAGAGCGCAGAGAGAGAAATAGCGCAGAGAGTAGGAAAGAGCGCAGAGAGAGAGAGAGAAAGTGCGCAGAGAGAGAGAAAGAGCGCAGAGAGAGAGAAAGAGCGCAGAGAGAGAGAAAGAAAAAGCGCAGAGAGAGAGAAAGAGCGCAGAGAGAGAGAAAGAGTGCAGAGAGAGAGAAAGAAAAAGCGCAGAGAGAGAAAGAGAGAGCGCAGAGAGAGAAAGAAAGAGCGCAGAGAGAGAAAGAAAGAGCGCAGAGAGTGAGAGAGAAAGAGCGCAGAGAGAAAGAAAGAGCGCAGAGAGAGAGAGAAAGAAAGAGCGCAGAGAGAGAGAGAAAGAAAGAGCGCAGAGAGAGAGAGAAAGAAAGAGCGCAGAGAGAGAGAGAAAGAAAGAGCGCAGAGAGAGAGAGGAAGAAAGAGCGCAGAGAGAGAGAAAGAAAGAGCACAGAGAGAAAGAAAGAGCACATAGAGAGAGAAAGAGCGCAGAGAGAAAAAGAGAGCACAGAGAGAGAGCGCAGACAGAGAGAGAGATGCAGACAGAGAGAGAGACGCAGACAGAGAGAGAGAGCGCAGAGAGAGAGCGCAGAGAGAGAGAGTGCAGAGAGAGAGAGCGCAGAGAGAGAGAGCGCAGAGAGAAAGAGAGCGCAGAGAGAGAGAGAGAAAGAAAGAAAGAGCGCAGAGAGAGAGAAAGAGCGTAGAGAAAAAAAGAGCGCAGAGAGAGAGAGCGCAGAGAGAGAAAGAAAGAGCGCAGAGAGAGAGAGCGCAGAGAGAGAAAGAGCGCAGAGAAAGAAGAGCACAGAGAGAGAAAAAAAGAGCGCAGAGAGAGAGAAAGAAAAAGTGCAGAGAGAGAAAGAAAGAGCGCAGAGAGAGAGAGAAAGAGCGCAGAGAGTGAGAAAGAAAGAGCGCAGAGAGAAAGAAAGAGCGCAGAGAGAGAGAGAAAGAAAGAGCGCAGAGAGAGAAAGAAAGAGCGCAGAGAGAGAGAGGAAGAAAGAGCGCAGAGAGAGAGAAAGAGCGCAGAGAGAGAGAGAAAGAGCGCAGAGAGAGAAAGAGCAGAGAGAGAGAAAGAGCACAGAGAGAGAGAAAGAGCACAGAGAGAGAGAAAGAGAACAGAGAGAGAGAGAAAGAAAGAGCACAGAGAGAGAGAAAGAAAGAGCGCAGAGAGAGAAAGAAAGAGTGCAGAGAGAGAGCGCAGAGAGAGAGAGAGAGTGCAGAGAGAGAAATAAAGAGCGCAGAGAGAGAAATAAAGAGCGCAGAGAGAGAAATAAAGAGCGCAGAGAGAGAAATAAAGAGCGCAGAGAGAGAAATAAAGAGCGCAGAGAGAGAGAAAGAAAGAGCGCAGAGAGAGAGAAAAAGAGCGCAAAGAGAGAAAAAAAGAGCGCAGAGAGAAAGAAAGAAAGAGCGCAGAGAGAAAGAAAGAAAGAGCGCAGAGAGAGAGAGCGCAGAGAGAGAAAGAGAAAGAAAGAGCGCAGAGAGAGAGAGAGAAAGAGCGCAGAGGGAGAGAAAGAAAGAGCGCAGAGAGAGAGAAAGTAAGAGTGCAGAGAGAAAGAAAGAGCGCAGAGAGAAAGAAAGAAAGAGCGCAGAGAGAGAGAGAGAAAGAAAAAGCGCAGAGAAAGAAAGAGCGCAGAGAGAGGAAGAAAGAGCGCAGAGAAAGAGAGAAAGAAAGATCGCAGAGAGAGAGAAAGAGCGCAGAGAGAGAGAAAGAAAGAGCGCAGAGAGAGAGCGGAGAGAGAGAGCGCAGAGAGAGAGAGAGAGCGCAGAAAGAGAGAGAGTGCAGAGAGAGAGAGAGCGCAGAGAGAGAGAGAGCGCAGAAAGAGAGAGAGTGCAGAGAGAGAGAGAGCGCAGAGAGAGAGAATGAGCGCAGAGAGAAAGAAAGAGCGCAGAGAGAGAGAAAGAGAGCAGAGAGAAAGAAAGTGCGCAGAGAGAAAGAAAGAGCGCAGAGAGAGAGAAAGAAAGAGCACAGAGAGAGAAAGAAAGAGCGCAGAGAGAGAGAGAAAGAGCGCAGCGAGAGAGAGAGAGAGCGCAGAGAGAGAGAAAGAAAGAGCGCAGAGAGAGAGAGAAAGAAAGAGCGCAGAGAGAGAAAGAAAGAGCGCAGAGAGAGAGAAAGAGCGCAGAGAGAGAGAAAGAGCGCAGAGAGAGAAAGAGCGCAGAGAGAAAGAAAGAGCGCAGAGAGAGAGAGAGAGCTCAGAGAGAGAGAAAAAAAGAGCGCAGAGAGAGAGAAAAAAAGAGCGCAGAGAGAGAGAGAAAGAGCGCAGAGAGTGAGAAAGAAAGAGCGCAGAGAGAAAGAAAGAGCGCAGAGAGAGAGAGAAAGAAAGAGCGCAGAGAGAGAAAGAAAGAGCGCAGAGAGAGAGAGGAAGAAATAGCGCAGAGAGAGAGAAAGAGCGCAGAGAGAGAGAGAAAGAGCGCAGAGAGAGAAAGAGCAGAGAGAGAGAAAGAGCACAGAGAGAGAGAAAGAGAACAGAGAGAGAGAGAAAGAAAGAGCACAGAGAGAGAGAAAGAAAGAGCGCAGAGAGAGAAAGAAAGAGTGCAGAGAGAGAGCGCAGAGAGAGAGAGAGAGTGCAGAGAGAGAAATAAAGAGCGCAGAGAGAGAAATAAAGAGCGCAGAGAGAGAAATAAAGAGCGCAGAGAGAGAAATAAAGAGCGCAGAGAGAGAAATAAAGAGCGCAGAGAGAAATAAAGAGCGCAGAGAGAGAGAAAGAAAGAGCGCAGAGAGAGAGAAAAAGAGCGCAAAGAGAGAAAAAAAGAGCGCAGAGAGAAAGAAAGAAAGAGCGCAGAGAGAAAGAAAGAAAGAGCGCAGAGAGAGAGAGCGCAGAGAGAGAAAGAGAAAGAAAGAGCACAGAGAGAGAGAGAGAGAAAGAGCGCCGAGAGAGAGAGAGAAAGAGCGCAGAGAGAGAGAAAGAGAAAGAAAGAGCGCACAGAGAGAAAGTGCGCAGAGAGAGAAAGAGCGCAGAGAGAAAGAAAGAGCGCAGAGAGAGAGAGAGAGAAAGAGCGCAGAGAGAGAAAGAAAGAGCGCAAAGAGAGAAAAAAAGAGCGCAGAAAGAAAGAAAGAGCGCAGAGAGAAAGAAAGAAAGAGCGCAGAGAGAGAGAAAGAGCGCAGAGAGAGAAAGAAAGAGCGCAGAAAGAGAGAAAGAGAAAGAAGAGCGCAGAGAGAGAAAGAAAGAGCGCAGAGAGAGAGAAAGAGCGCAGAGAGAGAGAAAGAGCGCAGAGAGAGAGAAAGAGCGCAGAGAGAGAGAAAGAGCACAGAGAGAGAGAAAGAGCGCAGAGAGAGAGAAAGAAAGAGCGCAGAGAGAGAAAGAAAGAGCGCAGAGAGAAAGAAAGAGCGCAGAGAGAGAGCGCAGAGAGAGAGAAAGAGCGCAGAGAGAGAAATAAAGAGCGCAGAGAGAGAAATAAAGAGCGCAGAGAGAGAAATAAAGAGCGCAGAGAGAGAAATAAAGAGCGCAGAGAAAGAAAGAGCGCAGAGAGAGAAAAAGAAAGAGCGCAGAGAGAGAAAGAAAGAGCGCAAAGAGAGAAAAAAAGAGCGCAAAGAGAGAAAAAAAGAGCGCAAAGAGAGAAAAAAAGAGCGCAAAGAGAGAAAAAAAGAGCGCAGAGAGAAAGAAAGAAAGAGCGCAGAGAGAAAGAAAGAGCGCAGAGAGAGAGAGCGCAGAGAGAGAAAGAGAAAGAAAGAGCGCAGAGAGAGAGAGAGAGAAAGAGCGCCGAGAGAGAGAAAGAGCGCAGAGAGAGAGAAAGAGAAAGAAAGAGCGCAGAGAGAGAAAGAGCGCAGAGAGAAAGAGCGCAGAGAAAGAGAGAGAGAGAGCGCAGAGAGAGAAAGAAAGAGCGCAAAGAGAGAAAAAAGAGCGCAGAAAGAAAGAAAGAGCGCAGAGAGAGAGAAAGAAAGAGCGCAGAGAGAGAGAGAGAAAGAGCGCAGAGAGAGAGAGAAAGAGCGCAGAGAGAGAAAGAGCGCAGAGAGAGAAAGAGCGCAGAGAGAGAGAGAGCGCAGAGAGAGAAAGAGTGCAGAGAGAGAGAGAAAGAACGCAGAGAGAGAGAGAAAGAAAGAGCGCAGAGAGAGAAAGAAAGAGCGCAGAGAGAGAGAGGAAGAAAGAGCGCAGAGAGAGAGAGAGAGCGCAGAGAGAGAGAGAAAGAGCGCAGAGAGAGAAAGAGCAGAGAGAGAGAAAGAGCACAGAGAGAGAGAAAGAGAACAGAGAGAGAGAGAAAGAAAGAGCACAGAGAGAGAGAAAGAAAGAGCGCAGAGAGAGAAAGAAAGAGTGCAGAGAGAGAGCGCAGAGAGAGAGAGAGAGTGCAGAGAGAGAAATAAAGAGCGCAGAGAGAGAAATAAAGAGCGCAGAGAGAGAAATAAAGAGCGCAGAGAGAGAAATAAAGAGCGCAGAGAGAGAAATAAAGAGCGCAGAGAGAGAGAAAGAAAGAGCGCAGAGAGAGAGAAAAAGAGCGCAAAGAGAGAAAAAAAGAGCGCAGAGAGAAAGAAAGAAAGAGCGCAGAGAGAAAGAAAGAAAGAGCGCAGAGAGAGAGAGCGCAGAGAGAGAAAGAGAAAGAAAGAGCGCAGAGAGAGAGAGAGAAAGAGCGCAGAGGGAGAGAAAGAAAGAGCGCAGAGAGAGAGAAAGTAAGAGTGCAGAGAGAAAGAAAGAGCGCAGAGAGAAAGAAAGAAAGAGCGCAGAGAGAGAGAGAGAAAGAAAAAGCGCAGAGAAAGAAAGAGCGCAGAGAGAGGAAGAAAGAGCGCAGAGAAAGAGAGAAAGAAAGATCGCAGAGAGAGAGAAAGAGCGCAGAGAGAGAGAAAGAAAGAGCGCAGAGAGAGAGCGGAGAGAGAGAGCGCAGAGAGAGAGAGAGAGCGCAGAAAGAGAGAGAGTGCAGAGAGAGAGAGAGCGCAGAGAGAGAGAGAGCGCAGAAAGAGAGAGAGTGCAGAGAGAGAGAGAGCGCAGAGAGAGAGAATGAGCGCAGAGAGAAAGAAAGAGCGCAGAGAGAGAGAAAGAGAGCAGAGAGAAAGAAAGTGCGCAGAGAGAAAGAAAGAGCGCAGAGAGAGAGAAAGAAAGAGCACAGAGAGAGAAAGAAAGAGCGCAGAGAGAGAGAGAAAGAGCGCAGCGAGAGAGAGAGAGAGCGCAGAGAGAGAGAAAGAAAGAGCGCAGAGAGAGAGAGAAAGAAAGAGCGCAGAGAGAGAAAGAAAGAGCGCAGAGAGAGAGAAAGAGCGCAGAGAGAGAGAAAGAGCGCAGAGAGAGAAAGAGCGCAGAGAGAAAGAAAGAGCGCAGAGAGAGAGAGAGAGCTCAGAGAGAGAGAAAAAAAGAGCGCAGAGAGAGAGAAAAAAAGAGCGCAGAGAGAGAGAAAGAAAAAGTGCAGAGAGAGAAAGAAAGAGCGCAGAGAGAGAGAGAAAGAGCGCAGAGAGTGAGAAAGAAAGAGCGCAGAGAGAAAGAAAGAGCGCAGAGAGAGAGAGAAAGAAAGAGCACAGAGAGAGAAAGAAAGAGCGCAGAGAGAGAGAGGAAGAAATAGCGCAGAGAGAGAGAAAGAGCGCAGAGAGAGAGAGAAAGAGCGCAGAGAGAGAAAGAGCAGAGAGAGAGAAAGAGCACAGAGAGAGAGAAAGAGAACAGAGAGAGAGAGAAAGAAAGAGCACAGAGAGAGAGAAAGAAAGAGCGCAGAGAGAGAAAGAAAGAGTGCAGAGAGAGAGCGCAGAGAGAGAGAGAGAGTGCAGAGAGAGAAATAAAGAGCGCAGAGAGAGAAATAAAGAGCGCAGAGAGAGAAATAAAGAGCGCAGAGAGAGAAATAAAGAGCGCAGAGAGAGAAATAAAGAGCGCAGAGAGAGAAATAAAGAGCGCAGAGAGAGAGAAAGAAAGAGCGCAGAGAGAGAGAAAAAGAGCGCAAAGAGAGAAAAAAAGAGCGCAGAGAGAAAGAAAGAAAGAGCGCAGAGAGAAAGAAAGAAAGAGCGCAGAGAGAGAGAGCGCAGAGAGAGAAAGAGAAAGAAAGAGCACAGAGAGAGAGAGAGAGAAAGAGCGCCGAGAGAGAGAGAGAAAGAGCGCAGAGAGAGAGAAAGAGAAAGAAAGAGCGCACAGAGAGAAAGTGCGCAGAGAGAGAAAGAGCGCAGAGAGAAAGAAAGAGCGCAGAGAGAGAGAGAGAGAAAGAGCGCAGAGAGAGAAAGAAAGAGCGCAAAGAGAGAAAAAAAGAGCGCAGAAAGAAAGAAAGAGCGCAGAGAGAAAGAAAGAAAGAGCGCAGAGAGAGAGAAAGAGCGCAGAGAGAGAAAGAAAGAGCGCAGAAAGAGAGAAAGAGAAAGAAGAGCGCAGAGAGAGAAAGAAAGAGCGCAGAGAGAGAGAAAGAGCGCAGAGAGAGAGAAAGAGCACAGAGAGAGAGAAAGAGCGCAGAGAGAGAGAAAGAAAGAGCGCAGAGAGAGAAAGAAAGAGCGCAGAGAGAAAGAAAGAGCGCAGAGAGAGAGCGCAGAGAGAGAGAAAGAGCGCAGAGAGAAATAAAGAGCGCAGAGAGAGAAATAAAGAGCGCAGAGAAAGAAAGAGCGCAGAGAGAGAAAAAGAAAGAGCGCAGAGAGAGAAAGAAAGAGCGCAAAGAGAGAAAAAAAGAGCGCAAAGAGAGAAAAAAAGAGCGCAAAGAGAGAAAAAAAGAGCGCAAAGAGAGAAAAAAGAGCGCAGAAAGAAAGAAAGAGCGCAGAGAGAGAGAAAGAAAGAGCGCAGAGAGAGAGAGAGAAAGAGCGCAGAGAGAGAGAGAAAGAGCGCAGAGAGAGAAAGAGCGCAGAGAGAGAAAGAGCGCAGAGAGAGAGAGAGCGCAGAGAGAGAAAGAGTGCAGAGAGAGAGAGAAAGAACGCAGAGAGAGAGAGAAAGAGCGCAGAGAGAGAGAGAAAGAGCGCAGAGAGAGAGAAAGAGCGCAGAGAGAGAGAAAGAGCGCAGAGAGAGAGAGAAAAAAAGAGCGCAGAGAGAGAAAGAAAAAGCGCAGAGAGAGAAAGAAAGAGCGCAGAGAGAGAGAAATAGCGCAGAGAGTGAGAGAGAAAGAGCGCAGAGAGAAAGAAAGAGCGCAGAGAGAGAGAGAAAGAAAGAGCGCGGAGAGAGAGAGAAAGAAAGAGCGCAGAGAGAGAAAGAAATAGCGCAGAGAGAGAAAGAAATAGCGCAGAGAGAGAGAAAGAGCGCAGAGAGAGAGAGGAAGAAAGAGCGCAGAGAGAGAGAAAGAAAGAGCGCAGAGAGAAAGAAAGAGCACATAGAGAGAGAAAGAGCGCAGAGAGAGAGAAAAAGCGCAGAAAGAGAAATAAAGAGCGCAGAGAGAGAAAGAAAGAGCGCAGAGAGAGAAAGAAAGAGCGCAGAGAAAGAAAGAGCGCAGAGAGAGAGAAAGAAAGAGCGCAGAGAGAGAAAGAAAGAGAGCAGAGAGAGAAAGAAAGAGCGCAAAGAGAGAAAAAAAGAGCGCAGAGAGAAAGAAAGAAAGAGCGCAGAGAGAAAGAAAGAGCGCAGAGAAAGAGAGCGCAGAGAGAGAAAGAGAAAGAAAGAGCGCAGAGAGAGAAAGAGAAAGAAAGAGCGCAGAGAGAGAGAAAGAGCGCAGAGAGAGAGAGAAAGAGCGCAGAGAGAGAGAAAGAGAAAGAAAGAGCGCAGAGAGAGAAAGAAAAAGCGCAGAGAGAGAAAGAAAGAGCGCAGAGAGAGAGAAAGAGCGCAGAGAGAGAGAAAGAGCGCAGAGAGAGAGAAAGAGCGCAGAGAGAGAGAAAGAGCGCAGAGAGAGAGAAAGAGCGCAGAGAGAGAGAAAGAGCACAGAGAGAGAGAAAGAAAGAGCGCAGAGAGAGAAATAAAGAGCGCAGAGAGAGAAATAAAGAGCGCAGAGAGAGAAATAAAGAGCGCAGAGAGAGAGAGAAAGAAAGAGCGCAGAGATAGAGAGAAAGAAAGAGCGCAGAGAGAGAGAGGAAGAAAGAGCGCAGAGAGAGAGAAAGAGCGCAGAGAGAGAGAAAGAGCGCAGAGAGAGAGAAAGAGCGCAGAGAGAGAGAAAGAGCACAGAGAGAGAGAAAGAACACAGAGAGAGAGAAAGAGCACAGAGAGAGAGAAAGAGCACAGAGAGAGAGAAAGAGCATAGAGAGAGAGAAAGAGCACAGAGAGAGAGAAAGAGCACAGAGAGAGAGAGAGAGCACAGAGAGAGAGAAAGAGCACAGAGAGAGAGAAAGAGCACAGAGAGAGAGAAAGAAAGAGCGCAGAGACAGATAAAGAAAGAGCGCAGAGAGAGAGCGCAGAGAGAGAGAGAGAGCGCAGAGAGAGAAATAAAGAGCGCAGAGAGAGAAATAAAGAGCGCAGAGAGAAATAAAGAGCGCAGAGAGAGAAATAAAGAGCGCAGAGAGAGAAATAAAGAGCGCAGAGAGAGAAATAAAGAGCGCAGAGAGAGAAATAAAGAGCGCAGAGAGAGAAATAAAGAGCGCAGAGAGAGAAATAAAAAGCGCAGAGAGAGAAATAAAGAGCGCAGAGAAAGAAAGAGCGCAGAGAGAGATAAAGAAAGAGCGCAGAGAGAGAGAAAAAAAGCGCAAAGAGAGAAAAAAAGAGCGCAGAGAGAAAGAAAGAAAGAGCGCAGAGAGAAAGAAAGAGCGCAGAGAGAGAGAGCGCAGAGAGAGAAAGAGAAAGAAAGAGCGCAGAGAGAGAGAGAAAGAGCGCAGAGAGAGAGAGAGAGAAAGAGTGCAGAGAGAGAGAAAGAGAAAGAAAGAGCACAGAGAGAGAAAGTGCGCAGAGAGAGAAAGAGCGCAGAGAGAAAGAAAGAGCGCAGAGAGAGAGAGAGAGAAAGAGCGCAGAGAGAGAAAGAAAGAGCGCAAAGAGATAAAAAAGAGCGCAGAAAGTAAGAAAGAGCGCAGAGAGAAAGAAAGAAAGAGCGCAGAGAGAGAGAAAGAGAAAGAAAGAGCGCAGAGAGAGAAAGAAAGAGCGCAGAGAGAGAAAGAAAGAGCGCAGAGAGAGAGAAAAAGCACAGAGAGAGAGAAAGAGCGCAGAGAGAGAGAAAGAGCACAGAGAGAGAGAAAGAGCACAGAGAGAGAGAAAGAAAGAGCGCAGAGAGAGAGAAAGAGCGCAGAGAGAGAGAAAGAGCGCAGAGAGAGAGAAAGAGCACAGAGAGAGAGAAATATAGAGCGCAGAGAGAGAAATAAAGAGCGCAGAGAGAGAAATAAAGAGCGCAGAGAGAGAAATAAAGAGCGCAGAGAGAGAAATAAAGAGCGCAGAGAGAGAGAGAAAGAAAGAGCACAGAGAGAGAGAGGAAGAAAGAGCGCAGAGAGAGAAAGAGCGCAGAGAGAGAGAAAGAGCACAGAGAGAGAGAAAGAAAGAGCGCAGAGAGAGAGAAAGAAAGAGCGCAGAGAGAGAGCGCAGAGAGAGAGAGCGCAGAGAGAGAAATAAAGAGCGCAGAGAGAGAAATAAAGAGCGCAGAGAGAGAAATAAAGAGCGCAGAGAGAGAAATAAAGAGCGCAGAGAGAGAAATAAAGAGCGCAGAGAGAGAAATAAAAAGCGCAGAGAGAGAAATAAAGAGCGCAGAGAAAGAAAGAGTGCAGAGAGAGAAATATAGAGCGCAGAGAGAGAAATAAAAAGCGCAGAGAGAGAAATAAAGAGCGCAGAGAGAGAAATAAAGAGCGCAGAGAGAGAAATAAAGAGCGCAGAGAGAGAAATAAAGAGCGCAGAGAGAGAAATAAAAAGCGCAGAGAGAGAAATAAAGAGCGCAGAGAAAGAAAGAGTGCAGAGAGAGAGAAAGAAAGAGCGCAGAGAGAGAGAAAAAGAGCGCAAAGAGAGAAAAAAAGAGCGCAGAGAGAAAGAAAGAAAGAGCGCAGAGAGAAAGAAAGAAAGAGCGCAGAGAGAGAGAGCGCAGAGAGAGAAAGAGAAAGAAAGAGCGCAGAGAGAGAGAGAGAAAGAGCGCAGAGGGAGAGAAAGAAAGAGCGCAGAGAGAGAGAAAGTAAGAGTGCAGAGAGAAAGAAAGAGCGCAGAGAGAAAGAAAGAAAGAGCGCAGAGAGAGAGAGAGAAAGAAAAAGCGCAGAGAAAGAAAGAGCGCAGAGAGAGGAAGAAAGAGCGCAGAGAAAGAGAGAAAGAAAGATCGCAGAGAGAGAGAAAGAGCGCAGAGAGAGAGAAAGAAAGAGCGCAGAGAGAGAGCGGAGAGAGAGAGCGCAGAGAGAGAGAGAGAGAGCGCAGAAAGAGAGAGAGTGCAGAGAGAGAGAGAGCGCAGAGAGAGAGAGAGCGCAGAAAGAGAGAGAGTGCAGAGAGAGAGAGAGCGCAGAGAGAGAGAATGAGCACAGAGAGAGAGAGAAAGAGCGCAGCGAGAGAGAGAGAGAGCGCAGAGAGAGAGAAAGAAAGAGCGCAGAGAGAGAGAGAAAGAAAGAGCGCAGAGAGAGAAAGAAAGAGCGCAGAGAGAGAGAAAGAGCGCAGAGAGAGAGAAAGAGCGCAGAGAGAGAAAGAGCGCAGAGAGAAAGAAAGAGCGCAGAGAGAGAGAGAGAGCTCAGAGAGAGAGAAAAAAAGAGCGCAGAGAGAGAGAGAGAGCTCAGAGAGAGAGAAAAAAAGAGCGCAGAGAGAGAGAAAAAAAGAGCGCAGAGAGAGAGAAAGAAAAAGTGCAGAGAGAGAAAGAAAGAGCGCAGAGAGAGAGAGAAAGAGCGCAGAGAGTGAGAAAGAAAGAGCGCAGAGAGAAAGAAAGAGCGCAGAGAGAGAGAGAAAGAAAGAGCGCAGAGAGAGAAAGAAAGAGCGCAGAGAGAGAGAGGAAGAAAGAGCGCAGAGAGAGAGAAAGAGCGCAGAGAGAGAGAGAAAGAGCGCAGAGAGAGAAAGAGCAGAGAGAGAGAAAGAGCACAGAGAGAGAGAAAGAGAACAGAGAGAGAGAGAAAGAAAGAGCACAGAGAGAGAGAAAGAAAGAGCGCAGAGAGAGAAAGAAAGAGTGCAGAGAGAGAGCGCAGAGAGAGAGAGAGAGTGCAGAGAGAGAAATAAAGAGCGCAGAGAGAGAAATAAAGAGCGCAGAGAGAGAAATAAAGAGCGCAGAGAGAGAAATAAAGAGCGCAGAGAGAGAAATAAAGAGCGCAGAGAGAGAAATAAAGAGCGCAGAGAGAGAGAAAGAAAGAGCGCAGAGAGAGAGAAAAAGAGCGCAAAGAGAGAAAAAAAGAGCGCAGAGAGAAAGAAAGAAAGAGCGCAGAGAGAAAGAAAGAAAGAGCGCAGAGAGAGAGAGCGCAGAGAGAGAAAGAGAAAGAAAGAGCACAGAGAGAGAGAGAAAGAGCGCCGAGAGAGAGAGAGAAAGAGCGCAGAGAGAGAGAAAGAGAAAGAAAGAGCGCACAGAGAGAAAGTGCGCAGAGAGAGAAAGAGCGCAGAGAGAAAGAAAGAGCGCAGAGAGAGAGAGAGAGAAAGAGCGCAGAGAGAGAAAGAAAGAGCGCAAAGAGAGAAAAAAAGAGCGCAGAAAGAAAGAAAGAGCGCAGAGAGAAAGAAAGAAAGAGCGCAGAGAGAGAGAAAGAGCGCAGAGAGAGAAAGAAAGAGCGCAGAAAGAGAGAAAGAGAAAGAAGAGCGCAGAGAGAGAAAGAAAGAGCGCAGAGAGAGAGAAAGAGCGCAGAGAGAGAGAAAGAGCGCAGAGAGAGAGAAAGAGCGCAGAGAGAGAGAAAGAGCACAGAGAGAGAGAAAGAGCGCAGAGAGAGAGAAAGAAAGAGCGCAGAGAGAGAGCAAGAGCGCAGAGAGAGAAAGAAAGAGCGCAGAGAGAAAGAAAGAGCGCAGAGAGAGAGCGCAGAGAGAGAGAAAGAGCGCAGAGAGAGAAATAAAGAGCGCAGAGAGAGAAATAAAGAGCGCAGAGAGAGAAATAAAGAGCGCAGAGAGAGAAATAAAGAGCGCAGAGAAAGAAAGAGCGCAGAGAGAGAGAAAGAAAGAGCGCAGAGAGAGAAAGAAAGAGCGCAAAGAGAGAAAAAAAGAGCGCAAAGAGAGAAAAAAAGAGCGCAAAGAGAGAAAAAAAGAGCGCAAAGAGAGAAAAAAAGAGCGCAGAGAGAAAGAAAGAAAGAGCGCAGAGAGAAAGAAAGAGCGCAGAGAGAGAGAGCGCAGAGAGAGAGAAAAAAAGAGCGCAGAGAGAGAGAAAAAAAGAGCGCAGAGAGAGAGAAAGAAAAAGTGCAGAGAGAGAAAGAAAGAGCGCAGAGAGAGAGAGAAAGAGCGCAGAGAGTGAGAAAGAAAGAGCGCAGAGAGAAAGAAAGAGCGCAGAGAGAGAGAGAAAGAAAGAGTGCAGAGAGAGAAAGAAAGAGCGCAGAGAGAGAGAGGAAGAAAGAGCGCAGAGAGAGAGAAAGAGCGCAGAGAGAGAGAGAAAGAGCGCAGAGAGAGAAAGAGCAGAGAGAGAGAAAGAGCACAGAGAGAGAGAAAGAGAACAGAGAGAGAGAGAAAGAAAGAGCACAGAGAGAGAGAAAGAAAGAGCGCAGAGAGAGAAAGAAAGAGTGCAGAGAGAGAGCGCAGAGAGAGAGAGAGAGTGCAGAGAGAGAAATAAAGAGCGCAGAGAGAGAAATAAAGAGCGCAGAGAGAGAAATAAAGAGCGCAGAGAGAGAAATAAAGAGCGCAGAGAGAGAAATAAAGAGCGCAGAGAGAGAAATAAAGAGCGCAGAGAGAGAGAAAGAAAGAGCGCAGAGAGAGAGAAAAAGAGCGCAAAGAGAGAAAAAAAGAGCGCAGAGAGAAAGAAAGAAAGAGCGCAGAGAGAAAGAAAGAAAGAGCGCAGAGAGAGAGAGCGCAGAGAGAGAAAGAGAAAGAAAGAGCACAGAGAGAGAGAGAAAGAGCGCCGAGAGAGAGAGAGAAAGAGCGCAGAGAGAGAGAAAGAGAAAGAAAGAGCGCACAGAGAGAAAGTGCGCAGAGAGAGAAAGAGCGCAGAGAGAAAGAAAGAGCGCAGAGAGAGAGAGAGAGAAAGAGCGCAGAGAGAGAAAGAAAGAGCGCAAAGAGAGAAAAAAAGAGCGCAGAAAGAAAGAAAGAGCGCAGAGAGAAAGAAAGAAAGAGCGCAGAGAGAGAGAAAGAGCGCAGAGAGAGAAAGAAAGAGCGCAGAAAGAGAGAAAGAGAAAGAAGAGCGCAGAGAGAGAAAGAAAGAGCGCAGAGAGAGAGAAAGAGCGCAGAGAGAGAGAAAGAGCGCAGAGAGAGAGAAAGAGCGCAGAGAGAGAGAAAGAGCACAGAGAGAGAGAAAGAGCGCAGAGAGAGAGAAAGAAAGAGCGCAGAGAGAGAGCAAGAGCGCAGAGAGAGAAAGAAAGAGCGCAGAGAGAAAGAAAGAGCGCAGAGAGAGAGCGCAGAGAGAGAGAAAGAGCGCAGAGAGAGAAATAAAGAGCGCAGAGAGAGAAATAAAGAGCGCAGAGAGAGAAATAAAGAGCGCAGAGAGAGAAATAAAGAGCGCAGAGAAAGAAAGAGCGCAGAGAGAGAGAAAGAAAGAGCGCAGAGAGAGAAAGAAAGAGCGCAAAGAGAGAAAAAAAGAGCGCAAAGAGAGAAAAAAAGAGCGCAAAGAGAGAAAAAAAGAGCGCAAAGAGAGAAAAAAAGAGCGCAGAGAGAAAGAAAGAAAGAGCGCAGAGAGAAAGAAAGAGCGCAGAGAGAGAGAGCGCAGAGAGAGAAAGAGAAAGAAAGAGCGCAGAGAGAGAGAGAGAGAAAGAGCGCCGAGAGAGAGAAAGAGCGCAGAGAGAGAGAAAGAGAAAGAAAGAGCGCAGAGAGAGAAAGAGCGCAGAGAGAAAGAGCGCAGAGAAAGAGAGAGAGAGAGCGCAGAGAGAGAAAGAAAGAGCGCAAAGAGAGAAAAAAGAGCGCAGAAAGAAAGAAAGAGCGCAGAGAGAGAGAAAGAAAGAGCGCAGAGAGAGAGAGAGAAAGAGCGCAGAGAGAGAGAGAAAGAGCGCAGAGAGAGAAAGAGCGCAGAGAGAGAAAGAGCGCAGAGAGAGAGAGAGCGCAGAGAGAGAAAGAGTGCAGAGAGAGAGAGAAAGAACACAGAGAGAGAGAGAAAGAGCGCAGAGAGAGAGAGAAAGAGCGCAGAGAGAGAGAAAGAGCGCAGAGAGAGAGAAAGAGCGCAGAGAGAGAGAGAAAAAAAGAGCGCAGAGAGAGAAAGAAAAAGCGCAGAGAGAGAAAGAAAGAGCGCAGAGAGAGAGAAAGAGCGCAGAGAGTGAGAGAGAAAGAGCGCAGAGAGAAAGAAAGAGCGCAGAGAGAGAGAGAAAGAAAGAGCGCAGAGAGAGAGAGAAAGAAAGAGCGCAGAGAGAGAAAGAAATAGCGCAGAGAGAGAAAGAAATAGCGCAGAGAGAGAGAAAGAGCGCAGAGAGAGAGAGGAAGAAAGAGCGCAGAGAGAGAGAAAGAAAGAGCGCAGAGAGAAAGAAAGAGCACATAGAGAGAGAAAGAGCGCAGAGAGAGAGAAAAAGCGCAGAAAGAGAAATAAAGAGCGCAGAGAGAGAAAGAAAGAGCGCAGAGAGAGAAAGAAAGAGCGCAGAGAAAGAAAGAGCGCAGAGAGAGAGAAAGAAAGAGCGCAGAGAGAGAAAGAAAGAGAGCAGAGAGAGAAAGAAAGAGCGCAAAGAGAGAAAAAAAGAGCGCAGAGAGAAAGAAAGAAAGAGCGCAGAGAGAAAGAAAGAGCGCAGAGAAAGAGAGCGCAGAGAGAGAAAGAGAAAGAAAGAGCGCAGAGAGAGAAAGAGAAAGAAAGAGCGCAGAGAGAGAGAAAGAGCGCAGAGAGAGAGAGAAAGAGCGCAGAGAGAGAGAAAGAGAAAGAAAGAGCGCAGAGAGAGAAAGAAAAAGCGCAGAGAGAGAAAGAAAGAGCGCAGAGAGAGAGAAAGAGCGCAGAGAGAGAGAAAGAGCGCAGAGAGAGAGAAAGAGCGCAGAGAGAGAGAAAGAGCGCAGAGAGAGAGAAAGAGCACAGAGAGAGAGAAAGAAAGAGCGCAGAGAGAGAAATAAAGAGCGCAGAGAGAGAAATAAAGAGCGCAGAGAGAGAAATAAAGAGCGCAGAGAGAGAGAAAGAAAGAGCGCAGAGAGAGAGAGAAAGAAAGAGCGCAGAGAGAGAGAGGAAGAAAGAGCGCAGAGAGAGAGAAAGAGCGCAGAGAGAGAGAAAGAGCGCAGAGAGAGAGAAAGAGCACAGAGAGAGAGAAAGAACACAGAGAGAGAGAAAGAGCACAGAGAGAGAGAAAGAGCACAGAGAGAGAGAAAGAGCATAGAGAGAGAGAAAGAGCACAGAGAGAGAGAAAGAGCACAGAGAGAGAGAGAGAGCACAGAGAGAGAGAAAGAGCACAGAGAGAGAGAAAGAGCACAGAGAGAGAGAAAGAAAGAGCGCAGAGACAGATAAAGAAAGAGCGCAGAGAGAGAGCGCAGAGAGAGAGAGAGCGCAGAGAGAGAAATAAAGAGCGCAGAGAGAGAAATAAAGAGCGCAGAGAGAAATAAAGAGCGCAGAGAGAGAAATAAAGAGCGCAGAGAGAGAAATAAAGAGCGCAGAGAGAGAAATAAAGAGCGCAGAGAGAGAAATAAAGAGCGCAGAGAGAGAAATAAAGAGCGCAGAGAGAGAAATAAAAAGCGCAGAGAGAGAAATAAAGAGCGCAGAGAAAGAAAGAGCGCAGAGAGAGATAAAGAAAGAGCGCAGAGAGAGAGAAAAAGAGCGCAAAGAGAGAAAAAAAGAGCGCAGAGAGAAAGAAAGAAAGAGCGCAGAGAGAAAGAAAGAGCGCAGAGAGAGAGAGCGCAGAGAGAGAAAGAGAAAGAAAGAGCGCAGAGAGAGAGAGAGAGAAAGAGTGCAGAGAGAGAGAAAGAGAAAGAAAGAGCGCAGAGAGAGAAAGTGCGCAGAGAGAGAAAGAGCGCAGAGAGAAAGAAAGAGCGCAGAGAGAGAGAGAGAGAAAGAGCGCAGAGAGAGAAAGAAAGAGCGCAAAGAGAGAAAAAAGAGCGCAGAAAGAAAGAAAGAGCGCAGAGAGAAAGAAAGAAAGAGCGCAGAGAGAGAGAAAGAGAAAGAAAGAGCGCAGAGAGAGAAAGAAAGAGCGCAGAGAGAGAGAAAAAGCACAGAGAGAGAGAAAGAGCGCAGAAAGAGAGAAAGAGCACAGAGAGAGAGAAAGAGCACAGAGAGAGAGAAAGAAAGAGCGCAGAGAGAGAGAAAGAGCGCAGAGAGAGAGAAAGAGCGCAGAGAGAGAGAAAGAGCACAGAGAGAGAGGAATATAGAGCGCAGAGAGAGAAATAAAGAGAGCAGAGAGAGAAATAAAGAGCGCAGAGAGAGAAATAAAGAGCGCAGAGAGAGAAATAAAGAGCGCAGAGAGAGAGAGAAAGAAAGAGCACAGAGAGAGAGAGGAAGAAAGAGCGCAGAGAGAGAAAGAGCGCAGAGAGAGAGAAAGAGCGCAGAGAGAGAGAAAGAGCACAGAGAGAGAGAAAGAAAGAGCGCAGAGAGAGAGAAAGAAAGAGCGCAGAGAGAGAGCGCAGAGAGAGAGAGCGCAGAGAGAGAAATAAAGAGCGCAGAGAGAGAAATAAAGAGCGCAGAGAGAGAAATAAAGAGCGCAGAGAGAGAAATAAAGAGCGCAGAGAGAGAAATAAAGAGCGCAGAGAGAGAAATAAAAAGCGCAGAGAGAGAAATAAAGAGCGCAGAGAAAGAAAGAGTGCAGAGAGAGAGAAAGAAAGAGCGCAGAGAGAGAGAAAAAGAGCGCAAAGAGAGAAAAAAAGAGCGCAGAGAGAAAGAAAGAAAGAGCGCAGAGAGAAAGAAAGAGCGCAGAGAGAGAGAGCGCAGAGAGAGAAAGAGAAAGAAAGAGCGCAGAGAGAGAGAAAGAGCGCCGAGAGAGAGAGAGAAAGAGCGCAGAGAGAAAGAAAGAGCGCAGAGAGAGAGAGAGAGAAAGAGCGCAGAGAGAGAAAGAAAGAGCGCAAAGAGAGAAAAAAAGAGCGCAGAAAGAAAGAAAGAGCGCAGAGAGAAAGAAAGAAAGAGCGCAGAGAGAGAGAAAGAGCGCAGAGAGAGAAAGAGAAAGAAAGAGCGCAGAGAGAGAGAGAGCGCAGAGAGAGAGAGAGAGAGAGAAAGAGCGCAGAGAGAGAGAGAGCGCAGAGAGAGAAAGAGAAAGAAAGAGCGCAGAGAGAGAAAGAGCGCAGAGAGAGAAAGAGCGCAGAGAGAGAAAGAGCACAGAGAGAGAAAGAGCGCAGAGAGAAAGAAAGAGCGCAGAGAGAGAAGAGCGCAGAGAGAAAGAAAGAGCGCAGAGAGAGAGAGAAAGAGCGCAGAGAGAGAGAAAGAGCGCAGAGAGAGAGAAAGAGCGCAGAGAGAGAGAAAAAAAGAGTGCAGAGAGAGAAAGAAAAAGCGCAGAGAGAGACAAAGAGCGCAGAGAGAGAGAGAAAGAGCGCAGAGAGAGAAAGAAAGAGCGCAGAGAGTGAGAGAATAAGAGCGCAGAGAGAAAGAAAGAGCGCAGAGAGAGAGAGAAAGAAAGAGCGCAGAGAGAGAGAGAAAGAAAGAGCGCAGAGAGAGAGGAAGAAAGAGCGCAGAGAGAAAGAAAGAGCACATAGAGAGAGAAAGAGCGCAGAGAGAGAGAGAAAGAGCGCAGAGAGAGAGCGCAGACAGAGAGAGAGCGCAGAGAGAGTGAGCGCAGAGAGAAAGAGAGAGAGAGCGCAGAGAGAGAGAAAGAAAGAGCGCAGAGAGAGAGAAAGAAAGAGCGCAGAGAGAGAGAAAGAGCATAGAGAAAAAAAGAGCGTAGAGAGAGAGAGAGGAAGAAAGAGCGCAGACAGAGAAAGAAAGAGCGCAGACAGAGAAAGAAAGAGCGCAGAGAGAGAGAAAGAGCGCAGAGAGAGAGAAAGAGCGTAGAGAGAGAGAAAGAGCGCAGAGAGAGAGAAAGAGCGCAGAGAGAGAAAGAGCGCAGAGAGAGAAAGAGCACAGAGAGAGAAAGAGCACAGAGAGAGAGAAAGAAAGAGCGCAGAGAGAGAAAGAAAGAGCGCAAAGAGAGAAAAAAAGAGTGCAAAGAGAGAAAAAAAGAGCGCAGAGAGAAAGAAAGAGTGCAGCGAGAAAGAAAGAGCGCAGAGAGAGAGCGCAGAGAGAGAAAGAGAAAGAAAGAGCGCAGAGAGAGAAAGAGAAAGAAAGGCGCAGAAAGAGAGAGAGAAAGAGCGCAGAGAGAGAGAAAGAAAGAGCGCAGAGAGAGAAAGAAAGAGCGCAGAGAGAGAGAAAGAAAGAGCGCAGAGAGAGAAAGAAAGAGCGCAGAGAGAGAGAAAGAAAGAGCGCAGAGAGAAAGAGCGCAGAGAGAGAAAGAGAAAGAAAGAGCGCAGAGAGAGAAAGAGAAAGAAAGAGCGCAGAGAGAGAAAGAGAAAGAAAGAGCGCAGAGAGAGAGAGAAAGAGCGCAGAGAGAGAGAGAGAAAGAGCGCAGAGAGAGAGAGAAAGAGCGCAGAAAGAGAGAAAGAAAGAGCGCAGAGAGAGAAAGAAAGAGCGCAGAGAAAGAAAGAGCGCAGAGAGAGAGAAAGAAAGAGCGCAGAGAGAGAAAGAAAGAGAGCAGAGAGAGAAAGAAAGAGCGCAAAGAGAGAAAAAAAGAGCGCAGAGAGAAAGAAAGAAAGAGCGCAGAGAGAAAGAAAGAGCGCAGAGAAAGAGAGCGCAGAGAGAGAAAGAGAAAGAAAGAGCGCAGAGAGAGAAAGAGAAAGAAAGAGCGCAGAGAGAGAGAAAGAGCGCAGAGAGAGAGAGAAAGAGCGCAGAGAGAGAGAAAGAGAAAGAAAGAGCGCAGAGAGAGAAAGAAAAAGCGCAGAGAGAGAAAGAAAGAGCGCAGAGAGAGAGAAAGAGCGCAGAGAGAGAGAAAGAGCGCAGAGAGAGAGAAAGAGCGCAGAGAGAGAGAAAGAGCGCAGAGAGAGAGAAAGAGCGCAGAGAGAGAGAAAGAGCACAGAGAGAGAGAAAGAAAGAGCGCAGAGAGAGAAATAAAGAGCGCAGAGAGAGAAATAAAGAGCGCAGAGAGAGAAATAAAGAGCGCAGAGAGAGAGAAAGAAAGAGCGCAGAGAGAGAGAAAGAAAGAGCGCAGAGAGAGAGAGGAAGAAAGAGCGCAGAGAGAGAGAAAGAGCGCAGAGAGAGAGAAAGAGCGCAGAGAGAGAGAAAGAGCGCAGAGAGAGAGAAAGAGCACAGAGAGAGAGAAAGAGCACAGAGAGAGAGAAAGAGCACAGAGAGAGAGAAAGAGCACAGAGAGAGAGAAAGAGCATAGAGAGAGAGAAAGAGCACAGAGAGAGAGAAAGAGCACAGAGAGAGAGAGAGAGCACAGAGAGAGAGAAAGAGCACAGAGAGAGAGAGAAAGAGCACAGAGAGAGAGAAAGAAAGAGCGCAGAGACAGATAAAGAAAGAGCGCAGAGAGAGAGCGCAGAGAGAGAGAGAGAGCGCAGAGAGAGAAATAAAGAGCGCAGAGAGAGAAATAAAGAGCGCAGAGAGAAATAAAGAGCGCAGAGAGAGAAATAAAGAGCGCAGAGAGAGAAATAAAGAGCGCAGAGAGAGAAATAAAGAGCGCAGAGAGAGAAATAAAGAGCGCAGAGAGAGATAAAGAAAGAGCGCAGAGAGAGAGAAAAAGAGCGCAAAGAGAGAAAAAAAGAGCGCAGAGAGAAAGAAAGAAAGAGCGCAGAGAGAAAGAAAGAGCGCAGAGAGAGAGAGCGCAGAGAGAGAAAGAGAAAGAAAGAGCGCAGAGAGAGAGAGAAAGAGCGCAGAGAGAGAGAGAGAGAAAGAGCGCAGAGAGAGAGAAAGAGAAAGAAAGAGCGCAGAGAGAGAAAGTGCGCAGAGAGAGAAAGAGCGCAGAGAGAAAGAAAGAGCGCAGAGAGAGAGAGAGAGAAAGAGCGCAGAGAGAGAAAGAAAGAGCGCAAAGAGAGAAAAAAAGAGCGCAGAAAGAAAGAAAGAGCGCAGAGAGAAAGAAAGAAAGAGCGCAGAGAGAGAGAAAGAGAAAGAAAGAGCGCAGAGAGAGAAAGAAAGAGCGCAGAGAGAGAAAGAAAGAGCGCAGAGAGAGAGAAAAAGCACAGAGAGAGAGAAAGAGCGCAGAGAGAGAGAAAGAGCACAGAGAGAGAGAAAGAGCACAGAGAGAGAGAAAGAAAGAGCGCAGAGAGAGAGAAAGAGCACAGAGAGAGAGAAAGAGCGCAGAGAGAGAGAAAGAGCACAGAGAGAGAGAAATATAGAGCGCAGAGAGAGAAATAAAGAGCGCAGAGAGAGAAATAAAGAGCGCAGAGAGAGAAATAAAGAGCGCAGAGAGAGAAATAAAGAGCGCAGAGAGAGAAATAAAGAGCGCAGAGAGAGAAATAAAGAGCGCAGAGAGAGAAATAAAAAGCGCAGAGAGAGAAATGAAGAGCGCAGAGAAAGAAAGAGTGCAGAGAGAGAGAAAGAAAGAGCGCAGAGAGAGAGAAAAAGAGCGCAAAGAGAGAAAAAAAGAGCGCAGAGAGAAAGAAAGAAAGAGCGCAGAGAGAAAGAAAGAGCGCAGAGAGAGAGAGCGCAGAGAGAGAAAAAGAAAGAAAGAGCGCAGAGAGAGAGAAAGAGCGCCGAGAGAGAGAGAGAAAGAGCGCAGAGAGAAAGAAAGAGCGCAGAGAGAGAGAGAGAGAAAGAGCGCCGAGAGAGAGAAAGAGCGCAGAGAGAGAGAAAGAGAAAGAAAGAGCGCAGAGAGAGAAAGAGCGCAGAGAGAAAGAGCGCAGAGAAAGAGAGAGAGAGAGCGCAGAGAGAGAAAGAAAGAGCGCAAAGAGAGAAAAAAGAGCGCAGAAAGAAAGAAAGAGCGCAGAGAGAGAGAAAGAAAGAGCGCAGAGAGAGAGAGAGAAAGAGCGCAGAGAGAGAGAGAAAGAGCGCAGAGAGAGAAAGAGCGCAGAGAGAGAAAGAGCGCAGAGAGAGAGAGAGCGCAGAGAGAGAAAGAGTGCAGAGAGAGAGAGAAAGAACACAGAGAGAGAGAGAAAGAGCGCAGAGAGAGAGAGAAAGAGCGCAGAGAGAGAGAAAGAGCGCAGAGAGAGAGAAAGAGAAAGAAAGAGCGCACAGAGAGAAAGTGCGCAGAGAGAGAAAGAGCGCAGAGAGAAAGAAAGAGCGCAGAGAGAGAGAGAGAGAAAGAGCGCAGAGAGAGAAAGAAAGAGCGCAAAGAGAGAAAAAAAGAGCGCAGAAAGAAAGAAAGAGCGCAGAGAGAAAGAAAGAAAGAGCGCAGAGAGAGAGAAAGAGCGCAGAGAAAAAGAAAGAGCGCAGAAAGAGAGAAAGAGAAAGAAGAGCGCAGAGAGAGAAAGAAAGAGCGCAGAGAGAGAGAAAGAGCGCAGAGAGAGAGAAAGATCGCAGAGAGAGAGAAAGAGCGCAGAGAGAGAGAAAGAGCACAGAGAGAGAGAAAGAGCGCAGAGAGAGAGAAAGAAAGAGCGCAGAGAGAGAGCAAGAGCGCAGAGAGAGAAAGAAAGAGCGCAGAGAGAAAGAAAGAGCGCAGAGAGAGAGCGCAGAGAGAGAGAAAGAGCGCAGAGAGAGAAATAAAGAGCGCAGAGAGAGAAATAAAGAGCGCAGAGAGAGAAATAAAGAGCGCAGAGAGAGAAATAAAGAGCGCAGAGAAAGAAAGAGCGCAGAGAGAGAGAAAGAAAGAGCGCAGAGAGAGAAAGAAAGAGCGCAAAGAGAGAAAAAAAGAGCGCAAAGAGAGAAAAAAAGAGCGCAAAGAGAGAAAAAAAGAGCGCAAAGAGAGAAAAAAAGAGCGCAGAGAGAAAGAAAGAAAGAGCGCAGAGAGAAAGAAAGAGCGCAGAGAGAGAGAGCGCAGAGAGAGAAAGAGAAAGAAAGAGCGCAGAGAGAGAGAGAGAGAAAGAGCGCCGAGAGAGAGAAAGAGCGCAGAGAGAGAGAAAGAGAAAGAAAGAGCGCAGAGAGAGAAAGAGCGCAGAGAGAAAGAGCGCAGAGAAAGAGAGAGAGAGAGCGCAGAGAGAGAAAGAAAGAGCGCAAAGAGAGAAAAAAGAGCGCAGAAAGAAAGAAAGAGCGCAGAGAGAGAGAAAGAAAGAGCGCAGAGAGAGAGAGAGAAAGAGCGCAGAGAGAGAGAGAAAGAGCGCAGAGAGAGAAAGAGCGCAGAGAGAGAAAGAGCGCAGAGAGAGAGAGAGCGCAGAGAGAGAAAGAGTGCAGAGAGAGAGAGAAAGAACACAGAGAGAGAGAGAAAGAGCGCAGAGAGAGAGAGAAAGAGCGCAGAGAGAGAGAAAGAGCGCAGAGAGAGAGAAAGAGCGCAGAGAGAGAGAGAAAAAAAGAGCGCAGAGAGAGAAAGAAAAAGCGCAGAGAGAGAAAGAAAGAGCGCAGAGAGAGAGAAAGAGCGCAGAGAGTGAGAGAGAAAGAGCGCAGAGAGAAAGAAAGAGCGCAGAGAGAGAGAGAAAGAAAGAGCGCAGAGAGAGAGAGAAAGAAAGAGCGCAGAGAGAGAAAGAAATAGCGCAGAGAGAGAAAGAAATAGCGCAGAGAGAGAGAAAGAGCGCAGAGAGAGAGAGGAAGAAAGAGCGCAGAGAGAGAGAAAGAAAGAGCGCAGAGAGAAAGAAAGAGCACATAGAGAGAGAAAGAGCGCAGAGAGAGAGAAAAAGCGCAGAAAGAGAAATAAAGAGCGCAGAGAGAGAAAGAAAGAGCGCAGAGAGAGAAAGAAAGAGCGCAGAGAAAGAAAGAGCGCAGAGAGAGAGAAAGAAAGAGCGCAGAGAGAGAAAGAAAGAGAGCAGAGAGAGAAAGAAAGAGCGCAAAGAGAGAAAAAAAGAGCGCAGAGAGAAAGAAAGAAAGAGCGCAGAGAGAAAGAAAGAGCGCAGAGAAAGAGAGCGCAGAGAGAGAGAGAGAAAGAAAGAGCGCAGAGAGAGAAAGAGAAAGAAAGAGCGCAGAGAGAGAGAAAGAGCGCAGAGAGAGAGAGAAAGAGCGCAGAGAGAGAGAAAGAGAAAGAAAGAGCGCAGAGAGAGAAAGAAAAAGCGCAGAGAGAGAAAGAAAGAGCGCAGAGAGAGAGAAAGAGCGCAGAGAGAGAGAAAGAGCGCAGAGAGAGAGAAAGAGCGCAGAGAGAGAGAAAGAGCACAGAGAGAGAGAAAGAAAGAGCGCAGAGAGAGAAATAAAGAGCGCAGAGAGAGAAATAAAGAGCGCAGAGAGAGAAATAAAGAGCGCAGAGAGAGAGAAAGAAAGAGCGCAGAGAGAGAGAGAAAGAAAGAGCGCAGAGAGAGAGAGGAAGAAAGAGCGCAGAGAGAGAGAAAGAGCGCAGAGAGAGAGAAAGAGCGCAGAGAGAGAGAAAGAGCGCAGAGAGAGAGAAAGAGCACAGAGAGAGAGAAAGAACACAGAGAGAGAGAAAGAGCACAGAGAGAGAGAAAGAGCACAGAGAGAGAGAAAGAGCATAGAGAGAGAGAAAGAGCACAGAGAGAGAGAAAGAGCACAGAGAGAGAGAGAGAGCACAGAGAGAGAGAAAGAGCACAGAGAGAGAGAAAGAGCACAGAGAGAGAGAAAGAAAGAGCGCAGAGACAGATAAAGAAAGAGCGCAGAGAGAGAGCGCAGAGAGAGAGAGAGAGCGCAGAGAGAGAAATAAAGAGCGCAGAGAGAGAAATAAAGAGCGCAGAGAGAAATAAAGAGCGCAGAGAGAGAAATAAAGAGCGCAGAGAGAGAAATAAAGAGCGCAGAGAGAGAAATAAAGAGCGCAGAGAGAGAAATAAAGAGCGCAGAGAGAGAAATAAAAAGCGCAGAGAGAGAAATAAAGAGCGCAGAGAAAGAAAGAGCGCAGAGAGAGATAAAGAAAGAGCGCAGAGAGAGAGAAAAAGAGCGCAAAGAGAGAAAAAAAGAGCGCAGAGAGAAAGAAAGAAAGAGCGCAGAGAGAAAGAAAGAGCGCAGAGAGAGAGAGCGCAGAGAGAGAAAGAGAAAGAAAGAGCGCAGAGAGAGAGAGAGAGAAAGAGTGCAGAGAGAGAGAAAGAGAAAGAAAGAGCGCAGAGAGAGAAAGTGCGCAGAGAGAGAAAGAGCGCAGAGAGAAAGAAAGAGCGCAGAGAGAGAGAGAGAGAAAGAGCGCAGAGAGAGAAAGAAAGAGCGCAAAGAGAGAAAAAAGAGCGCAGAAAGAAAGAAAGAGCGCAGAGAGAAAGAAAGAAAGAGCGCAGAGAGAGAGAAAGAGAAAGAAAGAGCGCAGAGAGAGAAAGAAAGAGCGCAGAGAGAGAAAGAAAGAGCGCAGAGAGAGAGAAAAAGCACAGAGAGAGAGAAAGAGCGCAGAAAGAGAGAAAGAGCACAGAGAGAGAGAAAGAGCACAGAGAGAGAGAAAGAAAGAGCGCAGAGAGAGAGAAAGAGCGCAGAGAGAGAGAAAGAGCGCAGAGAGAGAGAAAGAGCACAGAGAGAGAGAAATATAGAGCGCAGAGAGAGAAATAAAGAGCGCAGAGAGAGAAATAAAGAGCGCAGAGAGAGAAATAAAGAGCGCAGAGAGAGAAATAAAGAGCGCAGAGAGAGAGAGAAAGAAAGAGCACAGAGAGAGAGAGGAAGAAAGAGCGCAGAGAGAGAAAGAGCGCAGAGAGAGAGAAAGAGCGCAGAGAGAGAGAAAGAGCACAGAGAGAGAGAAAGAAAGAGCGCAGAGAGAGAGAAAGAAAGAGCGCAGAGAGAGAGCGCAGAGAGAGAGAGCGCAGAGAGAGAAATAAAGAGCGCAGAGAGAGAAATAAAGAGCGCAGAGAGAGAAATAAAGAGCGCAGAGAGAGAAATAAAGAGCGCAGAGAGAGAAATAAAGAGCGCAGAGAGAGAAATAAAAAGCGCAGAGAGAGAAATAAAGAGCGCAGAGAAAGAAAGAGTGCAGAGAGAGAGAAAGAAAGAGCGCAGAGAGAGAGAAAAAGAGCGCAAAGAGAGAAAAAAAGAGCGCAGAGAGAAAGAAAGAAAGAGCGCAGAGAGAAAGAAAGAGCGCAGAGAGAGAGAGCGCAGAGAGAGAAAGAGAAAGAAAGAGCGCAGAGAGAGAGAAAGAGCGCCGAGAGAGAGAGAGAAAGAGCGCAGAGAGAAAGAAAGAGCGCAGAGAGAGAGAGAGAGAAAGAGCGCAGAGAGAGAAAGAAAGAGCGCAAAGAGAGAAAAAAAGAGCGCAGAAAGAAAGAAAGAGCGCAGAGAGAAAGAAAGAAAGAGCGCAGAGAGAGAGAAAGAGCGCAGAGAGAGAAAGAGAAAGAAAGAGCGCAGAGAGAGAGAGAGCGCAGAGAGAGAGAGAGAGAGAGAAAGAGCGCAGAGAGAGAGAGAGCGCAGAGAGAAAGAAAGAGCGCAGAGAGAGAGAGAGAGAAAGAGCGCAGAGAGAGAAAGAAAGAGCGCAAAGAGAGAAAAAAAGAGCGCAGAAAGAAAGAAAGAGCGCAGAGAGAAAGAAAGAAAGAGCGCAGAGAGAGAGAAAGAGCGCAGAGAGAGAAAGAGAAAGAAAGAGCGCAGAGAGAGAGAGAGCGCAGAGAGAGAGAGAGAGAAAGAAAGAGCGCAGAGAGAGAGGAAGAAAGAGCGCAGAGAGAAAGAAAGAGCACATAGAGAGAGAAAGAGCGCAGAGAGAGAGAGAAAGAGCGCAGAGAGAGAGCGCAGACAGAGAGAGAGCGCAGAGAGAGTGAGCGCAGAGAGAAAGAGAGAGAGAGCGCAGAGAGAGAGAAAGAAAGAGCGCAGAGAGAGAGAAAGAAAGAGCGCAGAGAGAGAGAAAGAGCATAGAGAAAAAAAGAGCGTAGAGAGAGAGAGAGGAAGAAAGAGCGCAGACAGAGAAAGAAAGAGCGCAGACAGAGAAAGAAAGAGCGCAGAGAGAGAGAAAGAGCGCAGAGAGAGAGAAAGAGCGCAGAGAGAGAGAAAGAGCGCAGAGAGAGAGAAAGAGCGCAGAGAGAGAAAGAGCGCAGAGAGAGAAAGAGCACAGAGAGAGAAAGAGCACAGAGAGAGAGAAAGAAAGAGCGCAGAGAGAGAAAGAAAGAGCGCAAAGAGAGAAAAAAAGAGTGCAAAGAGAGAAAAAAAGAGCGCAGAGAGAAAGAAAGAGTGCAGCGAGAAAGAAAGAGCGCAGAGAGAGAGCGCAGAGAGAGAAAGAGAAAGAAAGAGCGCAGAGAGAGAAAGAGAAAGAAAGGCGCAGAAAGAGAGAGAGAAAGAGCGCAGAGAGAGAGAAAGAAAGAGCGCAGAGAGAGAAAGAAAGAGCGCAGAGAGAGAGAAAGAAAGAGCGCAGAGAGAGAAAGAAAGAGCGCAGAGAGAGAGAAAGAAAGAGCGCAGAGAGAAAGAGCGCAGAGAGAGAAAGAGAAAGAAAGAGCGCAGAGAGAGAAAGAGAAAGAAAGAGCGCAGAGAGAGAAAGAGAAAGAAAGAGCGCAGAGAGAGAGAGAAAGAGCGCAGAGAGAGAGAGAGAAAGAGCGCAGAGAGAGAGAGAGAAAGAGCGCAGAAAGAGAGAAAGAAAGAGCGCAGAGAGAGAAAGAAAGAGCGCAGAGAAAGAAAGAGCGCAGAGAGAGAGAAAGAAAGAGCGCAGAGAGAGAAAGAAAGAGAGCAGAGAGAGAAAGAAAGAGCGCAAAGAGAGAAAAAAAGAGCGCAGAGAGAAAGAAAGAAAGAGCGCAGAGAGAAAGAAAGAGCGCAGAGAAAGAGAGCGCAGAGAGAGAAAGAGAAAGAAAGAGCGCAGAGAGAGAAAGAGAAAGAAAGAGCGCAGAGAGAGAGAAAGAGCGCAGAGAGAGAGAGAAAGAGCGCAGAGAGAGAGAAAGAGAAAGAAAGAGCGCAGAGAGAGAAAGAAAAAGCGCAGAGAGAGAAAGAAAGAGCGCAGAGAGAGAGAAAGAGCGCAGAGAGAGAGAAAGAGCGCAGAGAGAGAGAAAGAGCGCAGAGAGAGAGAAAGAGCGCAGAGAGAGAGAAAGAGCGCAGAGAGAGAGAAAGAGCACAGAGAGAGAGAAAGAAAGAGCGCAGAGAGAGAAATAAAGAGCGCAGAGAGAGAAATAAAGAGCGCAGAGAGAGAAATAAAGAGTGCAGAGAGAGAGAGAAAGAAAGAGCGCAGAGAGAGAGAAAGAAAGAGCGCAGAGAGAGAGAGGAAGAAAGAGCGCAGAGAGAGAGAAAGAGCGCAGAGAGAGAGAAAGAGCGCAGAGAGAGAGAAAGAGCGCAGAGAGAGAGAAAGAGCACAGAGAGAGAGAAAGAGCACAGAGAGAGAGAAAGAGCACAGAGAGAGAGAAAGAGCACAGAGAGAGAGAAAGAGCATAGAGAGAGAGAAAGAGCACAGAGAGAGAGAAAGAGCACAGAGAGAGAGAGAGAGCACAGAGAGAGAGAAAGAGCACAGAGAGAGAGAGAAAGAGCACAGAGAGAGAGAAAGAAAGAGTGCAGAGACAGATAAAGAAAGAGCGCAGAGAGAGAGCGCAGAGAGAGAGAGAGAGCGCAGAGAGAGAAATAAAGAGCGCAGAGAGAGAAATAAAGAGCGCAGAGAGAAATAAAGAGCGCAGAGAGAGAAATAAAGAGCGCAGAGAGAGAAATAAAGAGCGCAGAGAGAGAAATAAAGAGCGCAGAGAGAGAAATAAAGAGCACAGAGAGAGAAATAAAGAGTGCAGAGAGAGAAATAAAAAGCGCAGAGAGAGAAATAAAGAGCGCAGAGAAAGAAAGAGCGCAGAGAGAGATAAAGAAAGAGCGCAGAGAGAGAGAAAAAGAGCGCAAAGAGAGAAAAAAAGAGCGCAGAGAGAAAGAAAGAAAGAGCGCAGAGAGAAAGAAAGAGCGCAGAGAGAGAGAGAGCGCAGAGAGAGAAAGAGAAAGAAAGAGCGCAGAGAGAGAGAGAAAGAGCGCAGAGAGAGAGAGAGAGAAAGAGCGCAGAGAGAGAGAAAGAGAAAGAAAGAGCGCAGAGAGAGAAAGTGCGCAGAGAGAGAAAGAGCGCAGAGAGAAAGAAAGAGCGCAGAGAGAGAGAGAGAGAAAGAGCGCAGAGAGAGAAAGAAAGAGCGCAAAGAGAGAAAAAAAGAGCGCAGAAAGAAAGAAAGAGCGCAGAGAGAAAGAAAGAAAGAGCGCAGAGAGAGAGAAAGAGAAAGAAAGAGCGCAGAGAGAGAAAGAAAGAGCGCAGAGAGAGAAAGAAAGAGCGCAGAGAGAGAGAAAAAGCACAGAGAGAGAGAAAGAGCGCAGAGAGAGAGAAAGAGCACAGAGAGAGAGAAAGAGCACAGAGAGAGAGAAAGAAAGAGCGCAGAGAGAGAGAAAGAGCACAGAGAGAGAGAAAGAGCGCAGAGAGAGAGAAAGAGCACAGAGAGAGAGAAATATAGAGCGCAGAGAGAGAAATAAAGAGCGCAGAGAGAGAAATAAAGAGCGCAGAGAGAGAAATAAAGAGCGCAGAGAGAGAAATAAAGAGCGCAGAGAGAGAGAGAAAGAAAGAGCACAGAGAGAGAGAGGAAGAAAGAGCGCAGAGAGAGAAAGAGCGCAGAGAGAGAGAAAGAGCGCAGAGAGAGAGAAAGAGCGCAGAGAGAGAAAGAGCGCAGAGAGAGAGAAAGAGCACAGAGAGAGAGAAAGAGCACAGAGAGAGAGAAAGAGCACAGAGAGAGAGAAAGAGCACAGAGAGAGAGAAAGAGCACAGAGAGAGAGAAAGAAAGAGCGCAGAGAGAGAGAAAGAAAGAGCGCAGAGAGAGAGCGCAGAGAGAGAGAGCGCAGAGAGAGAAATAAAGAGCGCAGAGAGAGAAATAAAGAGCGCAGAGAGAGAAATAAAGAGCGCAGAGAGAGAAATAAAGAGCGCAGAGAGAGAAATAAAGAGCGCAGAGAGAGAAATAAAAAGCGCAGAGAGAGAAATGAAGAGCGCAGAGAAAGAAAGAGTGCAGAGAGAGAGAAAGAAAGAGCGCAGAGAGAGAGAAAAAGAGCGCAAAGAGAGAAAAAAAGAGCGCAGAGAGAAAGAAAGAAAGAGCGCAGAGAGAAAGAAAGAGCGCAGAGAGAGAGAGCGCAGAGAGAGAAAAAGAAAGAAAGAGCGCAGAGAGAGAGAAAGAGCGCCGAGAGAGAGAGAGAAAGAGCGCAGAGAGAAAGAAAGAGCGCAGAGAGAGAGAGAGAGAAAGAGCGCAGAGAGAGAAAGAAAGAGCGCAAAGAGAGAAAAAAAGAGCGCAGAAAGAAAGAAAGAGCGCAGAGAGAAAGAAAGAAAGAGCGCAGAGAGAGAGAAAGAGCGCAGAGAGAGAAAGAGAAAGAAAGAGCGCAGAGAGAGAGAGAGCGCAGAGAGAGAGAGAGAAAGAGCGCAGAGAGAGAGAGAGCGCAGAGAGAGAAAGAGAAAGAAAGAGCGCAGAGAGAGAAAGAGCGCAGAGAGAGAAAGAGCGCAGAGAGAGAAAGAGCGCAGAGAGAGAAAGAGCGCAGAGAGAAAGAAAGAGCGCAGAGAGAGAAGAGCGCAGAGAGAAAGAAAGAGCGCAGAGAGAGAGAGAAAGAGCGCAGAGAGAGAGAAAGAGCGCAGAGAGAGAGAAAGAGCGCAGAGAGAGAGAAAAAAAGAGTGCAGAGAGAGAAAGAAAAAGCGCAGAGAGAGACAAAGAGCGCAGAGAGAGAGAAAGAAAGAGCGCAGAGAGAGAAAGAAAGAGCGCAGAGAGAGAAAGAAAGAGCGCAGAGAGTGAGAGAATAAGAGCGCAGAGAGAAAGAAAGAGCGCAGAGAGAGAGAGAAAGAAAGAGCGCAGAGAGAGAGAGAAAGAAAGAGCGCAGAGAGAGAGGAAGAAAGAGCGCAGAGAGAAAGAAAGAGCACATAGAGAGAGAAAGAGCGCAGAGAGAGAGAGAAAGAGCGCAGAGAGAGAGCGCAGACAGAGAGAGAGCGCAGAGAGAGTAAGCGCAGAGAGAAAGAGAGAGAGAGCGCAGAGAGAGAGAAAGAAATAGCGCAGAGAGAGAGAAAGAAAGAGCGCAGAGAGAGAGAAAGAGCGTAGAGAAAAAAAGAGCGTAGAGAGAGAGAGAGGAAGAAAGAGCGCAGACAGAGAAAGAAAGAGCGCAGACAGAGAAAGAAAGAGCGCAGAGAGAGAGAAAGAGCGCAGAGAGAGAGAAAGAGCGCAGAGAGAGAGAAAGAGCGCAGAGAGAGAAAGAGCGCAGAGAGAGAAAGAGCGCAGAGAGAGAAAGAGCACAGAGAGAGAAAGAGCACAGAGAGAGAGAAAGAGCGCAGAGAGAGAAAGAAAGAGCGCAGAGAGAGAAAGAAAGAGCGCAGAGAGAGAAAGAAAGAGCGCAGAGAGAGAGAAAGAAAGAGCGCAGAGAGAGAGCGCAGAGAGAGAAATAAAGAGCGCAGAGAGAGAAAGAAAGAGCGCAGAGAAAGAAAGAGCGCAGAGAGAGAGAAAGAAAGAGCGCAGAGAGAGAAAGAAAGAGCGCAAAGAGAGAAAAAAAGAGTGCAAAGAGAGAAAAAAAGAGCGCAGAGAGAAAGAAAGAGTGCAGCGAGAAAGAAAGAGCGCAGAGAGAGAGCGCAGAGAGAGAAAGAGAAAGAAAGAGTGCAGAGAGAGAAAGAGAAAGAAAGGCGCAGAAAGAGAGAGAGAGAAAGAGCGCAGAGAGAGAGAAAGAAAGAGCGCAGAGAGAGAAAGAAAGAGCGCAGAGAGAGAGAAAGAAAGAGCGCAGAGAGAGAAAGAAAGAGCGCAGAGAGAGAGAAAGAAAGAGCGCAGAGAGAAAGAGCGCAGAGAGAGAAAGAGAAAGAAAGAGCGCAGAGAGAGAAAGAGAAAGAAAGAGCGCAGAGAGAGAAAGAGAAAGAAAGAGCGCAGAGAGAGAGAGAAAGAGCGCAGAGAGAGAGAGAGAAAGAGCGCAGAGAGAGAGAGAGAAAGAGCGCAGAAAGAGAGAAAGAAAGAGCGCAGAGAGAGAAAGAAAGAGCGCAGAGAGAGAGAGCGCAGAGAGAAAGAAAGAGCGCAGAGAGAGAGAAAGAAAGTGCGCAGAGAGAAAGAAAGAGCGCAGAGAGAAAGAGCGCAGAGAGAGAAAGAGAAAGAAAGAGCGCAGAGAGAGAGAGAGAAAGAGCGCAGAGAGAGAGAGAGAAAGAGCGCAGAGAGAGAGAAAGAGAAAGAAAGAGCGCAGAGAGGGAGAAAGAGCGCAGAGAGAGAGAAAGTAAGAGTGCAGAGAGAAAGAAAGAGCGCAGAGAGAGAAATAAAGAGCGCAGAGAGAGAAATAAAGAGCGCAGAGAGAGAAATAAAAAGCGCAGAGAGAGAAATGAAGAGCGCAGAGAAAGAAAGAGTGCAGAGAGAGAGAAAGAAAGAGCGCAGAGAGAGAGAAAAAGAGCGCAAAGAGAGAAAAAAAGAGCGCAGAGAGAAAGAAAGAAAGAGCGCAGAGAGAAAGAAAGAGCGCAGAGAGAGAGAGCGCAGAGAGAGAAAGAGAAAGAAAGAGCGCAGAGAGAGAGAAAGAGCGCCGAGAGAGAGAGAGAAAGAGCGCAGAGAGAGAAATAAAAAGCGCAGAGAGAGAAATGAAGAGCGCAGAGAAAGAAAGAGTGCAGAGAGAGAGAAAGAAAGAGCGCAGAGAGAGAGAAAAAGAGCGCAAAGAGAGAAAAAAAGAGCGCAGAGAGAAAGAAAGAAAGAGCGCAGAGAGAAAGAAAGAGCGCAGAGAGAGAGAGCGCAGAGAGAGAAAGAGAAAGAAAGAGCGCAGAGAGAGAGAAAGAGCGCCGAGAGAGAGAGAGAAAGAGCGCAGAGAGAAAGAAAGAGCGCAGAGAGAGAGAGAGAGAAAGAGCGCAGAGAGAGAAAGAAAGAGCGCAAAGAGAGAAAAAAAGAGCGCAGAAAGAAAGAAAGAGCGCAGAGAGAAAGAAAGAAAGAGCGCAGAGAGAGAGAAAGAGCGCAGAGAGAGAGAGAGAAAGAGCGCAGAGAGAGAGAGAGCGCAGAGAGAGAAAGAGAAAGAAAGAGCGCAGAGAGAGAAAGAGCGCAGAGAGAGAAAGAGCGCAGAGAGAGAAAGAGCGCAGAGAGAGAAAGAGCGCAGAGAGAAAGAAAGAGCGCAGAGAGAGAAGAGCGCAGAGAGAAAGAAAGAGCGCAGAGAGAGAGAGAAAGAGCGCAGAGAGAGAGAAAGAGCGCAGAGAGAGAGAAAGAGCACAGAGAGAGAGAAAGAGCACAGAGAGAGAGAAAGAGCACAGAGAGAGAGAAAGAGCACAGAGAGAGAGAAAGAAAGAGCGCAGAGAGAGAGAAAGAAAGAGCGCAGAGAGAGAGCGCAGAGAGAGAGAGCGCAGAGAGAGAAATAAAGAGCGCAGAGAGAGAAATAAAGAGCGCAGAGAGAGAAATAAAGAGCGCAGAGAGAGAAATAAAGAGCGCAGAGAGAGAAATAAAGAGCGCAGAGAGAGAAATAAAAAGCGCAGAGAGAGAAATGAAGAGCGCAGAGAAAGAAAGAGTGCAGAGAGAGAGAAAGAAAGAGCGCAGAGAGAGAGAAAAAGAGCGCAAAGAGAGAAAAAAAGAGCGCAGAGAGAAAGAAAGAAAGAGCGCAGAGAGAAAGAAAGAGCGCAGAGAGAGAGAGCGCAGAGAGAGAAAAAGAAAGAAAGAGCGCAGAGAGAGAGAAAGAGCACCGAGAGAGAGAGAGAAAGAGCGCAGAGAGAAAGAAAGAGCGCAGAGAGAGAGAGAGAGAAAGAGCGCAGAGAGAGAAAGAAAGAGCGCAAAGAGAGAAAAAAAGAGCGCAGAAAGAAAGAAAGAGCGCAGAGAGAAAGAAAGAAAGAGCGCAGAGAGAGAGAAAGAGCGCAGAGAGAGAAAGAGAAAGAAAGAGCGCAGAGAGAGAGAGAGCGCAGAGAGAGAGAGAGAAAGAGCGCAGAGAGAGAGAGAGCGCAGAGAGAGAAAGAGAAAGAAAGAGCGCAGAGAGAGAAAGAGCGCAGAGAGAGAAAGAGCGCAGAGAGAGAAAGAGCGCAGAGAGAGAAAGAGCGCAGAGAGAAAGAAAGAGCGCAGAGAGAGAAGAGCGCAGAGAGAAAGAAAGAGCGCAGAGAGAGAGAGAAAGAGCGCAGAGAGAGAGAAAGAGCGCAGAGAGAGAGAAAGAGCGCAGAGAGAGAGAAAAAAAGAGTGCAGAGAGAGAAAGAAAAAGCGCAGAGAGAGACAAAGAGCGCAGAGAGAGAGAAAGAAAGAGCGCAGAGAGAGAAAGAAAGAGCGCAGAGAGAGAAAGAAAGAGCGCAGAGAGTGAGAGAATAAGAGCGCAGAGAGAAAGAAAGAGCGCAGAGAGAGAGAGAAAGAAAGAGCGCAGAGAGAGAGAGAAAGAAAGAGCGCAGAGAGAGAGGAAGAAAGAGCGCAGAGAGAAAGAAAGAGCACATAGAGAGAGAAAGAGCGCAGAGAGAGAGAGAAAGAGCGCAGAGAGAGAGCGCAGACAGAGAGAGAGCGCAGAGAGAGTAAGCGCAGAGAGAAAGAGAGAGAGAGCGCAGAGAGAGAGAAAGAAATAGCGCAGAGAGAGAGAAAGAAAGAGCGCAGAGAGAGAGAAAGAGCGTAGAGAAAAAAAGAGCGTAGAGAGAGAGAGAGGAAGAAAGAGCGCAGACAGAGAAAGAAAGAGCGCAGACAGAGAAAGAAAGAGCGCAGAGAGAGAGAAAGAGCGCAGAGAGAGAGAAAGAGCGCAGAGAGAGAGAAAGAGCGCAGAGAGAGAAAGAGCGCAGAGAGAGAAAGAGCGCAGAGAGAGAAAGAGCACAGAGAGAGAAAGAGCACAGAGAGAGAGAAAGAGCGCAGAGAGAGAAAGAAAGAGCGCAGAGAGAGAAAGAAAGAGCGCAGAGAGAGAAAGAAAGAGCGCAGAGAGAGAGAAAGAAAGAGCGCAGAGAGAGAGCGCAGAGAGAGAAATAAAGAGCGCAGAGAGAGAAAGAAAGAGCGCAGAGAAAGAAAGAGCGCAGAGAGAGAGAAAGAAAGAGCGCAGAGAGAGAAAGAAAGAGCGCAAAGAGAGAAAAAAAGAGTGCAAAGAGAGAAAAAAAGAGCGCAGAGAGAAAGAAAGAGTGCAGCGAGAAAGAAAGAGCGCAGAGAGAGAGCGCAGAGAGAGAAAGAGAAAGAAAGAGTGCAGAGAGAGAAAGAGAAAGAAAGGCGCAGAAAGAGAGAGAGAGAAAGAGCGCAGAGAGAGAGAAAGAAAGAGCGCAGAGAGAGAAAGAAAGAGCGCAGAGAGAGAGAAAGAAAGAGCGCAGAGAGAGAAAGAAAGAGCGCAGAGAGAGAGAAAGAAAGAGCGCAGAGAGAAAGAGCGCAGAGAGAGAAAGAGAAAGAAAGAGCGCAGAGAGAGAAAGAGAAAGAAAGAGCGCAGAGAGAGAAAGAGAAAGAAAGAGCGCAGAGAGAGAGAGAAAGAGCGCAGAGAGAGAGAGAGAAAGAGCGCAGAGAGAGAGAGAGAAAGAGCGCAGAAAGAGAGAAAGAAAGAGCGCAGAGAGAGAAAGAAAGAGCGCAGAGAGAGAGAGCGCAGAGAGAAAGAAAGAGCGCAGAGAGAGAGAAAGAAAGTGCGCAGAGAGAAAGAAAGAGCGCAGAGAGAAAGAGCGCAGAGAGAGAAAGAGAAAGAAAGAGCGCAGAGAGAGAGAGAGAAAGAGCGCAGAGAGAGAGAGAGAAAGAGCGCAGAGAGAGAGAAAGAGAAAGAAAGAGCGCAGAGAGGGAGAAAGAGCGCAGAGAGAGAGAAAGTAAGAGTGCAGAGAGAAAGAAAGAGCGCAGAGAGAGAAATAAAGAGCGCAGAGAGAGAAATAAAGAGCGCAGAGAGAGAAATAAAAAGCGCAGAGAGAGAAATGAAGAGCGCAGAGAAAGAAAGAGTGCAGAGAGAGAGAAAGAAAGAGCGCAGAGAGAGAGAAAAAGAGCGCAAAGAGAGAAAAAAAGAGCGCAGAGAGAAAGAAAGAAAGAGCGCAGAGAGAAAGAAAGAGCGCAGAGAGAGAGAGCGCAGAGAGAGAAAGAGAAAGAAAGAGCGCAGAGAGAGAGAAAGAGCGCCGAGAGAGAGAGAGAAAGAGCGCAGAGAGAAAGAAAGAGCGCAGAGAGAGAGAGAGAGAAAGAGCGCAGAGAGAGAAAGAAAGAGCGCAAAGAGAGAAAAAAAGAGCGCAGAAAGAAAGAAAGAGCGCAGAGAGAAAGAAAGAAAGAGCGCAGAGAGAGAGAAAGAGCGCAGAGAGAGAAAGAGAAAGAAAGAGCGCAGAGAGAGAGAGAGCGCAGAGAGAGAGAGAGAAAGAGCGCAGAGAGAGAGAGAGCGCAGAGAGAGAAAGAGAAAGAAAGAGCGCAGAGAGAGAAAGAGCGCAGAGAGAGAAAGAGCGCAGAGAGAGAAAGAGCGCAGAGAGAGAAAGAGCGCAGAGAGAAAGAAAGAGCGCAGAGAGAGAAGAGCGCAGAGAGAAAGAAAGAGCGCAGAGAGAGAGAGAAAGAGCGCAGAGAGAGAGAAAGAGCGCAGAGAGAAAGAAAGAGCGCAGAGAGAGAGAAAAAAAGAGTGCAGAGAGAGAAAGAAAAAGCGCAGAGAGAGACAAAGAGCGCAGAGAGAGAGAAAGAAAGAGCGCAGAGAGAGAAAGAAAGAGCGCAGAGAGAGAAAGAAAGAGCGCAGAGAGTGAGAGAATAAGAGCGCAGAGAGAAAGAAAGAGCGCAGAGAGAGAGAGAAAGAAAGAGCGCAGAGAGAGAGAGAAAGAAAGAGCGCAGAGAGAGAGGAAGAAAGAGCGCAGAGAGAAAGAAAGAGCACATAGAGAGAGAAAGAGCGCAGAGAGAGAGAGAAAGAGCGCAGAGAGAGAGTGCAGACAGAGAGAGAGCGCAGAGAGAGTGAGCGCAGAGAGAAAGAGAGAGAGAGCGCAGAGAGAGAGAAAGAAATAGCGCAGAGAGAGAGAAAGAAAGAGCGCAGAGAGAGAGAAAGAGCGTAGAGAAAAAAAGAGCGTAGAGAGAGAGAGAGGAAGAAAGAGCGCAGACAGAGAAAGAAAGAGCGCAGACAGAGAAAGAAAGAGCGCAGAGAGAGAGAAAGAGCGCAGAGAGAGAGAAAGAGCGCAGAGAGAGAGAAAGAGCGCAGAGAGAGAAAGAGCGCAGAGAGAGAAAGAGCGCAGAGAGAGAAAGAGCACAGAGAGAGAAAGAGCACAGAGAGAGAGAAAGAGCGCAGAGAGAGAAAGAAAGAGCGCAGAGAGAGAAAGAAAGAGCGCAGAGAGAGAAAGAAAGAGCGCAGAGAGAGAGAAAGAAAGAGCGCAGAGAGAGAGCGCAGAGAGAGAAATAAAGAGCGCAGAGAGAGAAAGAAAGAGCGCAGAGAAAGAAAGAGCGCAGAGAGAGAGAAAGAAAGAGCGCAGAGAGAGAAAGAAAGAGCGCAAAGAGAGAAAAAAAGAGTGCAAAGAGAGAAAAAAAGAGCGCAGAGAGAAAGAAAGAGTGCAGCGAGAAAGAAAGAGCGCAGAGAGAGAGCGCAGAGAGAGAAAGAGAAAGAAAGAGTGCAGAGAGAGAAAGAGAAAGAAAGGCGCAGAAAGAGAGAGAGAGAAAGAGCGCAGAGAGAGAGAAAGAAAGAGCGCAGAGAGAGAAAGAAAGAGCGCAGAGAGAGAGAAAGAAAGAGCGCAGAGAGAGAAAGAAAGAGCGCAGAGAGAGAGAAAGAAAGAGCGCAGAGAGAAAGAGCGCAGAGAGAGAAAGAGAAAGAAAGAGCGCAGAGAGAGAAAGAGAAAGAAAGAGCGCAGAGAGAGAAAGAGAAAGAAAGAGCGCAGAGAGAGAGAGAAAGAGCGCAGAGAGAGAGAGAGAAAGAGCGCAGAGAGAGAGAGAGAAAGAGCGCAGAAAGAGAGAAAGAAAGAGCGCAGAGAGAGAAAGAAAGAGCGCAGAGAGAGAGAGCGCAGAGAGAAAGAAAGAGCGCAGAGAGAGAGAAAGAAAGTGCGCAGAGAGAAAGAAAGAGCGCAGAGAGAAAGAGCGCAGAGAGAGAAAGAGAAAGAAAGAGCGCAGAGAGAGAGAGAGAAAGAGCGCAGAGAGAGAGAGAGAAAGAGCGCAGAGAGAGAGAAAGAGAAAGAAAGAGCGCAGAGAGGGAGAAAGAGCGCAGAGAGAGAGAAAGTAAGAGTGCAGAGAGAAAGAAAGAGCGCAGAGAGAGAAATAAAGAGCGCAGAGAGAGAAATAAAGAGCGCAGAGAGAGAAATAAAAAGCGCAGAGAGAGAAATGAAGAGCGCAGAGAAAGAAAGAGTGCAGAGAGAGAGAAAGAAAGAGCGCAGAGAGAGAGAAAAAGAGCGCAAAGAGAGAAAAAAAGAGCGCAGAGAGAAAGAAAGAAAGAGCGCAGAGAGAAAGAAAGAGCGCAGAGAGAGAGAGCGCAGAGAGAGAAAGAGAAAGAAAGAGCGCAGAGAGAGAGAAAGAGCGCCGAGAGAGAGAGAGAAAGAGCGCAGAGAGAAAGAAAGAGCGCAGAGAGAGAGAGAGAGAAAGAGCGCAGAGAGAGAAAGAAAGAGCGCAAAGAGAGAAAAAAAGAGCGCAGAAAGAAAGAAAGAGCGCAGAGAGAAAGAAAGAAAGAGCGCAGAGAGAGAGAAAGAGCGCAGAGAGAGAAAGAGAAAGAAAGAGCGCAGAGAGAGAGAGAGCGCAGAGAGAGAGAGAGAAAGAGCGCAGAGAGAGAGAGAGCGCAGAGAGAGAAAGAGAAAGAAAGAGCGCAGAGAGAGAAAGAGCGCAGAGAGAGAAAGAGCGCAGAGAGAGAAAGAGCGCAGAGAGAGAAAGAGCGCAGAGAGAAAGAAAGAGCGCAGAGAGAGAAGAGCGCAGAGAGAAAGAAAGAGCGCAGAGAGAGAGAGAAAGAGCGCAGAGAGAGAGAAAGAGCGCAGAGAGAGAGAAAGAGCACAGAGAGAGAGAAAGAGCACAGAGAGAGAGAAAGAGCACAGAGAGAGAGAAAGAGCACAGAGAGAGAGAAAGAAAGAGCGCAGAGAGAGAGAAAGAAAGAGCGCAGAGAGAGAGCGCAGAGAGAGAGAGCGCAGAGAGAGAAATAAAGAGCGCAGAGAGAGAAATAAAGAGCGCAGAGAGAGAAATAAAGAGCGCAGAGAGAGAAATAAAGAGCGCAGAGAGAGAAATAAAGAGCGCAGAGAGAGAAATAAAAAGCGCAGAGAGAGAAATGAAGAGCGCAGAGAAAGAAAGAGTGCAGAGAGAGAGAAAGAAAGAGCGCAGAGAGAGAGAAAAAGAGCGCAAAGAGAGAAAAAAAGAGCGCAGAGAGAAAGAAAGAAAGAGCGCAGAGAGAAAGAAAGAGCGCAGAGAGAGAGAGCGCAGAGAGAGAAAAAGAAAGAAAGAGCGCAGAGAGAGAGAAAGAGCGCCGAGAGAGAGAGAGAAAGAGCGCAGAGAGAAAGAAAGAGCGCAGAGAGAGAGAGAGAGAAAGAGCGCAGAGAGAGAAAGAAAGAGCGCAAAGAGAGAAAAAAAGAGCGCAGAAAGAAAGAAAGAGCGCAGAGAGAAAGAAAGAAAGAGCGCAGAGAGAGAGAAAGAGCGCAGAGAGAGAAAGAGAAAGAAAGAGCGCAGAGAGAGAGAGAGCGCAGAGAGAGAGAGAGAAAGAGCGCAGAGAGAGAGAGAGCGCAGAGAGAGAAAGAGAAAGAAAGAGCGCAGAGAGAGAAAGAGCGCAGAGAGAGAAAGAGCGCAGAGAGAGAAAGAGCGCAGAGAGAGAAAGAGCGCAGAGAGAAAGAAAGAGCGCAGAGAGAGAAGAGCGCAGAGAGAAAGAAAGAGCGCAGAGAGAGAGAGAAAGAGCGCAGAGAGAGAGAAAGAGCGCAGAGAGAGAGAAAGAGCGCAGAGAGAGAGAAAAAAAGAGTGCAGAGAGAGAAAGAAAAAGCGCAGAGAGAGACAAAGAGCGCAGAGAGAGAGAAAGAAAGAGCGCAGAGAGAGAAAGAAAGAGCGCAGAGAGAGAAAGAAAGAGCGCAGAGAGTGAGAGAATAAGAGCGCAGAGAGAAAGAAAGAGCGCAGAGAGAGAGAGAAAGAAAGAGCGCAGAGAGAGAGAGAAAGAAAGAGCGCAGAGAGAGAGGAAGAAAGAGCGCAGAGAGAAAGAAAGAGCACATAGAGAGAGAAAGAGCGCAGAGAGAGAGAGAAAGAGCGCAGAGAGAGAGCGCAGACAGTGAGAGAGCGCAGAGAGAGTAAGCGCAGAGAGAAAGAGAGAGAGAGCGCAGAGAGAGAGAAAGAAATAGCGCAGAGAGAGAGAAAGAAAGAGCGCAGAGAGAGAGAAAGAGCGTAGAGAAAAAAAGAGCGTAGAGAGAGAGAGAGGAAGAAAGAGCGCAGACAGAGAAAGAAAGAGCGCAGACAGAGAAAGAAAGAGCGCAGAGAGAGAGAAAGAGCGCAGAGAGAGAGAAAGAGCGCAGAGAGAGAGAAAGAGCGCAGAGAGAGAAAGAGCGCAGAGAGAGAAAGAGCGCAGAGAGAGAAAGAGCACAGAGAGAGAAAGAGCACAGAGAGAGAGAAAGAGCGCAGAGAGAGAAAGAAAGAGCGCAGAGAGAGAAAGAAAGAGCGCAGAGAGAGAAAGAAAGAGCGCAGAGAGAGAGAAAGAAAGAGCGCAGAGAGAGAGCGCAGAGAGAGAAATAAAGAGCGCAGAGAGAGAAAGAAAGAGCGCAGAGAAAGAAAGAGCGCAGAGAGAGAGAAAGAAAGAGCGCAGAGAGAGAAAGAAAGAGCGCAAAGAGAGAAAAAAAGAGTGCAAAGAGAGAAAAAAAGAGCGCAGAGAGAAAGAAAGAGTGCAGCGAGAAAGAAAGAGCGCAGAGAGAGAGCGCAGAGAGAGAAAGAGAAAGAAAGAGTGCAGAGAGAGAAAGAGAAAGAAAGGCGCAGAAAGAGAGAGAGAGAAAGAGCGCAGAGAGAGAGAAAGAAAGAGCGCAGAGAGAGAAAGAAAGAGCGCAGAGAGAGAGAAAGAAAGAGCGCAGAGAGAGAAAGAAAGAGCGCAGAGAGAGAGAAAGAAAGAGCGCAGAGAGAAAGAGCGCAGAGAGAGAAAGAGAAAGAAAGAGCGCAGAGAGAGAAAGAGAAAGAAAGAGCGCAGAGAGAGAAAGAGAAAGAAAGAGCGCAGAGAGAGAGAGAAAGAGCGCAGAGAGAGAGAGAGAAAGAGCGCAGAGAGAGAGAGAGAAAGAGCGCAGAAAGAGAGAAAGAAAGAGCGCAGAGAGAGAAAGAAAGAGCGCAGAGAGAGAGAGCGCAGAGAGAAAGAAAGAGCGCAGAGAGAGAGAAAGAAAGTGCGCAGAGAGAAAGAAAGAGCGCAGAGAGAAAGAGCGCAGAGAGAGAAAGAGAAAGAAAGAGCGCAGAGAGAGAGAGAGAAAGAGCGCAGAGAGAGAGAGAGAAAGAGCGCAGAGAGAGAGAAAGAGAAAGAAAGAGCGCAGAGAGGGAGAAAGAGCGCAGAGAGAGAGAAAGTAAGAGTGCAGAGAGAAAGAAAGAGCGCAGAGAGAGAAATAAAGAGCGCAGAGAGAGAAATAAAGAGCGCAGAGAGAGAAATAAAAAGCGCAGAGAGAGAAATGAAGAGCGCAGAGAAAGAAAGAGTGCAGAGAGAGAGAAAGAAAGAGCGCAGAGAGAGAGAAAAAGAGCGCAAAGAGAGAAAAAAAGAGCGCAGAGAGAAAGAAAGAAAGAGCGCAGAGAGAAAGAAAGAGCGCAGAGAGAGAGAGCGCAGAGAGAGAAAGAGAAAGAAAGAGCGCAGAGAGAGAGAAAGAGCGCCGAGAGAGAGAGAGAAAGAGCGCAGAGAGAAAGAAAGAGCGCAGAGAGAGAGAGAGAGAAAGAGCGCAGAGAGAGAAAGAAAGAGCGCAAAGAGAGAAAAAAAGAGCGCAGAAAGAAAGAAAGAGCGCAGAGAGAAAGAAAGAAAGAGCGCAGAGAGAGAGAAAGAGCGCAGAGAGAGAAAGAGAAAGAAAGAGCGCAGAGAGAGAGAGAGCGCAGAGAGAGAGAGAGAAAGAGCGCAGAGAGAGAGAGAGCGCAGAGAGAGAAAGAGAAAGAAAGAGCGCAGAGAGAGAAAGAGCGCAGAGAGAGAAAGAGCGCAGAGAGAGAAAGAGCGCAGAGAGAGAAAGAGCGCAGAGAGAAAGAAAGAGCGCAGAGAGAGAAGAGCGCAGAGAGAAAGAAAGAGCGCAGAGAGAGAGAGAAAGAGCGCAGAGAGAGAGAAAGAGCGCAGAGAGAGAGAAAGAGCGCAGAGAGAGAGAAAAAAAGAGTGCAGAGAGAGAAAGAAAAAGCGCAGAGAGAGACAAAGAGCGCAGAGAGAGAGAAAGAAAGAGCGCAGAGAGAGAAAGAAAGAGCGCAGAGAGAGAAAGAAAGAGCGCAGAGAGTGAGAGAATAAGAGCGCAGAGAGAAAGAAAGAGCGCAGAGAGAGAGAGAAAGAAAGAGCGCAGAGAGAGAGAGAAAGAAAGAGCGCAGAGAGAGAGGAAGAAAGAGCGCAGAGAGAAAGGAAGAGCACATAGAGAGAGAAAGAGCGCAGAGAGAGAGAGAAAGAGCGCAGAGAGAGAGTGCAGACAGAGAGAGAGCGCAGAGAGAGTGAGCGCAGAGAGAAAGAGAGAGAGAGCGCAGAGAGAGAGAAAGAAATAGCGCAGAGAGAGAGAAAGAAAGAGCGCAGAGAGAGAGAAAGAGCGTAGAGAAAAAAAGAGCGTAGAGAGAGAGAGAGGAAGAAAGAGCGCAGACAGAGAAAGAAAGAGCGCAGACAGAGAAAGAAAGAGCGCAGAGAGAGAGAAAGAGCGCAGAGAGAGAGAAAGAGCGCAGAGAGAGAGAAAGAGCGCAGAGAGAGAAAGAGCGCAGAGAGAGAAAGAGCGCAGAGAGAGAAAGAGCACAGAGAGAGAAAGAGCACAGAGAGAGAGAAAGAGCGCAGAGAGAGAAAGAAAGAGCGCAGAGAGAGAAAGAAAGAGCGCAGAGAGAGAAAGAAAGAGCGCAGAGAGAGAGAAAGAAAGAGCGCAGAGAGAGAGCGCAGAGAGAGAAATAAAGAGCGCAGAGAGAGAAAGAAAGAGCGCAGAGAAAGAAAGAGCGCAGAGAGAGAGAAAGAAAGAGCGCAGAGAGAGAAAGAAAGAGCGCAAAGAGAGAAAAAAGAGTGCAAAGAGAGAAAAAAAGAGCGCAGAGAGAAAGAAAGAGTGCAGCGAGAAAGAAAGAGCGCAGAGAGAGAGCGCAGAGAGAGAAAGAGAAAGAAAGAGCGCAGAGAGAGAAAGAGAAAGAAAGGCGCAGAAAGAGAGAGAGAAAGAGCGCAGAGAGAGAGAAAGAAAGAGCGCAGAGAGAGAAAGAAAGAGCGCAGAGAGAGAGAAAGAAAGAGCGCAGAGAGAGAAAGAAAGAGCGCAGAGAGAGAAAGAAAGAGCGCAGAGAGAGAGAAAGAAAGAGCGCAGAGAGAGAGCGCAGAGAGAGAAATAAAGAGCGCAGAGAGAGAGAGAAAGAAAGAGCGCAGAGAGAGAGAGAAAGAAAGAGCGCAGAGAGAGAGGAAGAAAGAGCGCAGAGAGAAAGAAAGAGCACATAGAGAGAGAAAGAGCGCAGAGAGAGAGAGAAAGAGCGCAGAGAGAGAGCGCAGACAGAGAGAGAGCGCAGAGAGAGTGAGCGCAGAGAGAAAGAGAGAGAGAGCGCAGAGAGAGAGAAAGAAATAGCGCAGAGAGAGAGAAAGAAAGAGCGCAGAGAGTGAGAAAGAGCGTAGAGAAAAAAAGAGCGTAGAGAGAGAGAGAGGAAGAAAGAGCGCAGACAGAGAAAGAAAGAGCGCAGACAGAGAAAGAAAGAGCGCAGAGAGAGAGAAAGAGCGCAGAGAGAGAGAAAGAGCGCAGAGAGAGAGAAAGAGCGCAGAGAGAGAAAGAGCACAGAGAGAGAAAGAGCGCAGAGAGAGAAAGAGCACAGAGAGAGAAAGAGCACAGAGAGAGAGAAAGAGCGCAGAGAGAGAAAGAAAGAGCGCAGAGAGAGAAAGAAAGAGCGCAGAGAGAGAAAGAAAGAGCGCAGAGAGAGAGAAAGAAAGAGCGCAGAGAGAGAGCGCAGAGAGAGAAATAAAGAGCGCAGAGAGAGAAAGAAAGAGCGCAGAGAAAGAAAGAGCGCAGAGAGAGAGAAAGAAAGAGCGCAGAGAGAGAAAGAAAGAGCGCAAAGAGAGAAAAAAAGAGTGCAAAGAGAGAAAAAAAGAGCGCAGAGAGAAAGAAAGAGTGCAGCGAGAAAGAAAGAGCGCAGAGAGAGAGCGCAGAGAGAGAAAGAGAAAGAAAGAGCGCAGAGAGAGAAAGAGAAAGAAAGGCGCAGAAAGAGAGAGAGAAAGAGCGCAGAGAGAGAGAAAGAAAGAGCGCAGAGAGAGAAAGAAAGAGCGCAGAGAGAGAGAAAGAAAGAGCGCAGAGAGAGAAAGAAAGAGCGCAGAGAGAGAGAAAGAAAGAGCGCAGAGAGAAAGAGCGCAGAGAGAGAAAGAGAAAGAAAGAGCGCAGAGAGAGAAAGAGAAAGAAAGAGCGCAGAGAGAGAAAGAGAAAGAAAGAGCGCAGAGAGAGAGAGAAAGAGCGCAGAGAGAGAGAGAAAGAGCGCAGAGAGAGAGAGAGAAAGAGCGCAGAGAGAGAGAGAGAAAGAGCGCAGAAAGAGAGAAAGAAAGAGCGCAGAGAGAGAAAGAAAGAGCGCAGAGAGAGAGAGCGCAGAGAGAAAGAAAGAGCGCAGAGAGAGAGAAAGAAAGTGCGCAGAGAGAAAGAAAGAGCGCAGAGAGAAAGAGCGCAGAGAGAGAAAGAGAAAGAAAGAGCGCAGAGAGAGAGAGAGAAAGAGCGCAGAGAGAGAGAGAGAAAGAGCGCAGAGAGAGAGAAAGAGAAAGAAAGAGCGCAGAGAGAGAGAAAGAGTGCAGAGAGAGAGAAAGTAAGAGTGCAGAGAGAAAGAAAGAGCGCAGAGAGAAAGAGCGCAGAGAGAGAAAGAGAAAGAAAGAGCGCAGAGAGAGAGAGAAAGAGTGCAGAGAGAGAGAGAGAAAGAGCGCAGAGAGAGAAAGAGCGCAGAGAGAGAAAGAGCGCAGAGAGAGAAAGAGCGCAGAGAGAGAAAGAGCACAGAGAGAGAGAAAGAGCGCAGAGAGAGAGAAAGAACGCAGAGAGAGAAAGAAAGAGCGCAGAGAGAGAAAGAAAGAGCGCAGAGAGAGAGAAAGAAAGAGCGCAGAGAGAGAGCACAGAGAGAGAGAGAGCGCAGAGAGAGAAATAAAGAGCGCAGAGAGAGAAAGAAAGAGCGCAGAGAGAGAAAGAAAGAGCGCAGAGAAAGAAAGAGCGCAGAGAGAGAGAAAGAAAGAGCGCAGAGAGAGAAAGAAAGAGCGCAAAGAGAGAAAAAAAGAGCGCGAAGAGAGAAAAAAAGAGCGCAGAGAGAAAGAAAGAGCGCAGACAGAGAGAGCGCAGAGAGAGAAAGAAAGAGCGCAGAGAGAGAGAGAAAGAGCGCAGAGAGAGAGAAAGAAAGAGCGCAGAGAGAGAAAGAAAGAGCGCAGAGAGAGAGCGCAGAGAGAAAGAAAGAGCGCAGAGAGAGAGAAAGAGCGCAGAGAGAGAGAAAGAAAGTGCGCAGAGAGAAAGAAAGAGCGCAGAGAGAAAGAGCGCAGAGAGAGAAAGAGAAAGAAAGAGCACAGAGAGAGAAAGAGAAAGAAAGAGCGCAAAGAGAGAGAGAAAGAGCGCACAGAGAGAGAGAGAAAGAGCGCAGAGAGAGAAAGAAAGAGCGCAGAGAGAGAGAGCGCAGAGAGAAAGAAAGAGCGCAGAGAGAAAGAAAGAGCGCAGAGAGAAAGAAAGAAAGAGTGCAGAGAGAGAGAAAGAAAGAGCGCAGAGAGAGAAAGAGCGCAGAGAGAGAAAGAGCGCAGAGAGAGAAAGAGCGCAGAGAGAGAAAGAGCACAGAGAGAGAGAAAGAGCGCAGAGAGAGAGAAAGAACGCAGAGAGAGAAAGAAAGAGCGCAGAGAGAGAAAGAAAGAGCGCAGAGAGAGAGAAAGAAAGAGCGCAGAGAGAGAGCGCAGAGAGAGAGAGAGCGCAGAGAGAGAAATAAAGAGCGCAGAGAGAGAAAGAAAGAGCGCAGAGAGAGAAAGAAAGAGCGCAGAGAAAGAAAGAGCGCAGAGAGAGAGAAAGAAAGAGCGCAGAGAGAGAAAGAAAGAGCGCAAAGAGAGAAAAAAAGAGCGCGAAGAGAGAAAAAAAGAGCGCAGAGAGAAAGAAAGAGCGCAGAGAGAGAGAGCGCAGAGAGAGAAAGAAAGAGCGCAGAGAGAGAGAGAAAGAGCGCAGAGAGAGAGAAAGAAAGAGCGCAGAGAGAGAAAGAAAGAGCGCAGAGAGAGAGCGCAGAGAGAAAGAAAGAGCGCAGAGAGAGAGAAAGAGCGCAGAGAGAGAGAAAGAAAGTGCGCAGAGAGAAAGAAAGAGCGCAGAGAGAAAGAGCGCAGAGAGAGAAAGAGAAAGAAAGAGCACAGAGATTGAAAGAGAAAGAAAGAGCGCAAAGAGAGAGAGAAAGAGCGCACAGAGAGAGAGAGAAAGAGCGCAGAGAGAGAAAGAAAGAGCGCAGAGAGAAAGAAAGAAAGAGTGCAGAGAGAGAAAAAGAAAGAGCGCAGAGAGAGAAAGAGCGCAGAGAGAGAAAGAGCGCAGAGAGAGAAAGAGCGCAGAGAGAGAAAGAGCACAGAGAGAGAGAAAGAGCGCAGAGAGAGAGAAAGAACGCAGAGAGAGAAAGAAAGAGCGCAGAGAGAGAAAGAAAGAGCGCAGAGAGAGAGAAAGAAAGAGCGCAGAGAGAGAGCGCAGAGAGAGAGAGAGCGCAGAGAGAGAAATAAAGAGCGCAGAGAGAGAAAGAAAGAGCGCAGAGAGAGAAAGAAAGAGCGCAGAGAAAGAAAGAGCGCAGAGAGAGAGAAAGAAAGAGCGCAGAGAGAGAAAGAAAGAGCGCAAAGAGAGAAAAAAAGAGCGCGAAGAGAGAAAAAAAGAGCGCAGAGAGAGAGAGAAAGAGCGCAGAGAGAGAGAAAGAAAGAGCGCAGAGAGAGAAAGAAAGAGCGCAGAGAGAGAGCGCAGAGAGAAAGAAAGAGCGCAGAGAGAGAGAAAGAGCGCAGAGAGAGAGAAAGAAAGTGCGCAGAGAGAAAGAAAGAGCGCAGAGAGAGAGAAAGAAAGAGCGCAGAGAGAGAAAGAAAGAGCGCAGAGAGAGAGCGCAGAGAGAAAGAAAGAGCGCAGAGAGAGAGAAAGAGCGCAGAGAGAGAGAAAGAAAGTGCGCAGAGAGAAAGAAAGAGCGCAGAGAGAAAGAGCGCACAGAGAGAAAGAGAAAGAAAGAGCACAGAGAGAGAAAGAGAAAGAAAGAGCGCAAAGAGAGAGAGAAAGAGCGCACAGAGAGAGAGAGAAAGAGCGCAGAGAGAGAAAGAAAGAGCGCAGAGAGAGAAAGAGAAAGAAAGAGCGCAGAGAGAGAAAGAGAAAGAAAGAGCGCAGAGAGAGAGAGAGAAAGAGCGCAGAGAGAGAGAGAGAAAGAGCGCAGAGAGAGAGAAAGAGAAAGAAAGAGCGCAGAGAGAGAGAAAGAGCGCAGAGAGAGAGAAAGTAAGAGTGCAGAGAGAGAGAAAGAGCGCAGAGAGAGAGAAAGTAAGAGCGCAGAGAGAGAAAGAGCGCAGAGAGAGAAAGAGCGCAGAGAGAGAAAGAGCGCAGAGAGAGAAAGAGCACAGAGAGAGAGAAAGAGCGCAGAGAGAGAGAAAGAACGCAGAGAGAGAAAGAAAGAGCGCAGAGAGAGAAAGAAAGAGCGCAGAGAGAGAGAAAGAAAGAGCGCAGAGAGAGAGCACAGAGAGAGAGAGAGCGCAGAGAGAGAAATAAAGAGCGCAGAGAGAGAAAGAAAGAGCGCAGAGAGAGAAAGAAAGAGCGCAGAGAAAGAAAGAGCGCAGAGAGAGAGAAAGAAAGAGCGCAGAGAGAGAAAGAAAGAGCGCAAAGAGAGAAAAAAAGAGCGCGAAGAGAGAAAAAAAGAGCGCAGAGAGAAAGAAAGAGCGCAGAGAGAGAGAGCGCAGAGAGAGAAAGAAAGAGCGCAGAGAGAGAGAGAAAGAGCGCAAAGAGAGAGAAAGAAAGAGCGCAGAGAGAGAAAGAAAGAGCGCAGAGAGAGAGCGCAGAGAGAAAGAAAGAGCGCAGAGAGAGAGAAAGAGCGCAGAGAGAGAGAAAGAAAGTGCGCAGAGAGAAAGAAAGAGCGCAGAGAGAAAGAGCGCAGAGAGAGAAAGAGAAAGAAAGAGCACAGAGAGAGAAAGAGAAAGAAAGAGCGCAAAGAGAGAGAGAAAGAGCGCACAGAGAGAGAGAGAAAGAGCGCAGAGAGAGAAAGAAAGAGCGCAGAGAGAGAGAGAGCGCAGAGAGAAAGAAAGAGCGCAGAGAGAAAGAGCGCAGAGAGAGAAAGAGAAAGAAAGAGCACAGAGAGAGAAAGAGAAAGAAAGAGCGCAAAGAGAGAGAGAAAGAGCGCACAGAGAGAGAGAGAAAGAGCGCAGAGAGAGAAAGAAAGAGCGCAGAGAGAGAGAGAGCGCAGAGAGAAAGAAAGAGCGCAGAGAGAAAGAAAGAGCGCAGAGAGAAAGAAAGAGCGCAGAGAGAGAGAAAGAGCGCAGAGAGAGAGAAAGAAAGTGCTCAGAGAGAAAGAAAGAGCACAGAGAGAAAGAGCGCAGAGAGAGAAAGAGAAAGAAAGAGCGCAGAGAGAGAGAGAGAGAAAGAGCGCAGAGAGAGAGAGAAAGAGCGCAGAGAGAGAGAAAGAGAAAGAAAGAGCACAGAGAGAGAGAAAGAGCGCAGAGAGAGAGAAAGAGCGCAGAGAGAGAGAAAGAAAGAGCGCAGAGAGAGAGAGAAAGAAAAAGCGCAGAGAAAGAAATAGCGCAGAGAGAGGAAGAAAGAGCGCAGAGAGAGAGAGAGAAAGAAAGAGCGCAGAGAGAGAGAGAGAGAGCGCAGAGAGAGAGAGAGCGCAAAGAGAGAGAGAGCGCAGAGAGAGAGAGAGCGCAGAGAGAGAGAGAGCGCAGAGAGAGAGAGAGCGCAGAGAGAGAGAGAGCGCAGAGAGAGAGAGAGCGCAGAAAGAGAGAGAGCGCAGAGAGTGAGAGAGCGCAGAGAGAGAGATTGCGCAGAGAGAGAGATTGCGCAGAGAGAGAGATTGCGCAGAGAGAGAGAGAGCGCAGAGAGAGAGAAAGAGTGCAGAGAGAGAGAAAGAGTGCAGAGAGAGAGAAAGAGTGCAGAGAGAAAGAAAGAGCGCAGAGAGAAAGAAAGAGCGCAGAGAGAGAGAAAGAAAGAGCGCAGAGAGAGAAAGAGCGCAGAGAGAGAGAGAAAGAGCGTGGAGAGAAAGAAAGAAAGAGCGCAGAGAGAGAGAGAAAGAAAGAGCGCAGAGAGAGAAAGAAAGAGCGCAGAGAGAGAGAGAGAGCGCAGAGAGAGAGGAAGAAAGAGCGCAGAGAGAGAGAAAGAGCGCAGAGAGAGAGAAAGAGCGCAGAGAAAGAGAAAGAGCGCAGAGAGAGAAAGAGAAAGAAAGAGCGCAGAGAGAGAAAGAGCGCAGAAAGAGAAAAAGCGCAGAGAGAAAGAAAGAGCGCAGAGAGAGAGAGAGAAAGAGCACAGAGAGAGAGAAAGAGCGCAGAGAGAGAGAAAGAGCGCAGAGAGAGAGAAAGAGCGCAGAGAGAGAAAAAAAAAGAGCGCAGAGAGAGAGAAAGAAAAAGCGCAGAGAGAGACAAAGAGCGCGGAGAGAGAGAAAGAAAGAGCGCAGAGAGAGAAAGAAAAAGCGCAGAGAGAGAAAGATAGAGCGCAGAGAGTGAGAGAGAAAGAGCGCAGAGAGAAAGAAAGAGCGCAGAGAGAGAGAGAAAGAAAGAGCGCAGAGAGAGAGAGAAAGAAAGAGCGCAGAGAGAGAAAGAAAGAGCGCAGAGAGAGGAAGAAAGAGCGCAGAGAGAGAGAAAGAAAGAGCACAGAGAGAAAGAAAGAGCACATAGAGAGAGAAAGAGCGCAGAGAGAGAGAGAAAGAGCGCAGAGAGAAAAAGAGAGCACAGAGAGAGAGCGCAGACAGAGAGAGAGCGCAGACAGAGAGAGAGCGCAGAGAGAGAGAGCGCAGAGAGAAAGAGAGAGAGCGCAGAGAGAGAGAAAGAAAGAAAGAGCGCAGAGAGAGAGAAAGAGCGTAGAGAAAAAAAGAGCGCAGAGAGAGAGAGAGGAAGAAAGAGCGCAGACAGAGAAAGAAAGAGCGCAGAGAGAGAGAGCGCAGAGAGAGAAAGAGCGCAGAGAAAGAAAGAGCACAGAGAGAGAAAGAAAGAGCGCAGAGAGAGAAAGAAAGAAAGAGCGCAGAGAGAGAGAAAAAGCGCAGAGAGAGAAATAAAGAGCGCAGAGAGAGAAAGAAAGAGCGCAGAGAAAGAAAGAGCGCAGAGAGAGAGAGAAAGAAAGAGCGCAGAGAGAGAAAGAAAGAGAGCAGAGAGAGAAAGAAAGAGCGCAAAGAGAGAAAGAAAGAGCGCAAAGAGAGAAAAAAAGAGCGCAAAGAGAGATAAAAAGAGCGCAGAGAGAAAGAAAGAAAGAGCGCAGAGAGAAAGAAAGAGCGCAGAGAGAGAGAGCGCAGAGAGAGAAAGAGAAAGAAAGAGCGCAGAGAGAGAAAGAGAAAGAAAGAGCGCAGAGAGAGAGAGAGAAAGAGCGCAGAGAGAGAGAGAAAGAGCGCAGAGAGAGAGAAAGAGAAAGAAAGAGCGCAGAGAGAGAGAAAGAAAGAGCGCAGAGAGAGAGAAAGAGCGCAGAGAGAGAGAAAGAGCGCAGAGAGAGAGAAAGAGCGCAGAGAGAGAGAAAGAGCACAGAGAGAGAGAAAGAGCGCAGAGAGAGAGAAAGAAAGAGCGCAGAGAGAGAGAAAGAGCGCAGAGAGAGAAAGAAAGAGCGCAGAGAGAAAGAAAGAGCGCAGAGAGAGAGAGAAAGAGCGCAGAGAGAGAGAAAGAGCACAGAGAGAGAGAAAGAAAGAGCGCAGAGAGAGAAAGAGCGCAGAGAGAGAAAGAAAGAGCGCAGAGAGAGAGAAAGAAAGAGCGCAGAGAGAGAGCGCAGAGAGAGAGAGAAAGAGCGCAGAGAGAGAAATAAAGAGCGCAGAGAGAGAAATAAAGAGCGCAGAGAGAGAAATAAAGAGCGCAGAGAGAGAAATAAAGAGCGCAGAGAGAGAAATAAAGAGCGCAGAGAAAGAAAGAGCGCAGAGAGAGAGAAAGAAAGAGCGCAGAGAGAGAAAGAAAGAGCGCAAAGAGAGAAAAAAAGAGCGCAAAGAGAGAAAAAAAGAGCGCAGAGAGAAAGAAAGAAAGAGCGCAGAGAGAAAGAAAGAGCGCAGAGAGAGAAAGAGAAAGAAAGTGCGCAGAGAGAGAGAGAGAGAAAGAGCGCCGAGAGAGAGAAAGAGCGCAGAGAGAGAAAGAAATAGCGCAGAGAGAGAGAAAGAGCGCAGAGAGAGAGAAAGAGCGCAGAGAGAGAGAGGAAGAAAGAGTGCAGAGAGAGAGAAAGAAAGAGCGCAGAGAGAGAGAAAGAAAGAGCGCAGAGAGAAAGAAAGAGCACATAGAGAGAGAAAGAGCGCAGAGAGAGAGAAAAAGCGCAGAGAGAGAAATAAAGAGCGCAGAGAGAGAAAGAAAGAGCGCAGAGAAAGAAAGAGCGCAAAGAGAGAGAAAGAGCGCAGAGAGAGAGAAAAAGCGCAGAGAGAGAAATAAAGAGCGCAGAGTGAGAAAGAAAGAGCGCAGAGAAAGAAAGAGCGCAAAGAGAGAAAGAAAGAGCGCAAAGAGAGAAAAAAAGAGCGCAGAGAGAAAGAAAGAGCGCAGAGAGAAAGAAAGAGCGCAGAGAGAGAGAGCGCAGAGAGAGAAAGAGAAAGAAAGAGCGCAGAGAGAGAAAGAGAAAGAAAGAGCGCAGAGAGAGAGAAAGAGCGCAGAGAGAGAGAAAGAGCGCAGAGAGAGAGAGGAAGAAAGAGCGCAGAGAGAGAGAAAGAAAGAGCGCAGAGAGAGAGAAAGAAAGAGCGCAGAGAGAAAGAAAGAGCACATAGAGAGAGAAAGAGCGCAGAGAGGGAGAAAAAGCGCAGAGAGAGAAATAAAGAGCGCAGAGAGAGAAAGAAAGAGCGCAGAGAAAGAAAGAGCGCAAAGAGAGAAAGAAAGAGCGCAAAGAGAGAAAAAAAGAGCGCAGAGAGAAAGAAAGAGCGCAGAGAGAAAGAAAGAGCGCAGAGAGAGAGAGCGCAGAGAGAGAAAGAGAAAGAAAGAGCGCAGAGAGAGAAAGAGAAAGAAAGAGCGCAGAGAGAGAGAGAGAGAAAGAGCGCAGAGAGAGAGAGAAAGAGCGCAGAGAGAGAGAAAGAAAAAGAAAGAGCGCAGAGAGAGAAAGAAAGAGCGCAGAGAGAGAGAAAGAGCGCAGAGAGAGAGAAAGATCGCAGAGAGAGAGAAAGAGCACAGAGAGAGAGAAAGAGCGCAGAGAGAGAGAAAGAAAGAGCGCAGAGAGAGAGAAAGAGCGCAGAGAGAGAAAGAAAGAGCGCAGAGAGAAAGAAAGAGCGCACAGAGAGAGCGCAGAGAGAGAGAGAAAGAGCACAGAGAGAGAGAAAGAGCGCAGAGAGAGAAAGAGCGCAGAGAGAGAAAGAAAGAGCGCAGAGAGAGAGCGCAGAGAGAGAAATAAAGAGCGCAGAGAGAGAAATAAAGAGCGCAGAGAGAGAAATAAAGAGCGCAGAGAGAGAAATAAAGAGCGCAGAGAGAGAAATAAAGAGCGCAGAGAAAGAAAGAGCTCAGAGAGAGAGAAAGAAAGAGCGCAGAGAGAGAAAGAAAGAGCGCAAAGAGAGAAAAAAAGAGCGCAAAGAGAGAAAAAAAGAGCGCAGAGAGAAAGAAAGAGCGCAGAGAGAAAGAAAGAGCGCAGAGAGAGAAAGAGAAAGAAAGTGCGCAGAGAGAGAGAGAGAGAAAGAGCGCCGAGAGAGAGAAAGAGCGCAGAGAGAGAAAGAAATAGCGCAGAGAGAGAGAAAGAGCGCAGAGAGAGAGAAAGAGCGCAGAGAGAGAGAGGAAGAAAGAGCGCAGAGAGAGAGAGGAAGAAAGAGCGCAGAGAGAGAGAAAGAAAGAGCGCAGAGAGAGAGAAAAAGCGCAGAGAGAGAGAAAAAGCGCAGAGAGAGAAATAAAGAGCGCAGAGAGAGAAAGAAAGAGCGCAGAGAAAGAAAGAGCGCAAAGAGAGAAAGAAAGAGCGCAAATAGAGAAAAAAAGAGCGCAGAGAGAAAGAAAGAGCGCAGAGAGAAAGAAAGAGCGCAGAGAGAGAGAGCGCAGAGAGAGAAAGAGAAAGAAAGAGCGCAGAGAGAGAAAGAGAAAGAAAGAGCGCAGAGAGAGAGAGAGAAAGAGCGCAGAGAGAGAGAGAAAGAGCGCAGAGAGAGAGAAAGAGAAAGAAAGAGCGCAGAGAGAGAAAGAAAGAGCGCAGAGAGAGAAAGAAAGAGCGCAGAGAGAGAGAAAGAGCGCAGAGAGAGAAAGAGCACAGAGAGAGAGAAAGAGCACAGAGAGAGAGAAAGAAAGAGCGCAGAGAGAGAGAAAGAGCGCAGAGAGAGAGAAAGAGCGCAGAGAGAGAGAAAGAGCGCAGAGAGAGAGAAAAAAAGAGCGCAGAGAGAGAGAAAGAAAAAGCGCAGAGAGAGAAAGAAAGAGTGCAGAGAGAGAAAGAGCGCAGAGAGAGAGAAAGAGCGCAGAGAGAGAGAAAGAGCGCAGAGAGAGAAAGAGCGCAGAGAGAGAGAAAGAGCGCAGAGAGAGAGAAAAAAAGAGCGCAAAGAGAGAGAAAGAAAAAGCGCAGAGAGAGAGAAAGAAAGAGCGCAGAGAGAGGAAGAAAGAGCGCAGAGAGAGAAAGAAAGAGCGCAGAGAGAGAAAGAAAGAGCGCAGAGAGAGAAAGAAAGAGCGCAGAGAGAGAAAGAAAGAGCGCAGAGAGTGAGAGAGAAAGAGCGCAGAGAGAAAGAAAGAGCGCAGAGAGAGAGAGAAAGAAAGAGCGCAGAGAGAGAGAGAAAGAAAGAGCGCAGAGAGAGAAAGAAAGAGCGCAGAGAGAGAGAAAGAGCGCAGAGAGAGAGAAAGAGCGCAGAGAGAGAAAGAGCGCAGAGAGAAAGAAAGAGCGCAGAGAGAGAGAGAGAGCTCAGAGAGAGAGAAAGAAAGAGCGCAGAGAGAGAAATAAAGAGCGCAGAGAGAGAAATAAAGAGCGCAGAGAGAGAGAAAAAGAGCGCAAAGAGAGAAAAAAAGAGCGCAGAGAGAAAGAAAGAAAGAGTGCAGAGAGAAAGAAAGAGCGCAGAGAGAGAGAGCGCAGAGAGAGAAAGAGAAAGAAAGAGCGCAGAGAGAGAGAGAGAGAAAGAGCGCCGAGAGAGAGAGAGAAAGAGCGCAGAGAGAGAGAAAGAAAAAGAAAGAGCGCAGAGAGAGAAAGTGCGCAGAGAGAGAAAGAGCGCAGAGAGAAAGAAAGAGCGCAGAGAGAGAGAAAGAAAGTGCGCAGAGAGAGAGAAAGAGCGCAAAGAGAGAGAAAGAAAGTGCGCAGAGAGAAAGAAAGAGCGCAGAGAGAAAGAGAAAGAAAGAGCGCAGAGAGAGAAAGAGAAAGAAAGAGCGCAGAGAGAGAGAGAGAAAGAGTGCAGAGAGAGAGAGAGAGAAAGAGCGCAGAGAGAGAGAGAAAGAGCGCAGAAAGAGAGAAAGAAAGAGCGCAGAGAGAGAAAGAAAGAGCGCAGAGAGAAAGAAAGAGCGCAGAGAGAGAGAAAGAGCGCAGAGAGAGAGAAAGAAAGTGCGCAGAGAGAAAGAAAGAGCGCAGAGAGAAAGAGCGCAGAGAGAGAAAGAGAAAGAAAGAGCGCAGAGAGAGAGAGAGAAAGAGCGCAGAGAGAGAAAGAGAAAGAGCGCAGAGAGAGAGAAAGAGAAAGAAAGAGCGCAGAGAGAAAGAAAGAGCGCAGAGAGAGAGAAAGAAAGAGCGCAGAGAGAGCGCAGAGAGAGAGAGAGAGCGCAGAGAGAGAAATAAAGAGCGCAGAGAGAAAGAAAGAGCGCAGAGAAAGAAAGAGCGCATAGAGAAAGAAAGAGCGCAGAGAGAGAAAGAAAGAGCGCAGAGAGAGAAAGAAAGAAAGAGCGCAGAGAGAAAGAAAGAGCGCAGAGAGAGAGAAAAAGTGCAGAGAGAGAAATAAAGAGCGCAGAGAGAGAAAGAAAGAGCGCAGAGAAAGAAAGAGCGCAGAGAGAGAGAAAGAAAGAGCGCAGAGAAAGAAAGAGCGCAGAGAGAGAGAAAGAAAGAGCGCAGAGAGAGAAAGAAAGAGCGCAAAGAGAGAAAGAAAGAGCGCAGAGAGAGAGAGCGCAGAGAGAGAAAGAGAAAGAAAGAGCGCAGAGAGAGAAAGAGAAAGAAAGAGCGCAGAGAGAGATAGAGAAAGAGCGCAGAGAGAGAGAGAGAAAGAGCGCAGAGAGAGAAAGAAAGAGCGCAGAGAGAGAGAGAGCGCAGAGAGAAAGAAAGAGCGCAGAGAGAAAGAAAGAGCGCAGAGAGAAAGAAAGAGCGCAGAGAGAGAGAAAGAGCGCAGAGAGAGAGAAAGAAAGTGCGCAGAGAGAAAGAAAGAGCGCAGAGAGAAAGAGCGCACAGAGAGAAAGAGAAAGAAAGAGCACAGAGAGAGAAAGAGAAAGAAAGAGCGCAAAGAGAGAGAGAAAGAGCGCACAGAGAGAGAGAGAAAGAGCGCAGAGAGAGAAAGAAAGAGCGCAGAGAGAGAAAGAGAAAGAAAGAGCGCAGAGAGAGAAAGAGAAAGAAAGAGCGCAGAGAGAGAGAGAGAAAGAGCGCAGAGAGAGAGAGAGAAAGAGCGCAGAGAGAGAGAAAGAGAAAGAAAGAGCGCAGAGAGAGAGAAAGAGCGCAGAGAGAGAGAAAGTAAGAGTGCAGAGAGAGAGAAAGAGCGCAGAGAGAGAGAAAGTAAGAGCGCAGAGAGAGAAAGAGCGCAGAGAGAGAAAGAGCGCAGAGAGAGAAAGAGCGCAGAGAGAGAAAGAGCACAGAGAGAGAGAAAGAGCGCAGAGAGAGAGAAAGAACGCAGAGAGAGAAAGAAAGAGCGCAGAGAGAGAAAGAAAGAGCGCAGAGAGAGAGAAAGAAAGAGCGCAGAGAGAGAGCGCAGAGAGAGAGAGAGCGCAGAGAGAGAAATAAAGAGCGCAGAGAGAGAAAGAAAGAGCGCAGAGAGAGAAAGAAAGAGCGCAGAGAAAGAAAGAGCGCAGAGAGAGAGAAAGAAAGAGCGCAGAGAGAGAAAGAAAGAGCGCAAAGAGAGAAAAAAAGAGCGCGAAGAGAGAAAAAAAGAGCGCAGAGAGAAAGAAAGAGCGCAGAGAGAGAGAGCGCAGAGAGAGAAAGAAAGAGCGCAGAGAGAGAGAGAAAGAGCGCAGAGAGAGAGAAAGAAAGAGCGCAGAGAGAGAAAGAAAGAGCGCAGAGAGAGAGCGCAGAGAGAAAGAAAGAGCGCAGAGAGAGAGAAAGAGCGCAGAGAGAGAGAAAGAAAGTGCGCAGAGAGAAAGAAAGAGCGCAGAGAGAAAGAGCGCAGAGAGAGAAAGAGAAAGAAAGAGCACAGAGAGAGAAAGAGAAAGAAAGAGCGCAAAGAGAGAGAGAAAGAGCGCACAGAGAGAGAGAGAAAGAGCGCAGAGAGAGAAAGAAAGAGCGCAGAGAGAGAGAGAGCGCAGAGAGAAAGAAAGAGCGCAGAGAGAAAGAGCGCAGAGAGAGAAAGAGAAAGAAAGAGCACAGAGAGAGAAAGAGAAAGAAAGAGCGCAAAGAGAGAGAGAAAGAGCGCACAGAGAGAGAGAGAAAGAGCGCAGAGAGAGAAAGAAAGAGCGCAGAGAGAGAGAGAGCGCAGAGAGAAAGAAAGAGCGCAGAGAGAAAGAAAGAGCGCAGAGAGAAAGAAAGAGCGCAGAGAGAGAGAAAGAGCGCAGAGAGAGAGAAAGAAAGTGCTCAGAGAGAAAGAAAGAGCACAGAGAGAAAGAGCGCAGAGAGAGAAAGAGAAAGAAAGAGCGCAGAGAGAGAGAGAGAGAAAGAGCGCAGAGAGAGAGAGAAAGAGCGCAGAGAGAGAGAAAGAGAAAGAAAGAGCGCAGAGAGAGAGAAAGAGCGCAGAGAGAGAGAAAGAGCGCAGAGAGAGAGAAAGAAAGAGCGCAGAGAGAGAGAGAAAGAAAAAGCGCAGAGAAAGAAATAGCGCAGAGAGAGGAAGAAAGAGCGCAGAGAGAGAGAGAGAAAGAAAGAGCGCAGAGAGAGAGAGAGAGAGCGCAGAGAGAGAGAGAGCGCAAAGAGAGAGAGAGCGCAGAGAGAGAGAGAGAGAGCGCAGAGAGAGAGAGAGCGCAGAGAGAGAGAGAGCGCAGAGAGAGAGAGAGCGCAGAGAGAGAGAGCGCAGAAAGAGAGAGAGCGCAGAGAGTGAGAGAGCGCAGAGAGAGAGATTGCGCAGAGAGAGAGATTGCGCAGAGAGAGAGAGAGCGCAGAGAGAGAGAAAGAGTGCAGAGAGAGAGAAAGAGTGCAGAGAGAGAGAAAGAGTGCAGAGAGAAAGAAAGAGCGCAGAGAGAAAGAAAGAGCGCAGAGAGAGAGAAAGAAAGAGCGCAGAGAGAGAAAGAGCGCAGAGAGAGAGAGAAAGAGCGTGGAGAGAAAGAAAGAAAGAGCGCAGAGAGAGAGAGAAAGAAAGAGCGCAGAGAGAGAAAGAAAGAGCGCAGAGAGAGAGAGAGAGCGCAGAGAGAGAGGAAGAAAGAGCGCAGAGAGAGAGAAAGAGCGCAGAGAGAGAGAAAGAGCGCAGAGAAAGAGAAAGAGCGCAGAGAGAGAAAGAGAAAGAAAGAGCGCAGAGAGAGAAAGAGCGCAGAAAGAGAAAAAGCGCAGAGAGAAAGAAAGAGCGCAGAGAGAGAGAGAGAAAGAGCACAGAGAGAGAGAAAGAGCGCAGAGAGAGAGAAAGAGCGCAGAGAGAGAGAAAGAGCGCAGAGAGAGAGAAAAAAAAGAGCGCAGAGAGAGAGAAAGAAAAAGCGCAGAGAGAGACAAAGAGCGCGGAGAGAGAGAAAGAAAGAGCGCAGAGAGAGAAAGAAAAAGCGCAGAGAGAGAAAGATAGAGCGCAGAGAGTGAGAGAGAAAGAGCGCAGAGAGAAAGAAAGAGCGCAGAGAGAGAGAAAGAAAGAGCGCAGAGAGAGAGAGAAAGAAAGAGCGCAGAGAGAGAAAGAAAGAGCGCAGAGAGAGGAAGAAAGAGCGCAGAGAGAGAGAAAGAAAGAGCACAGAGAGAAAGAAAGAGCACATAGAGAGAGAAAGAGCGCAGAGAGAGAGAGAAAGAGCGCAGAGAGAAAAAGAGAGCACAGAGAGAGAGCGCAGACAGAGAGAGAGCGCAGACAGAGAGAGAGCGCAGAGAGAGAGAGCGCAGAGAGAAAGAGAGAGAGCGCAGAGAGAGAGAAAGAAAGAAAGAGCGCAGAGAGAGAGAAAGAGCGTAGAGAAAAAAAGAGCGCAGAGAGAGAGAGAGGAAGAAAGAGCGCAGACAGAGAAAGAAAGAGCGCAGAGAGAGAGAGCGCAGAGAGAAAGAAAGAGCGCAGATAGAGAGAAAGAGCGCAGAGAGAGAGAAAGAGCGCGCAGAGAGAGAAAGAGCGCAGAGAGAGAAAGAGCGCAGAGAGAGAAAGAGCACAGAGAGAGAAAGAAAGAGCGCAGAGAGAGAAAGAAAGAAAGAGCGCAGAGAGAGAGAAAAAGCGCAGAGAGAGAAATAAAGAGCGCAGAGAGAGAAAGAAAGAGCGCAGAGAAAGAAAGAGCGCAGAGAGAGAGAGAAAGAAAGAGCGCAGAGAGAGAAAGAAAGAGAGCAGAGAGAGAAAGAAAGAGCGCAAAGAGAGAAAGAAAGAGCGCAAAGAGAGAAAAAAAGAGCGCAAAGAGAGATAAAAAGAGCGCAGAGAGAAAGAAAGAAAGAGCGCAGAGAGAAAGAAAGAGCGCAGAGAGAGAGAGCGCAGAGAGGGAAAGAGAAAGAAAGAGCGCAGAGAGAGAAAGAGAAAGAAAGAGCGCAGAGAGAGAGAGAGAAAGAGCGCAGAGAGAGAGAGAAAGAGCGCAGAGAGAGAGAAAGAGAAAGAAAGAGCGCAGAGAGAGAGAAAGAAAGAGCGCAGAGAGAGAGAAAGAGCGCAGAGAGAGAGAAAGAGCGCAGAGAGAGAGAAAGAGCACAGAGAGAGAGAAAGAGCGCAGAGAGAGAGAAAGAAAGAGCGCAGAGAGAGAGAAAGAGCGCAGAGAGAGAAAGAAAGAGCGCAGAGAGAAAGAAAGAGCGCAGAGAGAGAGAGAAAGAGCGCAGAGAGAGAGAAAGAGCACAGAGAGAGAGAAAGAAAGAGCGCAGAGAGAGAAAGAGCGCAGAGAGAGAAAGAAAGAGCGCAGAGAGAGAGAAAGAAAGAGCGCAGAGAGAGAGCGCAGAGAGAGAGAGAAAGAGCGCAGAGAGAGAAATAAAGAGCGCAGAGAGAGAAATAAAGAGCGCAGAGAGAGAAATAAAGAGCGCAGAGAGAGAAATAAAGAGCGCAGAGAGAGAAATAAAGAGCGCAGAGAAAGAAAGAGCGCAGAGAGAGAGAAAGAAAGAGCGCAGAGAGAGAAAGAAAGAGCGCAAAGAGAGAAAAAAAGAGCGCAAAGAGAGAAAAAAAGAGCGCAGAGAGAAAGAAAGAAAGAGCGCAGAGAGAAAGAAAGAGCGCAGAGAGAGAAAGAGAAAGAAAGTGCGCAGAGAGAGAGAGAGAGAAAGAGCGCCGAGAGAGAGAAAGAGCGCAGAGAGAGAAAGAAATAGCGCAGAGAGAGAGAAAGAGCGCAGAGAGAGAGAAAGAGCGCAGAGAGAGAGAGGAAGAAAGAGCGCAGAGAGAGAGAAAGAAAGAGCGCAGAGAGAGAGAAAGAAAGAGCGCAGAGAGAAAGAAAGAGCACATAGAGAGAGAAAGAGCGCAGAGAGAGAGAAAAAGCGCAGAGAGAGAAATAAAGAGCGCAGAGAGAGAAAGAAAGAGCGCAGAGAAAGAAAGAGCGCAAAGAGAGAGAAAGAGCGCAGAGAGAGAGAAAAAGCGCAGAGAGAGAAATAAAGAGCGCAGAGTGAGAAAGAAAGAGCGCAGAGAAAGAAAGAGCGCAAAGAGAGAAAGAAAGAGCGCAAAGAGAGAAAAAAAGAGCGCAGAGAGAAAGAAAGAGCGCAGAGAGAAAGAAAGAGCGCAGAGAGAGAGAGCGCAGAGAGAGAAAGAGAAAGAAAGAGCGCAGAGAGAGAAAGAGAAAGAAAGAGCGCAGAGAGAGAGAAAGAGCGCAGAGAGAGAGAAAGAGCGCAGAGAGAGAGAGGAAGAAAGAGCGCAGAGAGAGAGAAAGAAAGAGCGCAGAGAGAGAGAAAGAAAGAGCGCAGAGAGAAAGAAAGAGCACATAGAGAGAGAAAGAGCGCAGAGAGGGAGAAAAAGCGCAGAGAGAGAAATAAAGAGCGCAGAGAGAGAAAGAAAGAGCGCAGAGAAAGAAAGAGCGCAAAGAGAGAAAGAAAGAGCGCAAAGAGAGAAAAAAAGAGCGCAGAGAGAAAGAAAGAGCACAGAGAGAAAGAAAGAGCGCAGAGAGAGAGAGCGCAGAGAGAGAAAGAGAAAGAAAGAGCGCAGAGAGAGAAAGAGAAAGAAAGAGCGCAGAGAGAGAGAGAGAGAAAGAGCGCAGAGAGAGAGAGAAAGAGCGCAGAGAGAGAGAAAGAGAAAGAAAGAGCGCAGAGAGAGAAAGAAAGAGCGCAGAGAGAGAGAAAGAGCGCAGAGAGAGAGAAAGATCGAAGAGAGAGAGAAAGAGCACAGAGAGAGAGAAAGAGCGCAGAGAGAGAGAAAGAAAGAGCGCAGAGAGAGAGAAAGAGCGCAGAGAGAGAAAGAAAGAGCGCAGAGAGAAAGAAAGAGCGCACAGAGAGAGCGCAGAGAGAGAGAGAAAGAGCACAGAGAGAGAGAAAGAGCGCAGAGAGAGAAAGAGCGCAGAGAGAGAAAGAAAGAGCGCAGAGAGAGAGCGCAGAGAGAGAAATAAAGAGCGCAGAGAGAGAAATAAAGAGCGCAGAGAGAGAAATAAAGAGCGCAGAGAGAGAAATAAAGAGCGCAGAGAGAGAAATAAAGAGCGCAGAGAAAGAAAGAGCTCAGAGAGAGAGAAAGAAAGAGCGCAGAGAGAGAAAGAAAGAGCGCAAAGGGAGAAAAAAAGAGCGCAAAGAGAGAAAAAAAGAGCGCAGAGAGAAAGAAAGAGCGCAGAGAGAAAGAAAGAGCGCAGAGAGAGAAAGAGAAAGAAAGTGCGCAGAGAAAGAGAGAGAGAAAGAGCGCCGAGAGAGAGAAAGAGCGCAGAGAGAGAAAGAAATAGCGCAGAGAGAGAGAAAGAGCGCAGAGAGAGAGAAAGAGCGCAGAGAGAGAGAGGAAGAAAGAGCGCAGAGAGAGAGAGGAAGAAAGAGCGCAGAGAGAGAGAAAGAAAGAGCGCAGAGAGAGAGAAAAAGCGCAGAGAGAGAGAAAAAGCGCAGAGAGAGAAATAAAGAGCGCAGAGAGAGAAAGAAAGAGCGCAGAGAAAGAAAGAGCGCAAAGAGAGAAAGAAAGAGCGCAAATAGAGAAAAAAAGAGCGCAGAGAGAAAGAAAGAGCGCAGAGAGAAAGAAAGAGCGCAGAGAGAGAGAGCGCAGAGAGAGAAAGAGAAAGAAAGAGCACAGAGAGAGAAAGAGAAAGAAAGAGCGCAGAGAGAGAGAGAGAAAGAGCGCAGAGAGAGAGAGAAAGAGCGCAGAGAGAGAGAAAGAGAAAGAAAGAGCGCAGAGAGAGAAAGAAAGAGCGCAGAGAGAGAAAGAAAGAGCGCAGAGAGAGAGAAAGAGCGCAGAGAGAGAAAGAGCACAGAGAGAGAGAAAGAGCACAGAGAGAGAGAAAGAAAGAGCGCAGAGAGAGAGAAAGAGCGCAGAGAGAGAGAAAGAGCGCAGAGAGAGAGAAAGAGCGCAGAGAGAGAGAAAAAAAGAGCGCAGAGAGAGAGAAAGAAAAAGCGCAGAGAGAGAAAGAAAGAGTGCAGAGAGAGAAAGAGCGCAGAGAGAGAGAAAGAGCGCAGAGAGAGAGAAAGAGCGCAGAGAGAGAAAGAGCGCAGAGAGAGAGAAAGAGCGCAGAGAGAGAGAAAAAAAGAGCGCAAAGAGAGAGAAAGAAAAAGCGCAGAGAGAGAGAAAGAAAGAGCGCAGAGAGAGGAAGAAAGAGCGCAGAGAGAGAAAGAAAGAGCGCAGAGAGAGAAAGAAAGAGCGCAGAGAGAGAAAGAAAGAGCGCAGAGAGAGAAAGAAAGAGCGCAGAGAGTGAGAGAGAAAGAGCGCAGAGAGAAAGAAAGAGCGCAGAGAGAGAGAGAAAGAAAGAGCGCAGAGAGAGAGAGAAAGAAAGAGCGCAGAGAGAGAAAGAAAGAGCGCAGAGAGAGAGAAAGAGCGCAGAGAGAGAGAAAGAGCGCAGAGAGAGAAAGAGCGCAGAGAGAAAGAAAGAGCGCAGAGAGAGAGAGAGAGCTCAGAGAGAGAGAAAGAAAGAGCGCAGAGAGAGAAATAAAGAGCGCAGAGAGAGAAATAAAGAGCGCAGAGAGAGAGAAAAAGAGCGCAAAGAGAGAAAAAAAGAGCGCAGAGAGAAAGAAAGAAAGAGTGCAGAGAGAAAGAAAGAGCGCAGAGAGAGAGAGCGCAGAGAGAGAAAGAGAAAGAAAGAGCGCAGAGAGAGAGAGAGAGAAAGAGCGCCGAGAGAGAGAAAGAGCGCAGAGAGAGAGAAAGAAAAAGAAAGAGCGCAGAGAGAGAAAGTGCGCAGAGAGAGAAAGAGCGCAGAGAGAAAGAAAGAGCGCAGAGAGAGAGAAAGAAAGTGCGCAGAGAGAGAGAAAGAGCGCAAAGAGAGAGAAAGAAAGTGCGCAGAGAGAAAGAAAGAGCGCAGAGAGAAAGAGAAAGAAAGAGCGCAGAGAGAGAAAGAGAAAGAAAGAGCGCAGAGAGAGAGAGAGAAAGAGTGCAGAGAGAGAGAGAGAGAAAGAGCGCAGAGAGAGAGAGAAAGAGCGCAGAAAGAGAGAAAGAAAGAGCGCAGAGAGAGAAAGAAAGAGCGCAGAGAGAAAGAAAGAGCGCAGAGAGAGAGAAAGAGCGCAGAGAGAGAAAGAGAAAGAGCGCAGAGAGAGAGAAAGAGAAAGAAAGAGCGCAGAGAGAAAGAAAGAGCGCAGAGAGAGAGAAAGAAAGAGCGCAGAGAGAGCGCAGAGAGAGAGAGAGAGCGCAGAGAGAGAAATAAAGAGCGCAGAGAGAAAGAAAGAGCAGAGAGAGAAAGAAAGAGCGCAGAGAGAGAAAGAAAGAAAGAGCGCAGAGAGAAAGAAAGAGCGCAGAGAGAGAGAAAAAGCGCAGAGAGAGAAATAAAGAGCGCAGAGAGAGAAAGAAAGAGCGCAGAGAAAGAAAGAGCGCAGAGAGAGAGAAAGAAAGAGCGCAGAGAAAGAAAGAGCGCAGAGAGAGAGAAAGAAAGAGCGCAGAGAGAGAAAGAAAGAGCGCAAAGAGAGAAAGAAAGAGCGCAGAGAGAGAGAGCGCAGAGAGAGAAAGAGAAAGAAAGAGCGCAGAGAGAGAAAGAGAAAGAAAGAGCGCAGAGAGAGATAGAGAAAGAGCGCAGAGAGAGAGAGAAAGAGCGCAGAGAGAGAGAAAGAGCAAGAAAGAGCGCAGAGAGAGAAAGAAAGAGCGCAGAGAGAGAGAAAGAGAGCAGAGAGAAAGAAAGTGCGCAGAGAGAAAGAAAGAGCGCAGAGAGAAAGAAAGAGCGCAGAGAGAGAGAAAGAAAGAGCGCAGAGAGAGAGAGAAAGAGCGCAGAGAGAAAGAAAGAAAGAGCGCAGAGAGAGAGAGAAAGAAAGAGCGCAGAGAGAGAAAGAAAGAGCGTAGAGAGAGAGAGAGAGCGCAGAGAGAGAGGAAGAAAGAGCAGAGAGAGAGAGAGCGCAGAGAGAGAGGAAGAAAGAGCGCAGAGAGAGAGAGAAAGAGCGCAGAGAGAGAGAGAAAGAGCGCAGAGAAAGAGAAAGAGCGCAGAGAGAGAAAGAGAAAGAAAGAGCGCAGAGAGAGAAAGAGCGCAAAGAGAGAAAGAGCGCAGAGAGAAAGAAAGAGCGCAGAGAGAGAGAGAGAAAGAGCGCAGAGAGAGAGAGAGAAAGAGCGCAGAGAGAGAGAAAGAGCGCAGAGAGAAAGAAAGAGCGCAGAGAGAGAGAAAGAAAGTGCGCAGAGAGAAAGAAAGAGCGCAGAGAGAGAGCGCAGAGAGAGAAAGAGAAAGAAAGAGCGCAGAGAGAGAGAGAGAAAGAGCGCAGAGAGAGAGAGAGAAAGAGCGCAGAGAGAGAGAAAGAGAAAGAAAGAGCGCAGAGAGAGAGAAAGAGCGCAGAGAGAGAGAGAGAAAGAGCGCAGAGGGAGAGAAAGAAAGAGCGCAGAGAGAGAGAAAGTAAGAGTGCAGAGAGAAAGAAAGAGCGCAGAGAGAAAGAAAGAAAGAGCGCAGAGAGAGAGAGAGAAAGAAAAAGCGCAGAGAAAGAAAGAGCGCAGAGAGAGGAAGAAAGAGCGCAGAGAGAGAGAAAGAAAGAGCGCAGAGAGAGAGAAAGAGCGCAGAGAGAGAGAAAGAAAGAGCGCAGAGAGAGAGCGCAGAGAGAGAGCGCAGAGAGAGAGCGCAGAGAGAGAGAGCGCAGAAAGAGAGAGAGTGCAGAGAGAGAGAGAGCGCAGAGAGAGAGAAAGAGCGCAGAGAGAAAGAAAGAGCGCAGAGAGAGAGAAAGAGAGCAGAGAGAAAGAAAGTGCGCAGAGAGAAAGAAAGAGCGCAGAGAGAGAGAAAGAAAGAGCGCAGAGAGAGAAAGAAAGAGCGCAGAGAGAGAGAGAAAGAGCGCAGCGAGAGAGAGAGAGAGCGCAGAGAGAGAGAAAGAAAGAGCGCAGAGAGAGAGAGAAAGAAAGAGCGCAGAGAGAGAAAGAAAGAGCGCAGAGAGAGAGAAAGAGCGCTGAGAGAGAGAAAGAGCGCAGAGAGAGAAAGATAGCAGAGAGAGAAAGAGCGCAGAGAGAGAAAGAGCGCAGAGAGAGAAAGAGCGCAGAGAGAGAAAGAGCGCAGAGAGAGAAAGAGCGCAGAGAGAGAAAGAGCGCAGAGAGAGAAAGAGCGCAGAGAGAAAGAAAGAGTGCAGAGAGAGAGAGAGAGCTCAGAGAGAGAGAAAAAAAGAGCGCAGAGAGTGAGAAAAAAAGAGCGCAGAGAGAGAGAAAGAAAGAGCGCAGAGAGAGAAAGAGCGCAGAGAGTGAGAAAGAAAGAGCGCAGAGAGAAAGAAAGAGCGCAGAGAGAGAGAGGAAGAAAGAGCGCAGAGAGAGAGAAAGATCGCAGAGAGAGAGAAAGAGCGCAGAGAGAGAAAGAGCAGAGAGAGAGAAAGAGCACAGAGAGAGAGAAAGAGCACAGAGAGAGAGAAAGAAAGAGCGCAGAGAGAGAAATAAAGAGCGCAGAGAGAGAAATAAAGAGCGCAGAGAGAGAGAAAAAGAGCGCAAAGAGAGAAAAAAAGAGCGCAGAGAGAAAGAAAGAAAGAGTGCAGAGAGAAAGAAAGAGCGCAGAGAGAGAGAGCGCAGAGAGAGAAAGAGAAAGAAAGAGCGCAGAGAGAGAGAGAGAGAAAGAGCGCCGAGAGAGAGAGAGAAAGAGCGCAGAGAGAGAGAAAGAAAAAGAAAGAGCGCAGAGAGAGAAAGTGCGCAGAGAGAGAAAGAGCGCAGAGAGAAAGAAAGAGCGCAGAGAGAGAGAAAGAAAGTGCGCAGAGAGAGAGAAAGAGCGCAAAGAGAGAGAAAGAAAGTGCGCAGAGAGAAAGAAAGAGCGCAGAGAGAAAGAGAAAGAAAGAGCGCAGAGAGAGAAAGAGAAAGAAAGAGCGCAGAGAGAGAGAGAGAAAGAGTGCAGAGAGAGAGAGAGAGAAAGAGCGCAGAGAGAGAGAGAAAGAGCGCAGAAAGAGAGAAAGAAAGAGCGCAGAGAGAGAAAGAAAGAGCGCAGAGAGAAAGAAAGAGCGCAGAGAGAGAGAAAGTGCGCAGAGAGAGAGAAAGAAAGTGCGCAGAGAGAAAGAAAGAGCGCAGAGAGAAAGAGCGCAGAGAGAGAAAGAGAAAGAAAGAGCGCAGAGAGAGAGAGAGAGAAAGAGCGCAGAGAGAGAAAGAGAAAGAGCGCAGAGAGAGAGAAAGAGAAAGAAAGAGCGCAGAGAGAAAGAAAGAGCGCAGAGAGAGAGAAAGAAAGAGCGCAGAGAGAGCGCAGAGAGAGAGAGAGAGCGCAGAGAGAGAAATAAAGAGCGCAGAGAGAAAGAAAGAGCGCAGAGAAAGAAAGAGCGCATAGAGAAAGAAAGAGCGCAGAGAGAGAAAGAAAGAGCGCAAAGAGAGAAAAAAAGAGCGCAAAGAGAGAAAAAAAGAGTGCAGAGAGAAAGAAAGAGCGCAGAGAGAGAGAGCACAGAGAGAGAAAGAGAAAGAAAGAGCGCAGAGAGAGAGAGAGAAAGAGCGCAGAGAGAGAGAGAAAGAGCGCAGAGAGAGAAAGAAAGAGCGCAGAGAGAGAGCGCAGAGAGAAAGAAAGAGCGCAGAGAGAAAGAGCGCAGAGAGAGAAAGAGAAAGAAAGAGCGCAGAGAGAGAAAGAGAAAGAAAGAGCGCAGAGAGAGAGAGAAAGAGCGCACAGAGAGAGAGAGAAAGAGCGCAGAGAGAGAAAGAAAGAGCGCAGAGAGAGAGAGCGCAGAGAGAAAGAAAGAGCGCAGAGAGAAAGAAAGAGCGCAGAGAGAAAGAAAGAGCGCAGAGAGAAAGAGCGCAGAGAGAGAGAAAGAGCGCAGAGAGAGAGAAAGAAAGTGCGCAGAGAGAAAGAAAGAGCACAGAGAGAAAGAGCGCAGAGAGAGAAAGAGAAAGAAAGAGCGCAGAGAGAGAGAGAGAGAAAGAGCGCCGAGAGAGAAAGAGCGCAGAGAGAGAAAGAGCGCAGAGAGAGAAAGAGCGCAGAGAGAGAAAGAGCGCAGAGAGAGAAAGAGCGCAGAGAGAAAGAAAGAGTGCAGAGAGAGAGAGAGAGCTCAGAGAGAGAGAAAAAAAGAGCGCAGAGAGTGAGAAAAAAAGAGCGCAGAGAGAGAGAAAGAAAGAGCGCAGAGAGAGAAAGAGCGCAGAGAGTGAGAAAGAAAGAGCGCAGAGAGAAAGAAAGAGCGCAGAGAGAGAGAGGAAGAAAGAGCGCAGAGAGAGAGAAAGATCGCAGAGAGAGAGAAAGAGCGCAGAGAGAGAAAGAGCAGAGAGAGAGAAAGAGCACAGAGAGAGAGAAAGAGCACAGAGAGAGAGAAAGAAAGAGCGCAGAGAGAGAAATAAAGAGCGCAGAGAGAGAAATAAAGAGCGCAGAGAGAGAGAAAAAGAGCGCAAAGAGAGAAAAAAAGAGCGCAGAGAGAAAGAAAGAAAGAGTGCAGAGAGAAAGAAAGAGCGCAGAGAGAGAGAGCGCAGAGAGAGAAAGAGAAAGAAAGAGCGCAGAGAGAGAGAGAGAGAAAGAGCGCCGAGAGAGAGAGAGAAAGAGCGCAGAGAGAGAGAAAGAAAAAGAAAGAGCGCAGAGAGAGAAAGTGCGCAGAGAGAGAAAGAGCGCAGAGAGAAAGAAAGAGCGCAGAGAGAGAGAAAGAAAGTGCGCAGAGAGAGAGAAAGAGCGCAAAGAGAGAGAAAGAAAGTGCGCAGAGAGAAAGAAAGAGCGCAGAGAGAAAGAGAAAGAAAGAGCGCAGAGAGAGAAAGAGAAAGAAAGAGCGCAGAGAGAGAGAGAGAAAGAGTGCAGAGAGAGAGAGAGAGAAAGAGCGCAGAGAGAGAGAGAAAGAGCGCAGAAAGAGAGAAAGAAAGAGCGCAGAGAGAGAAAGAAAGAGCGCAGAGAGAAAGAAAGAGCGCAGAGAGAGAGAAAGTGCGCAGAGAGAGAGAAAGAAAGTGCGCAGAGAGAAAGAAAGAGCGCAGAGAGAAAGAGCGCAGAGAGAGAAAGAGAAAGAAAGAGCGCAGAGAGAGAGAGAGAGAAAGAGCGCAGAGAGAGAAAGAGAAAGAGCGCAGAGAGAGAGAAAGAGAAAGAAAGAGCGCAGAGAGAAAGAAAGAGCGCAGAGAGAGAGAAAGAAAGAGCGCAGAGAGAGCGCAGAGAGAGAGAGAGAGCGCAGAGAGAGAAATAAAGAGCGCAGAGAGAAAGAAAGAGCGCAGAGAAAGAAAGAGCGCATAGAGAAAGAAAGAGCGCAGAGAGAGAAAGAAAGAGCGCAAAGAGAGAAAAAAAGAGCGCAAAGAGAGAAAAAAAGAGTGCAGAGAGAAAGAAAGAGCGCAGAGAGAGAGAGCACAGAGAGAGAAAGAGAAAGAAAGAGCGCAGAGAGAGAGAGAGAAAGAGCGCAGAGAGAGAGAGAAAGAGCGCAGAGAGAGAAAGAAAGAGCGCAGAGAGAGAGCGCAGAGAGAAAGAAAGAGCGCAGAGAGAAAGAGCGCAGAGAGAGAAAGAGAAAGAAAGAGCGCAGAGAGAGAAAGAGAAAGAAAGAGCGCAGAGAGAGAGAGAAAGAGCGCACAGAGAGAGAGAGAAAGAGCGCAGAGAGAGAAAGAAAGAGCGCAGAGAGAGAGAGCGCAGAGAGAAAGAAAGAGCGCAGAGAGAAAGAAAGAGCGCAGAGAGAAAGAAAGAAAGTGCGCAGAGAGAAAGAAAGAGCACAGAGAGAAAGAGCGCAGAGAGAGAAAGAGAAAGAAAGAGCGCAGAGAGAGAGAGAGAGAAAGAGCGCCGAGAGAGAGAGAGAAAGAGCGCAGAGAGAGAGAAAGAGAAAGAAAGAGCGCAGAGAGAGAGAAAGAGCGCAGAGAGAGAGAAAGAGCGCAGAGAGAAAGAAAGAGCGCAGAGAGAGAGAAAGTAAGAGTGCAGAGAGAAAGAAAGAGTGCAGAGAGAAAGAAAGAAAGAGCGCAGAGAGAGAGAAAGAGCGCAGAGAGAGAGAAAGAAAGTGCGCAGAGAGAAAGAAAGAGCACAGAGAGAAAGAGCGCAGAGAGAGAAAGAGAAAGAAAGAGCGCAGAGAGAGAGAGAGAGAAAGAGCGCCGAGAGAGAGAGAGAAAGAGCGCAGAGAGAGAGAAAGAGAAAGAAAGAGCGCAGAGAGAGAGAAAGAGCGCAGAGAGAGAGAAAGAGCGCAGAGAGAAAGAAAGAGCGCAGAGAGAGAGAAAGTAAGAGTGCAGAGAGAAAGAAAGAGTGCAGAGAGAAAGAAAGAAAGAGCGCAGAGAGAGAGAGAGAGAAAGAAAAAGCGCAGAGAAAGAAAGAGCGCAGAGAGAGGAAGAAAGAGCGCAGAGAGAGAGAGAAAGAAAGAGCGCAGAGAGAGAGAAAGAGCGCAGAGAGAGAGAAAGAAATAGCGCAGAGAGAGAGAGAGAGAGCGCAGAGAGAGAGAGAGCGCAGAGAGAGAGAGAGCGCAGAGAGAGAGAGCGCAGAGAGAGAGAGAGCGCAGAGAGAGAGAGAGAGAGCGCAGAGAGAGAGAGAGCGCAGAGAGAGAGAGCGCAGAGAGAGAGAGAGTGCAGAGAGAGAGAGCGCAGAGAGAGAGAGCGCAGAGAGAGAGAGAGAGTGCAGAGAGTGAGAGAGTGCAGAGAGAGAGAGAGCGCAGAGAGAGAGAAAGAGCGCAGAGAGAGAGAAAGAGAGCAGAGAGAAAGAAAGTGCGCAGAGAGAAAGAAAGAGCGCAGAGAGAGAGAAAGAAAGAGCGCAGAGAGAGAAAGAAAGAGCGCAGAGAGAGAGCGCAGAGAGAGAGCGCAGAGAGAGAGAGAGAGCGCAGGGAGAGAGAGAGCGCAGAAAGAGAGAGAGTGCAGAGAGAGAGAGAGTGCAGAGAGAGAGAGAGCGCAGAGAGAGAGAAAGAGCGCAGAGAGAAAGAAAGAGCGCAGAGAGAGAGAAAGAGAGCAGAGAGAAAGAAAGTGCGCAGAGAGAAAGAAAGAGCGCAGAGAGAGAGAAATAAAGAGCGCAGAGAGAGAAAGAAAGAGCGCAGAGAAAGAAAGAGTACAGAGAGAGAGAAAGAAAGAGCGCAGAGAAAGAAAGAGCGCAGAGAGAGAGAAAGAAAGAGTGCAGAGAGAGAAAGAAAGAGCGCAAAGAGAGAAAAAAAGAGCGCAGAGAGAAAGAAAGAAAGAGCGCAGAGAGAAAGAAAGAGCGCAGAGAGAGAGAGCGCAGAGAGAGAAAGAGAAAGAAAGAGCGCAGAGAGAGAAAGAGAAAGTAAGAGCGCAGAGAGAGATAGAGAAAGAGCGCAGAGAGAGAGAGAAAGAGCGCAGAGAGAGAAAGAGAAAGAAAGAGCGCAGAGAGAGAAAGAAAGAGCGCAGAGAGAGAGAAAGAGAGCAGAGAGAAAGAAAGTGCGCAGAGAGAAAGAAAGAGCGCAGAGAGAAAGAAAGAGCGCAGAGAGAGAGAAAGAAAGAGCGCAGAGAGAGAGAGAAAGAGCGCAGAGAGAAAGAAAGAAAGAGCGCAGAGAGAGAGAGAAAGAAAGAGCGCAGAGAGAGAAAGAAAGAGCGCAGAGAGAGAGAGAGAGAGCGCAGAGAGAGAGGAAGAAAGAGCGCAGAGAGAGAGAGAAAGAGCGCAGAGAGAGAGAGAAAGAGCGCAGAGAAAGAGAAAGAGCGCAGAGAGAGAAAGAGAAAGAAAGAGCGCAGAGAGAGAAAGAGCGCAAAGAGAGAAAGAGCGCAGAGAGAAAGAAAGAGCGCAGAGAGAGAGAGAGAAAGAGCGCAGAGAGAGAGAGAGAAAGAGCGCAGAGAGAGAGAAAGAGCGCAGAAAGAAAGAAAGAGCGCAGAGAGAGAGAAAGAAAGTGCGCAGAGAGAAAGAAAGAGCGCAGAGAGAGAGCGCAGAGAGAGAAAGAGAAAGAAAGAGCGCAGAGAGAGACAGAGAAAGAGCGCAGAGTGAGAGAGAGAAAGAGCGCAGAGAGAGAGAAAGAGAAAGAAAGAGCGCAGAGAGAGAGAAAGAGCGCAGAGAGAGAGAGAGAAAGAGCGCAGAGGGAGAGAAAGAAAGAGCGCAGAGAGAGAGAAAGTAAGAGTGCAGAGAGAAAGAAAGAGCGCAGAGAGAAAGAAAGAAAGAGCGCAGAGAGAGAGAGAGAAAGAAAAAGCGCAGAGAAAGAAAGAGCGCAGAGAGAGGAAGAAAGAGCGCAGAGAAAGAGAGAAAGAAAGATCGCAGAGAGAGAGAAAGAGCGCAGAGAGAGAGAAAGAAAGAGCGCAGAGAGAGAGCGGAGAGAGAGAGCGCAGAGAGAGAGAGAGAGCGCAGAAAGAGAGAGAGTGCAGAGAGAGAGAGAGCGCAGAGAGAGAGAGAGCGCAGAAAGAGAGAGAGTGCAGAGAGAGAGAGAGCGCAGAGAGAGAGAATGAGCGCAGAGAGAAAGAAAGAGCGCAGAGAGAGAGAAAGAGAGCAGAGAGAAAGAAAGTGCGCAGAGAGAAAGAAAGAGCGCAGAGAGAGAGAAAGAAAGAGCACAGAGAGAGAAAGAAAGAGCGCAGAGAGAGAGAGAAAGAGCGCAGCGAGAGAGAGAGAGAGCGCAGAGAGAGAGAAAGAAAGAGCGCAGAGAGAGAGAGAAAGAAAGAGCGCAGAGAGAAAGAAAGAGCGCAGAGAGAGAGAGAAAGAAAGAGCGCAGAGAGAGAGAGAAAGAAAGAGCGCAGAGAGAGAGAGAAAGAAAGAGCGCAGAGAGAGAGAGAAAGAAAGAGCGCAGAGAGAGAGAGGAAGAAAGAGCGCAGAGAGAGAGAAAGAAAGAGCACAGAGAGAAAGAAAGAGCACATAGAGAGAGAAAGAGCGCAGAGAGAGAGAGAAAGAGCGCAGAGAGAAAAAGAGAGCAAAGAGAGAGAGCGCAGACAGAGAGAGAGATGCAGACAGAGAGAGAGACGCAGACAGAGAGAGAGAGCGCAGAGAGAGAGCGCAGAGAGAGAGAGTGCAGAGAGAGAGAGCGCAGAGAGAGAGAGCGCAGAGAGAAAGAGAGCGCAGAGAGAGAGAGAGAAAGAAAGAAAGAGCGCAGAGAGAGAGAAAGAGCGTAGAGAAAAAAAGAGCGCAGAGAGAGAGAGCGCAGAGAGAGAAAGAAAGAGCGCAGAGAGAGAGAGCGCAGAGAGAGAAATAGCGCAGAGAAAGAAGAGCACAGAGAGAGAAAGAAAGAGCGCAGAGAGAGAAAGAAAGAAAGAGCGCAGAGAGAGAAATAAAGAGCGCAGAGAGAGAAAGAAAGAGCGCAGAGAAAGAAAGAGCACAGAGAGAGAGAAAGAAAGAGCGCAGAGAAAGAAAGAGCGCAGAGAGAGAGAAAGAAAGAGTGCAGAGAGAGAAAGAAAGAGCGCAAAGAGAGAAAAAAAGAGCGCAGAGAGAAAGAAAGAAAGAGCGCAGAGAGAAAGAAAGAGCGCAGAGAGAGAGAGCGCAGAGAGAGAAAGAGAAAGAAAGAGCGCAGAGAGAGAAAGAGAAAGTAAGAGCGCAGAGAGAGATAGAGAAAGAGCGCAGAGAGAGAGAGAAAGAGCGCAGAGAGAGAAAGAGAAAGAAAGAGCGCAGAGAGAGAAAGAAAGAGCGCAGAGAGAGAGAAAGAGAGCAGAGAGAAAGAAAGTGCGCAGAGAGAAAGAAAGAGCGCAGAGAGAAAGAAAGAGCGCAGAGAGAGAGAAAGAAAGAGCGCAGAGAGAGAGAGAAAGAGCGCAGAGAGAAAGAAAGAAAGAGCGCAGAGAGAGAGAGAAAGAAAGAGCGCAGAGAGAGAAAGAAAGAGCGCAGAGAGAGAGAGAGAGAGCGCAGAGAGAGAGGAAGAAAGAGCGCAGAGAGAGAGAGAAAGAGCGCAGAGAGAGAGAGAAAGAGCGCAGAGAAAGAGAAAGAGCGCAGAGAGAGAAAGAGAAAGAAAGAGCGCAGAGAGAGAAAGAGCGCAAAGAGAGAAAGAGCGCAGAGAGAAAGAAAGAGCGCAGAGAGAGAGAGAGAAAGAGCGCAGAGAGAGAGAGAGAAAGAGCGCAGAGAGAGAGAAAGAGCGCAGAAAGAAAGAAAGAGCGCAGAGAGAGAGAAAGAAAGTGCGCAGAGAGAAAGAAAGAGCGCAGAGAGAGAGCGCAGAGAGAGAAAGAGAAAGAAAGAGCGCAGAGAGAGACAGAGAAAGAGCGCAGAGTGAGAGAGAGAAAGAGCGCAGAGAGAGAGAAAGAGAAAGAAAGAGCGCAGAGAGAGAGAAAGAGCGCAGAGAGAGAGAGAGAAAGAGCGCAGAGGGAGAGAAAGAAAGAGCGCAGAGAGAGAGAAAGTAAGAGTGCAGAGAGAAAGAAAGAGCGCAGAGAGAAAGAAAGAAAGAGCGCAGAGAGAGAGAGAGAAAGAAAAAGCGCAGAGAAAGAAAGAGCGCAGAGAGAGGAAGAAAGAGCGCAGAGAAAGAGAGAAAGAAAGATCGCAGAGAGAGAGAAAGAGCGCAGAGAGAGAGAAAGAAAGAGCGCAGAGAGAGAGCGGAGAGAGAGAGCGCAGAGAGAGAGAGAGAGCGCAGAAAGAGAGAGAGTGCAGAGAGAGAGAGAGCGCAGAGAGAGAGAGAGCGCAGAAAGAGAGAGAGTGCAGAGAGAGAGAGAGCGCAGAGAGAGAGAATGAGCGCAGAGAGAAAGAAAGAGCGCAGAGAGAGAGAAAGAGAGCAGAGAGAAAGAAAGTGCGCAGAGAGAAAGAAAGAGCGCAGAGAGAGAGAAAGAAAGAGCACAGAGAGAGAAAGAAAGAGCGCAGAGAGAGAGAGAAAGAGCGCAGCGAGAGAGAGAGAGAGCGCAGAGAGAGAGAAAGAAAGAGCGCAGAGAGAGAGAGAAAGAAAGAGCGCAGAGAGAGAAAGAAAGAGCGCAGAGAGAGAGAAAGAGCGCAGAGAGAGAGAAAGAGCGCAGAGAGAGAAAGAGCGCAGAGAGAAAGAAAGAGCGCAGAGAGAGAGAGAGAGCTCAGAGAGAGAGAAAAAAAGAGCGCAGAGAGAGAGAAAAAAAGAGCGCAGAGAGAGAGAAAGAAAAAGTGCAGAGAGAGAAAGAAAGAGCGCAGAGAGAGAGAGAAAGAGCGCAGAGAGTGAGAAAGAAAGAGCGCAGAGAGAAAGAAAGAGCGCAGAGAGAGAGAGAAAGAAAGAGCGCAGAGAGAGAAAGAAAGAGCGCAGAGAGAGAGAGGAAGAAATAGCGCAGAGAGAGAGAAAGAGCGCAGAGAGAGAGAGAAAGAGCGCAGAGAGAGAAAGAGCAGAGAGAGAGAAAGAGCACAGAGAGAGAGAAAGAGAACAGAGAGAGAGAGAAAGAAAGAGCACAGAGAGAGAGAAAGAAAGAGCGCAGAGAGAGAAAGAAAGAGTGCAGAGAGAGAGCGCAGAGAGAGAGAGAGAGTGCAGAGAGAGAAATAAAGAGCGCAGAGAGAGAAATAAAGAGCGCAGAGAGAGAAATAAAGAGCGCAGAGAGAGAAATAAAGAGCGCAGAGAGAGAAATAAAGAGCGCAGAGAGAGAAATAAAGAGCGCAGAGAGAGAGAAAGAAAGAGCGCAGAGAGAGAGAAAAAGAGCGCAAAGAGAGAAAAAAAGAGCGCAGAGAGAAAGAAAGAAAGAGCGCAGAGAGAAAGAAAGAAAGAGCGCAGAGAGAGAGAGCGCAAAGAGAGAAAGAGAAAGAAAGAGCGCAGAGAGAGAGAGAGAGAAAGAGCGCCGAGAGAGAGAGAGAAAGAGCGCAGAGAGAGAGAAAGAGAAAGAAAGAGCGCACAGAGAGAAAGTGCGCAGAGAGAGAAAGAGCGCAGAGAGAAAGAAAGAGCGCAGAGAGAGAGAGAGAGAAAGAGCGCAGAGAGAGAAAGAAAGAGCGCAAAGAGAGAAAAAAAGAGCGCAGAAAGAAAGAAAGAGCGCAGAGAGAAAGAAAGAAAGAGCGCAGAGAGAGAGAAAGAGCGCAGAGAGAGAAAGAAAGAGCGCAGAAAGAGAGAAAGAGAAAGAAGAGCGCAGAGAGAGAAAGAAAGAGCGCAGAGAGAGAGAAAGAGCGCAGAGAGAGAGAAAGAGCGCAGAGAGAGAGAAAGAGCGCAGAGAGAGAGAAAGAGCACAGAGAGAGAGAAAGAGCGCAGAAAGAGAGAAAGAAAGAGCGCAGAGAGAGAGCAAGAGCGCAGAGAGAGAAAGAAAGAGCGCAGAGAGAGAGCGCAGAGAGAGAGAAAGAGCGCAGAGAGAGAAAAAAGAGCGCAGAGAGAGAAATAAAGAGCGCAGAGAGAGAAATAAAGAGCACAGAGAGAGAAATAAAGAGCGCAGAGAAAGAAAGAGCGCAGAGAGAGAGAAAGAAAGAGCGCAGAGAGAGAAAGAAAGACCGCAAAGAGAGAAAAAAAGAGCGCAAAGAGAGAAAAAAAGTGCGCAAAGAGAGAAAAAAAGAGCGCAAAGAGAGAAAAAAAGAGCGCAGAGAGAAAGAAAGAAAGAGCGCAGAGAGAAAGAAAGAGCGCAGAGAGAGAGAGCGCAGAGAGAGAAAGAGAAAGAAAGAGCGCAGAGAGAGAGAGAGAGAAAGAGTGCCGAGAGAGAGAAAGAGCGCAGAGAGAGAGAAAGAGAAAGAAAGAGCGCAGAGAGAGAAAGAGCGCAGAGAGAAAGAGCGCAGAGAAAGAGAGAGAGAGAGCGCAGAGAGAGAAAGAAAGAGCGCAAAGAGAGAAAAAAGAGCGCAGAAAGAAAGAAAGAGCGCAGAGAGAGAGAAAGAAAGAGCGCAGAGAGAGAGAGAGAAAGAGCGCAGAGAGAGAGAGAAAGAGCGCAGAGAGAGAAAGAGCGCAGAGAGAGAAAGAGCGCAGAGAGAGAGAGAGCGCAGAGAGAGAAAGAGTGCAGAGAGAGAGAGAAAGAACGCAGAGAGAGAGAGAAAGAGCGCAGAGAGAGAGAGAAAGAGCGCAGAGAGAGAGAAAGAGCGCAGAGAGAGAGAAAGAGCGCAGAGAGAGAGAGAAAAAAAGAGCGCAGAGAGAGAAAGAAAAAGCGCAGAGAGAGAAAGAAAGAGCGCAGAGAGAGAGAAAGAGCGCAGAGAGTGAGAGAGAAAGAGCGCAGAGAGAAAGAAAGAGCGCAGAGAGAGAGAGAAAGAAAGAGCGCAGAGAGAGAGAGAAAGAAAGAGCGCAGAGAGAGAAAGAAATAGCGCAGAGAGAGAAATAAAGAGCGCAGAGAGAGAAATAAAGAGCGCAGAGAGAGAAATAAAGAGCGCAGAGAGAGAAATAAAGAGCGCAGAGAGAGAAATAAAGAGCGCAGAGAGAGAAATAAAAAGCGCAGAGAGAGAAATAAAGAGCGCAGAGAAAGAAAGAGTGCAGAGAGAGAGAAAGAAAGAGCGCAGAGAGAGAGAAAAAGAGCGCAAAGAGAGAAAAAAAGAGCGCAGAGAGAAAGAAAGAAAGAGCGCAGAGAGAAAGAAAGAGCGCAGAGAGAGAGAGCGCAGAGAGAGAAAGAGAAAGAAAGAGCGCAGAGAGAGAGAAAGAGCGCCGAGAGAGAGAGAGAAAGAGCGCAGAGAGAAAGAAAGAGCGCAGAGAGAGAGAGAGAGAAAGAGCGGAGAGAGAGAAAGAAAGAGCGCAAAGAGAGAAAAAAAGAGCGCAGAAAGAAAGAAAGAGCGCAGAGAGAAAGAAAGAAAGAGCGCAGAGAGAGAGAAAGAGCGCAGAGAGAGAAAGAGAAAGAAAGAGCGCAGAGAGAGAGAGAGCGCAGAGAGAGAGAGAGAAAGAGCGCAGAGAGAGAGAGAGCGCAGAGAGAGAAAGAGAAAGAAAGAGCGCAGAGAGAGAAAGAGCGCAGAGAGAGAAAGAGCGCAGAGAGAGAAAGAGCGCAGAGAGAGAAAGAGCGCAGAGAGAAAGAAAGAGCGCAGAGAGAGAAGAGCGCAGAGAGAAAGAAAGAGCGCAGAGAGAGAGAGAAAGAGCGCAGAGAGAGAGAAAGAGCGCAGAGAGAGAGAAAGAGCGCAGAGAGAGAGAAAAAAAGAGTGCAGAGAGAGAAAGAAAAAGCGCAGAGAGAGACAAAGAGCGCAGAGAGAGAGAGAAAGAGCGCAGAGAGAGAAAGAAAGAGCGCAGAGAGTGAGAGAATAAGAGCGCAGAGAGAAAGAAAGAGCGCAGAGAGAGAGAGAAAGAAAGAGCGCAGAGAGAGAGAGAAAGAAAGAGCGCAGAGAGAGAGGAAGAAAGAGCGCAGAGAGAAAGAAAGAGCACATAGAGAGAGAAAGAGCGCAGAGAGAGAGAGAAAGAGCGCAGAGAGAGAGCGCAGACAGAGAGAGAGCGCAGAGAGAGAAAGAGCGCAGAGAGAGAGAAAGAGCACAGACAGAGAGAAAGAGCACAGAGAGAGAGAAAGAAAGAGAGCAGAGAGAGAAAGAGCGCAGAGAGAGAAAGAAAGAGCGCAGAGAGAGAGAAAGAAAGAGCGCAGAGAGAGAGCGCAGAGAGAGAGAGAGAGAAAGAGCGCAGAGAGAGAGAAAGAGCACAGAGAGAGAGAAAGAAAGAGCGCAGAGAGAGAAAGAGCGCAGAGAGAGAAAGAAAGAGCGCAGAGAGAGAGAAAGAAAGAGCGCAGAGAGAGAGCACAGAGAGAGAGAGAAAGAGCGCAGAGAGAGAAATAAAGAGCGCAGAGAGAGAAATAAAGAGCGCAGAGAGAGAAATAAAGAGCGCAGAGTGAGAAATAAAGAGCGCAGAGAGAGAAATAAAGAGCGCAGAGAAAGAAAGAGCACAGAGAGAGAGAAAGAAAGAGCGCAGAGAGAGAAAGAAAGAGCGCAAAGAGAGAAAAAAAGAGCGCAAAGAGAGAAAAAAAAGAGCGCAGAGAGAAAGAAAGAAAGAGCGCAGAGAGAGAGAAAGAGCGCAGAGAGAGAGAGGAAGAAAAAGCGCAGAGAGAGAGAAAGAAAGAGCGCAGAGAGAAAGAAAGAGCACATAGAGAGAGAAAGAGCGCAGAGAGAGAGAAAAAGCACAGAGAGAGAAATAAAGAGCGCAGAGAGAGAAAGAAAGAGCGCAGAAAAAGAAAGAGCGCAAAGAGAGAAAGAAAGAGCGCAAAGAGAGAAAGAAAGAGTGCAGAGAGAAAGAAAGAGTGCAGAGAGAAAGAAAGAGCGCAGAGAGATAGAGCGCAGAGAGAGAAAGAGAAAGAAAGAGAGCAGAGAGAGAAAGAGAAAGAAAGAGCGCAGAGAGAGAGAGAGAGAAAGAGCGCAGAGAGAGAGAGAAAGAGCGCAGAGAGAGAGAAAGAGAAAGAAAGAGCGCAGAGAGAGAAAGAAAGAGCGCAGAGAGAGAAAGAAAGAGCGCAGAGAGAGAGAAAGAGCGCAGAGAGAGAGAAAGAGCACAGAGAGAGAAAGAGCGCAGAGAGAGAGAAAGAGCGCAGAGAGAGAGAAAGAGCGCAGAGAGAGAGAAAAAAAGAGCGCAGAGAGAGAGAAAGAAAAAACGCAGAGAGAGAAAGAAAGAGCGCAGAGAGAGAAAGAGCGCAGAGAGAGAGAAAGAGCGCAGAGAGAGAGAAAGAGCGCAGAGAGAGAGAAAAAAAGAGCGCAGAGAGAGAGAAAGAAAAAGCGCAGAGAGAGAGAAAGAAAGAGCGCAGAGAGAGAAAGAAAGAGCGCAGAGAGAGAAAGAAAGAGCGCAGAGAGAGAAAGAAAGAGCGCAGAGAGAGAAAGAAAGAGCGCAGAGAGTGAGAGAGAAAGAGCGCAGAGAGAAAGAAAGAGCGCAGAGAGAGAGAGAAAGAAAGAGCGCAGAGAGAGAGAGAAAGAAAGAGCGCAGAGAAAGAAAGAAATAGCGCAGAGAGAGAGAAAGAGCGCAGAGAGAGAGAAAGAGCGCAGAGAGAGAGAGGAAGAAAGATCGCAGAGAGAGAGAAAGAAAGAGCGCAGAGAGAAAGAAAGAGCACATAGAGAGAGAAAGAGCGCAGAGAGAGAGAAAAAGCGCAGAGAGAGAAATAAAGAGCGCAGAGAAAGAAAGAGCGCAGAGAGAGAGAAAGAAAGAGCGCAGAGAGAGAAAGAAAGAGAGCAGAGAGAGAAATAAAGAGCGCAAAGAGAGATAAAAAGAGCGCAAAGAGAGAAAAAAAGAGCGCAGAGAGAAAGAAAGAAAGAGCGCAGAGAGAAAGAAAGAGCGCAGAGAGAGAGAGCGCAGAGAGAGAAAGAGAAAGAAAGAGCGCAGAGAGAGTGAAAGAGCGCAGAGAGAGAGAAAGAGAAAGAAAGAGCACAGAGAGAGAAAGAAAGAGCGCAGAGAGAGAAAGAAAGAGCACAGAGAGAGAGAAAGAGCGCAGAGAGAGAGAGAGAGCGCAGAGAGAGAGAAAGAGCACAGAGAGAGAGAAAGAAAGAGCGCAGAGAGAGAAATAAAGAGCGCAGAGAGAGAGAGCGCAGAGAGAGAAAGAGAAAGAAAGAGTGCAGAGAGAGAGAGAGAGAGAGAGAGAGAAAGAGCGCCGAGAGAGAGAAAGAGCGCAGAGAGAGAGAAAGAGAAAGAAAGAGCGCAGAGAGAGAGAGAGAAAGAGCGCAGAGAGAGAGAGGAAGAAAGAGCGCAGAGAGAGAGAAAGAAAGAGCGCAGAGAGAAAGAAAGAGCGCAGAGAGAGAGAAAAAGCACAGAGAGAGAAATAAAGAGCGCAGAGAGAGAAAGAAAGAGCGCAGAGAAAGAAAGAGCGCAAAGAGAGAAAGAAAGAGCGCAAAGAGAGAAAGAAAGAGTGCAGAGAGAAAGAAAGAGTGCAGAGAGAAAGAAAGAGCGCAGAGAGAGAGAGCGCAGAGAGAGAAAGAGAAAGAAAGAGCGCAGAGAGAGAAAGAGAAAGAAAGAGCGCAGAGAGAGAGAGAGAAAGAGCGCAGAGAGAGAGAGAAAGAGCGCAGAGAGAGAGAAAGAGAAAGAAAGAGCGCAGAGAGAGAAAGAAAGAGCGCAGAGAGAGAAAGAAAGAGCGCAGAGAGAGAGAAAGAGCGCAGAGAGAGAGAAAGAGCGCAGAGAGAGAGAAAGAGCACAGAGAGAGAGAAAGAGCACAGAGAGAGAGAAAGAAAGAGCGCAGAGAGAGAAAGAGCGCAGAGAGAGAAAGAGCGCAGAGAGAGAAAGAGCGCAGAGAGAGAGAAAGAGCGCAGAGAGAGAGAAAAAAAGAGCGCAGAGAGAGAGAAAGAAAAAACGCAGAGAGAGAAAGAAAGAGCGCAGAGAGAGAAAGAGCGCAGAGAGAGAGAAAGAGCGCAGAGAGAGAGAAAGAGCGCAGAGAGAGAGAAAAAAAGAGCACAGAGAGAGAGAAAGAAAAAGCGCAGAGAGAGAGAAAGAAAGAGCGCAGAGAGAGAAAGAAAGAGCGCAGAGAGAGAAAGAAAGAGCGCAGAGAGAGAAAGAAAGAGCGCAGAGAGAGAAAGAAAGAGCGCAGAGAGTGAGAAAGAAAGAGCGCAGAGAGAGAAAGAAATAGCGCAGAGAGAGAGAAAGAGCGCAGAGAGAGATAAAGAGCGCAGAGAGAGAGAGGAAGAAAGAGCGCAGAGAGAGAGAAAGAAAGAGCGCAGAGAGAAAGAAAGAGCACATAGAGAGAGAAAGAGCGCAGAGAGAGAGAAAAAGCGCAGAGAGAGAAATAAAGAGCGCAGAGAAAGAAAGAGCGCAGAGAGAGAGAAAGAAAGAGCGCAGAAAGAGAAAGAAAGAGAGCAGAGAGAGAAAGAAAGAGCGCAAAGAGAGATAAAAAGAGCGCAAAGAGAGAAAAAAAGAGCGCAGAGAGAAAGAAAGAAAGAGCGCAGAGAGAAAGAAAGAGCGCAGAGAGAGAGAGCGCAGAGAGAGAAAGAGAAAGAAAGAGCGCAGAGAGAGAGAGAAAGAGCGCAGAGAGAGAGAAAGAGAAAGAAAGAGCACAGAGAGAGAAAGAAAGAGCGCAGAGAGAGAAAGAAAAAGCACAGAGAGAGAGAAAGAGCGCAGAGAGAGAGAGAGAGAGCGCAGAGAGAGAGAAAGAGCACAGAGAGAGAGAAAGAAAGAGCGCAGAGAGAGAAAGAGCGCAGAGAGAAAAAGAAAGAGCGCAGAGAGAAAGAAAGAGCGCAGAGAGAGAGCGCAGAGAGAGAGAGAAAGAAAGAGCGCAGAGAGAGAAAGAAAGAGCGCAGAGAGAGAAAGAAAGAGCGCAGAGAGAGAGAAAGAGCGCAGAGAGAGAGAAAGAGCGCAGAGAGAGAGAAAGAGCACAGAGAGAGAGAAAGAGCACAGAGAGAGAGAAAGAAAGAGCGCAGAGAGAGAAAGAGCGCAGAGAGAGAAAGAGCGCAGAGAGAGAAAGAGCGCAGAGAGAGAGAAAGAGCGCAGAGAGAGAGAAAAAAAGAGCGCAGAGAGAGAGAAAGAAAAAACGCAGAGAGAGAAAGAAAGAGCGCAGAGAGAGAAAGAGCGCAGAGAGAGAGAAAGAGCGCAGAGAGAGAGAAAGAGCGCAGAGAGAGAGAAAAAAAGAGCGCAGAGAGAGAGAAAGAAAAAGCGCAGAGAGAGAGAAAGAAAGAGCGCAGAGAGAGAAAGAAAGAGCGCAGAGAGAGAAAGAAAGAGCGCAGAGAGAGAAAGAAAGAGCGCAGAGAGAGAAAGAAAGAGCGCAGAGAGTGAGAGAAAGAAAGAGCGCAGAGAGAGAAAGAAATAGCGCAGAGAGAGAGAAAGAGCGCAGAGAGAGAGAAAGAGCGCAGAGAGAGAGAGGAAGAAAGAGCGCAGAGAGAGAGAAAGAAAGAGCGCAGAGAGAAAGAAAGAGCACATAGAGAGAGAAAGAGCGCAGAGAGAGAGAAAAAGCGCAGAGAGAGAAATAAAGAGCGCAGAGAAAGAAAGAGCGCAGAGAGAGAGATAAAAAGAGCGCAAAGAGAGAAAAAAAGAGCGCAGAGAGAAAGAAAGAGAAAGAAAGAGCGCAGAGAGAGAAAGAAAGAGCACAGAGAGAGAGAAAGAGCGCAGAGAGAGAGAGAGAGAGCGCAGAGAGAGAGAAAGAGCACAGAGAGAGAGAAAGAAAGAGCGCAGAGAGAGAGAGCGCAGAGAGAGAAAAAAAGAGCGCAGAGAGAAAGAAAGAAAGAGCGCAGAGAGAAAGAAAGAGCGCAGAGAGAGAGAGAGCGCAGAGAGAGAAAGAGAAAGAAAGAGCGCAGAGAGAGAGAGAAAGAGCGCAGAGAGAGAGAAAGAGAAAGAAAGAGCACAGAGAGAGAAAGAAAGAGCGCAGAGAGAGAAAGAAAGAGCACAGAGAGAGAGAAAGAGCGCAGAGAGAGAGAGAGAGAGCGCAGAGAGAGAGAAAGAGCACAGAGAGAGAGAAAGAAAGAGCGCAGAGAGAGAAAGAGCGCAGAGAGAAAAAGAAAGAGCGCAGAGAGAAAGAAAGAGCGCAGAGAGAGAGCGCAGAGAGAGAGAGAAAGAGCGCAGAGAGAGAAATAAAGAGCGCAGAGAGAGAAATAAAGAGCGCAGAGAGAGAAATAAAGAGCGCAGAGAGAGAGAGCGCAGAGAGAGAAAGAGAAAGAAAGAGCGCAGAGAGAGAGAGAGAGAGAGAGAAAGAGCGCCGAGAGAGAAAAGAGCGCAGAGAGAGAGAAAGAGAAAGAAAGAGCACAGAGAGAGAGAGAGAAAGAGCGCAGAGAGAGAGAAAGAGCGCAGAGAGAGAAATAAAGAGCGCAGAGAAAGAAATAGCGCAGAGAGAGAGAAAGAAAGAGCGCAGAGAGAGAAAGAAAGAGAGCAGAGAGAGAAAGAAAGAGCGCAAAGAGAGAAAAAAAGAGCGCAAAGAGAGAAAAAAAGAGCGCAGAGAGAAAGAAAGAAAGAGCGCAGAGAGAAAGAAAGAGCGCAGAGAGAGAGAGAGCGCAGAGAGAGAAAGAGAAAGAAAGAGCGCAGAGAGAGAGAAAGAGCGCAGAGAGAGAGAAAGAGAAAGAAAGAGCACAGAGAGAGAAAGAAAGAGCGTAGAGAGAGAAAGAAAAAGCGCAGAGAGAGAGAAAGAGCGCAGAGAGAGAGAAAGAGCGCAGAGAGAGAGAAAGAGCGCAGAGAGAGAGAAAGAGCACAGAGAGAGAGAGAGAGCGCAGAGAGAGAGAAAGAGCACAGAGAGAGAGAAAGAAAGAGCGCAGAGAGAGAAAGAGCGCAGAGAGAGAAAGAAAGAGCGCAGAGAGAAAGAAAGAGAGCAGAGAGAGAAAGAAAGAGCGCAACGAGAGAAAAAAAGAGCGCAAAGAGAGAAAAAAAGAGCGCAGAGAGAAAGAAAGAAAGAGCGCAGAGAGAAAGAAAGAGCGCAGAGAGAGAGAGCGCAGAGAGAGAAAGAGAAAGAAAGAGCGCAGAGAGAGAGAAAGAGCGCAGAGAGAGAGAAAGAGAAAGAAAGAGCACAGAGAGAGAAAGAAAGAGCGCAGAGAGAGAAAGAAAGAGCGCAGAGAGAGAGAAAGAGCGCAGAGAGAGAGAAAGAGCGCAGAGAGAGAGAAAGAGCGCAGAGAGAGAGAAAGAGCACAGAGAGAGAGAAAGAGCACAGAGAGAGAGAAAGAAAGAGCGCAGAGAGAGAAAGAGCGCAGAGAGAGAAAGAAAGAGCGCAGAGAGAGAGAAAGAAAGAGCGCAGAGAGAGAGCGCAGAGAGAGAGAGAGAGAGCGCAGAGAGAGAGAGAAAGAGCGCAGAGAGAGAAATAAAGAGCGCAGAGAGAGAAATAAAGAGCGCAGAGAGAGAAATAAAGAGCGCAGAGAGAGAGAGCGCAGAGAGAGAAAGAGAAAGAAAGAGCGCAGAGAGAGAGAGAGAGAGAAAGAGCGCCGAGAGAGAGAAAGAGCGCAGAGAGAGAGAAAGAGAAATAAAGAGCGCAGAGAGAGAAATAAAGAGCGCAGAGAGAGAAATAAAGAGCGCAGAGAGAGAAAGAAAGAGCGCAGAGAGAGAAATAAAGAGCGCAGAGAGAGAAATAAAGAGCGCAGAGAGAGAAATAAAGAGCGCAGAGAGAGAAATAAAGAGCGCAGAGAGAGAAATAAAGAGCGCAGAGAGAGAAATAAAGAGCGCAGAGAGAGAAATAAAGAGCGCAGAGAAAGAAATAAAGAGCGCAGAGAAAGAAAGAGCGCAGAGAGAGAGAAAGAAAGAGCGCAGAGAGAGAAAGAAAGAGCGCAAAGAGAGAAAAAAAGAGCGCAGAGAGAGAGAAAAAAAGAGCGCAGAGAAAAAGAAAGAAAGAGCGCAGAGAGAAAGAAAGAGCGCAGAGAGAGAGCGCAGAGAGAGAAAGAGAAAGAAAGAGCGCAGAGAGAGAGAGAGAGAAAGAGCGCCGAGAGAGAGAAAGAGCGCAGAGAGAGAGAAAGAGAAAGAAAGAGCGCAGAGAGAGAGAAAGAGCGCAGAGAGAGAGAAAGAGCGCAGAGAAAGAAAGAGAAAGAAAGAGCGCAGAGAGAGAAAGAGCGCAGAGAGAGAAAGAGCGCAGAGAGAGAGAGAGCGCAGAGAGAGAAAGAGCGCAGAGAAAGAAAGAGAAAGAAAGAGCGCAGAGAGAGAAAGAGAGAGCGCAGAGAGAGAAAGAAAGAGCGCAAAGAGAGAAAAAAAGAGCGCAGAAAGAAAGAAAGAGCGCAGAGAGAAAGAAAGAAAGAAAGAGCGCAGAGAGAGAGAAAGAGCGCAGAGAGAGAAAGAGAAAGAAAGAGCGCAGAGAGAGAGAGAGAAAGAGCGCAGAGAGAGAGAGAAAGAGCGCAGAGAGAGAGAAAGAGCGCAGAGAAAGAAAGAGAAAGAAAGAGCGCAGAGAGAGAAAGAGCGCAGAGAGAGAAAGAGCGCAGAGAGAGAGAAAGAGCGCAGAGAGAGAGAAAGAGCGCAGAGAGAGAGAAAGAGCGCAGAGAGAGAGAAAGAGCGCAGAGAGAGAGAAAGAGCGCAGAGAGAGAAAGAAAGAGCGCAGAGAGAGAAAGAAAGAGCGCAGAGAGAGAAAGAAAGAGCGCAGAGAGTGAGAGAGAAAGAGCACAGAGAGAAAGAAAGAGCGCAGAGAGAGAGAGAAAGAAAGAGCGCAGAGAGAGAAAGAAATAGCGCAGAGAGAGAGAAAGAGTGCAGAGAGAGAGAGAGGAAGAAAGAGCGCAGAGAGAGAGAAAGAAAGAGCGCAGAGAGAAAGAAAGAGCACATAGAGAGAGAAAGAGCGCAGAGAGAGAGAAAGAAAGAGCGCAGAGAGATAGAGAAAGAGCGCAGAGAGAGAGAGAAAGAGCGCAGAGAGAGAAATAAAGAGCGCAGAGAGAGAAATAAAGAGCTCAGAGAGAGAAAGAGCGCAGAGAGAGAAAGAAAGAGCGCAGAGAGAGAAAGAAAGAGCGCAGAGAGAGAAAGAAAGAGAGCAGAGAGAGAAAGAAAGAGAGCAGAGAGAGAAGAAAGAGCGCAGAGAGAAAGAAAGAAAGAGCGCAGAGAGAAAGAAAGAGCACAGAGAGAGAGAGAGAGCGCAGAGAGAGAAAGAGAAAGAAAGAGCGCAGAGAGAGAGAGAGAAAGAGCGCAGAGAGAGAGATAAAGAGCGCAGAGAGAGAGAATGAGAAAGAAAGAGCACAGAGAGAGAAAGAAAGAGCGCAGAGAGAGAGAAAGAGCACAGAGAGAGAGAAAGAGCGCAGAGAGAGAGAAAGAAAGAGCGCAGAGAGAGATAGAGCGCAGAGAGAGAAAGAAAGAGCGCAGAGAGAGAGAAAGAAAGAGCGCAGAGAGAGAGCGCAGAGAGAGAAAAAAAGAGCGCAGAGAGAGAAATAAAGAGCGCAGAGAAAGAAAGAGCGCAGAGAGAGAGAGAAAGAAAGAGCGCAGAGAGAGAAAGAAAGAGCGCAGAGAGAGAAAGAAAGAGCGCAAAGAGAGAAAAAAAGAGCGCAAAGAGAGAAAAAAAGAGCGCAGAGAGAAAGAAAGAAAGAGCGCAGAGAGAAAGAAAGAGCGCAGAGAGAGAGAGAGAGAGCGCAGAGAGAGAAAGAGCGCAGAGAGAGGAAGAAAGAGCGCAGAAAGAAAGAAAGAGCGCAGAGAGAAAGAAAGAAAGAGCGCAGAGAGAAAGAAAGAAAGAGCGCAGAGAGAAAGAAAGAAAGAGCGTAGAGAGAGAGAAAGAGCGCAGAGAGAGAGAGAAAGAAAAAGCGCAGAGAAAGAAAGAGCGCAGAGAGAGAGAGAAAGAAAGAGCGCAGAGAGAGAGAAAGAGCGCAGAGAGAGAGAAAGAAAGAGCACAGAGAGAGAAAGAAAGAGAGCAGAGAGAGAAAGAAAGAGCGCAAAGAGAGAAAAAAAGAGCGCAGAGAGAAAGAAAGAAAGAGCGCAGAGAGAAAGAAAGAGCGCAGAGAGAGAGAGCGCAGAGAGAGAAAGAGAAAGAAAGAGCGCAGAGAGAGAAAGAGAAAGAAAGAGCGCAGAGAGAGAGAGAAAGAGCGCAGAGAGAGAGAGAAAGAGCGCAGAGAGAGAGAAAGAGAAAGAAAGAGCGCAGAGAGAGAAAGAAAGAGCGCAGAGAGAGAAAGAAAGAGCGCAGAGAGAGAGAAAGAGCGCAGAGAGAGAAAGAGCGCAGAGAGAGAGAAAGAGCACAGAGAGAGTGAAAGAGCACAGAGAGAGAGAAAGAAAGAGCGCAGAGAGAGAAAGAGCGCAGAGAGAGAAAGAAAGAGCGCAGAGAGAGAGAAAGAAAGAGCGCAGAGAGAGAGAGAGAAAGAGCGCAGAGAGAGAGCGCATAGAGAGAGAGAAAGAGCGCAGAGAGAGAAATAAAGAGCGCAGAGAGAGAAATAAAGAGCGCAGAGAGAGAAATATAGAGCGCAGAGAGAGAAATAAAGAGCGCAGAGAGAGAAATAAAGAGCGCAGAGAAAGAAAGAGCGCAGAGAGAGAGAAAGAAAGAGCGCAGAGAGAGAAAGAAAGAGCGCAAAGAGAGAAAAAAAGAGCGCAAAGAGAGAAAAAAAGAGCGCAGAGAGAAAGAAAGAAAGAGCGCAGAGAGAAAGAAAGAGCGCAGAGAGAGAGAGAGCGCAGAGAGAGAAAGAGAAAGAAAAAGCGCAGAGAGAGAGAGAGAGAAAGAGCGCCGAGAGAGAGAAAGAGCGCAGAGAGAGAGAAAGAGAAAGAAAGAGCGCAGAGAGAGAGAGAGAAAGAGCGCAGAGAGAGAGAAAGAGCGCAGAGAAAGAAAGAGAAAGAAAGAGCGCAGAGAGAGAAAGAGCGCAGGGAGAGAAAGAGCGCAGGGAGAGAGAGAGCGCAGAGAGAGAAAGAGCGCAGAGAAAGAAAGAGAAAGAAAGAGCGCAGAGAGAGAAAGAGAGAGCGCAGAGAGAGAAAGAAAGAGCGCAAAGAGAGAAAAAAAGAGCGCAGAAAGAAAGAAAGAGCGCAGAGAGAAAGAAAGAAAGAGCGCAGAGAGAGAGAAAGAGCGCAGAAAGAAAGAAAGAGAAAGTAAGAGCGCAGAGAGAGAGAGAGAAAGAGCACAGAGAGAGAGAGAGAAAGAGCGCAGAGAGAGAGAAAGAGCGCAGAGAAAGAAAGAGAAAGAAAGAGTGCAGAGAGAGAAAGAGCGCAGAGAGAGAAAGAGCGCAGAGAGTGAGAGAAAGAGCACAGAGAGAAAGAAAGAGTGCAGAGAGAGAAATAAAGAGCTCAGAGAGAGAAAGAGCGCAGAGAGAGAAAGAAAGAGCGCAGAGAGAGAAAGAAAGAGCGCAGAGAGAGAAAGAAAGAGAGCAGAGAGAGAAAGAAAGAGAGCAGAGAGAGAAGAAAGAGCGCAGAGAGAAAGAAAGAAAGAGCGCAGAGAGAAAGAAAGAGCGCAGAGAGAGAGAGAGATCGCAGAGAGAGAAAGAGAAAGAAAGAGCGCAGAGAGAGAGAGAGAAAGAGCGCAGAGAGAGAGATAAAGAGCGCAGAGAGAGAGAATGAGAAAGAAAGAGCACAGAGAGAGAAAGAAAGAGCGCAGAGAGAGAGAAAGAGCACAGAGAGAGAGAAAGAGCGCAGAGAGAGAGAAAGAAAGAGCGCAGAGAGAGAAAGAGCGCAGAGAGAGAAAGAAAGAGCGCAGAGAGAGAGAAAGAAAGAGCGCAGAGAGAGAGCGCAGAGAGAGAAAAAAAGAGCGCAGAGAGAGAAATAAAGAGCGCAGAGAAAGAAAGAGCGCAGAGAGAGAGAGAAAGAAAGAGCGCAGAGAGAGAAAGAAAGAGCGCAGAGAGAGAAAGAAAGAGCGCAAAGAGAGAAAAAAAGAGCGCAAAGAGAGAAAAAAAGAGCGCAGAGAGAAAGAAAGAAAGAGCGCAGAGAGAAAGAAAGAGCGCAGAGAGAGAGAGAGAGAGCGCAGAGAGAGAAAGAGCGCAGAGAGAGGAAGAAAGAGCGCAGAAAGAAAGAAAGAGCGCAGAGAGAAAGAAAGAAAGAGCGCAGAGAGAAAGAAAGAAAGAGCGCAGAGAGAAAGAAAGAAAGAGCGTAGAGAGAGAGAAAGAGCGCAGAGAGAGAGAGAAAGAAAAAGCGCAGAGAAAGAAAGAGCGCAGAGAGAGGAAGAAAGAGCGCAGAGAGAGAGAGAAAGAAAGAGCGCAGAGAGAGAGAGAAAGAAAGAGCGCAGAGAGAGAGAAAGAGCGCAGAGAGAGAGAAAGAAAGAGCACAGAGAGAGAAAGAAAGAGAGCAGAGAGAGAAAGAAAGAGCGCAAAGAGAGAAAAAAAGAGCGCAGAGAGAAAGAAAGAGCGCAGAGAGAAAGAAAGAGCGCAGAGAGAGAGAGCGCAGAGAGAGAAAGAGAAAGAAAGAGCGCAGAGAGAGAAAGAGAAAGAAAGAGCGCAGAGAGAGAGAGAGAAAGAGCGCAGAGAGAGAGAGAAAGAGCGCAGAGAGAGAGAAAGAGAAAGAAAGAGCGCAGAGAGAGAAAGAAAGAGCGCAGAGAGAGAAAGAAAGAGCGCAGAGAGAGAGAAAGAGCGCAGAGAGAGAGAAAGAGCGCAGAGAGAGAAAGAGCGCAGAGAGAGAGAAAGAGCACAGAGAGAGAGAAAGAGCACAGAGAGAGAGAAAGAAAGAGCGCAGAGAGAGAAAGAGCGCAGAGAGAGAAAGAAAGAGCGCAGAGAGAGAGAAAGAAAGAGCGCAGAGAGAGAGAGAGAAAGAGCGCAGAGAGAGAGCGCATAGAGAGAGAGAAAGAGCGCAGAGAGAGAAATAAAGAGCGCAGAGAGAGAAATAAAGAGCGCAGAGAGAGAAATATAGAGCGCAGAGAGAGAAATAAAGAGCGCAGAGAGAGAAATAAAGAGCGCAGAGAAAGAAAGAGCGCAGAGAGAGAGAAAGAAAGAGCGCAGAGAGAGAAAGAAAGAGCGCAAAGAGAGAAAAAAAGAGCGCAAAGAGAGAAAAAAAGAGCGCAGAGAGAAAGAAAGAAAGAGCGCAGAGAGAAAGAAAGAGCGCAGAGAGAGAGAGAGCGCAGAGAGAGAAAGAGAAAGAAAGAGCGCAGAGAGAGAGAGAGAGAAAGAGCGCCGAGAGAGAGAAAGAGCGCAGAGAGAGAGAAAGAGAAAGAAAGAGCGCAGAGAGAGAGAGAGAAAGAGCGCAGAGAGAGAGAAAGAGCGCAGAGAAAGAAAGAGAAAGAAAGAGCGCAGAGAGAGAAAGAGCGCAGGGAGAGAAAGAGTGCAGGGAGAGAGAGAGCGCAGAGAGAGAAAGAGCGCAGAGAAAGAAAGAGAAAGAAAGAGCGCAGAGAGAGAAAGAGAGAGCGCAGAGAGAGAAAGAAAGAGCGCAAAGAGAGAAAAAAAGAGCGCAGAAAGAAAGAAAGAGCGCAGAGAGAAAGAAAGAAAGAGCGCAGAGAGAGAGAAAGAGCGCAGAAAGAAAGAAAGAGAAAGTAAGAGCGCAGAGAGAGAGAGAGAAAGAGCACAGAGAGAGAGAGAGAAAGAGCGCAGAGAGAGAGAAAGAGCGCAGAGAAAGAAAGAGAAAGAAAGAGTGCAGAGAGAGAAAGAGCGCAGAGAGAGAAAGAGCGCAGAGAGAGAAAGAGCGCAGAGAGAGAAAGAGCGCAGAGAGAGAAAGAGCGCAGAGAGAGAGCGCAGAGAGAGAGCGCAGAGAGAGAAAGAGCGCAGAGAGAGAGAAAGAGCGCAGAGAGAGAGAAAGAGTGCAAAGAGAGAGAAAGAGCGCAGAGAGAGAGAAAGAGCGCAGAGAGAGAGAAAGAGCGCAGAGAGAGAGAAAGAGCACAGAGAGAGAGAAAGAGCGCAGAGAGAGAGAAAGAAAGAGCGCAGAGAGAGAAAGAAAGAGCGCAGAGAGAGAAAGAAAGAGCGCAGAGAGAGAAAGAAAGAGCGCAGAGAGAGAAAGAAAGAGCGCAGAGAGAGAAAGAAAGAGCGCAGAGAGAGAAAGAAAGAGCGCAGAGAGTGAGAGAAAGAGCACAGAGAGAAAGAAAGAGCGCAGAGAGAGAGAGAAAGAAAGAGCGCAGAGAGAGAGAGAAAGAAAGAGCGCAGAGAGAGAAAGAGCGCAGAGAGAGAGAGGAAGAAAGAGCGCAGAGAGAGAGAAAGAAAGAGCGCAGAGAGAAAGAAAGAGCGCAGAGAGAGAGAAAGAAAGAGCACAGATAGAGAAAGAAAGAGAGCAGAGAGAGAAAGAAAGAGCGCAAAGAGAGAAAAAAAGAGCGCAGAGAGAAAGAAAGAAAGAGCGCAGAGAGAAAGATAGAGCGCAGAGAGAGAGAGCGCAGAGAGAGAAAGAGAAAGAAAGAGCGCAGAGAGAGAAAGAGAAAGAAAGAGCGCAGAGAGAGAGAGAGAAAGAGCGCAGAGAGAGAGAGAAAGAGCGCAGAGAGAGAGAAAGAGAAAGAAAGAGCGCAGAGAGAGAAAGAAAGAGCGCAGAGAGAGAAAGAAAGAGCGCAGAGAGAGAGAAAGAGCGCAGAGAGAGAGAAAGAGCGCAGAGAGAGAGAAAGAGCACAGAGAGAGAGAAAGAGCACAGAGAGAGAGAAAGAAAGAGCGCAGAGAGAGAAAGAGCGCAGAGAGAGAAAGAAAGAGCGCAGAGAGAGAGAGAGAAAGAGCGCAGAGAGAGAGCGCATAGAGAGAGAGAAAGAGCGCAGAGAGAGAAATAAAGAGCGCAGAGAGAGAAATAAAGAGGGCAGAGAGAGAAATAAAGAGCGCAGAGAAAGAAAAGCGCAGAGAGAGAGAAAGAAAGAGCGCAGAGAGAGAAAGAAAGAGCGCAAAGAGAGAAAAAAAGAGCGCAGAGAGAAAGAAAGAAAGAGCGCAGAGAGAAAGAAAGAGCGCAGAGAGAGAGAGCGCAGAGAGAGAAAGAGAAAGAAAGAGCGCAGAGAGAGAGAGAGAAAGAGCGCCGAGAGAGAGAAAGAGCGCAGAGAGAGAGAAAGAGAAAGAAAGAGCGCAGAGAGAGAGAGAGAAAGAGCGCAGAGAGAGAGAAAGAGCGCAGAGAAAGAAAGAGAAAGAAAGAGCGCAGAGAGAGAAAGAGCGCAGAGAGAGAAAGAGCGCAGGGAGAGAGAGAGCGCAGAGAGAGAAAGAGCGCAGAGAAAGAAAGAGAAAGAAAGAGCGCAGAGAGAGAAAGAGAGAGCGCAGAGAGAGAAAGAGCGCAGAGATAGAAAGAAAGAAAGAGCGCAGAGAGAGAAAGAAAGAGTGCAGAGAGAGAGAAAGAGCGCAGAGAGAGAAAGAGAAAGTAAGAGCGCAGAGAGAGAGAGAGAAAGAGCGCAGAGAGAGAGAGAAAGAGCGCAGAGAGAGAGAAAGAGCGCAGAGAGAGAGAAAGAGCGCAGAGAAAGAAAGAGAAAGAAAGAGTGCAGAGAGAGAAAGAGCGCAGAGAGAGAAAGAGTGCAGAGAGAGAGCGCAGAGAGAGAGAGCTCAGAGAGAGAAAGAGCGCAGAGAGAGAGAAAGAGCGCAGAGAGAGAGAAAGAGAGCAAAAGAGAGAAAGAGCGCAGAGAGAGAGAAAGAGCGCAGAGAGAGAGAAAGAGCGCAGAGAGAGAGAAAGAGCGCAGAGAGAGAGAAAGAAAGAGCGCAGAGAGAGAAAGAAAGAGCGCAGAGAGAGAAAGAAAGAGCGCAGAGAGAGAAAGAAAGAGCGCAGAGAGAGAAAGAAAGAGCGCAGAGAGTGAGAGAGAAAGAGCACAGAGAGAAAGAAAGAGCGCAGAGAGAGAGAGAAAGAAAGAGCGCAGAGAGAGAAAGAGCGCAGAGAGAGAGAGGAAGAAAGAGCGCAGAGAGAGAGAAAGAAAGAGCGCAGAGAGAAAGAAAGAGCACATAGAGAGAGAAAGAGCGCAGAGAGAGAGAAAGAAAGAGCGCAGAGAGAGAGAAAGAGCGCAGAGAGAGAGAGAAAGAGCACAGAGAGAGAAATAAAGAGCGCAGAGAGAGAAAGAAAGAGCGCAGAGAAAGAAAGAGCACAGAGAGAGAGAAAGAAAGAGCGCAGAGAGAGAGAGAGAAAGAGCGCAGAGAGAGAGAGAAAGAGCGCAGAGAGAGAGAAAGAGAAAGAAAGAGCGCAGAGAGAGAAAGAAAGAGCGCAGAGAGAGAAAGAAAGAGCGCAGAGAGAGAGAAAGAGCGCAGAGAGAGAGAAAGAGCGCAGAGAGAGAGAAAGAGCACAGAGAGAGAGAAAGAGCACAGAGAGAGAGAAAGAAAGAGCGCAGAGAGAGAAAGAGCGCAGAGAGAGAAAGAAAGAGCGCAGAGAGAGAGAGAGAAAGAGCGCAGAGAGAGAGCGCATAGAGAGAGAGAAAGAGCGCAGAGAGAGAAATAAAGAGCGCAGAGAGAGAAATAAAGAGGGCAGAGAGAGAAATAAAGAGCGCAGAGAAAGAAAAGCGCAGAGAGAGAGAAAGAAAGAGCGCAGAGAGAGAAAGAAAGAGCGCAAAGAGAGAAAAAAAGAGCGCAGAGAGAAAGAAAGAAAGAGCGCAGAGAGAAAGAAAGAGCGCAGAGAGAGAGAGCGCAGAGAGAGAAAGAGAAAGAAAGAGCGCAGAGAGAGAGAGAGAAAGAGCGCCGAGAGAGAGAAAGAGCGCAGAGAGAGAGAAAGAGAAAGAAAGAGCGCAGAGAGAGAGAGAGAAAGAGCGCAGAGAGAGAGAAAGAGCGCAGAGAAAGAAAGAGAAAGAAAGAGCGCAGAGAGAGAAAGAGCGCAGAGAGAGAAAGAGCGCAGGGAGAGAGAGAGCGCAGAGAGAGAAAGAGCGCAGAGAAAGAAAGAGAAAGAAAGAGCGCAGAGAGAGAAAGAGAGAGCGCAGAGAGAGAAAGAGCGCAGAGATAGAAAGAAAGAAAGAGCGCAGAGAGAGAAAGAAAGAGTGCAGAGAGAGAGAAAGAGCGCAGAGAGAGAAAGAGAAAGTAAGAGCGCAGAGAGAGAGAGAGAAAGAGCGCAGAGAGAGAGAGAAAGAGCGCAGAGAGAGAGAAAGAGCGCAGAGAGAGAGAAAGAGCGCAGAGAAAGAAAGAGAAAGAAAGAGTGCAGAGAGAGAAAGAGCGCAGAGAGAGAAAGAGTGCAGAGAGAGAGCGCAGAGAGAGAGAGCTCAGAGAGAGAAAGAGCGCAGAGAGAGAGAAAGAGCGCAGAGAGAGAGAAAGAGAGCAAAAGAGAGAAAGAGCGCAGAGAGAGAGAAAGAGCGCAGAGAGAGAGAAAGAGCGCAGAGAGAGAGAAAGAGCGCAGAGAGAGAGAAAGAAAGAGCGCAGAGAGAGAAAGAAAGAGCGCAGAGAGAGAAAGAAAGAGCGCAGAGAGAGAAAGAAAGAGCGCAGAGAGAGAAAGAAAGAGCGCAGAGAGTGAGAGAGAAAGAGCACAGAGAGAAAGAAAGAGCGCAGAGAGAGAGAGAAAGAAAGAGCGCAGAGAGAGAAAGAGCGCAGAGAGAGAGAGGAAGAAAGAGCGCAGAGAGAGAGAAAGAAAGAGCGCAGAGAGAAAGAAAGAGCACATAGAGAGAGAAAGAGCGCAGAGAGAGAGAAAGAAAGAGCGCAGAGAGAGAGAAAGAGCGCAGAGAGAGAGAGAAAGAGCACAGAGAGAGAAATAAAGAGCGCAGAGAGAGAAAGAAAGAGCGCAGAGAAAGAAAGAGCACAGAGAGAGAGAAAGAAAGAGCGCAGAGAGAGAAAGAAAGAGAGCAGAGAGAGAAAGAAAGAGAGCAGAGAGAGAAAGAAAGAGCGCAAAGAGAGAAAAAAAGAGCGCAGAGACAAAAGAGAAAGAAAGAGCGCAGAGAGAGAGAGAGAAAGAGCGCAGAGAGAGAGAAAGAGAAAGAAAGAGCACAGAGAGAGAGAGAGAGCGCAGAGAAAGAGAAAGAAAGAGCGCAGAGAGAGAAAGTGCGCAGAGAGAGAAAGTGCGCAGAGAGAGAAAGAGTGCAGAGAGAAAGAAAGAGCGCAGAGAGAGAGAGAGAGAAAGAGCGCAAAGAGAGAAAAAAAGAGCGCAGAAAGAAAGAAACAGCGCAGAGAGAAAGAAAGAAAGAGCGCAGAGAGTGAGAGAGAAAGAGCACAGAGAGAAAGAAAGAGCGCAGAGAGAGAGAGAAAGAAAGAGCGCAGAGAGAGAGAAAGAGAAAGAAAGAGCGCAGAGAGAGAGAGAGAAAGAGCGCAGAGAGAGAGAAAGAGCGCAGAGAAAGAAAGAAAAAGAAAGAGCGCAGAGAGAGAGAAAGAGCGCAGGGAGAGAAAGAGCGCAGGGAGAGAGAGAGCGCAGAGAGAGAAAGAGCGCAGAGAAAGAAAGAGAAAGAAAGAGCGCAGAGAGAGAAAGAGAGAGCGCAGAGAGAGAAAGAAAGAGCGCAAAGAGAGAAAAAAGAGTGCAGAAAGAAAGAAAGAGCGCAGAGAGAAAGAAAGAAAGAAAGAGCGCAGAGAGAGAGAAAGAGCGCAGAGAGAGAAAGAGAAAGAAAGAGCGCAGAGAGAGAGAGAGAAAGAGCGCAGAGAGAGAGAGAAAGAGCGCAGAGAGAGAGAAAGAGCGCAGAGAAAGAAAGAGAAAGAAAGAGCGCAGAGAGAGAAAGAGCGCAGAGAGAGAAAGAGCGCAGAGAGAGAAAGAGCGCAGAGAGAGAGAGCGCAGAGAGAGAAAGAGAGCAGAGAGAAAGAAAGAGCGCAGAGAGAGAGAGAGAAAGAGCGCAGAGAGAGAGAAAGAGCGCAGAGAGAGAGAAAGAGCGCAGAGAGAGAGAAAGAGCGCAGAGAGAGAGAAAGAGCGCAGAGAGAGAGAAAGAGCGCAGAGAGAGAGAAAGAGCGCAGAGAGAGAGAAAGAGCGCAGAGAGAGAAAGAAAGAGCGCAGAGAGAGAAAGAAAGAGCGCAGAGAGAGAAAGAAAGAGCGCAGAGAGTGAGAGAGAAAGAGCACAGAGAGAAAGAAAGAGCACAGAGAGAGAGAGAAAGAAAGAGCGCAGAGAGAGAAAGAAATAGCGCAGAGAGAGAGAAAGAGTGCAGAGAGAGAGAGAGGAAGAAAGAGCGCAGAGAGAGAGAAAGAAAGAGCGCAGAGAGAAAGAAAGAGCACATAGAGAGAGAAAGAGCGCAGAGAGAGAGAAAGAAAGAGCGCAGAGAGAGAGAGAAAGAGCGCAGAGAGAGAGAGAAAGAGCGCAGAGAGAGAAATAAAGAGCGCAGAGAGAGAGAAAAAAAGAGCGCAGAGAAAAAGAAAGAAAGAGCGCAGAGAGAAAGAAAGAGCGCAGAGAGAGAGCGCAGAGAGAGAAAGAGAAAGAAAGAGCACAGAGAGAGAGAGAGAGAAAGAGCGCAGAGAGAGAGAAAGAGCGCAGAGAGAGAGAAAGAGCGCAGAGAAAGAAAGAGAAAGAAAGAGCGCAGAGAGAGAAAGAGCGCAGAGAGAGAAAGAGCGCAGAGAGAGAGAGAGCGCAGAGAGAGAAAGAGCGCAGAGAAAGAAAGAGAAAGAAAGAGCGCAGAGAGAGAAAGAGAGAGCGCAGAGAGAGAAAGAAAGAGCGCAAAGAGAGAAAAAAAGAGCGCAGAAAGAAAGAAATAGCGCAGAGAGAAAGAAAGAAAGAAAGAGCGCAGAGAGAGAGAAAGAGCGCAGAGAGAGAAAGAGAAAGAAAGAGCGCAGAGAGAGAGAGAAAGAGCGCAGAGAGAGAGAAAGAGCGCAGAGAGAGAGAAAGAGCGCAGAGAAAGAAAGAGAAAGAAAGAGCGCAGAGAGAGAAAGAGCGCAGAGAGAGAAAGAGCGCAGAGAGAGAAAGAGCGCAGAGAGAGAGAGCGCAGAGAGAGAAAGAGAGCAGAGAGAAAGAAAGAGCGCAGAGAGAGAGAGAGAAAGAGCGCAGAGAGAGAGAAAGAGCGCAGAGAGAGAGAAAGAGCGCAGAGAGAGAGAAAGAGCGCAGAGAGAGAGAAAGAGCGCAGAGAGAGAGAAAGAGCGCAGAGAGAGAGAAAGAGCGCAGAGAGAGAAAGAAAGAGCGCAGAGAGAGAAAGAAAGAGCGCAGAGAGAGAAAGAAAGAGCGCAGAGAGTGAGAGAGAAAGAGCACAGAGAGAAAGAAAGAGCGCAGAGAGAGAGAGAAAGAAAGAGCGCAGAGAGAGAAAGAAATAGCGCAGAGAGAGAGAAAGAGTGCAGAGAGAGAGAGAGGAAGAAAGAGCGCAGAGAGAGAGAAAGAAAGAGCGCAGAGAGAAAGAAAGAGCACATAGAGAGAGAAAGAGCGCAGAGAGAGAGAAAGAAAGAGCGCAGAGAGAAAGAGAAAGAGTGCAGAGAGAGAGAGAAAGAGCGCAGAGAGAGAAATAAAGAGCGCAGAGAGAGAAATAAAGAGCTCAGAGAGAGAAAGAGCGCAGAGAGAGAAAGAAAGAGCGCAGAGAGAGAAAGAAAGAGCGCAGAGAGAGAAAGAAAGAGAGCAGAGAGAGAAAGAAAGAGAGCAGAGAGAGAAGAAAGAGCGCAGAGAGAAAGAAAGAAAGAGCGCAGAGAGAAAGAAAGAGCGCAGAGAGAGAGAGAGAGCGCAGAGAGAGAAAGAGAAAGAAAGAGCGCAGAGAGAGAGAGAGAAAGAGCGCAGAGAGAGAGATAAAGAGCGCAGAGAGAGAGAATGAGAAAGAAAGAGCACAGAGAGAGAAAGAAAGAGCGCAGAGAGAGAGAAAGAGCACAGAGAGAGAGAAAGAGCGCAGAGAGAGAGAAAGAAAGAGCGCAGAGAGAGAAAGAGCGCAGAGAGAGAAAGAAAGAGCGCAGAGAGAGAGAAAGAAAGAGCGCAGAGAGAGAGCGCAGAGAGAGAAAAAAAGAGCGCAGAGAGAGAAATAAAGAGCGCAGAGAAAGAAAGAGCGCAGAGAGAGAGAGAAAGAAAGAGCGCAGAGAGAGAAAGAAAGAGCGCAGAGAGAGAAAGAAAGAGCGCAAAGAGAGAAAAAAAGAGCGCAAAGAGAGAAAAAAAGAGCGCTGAGAGAAAGAAAGAAAGAGCGCAGAGAGAAAGAAAGAGCGCAGAGAGAGAGAGAGAGAGCGCAGAGAGAGAAAGAGCGCAGAGAGAGGAAGAAAGAGCGCAGAAAGAAAGAAACAGCGCAGAGAGAAAGAAAGAAAGAGCGCAGAGAGAAAGAAAGAAAGAGCGCAGAGAGAAAGAAAGAAAGAGCGCAGAGAGAGAGAAAGAGCGCAGAGAGAGAGAGAAAGAAAAAGCGCAGAGAAAGAAAGAGCGCAGAGAGAGGAAGAAAGAGCGCAGAGAGAGAGAGAAAGAAAGAGCGCAGAGAGAGAGAGAAAGAAAGAGCGCAGAGAGAGAGAAAGAGCGCAGAGAGAGAGAAAGAAAGAGCACAGAGAGAGAAAGAAAGAGAGCAGAGAGAGAAAGAAAGAGCGCAAAGAGAGAAAAAAAGAGCGCAGAGAGAAAGAAAGAAAGAGCGCAGAGAGAAAGAAAGAGCGCAGAGAGAGAGAGCGCAGAGAGAGAAAGAGAAACAAAGAGCGCAGAGAGAGAAAGAGAAAGAAAGAGCGCAGAGAGAGAGAGAGAAAGAGCGCAGAGAGAGAGAGAAAGAGCGCAGAGAGAGAGAAAGAGAAAGAAAGAGCGCAGAGAGAGAAAGAAAGAGCGCAGAGAGAGAAAGAAAGAGCGCAGAGAGAGAGAAAGAGCGCAGAGAGAGAGAAAGAGCGCAGAGAGAGAGAAAGAGCGCAGAGAGAGAGAAAGAGCACAGAGAGAGAGAAAGAGCACACAGAGAGAGAGAAAGAAAGAGCGCAGAGAGAGAAAGAGCGCAGAGAGAGAAAGAAAGAGCGCAGAGAGAGAGAAAGAAAGAGCGCAGAGAGAGAGAGAGAAAGAGCGCAGAGAGAGAGCGCATAGAGAGAGAGAAAGAGCGCAGAGAGAGAAATAAAGAGCGCAGAGAGAGAAATAAAGAGCGCAGAGAGAGAAATATAGAGCGCAGAGAGAGAAATAAAGAGCGCAGAGAGAGAAATAAAGAGCGCAGAGAAAGAAAGAGCGCAGAGAGAGAGAAAGAAAGAGCGCAGAGAGAGAAAGAAAGAGCGCAAAGAGAGAAAAAAAGAGCGCAAAGAGAGAAAAAAAGAGCGCAGAGAGATAGAAAGATAGAGCGCAGAGAGAAAGAAAGAGCGCAGAGAGAGAGAGAGCGCAGAGAGAGAAAGAGAAAGAAAGAGCGCAGAGAGAGAGAGAGAGAAAGAGCGCCGAGAGAGAGAAAGAGCGCAGAGAGAGAGAAAGAGAAAGAAAGAGCGCAGAGAGAGAGAGAGAAAGAGCGCAGAGAAAGAGAAAGAGCGCAGAGAAAGAAAGAGAAAGAAAGAGCGCAGAGAGAGAAAGAGCGCAGGGAGAGAAAGAGCGCAGGGAGAGAGAGAGCGCAGAGAGAGAAAGAGCGCAGAGAAAGAAAGAGAAAGAAAGAGCGCAGAGAGAGAAAGAGAGAGCGCAGAGAGAGAAAGAAAGAGCGCAAAGAGAGAAAAAAAGAGCGCAGAAAGAAAGAAAGAGCGCAGAGAGAAAGAAAGAAAGTGCGCAGAGAGAGAGAAAGAGCGCAGAAAGAAAGAAAGAGAAAGTAAGAGCGCAGAGAGAGAGAGAGAAAGAGCGCAGAGAGAGAGAGAGAAAGAGCGCAGAGAGAGAGAAAGAGCGCAGAGAAAGAAAGAGAAAGAAAGAGTGCAGAGAGAGAAAGAGCGCAGAGAGAGAAAGAGCGCAGCGAGTGAAAGAGCGCAGAGAGAGAAAGAGCGCAGAGAGAGAAAGAGCGCAGAGAGAGAGCGCAGAGAGAGAGCGCAGAGAGAGAAAGAGCGCAGAGAGAGAGAAAGAGCGCAGAGAGAGAGAAAGAGCACAAAGAGAGAGAAAGAGCGCAGAGAGAGATAAAGAGCGCAGAGAGAGAGAAAGAGCGCAGAGAGAGAGAAAGAGCGCAGAGAGAGAGAAAGAGCGCAGAGAGAGAGAAAGAAAGAGCGCAGAGAGAGAAAGAAAGAGCGCAGAGAGAGAAAGAAAGAGCGCAGAGAGAGAAAGAAAGAGCGCAGAGAGAGAAAGAAAGAGCGCAGAGAGAGAAAGAATGAGCGCAGAGAGAGAAAGAAAGAGCGCAGAGAGTGAGAGAAAGAGCACAGAGAGAAAGAAAGAGCACAGAGAGAGAGAGAAAGAAAGAGCGCAGAGAGAGAGAGAAAGAAAGAGCGCAGAGAGAGAAAGAGCGCAGAGAGAGAGAGAGGAAGAAAGAGCGCAGAGAGAGAGAAAGAAAGAGCGCAGAGAGAAAGAAAGAGCGCAGAGAGAGAGAAAGAAAGAGCACAGAGAGAGAAAGAAAGAGAGCAGAGAGAGCAGAGAGAGAAAGAAAGAGCGCAAAGAGAGAAAAAAAGAGCGCAGAGAGAAAGAAAGAAAGAGCGCAGAGAGAAAGATAGAGCGCAGAGAGAGAGAGCGCAGAGAGAGAAAGAGAAAGAAAGAGCGCAGAGAGAGAAAGAGAAAGAAAGAGCGCAGAGAGAGAGAGAGAAAGAGCGCAGAGAGAGAGAGAAAGAGCGCAGAGAGAGAGAAAGAGAAAGAAAGAGCGCAGAGAGAGAAAGAAAGAGCGCAGAGAGAGAAAGAAAGAGCGCAGAGAGAGAGAAAGAGCGCAGAGAGAGAGAAAGAGCGCAGAGAGAGAGAAAGAGCACAGAGAGAGAGAAAGAGCACAGAGAGAGAGAAAGAAAGAGCGCAGAGAGAGAAAGAGCGCAGAGAGAGAAAGAAAGAGCGCAGAGAGAGAGAGAGAGAAAGAGCGCAGAGAGAGAGCGCATAGAGAGAGAGAAAGAGCGCAGAGAGAGAAATAAAGAGCGCAGAGAGAGAAATAAAGAGGGCAGAGAGAGAAATAAAGAGCGCAGAGAAAGAAAAGCGCAGAGAGAGAGAAAGAAAGAGCGCAGAGAGAGAAAGAAAGAGCGCAAAGAGAGAAAAAAAGAGCGCAGAGAGAAAGAAAGAAAGAGCGCAGAGAGAAAGAAAGAGCGCAGAGAGAGAGAGCGCAGAGAGAGAAAGAGAAAGAAAGAGCGCAGAGAGAGAGAGAGAAAGAGCGCCGAGAGAGAGAAAGAGCGCAGAGAGAGAGAAAGAGAAAGAAAGAGCGCAGAGAGAGAGAGAGAAAGAGCGCAGAGAGAGAGAAAGAGCGCAGAGAAAGAAAGAGAAAGAAAGAGCGCAGAGAGAGAAAGAGCGCAGAGAGAGAAAGAGCGCAGGGAGAGAGAGAGCGCAGAGAGAGAAAGAGCGCAGAGAAAGAAAGAGAAAGAAAGAGCGCAGAGAGAGAAAGAGAGAGCGCAGAGAGAGAAAGAGCGCAGAGATAGAAAGAAAGAAAGAGCGCAGAGAGAGAAAGAAAGAGCGCAGAGAGAGAGAAAGAGCGCAGAGAGAGAAAGAGAAAGTAAGAGCGCAGAGAGAGAGAGAGAAAGAGCGCAGAGAGAGAGAGAAAGAGCGCAGAGAGAGAGAAAGAGCGCAGAGAGAGAAAGAGCGCAGAGAAAGAAAGAGAAAGAAAGAGTGCAGAGAGAGAAAGAGCGCAGAGAGAGAAAGAGCGCAGAGAGAGAGCGCAGAGAGAGAGAGCGCAGAGAGAGAAAGAGCGCAGAGAGAGAGAAAGAGCGCAGAGAGAGAGAAAGAGAGCAAAGAGAGAGAAAGAGCGCAGAGAGAGAGAAAGAGCGCAGAGAGAGAGAAAGAGCGCAGAGAGAGAGAAAGAGCGCAGAGAGAGAGAAAGAAAGAGCGCAGAGAGAGAAAGAAAGAGCGCAGAGAGAGAAAGAAAGAGCGCAGAGAGAGAAAGAAAGAGCGCAGAGAGAGAAAGAAAGAGCGCAGAGAGTGAGAGAGAAAGAGCACAGAGAGAAAGAAAGAGCGCAGAGAGATAGAGAAAGAAAGAGCGCAGAGAGAGAGAGAAAGAAAGAGCGCAGAGAGAGAAAGAGCGCAGAGAGAGAGAGGAAGAAAGAGCGCAGAGAGAGAGAAAGAAAGAGCGCAGAGAGAAAGAAAGAGCACATAGAGAGAGAAAGAGCGCAGAGAGAGAGAAAGAAAGAGCGCAGAGAGAGAGAAAGAGCGCAGAGAGAGAGAGAAAGAGCGCAGAGAGAGAAATAAAGAGCGCAGAGAGAGAAAGAAAGAGCGCAGAGAAAGAAAGAGCGCAGAGAGAGAGAAAGAAAGAGCGCAGAGAGAGAAAGAAAGAGAGCAGAGAGAGAAAGAAAGAGAGCAGAGAGAGAAAGAAAGAGCGCAAAGAGAGAAAAAAAGAGCGCAGAGAGAAAGAAAGAAAGAGCGCAGAGAGAAAGAAAGAGCGCAGAGAGAGAGAGAGCGCAGAGAGAAAGAGAAAGAAAGAGCGCAGAGAGAAAGAGAAAGAAAGAGCGCAGAGAGAGAGAGAGAAAGAGCGCAGAGAGAGAGAAAGAGAAAGAAAGAGCACAGAGAGAGAGAGAGCGCGCAGAGAAAGAGAAAGAAAGAGCGCAGAGAGAGAAAGTGCGCAGAGAGAGAAAGTGCGCAGAGAGAGAAAGAGTGCAGAGAGAAAGAAAGAGCGCAGAGAGAGAGAGAGAGAAAGAGCGCAAAGAGAGAAAAAAAGAGCGCAGAAAGAAAGAAACAGCGCAGAGAGAAAGAAAGAAAGAGCGCAGAGAGTGAGAGAGAAAGAGCACAGAGAGAAAGAAAGAGCGCAGAGAGAGAGAGAAAGAAAGAGCGCAGAGAGAGAGAAAGAGAAAGAAAGAGCGCAGAGAGAGAGAGAGAAAGAGCGCAGAGAGAGAGAAAGAGCGCAGAGAAAGAAAGAGAAAGAAAGAGCGCAGAGAGAGAAAGAGCGCAGGGAGAGAAAGAGCGCAGGGAGAGTGAGAGCGCAGAGAGAGAAAGAGCGCAGAGAAAGAAAGAGAAAGAAAGAGCGCAGAGAGAGAAAGAGAGAGCGCAGAGAGAGAAAGAAAGAGCGCAAAGAGAGAAAAAAAGAGCGCAGAAAGAAAGAAAGAGCGCAGAGAGAAAGAAAGAAAGAGCGCAGAGAGAGAGAAAGAGCGCAGAGAGAGAAAGAGAAAGTAAGAGTGCAGAGAGAGAAAGAGCGCAGAGAGAGAGAGAGAAAGAGCGCAGAGAAAGAAAGAGAAAGAAAGAGTGCAGAGAGAGAAAGAGCGCAGAGAGAGAAAGAGCGCAGAGAGAGAAAGAGCGCAGAGAGAGAAAGAGCGCAGAGAGAGAAAGAGCGCAGAGAGAGAGCGCAGAGAGAGAGTGCAGAGAGAGAAAGAGCGCAGAGAGAGAGAAAAAGCGCAGAGAGAGAGAAAGAGCGCAGAGAGAGAGAAAGAGCGCAGAGAGAGAGAAAGAAAGAGCGCAGACAGAGAAAGAAAGAGCGCAGAGAGAGAAAGAAAGAGCGCAGAGAGAGAAAGAAAGAGCGCAGAGAGTGAGAAAGAAAGAGCGCAGACAGAGAAAGAAAGAGCGCAGAGAGAGAAAGAAAGAGCGCAGAGAGAGAAAGAAAGAGCGCAGAGAGAGAAAGAAAGAGCGCAGAGAGAGAAAGAAAGAGCGCAGAGAGTGAGAGAAAGAGCACAGAGAGAAAGAAAGAGCGCAGAGAGAGAGAGAAAGAAAGAGCGCAGAGAGAGAGAGAAAGAAAGAGCGCAGAGAGAGAAAGAGCGCAGAGAGAGAGAGAGGAAGAAAGAGCGCAGAGAGAGAGAAAGAAAGAGCGCAGAGAGAGAGAAAGAGCGCAGAGAGAGAGAAAGAAAGAGCACAGAGAGAGAAAGAAAGAGAGCAGAGAGAGAAAGAAAGAGCGCAAAGAGAGAAAAAAAGAGCGCAGAGAGAAAGAAAGAAAGAGCGCAGAGAGAAAGATAGAGCGCAGAGAGAGAGAGCGCAGAGAGAGAAAGAGAAAGAAAGAGCGCAGAGAGAGAAAGAGAAAGAAAGAGCGCAGAGAGAGAGAAAGAGCGCAGAGAGAGAAAGAGCGCAGAGAGAGAGAAAGAGCGCAGAGAGAGAGAAAGAGCGCAGAGAGAAAGAAAGAGCACAGAGAGAGAGAAAGAAAGAGCGCAGAGAGAGAAAGAAAGAGTGCAGAGAGAGAGAAAGAAAGAGCGCAGATTGAGAGCGCATAGAGAGAGAGAAAGAGCGCAGAGAGAGAAATAAAGAGCGCAGAGAGAGAAATAAAGAGGGCAGAGAGAGAAATAAAGAGCGCAGAGAAAGAAAGAGCGCAGAGAGAGAGAAAGAAAGAGCGCAGAGAGAGAAAGAAAGAGCGCAAAGAGAGAAAAAAAGAGCGCAAAGAGAGAAAAAAAGAGCGCAGAGAGAAAGAAAGAAAGAGCGCAGAGAGAAAGAAAGAGCGCAGAGAGAGAGAGCGCAGAGAGAGAAAGAGAAAGAAAGAGCGCAGAGAGAGAGAGAGAGAAAGAGCGCCGAGAGAGAGAAAGAGCGCAGAGAGAGAGAAAGAGAAAGAAAGAGCGCAGAGAGAGAGAGAGAAAGAGCGCAGAGAGAGAGAAAGAGCGCAGAGAAAGAAAGAGAAAGAAAGAGCGCAGAGAGAGAAAGAGCGCAGAGAGAGAAAGAGCGCAGGGAGAGAGAGAGCGCAGAGAGAGAAAGAGCGCAGAGAAAGAAAGAGAAAGAAAGAGCGCAGAGAGAGAAAGAGAGAGCGCAGAGAGAGAAAGAGCGCAGAGATAGAAAGAAAGAAAGAGCGCAGAGAGAGAAAGAAAGAGCGCAGAGAGAGAGAAAGAGCGCAGAGAGAGAAAGAGAAAGTAAGAGCGCAGAGAGAGAGAGAAAAAGCGCAGAGAGAGAGAGAAAGAGCGCAGAGAGAGAGAAAGAGCGCAGAGAAAGAAAGAGAAAGAAAGAGTGCAGAGAGAGAAAGAGCGCAGAGAGAGAAAGAGCGCAGAGAGAGAGCGCAGAGAGAGAGCGCAGAGAGAGAAAGAGCGCAGAGAGAGAGAAAGAGCGCAGAGAGAGAGAAAGAGAGCAAAGAGAGAGAAAGAGCGCAGAGAGAGAGAAAGAGCGCAGAGAGAGAAAGAAAGAGCGCAGAGAGTGAGAGAGAAAGAGCACAGAGAGAAAGAAAGAGCGCAGAGAGATAGAGAAAGAAAGAGCGCAGAGAGAGAGAAAGAAAGAGCGCAGAGAGAGAAAGAGCGCAGAGAGAGAGAGAAAGAGCGCAGAGAGAGAGAAAGAGAAAGAAAGAGCACAGAGAGAGAGAGAGAGAAAGAGCGCCGAGAGAGAGGGAGAGAGCGCAGAGAGAGAGAAAGAAAGAGCGCAGAGAGAGAAAGTGCGCAGAGAGAGAAAGTGCGCAGAGAGAGAAAGAGTGCAGAGAGAAAGAAAGAGCGCAGAGAGAGAGAGAGAGAAAGAGCGCAAAGAGAGAAAAAAAGAGCGCAGAAAGAAAGAAACAGCGCAGAGAGAAAGAAAGAAAGAGTGCAGAGAGAGAGAAAGAGCGCAGAGAGAGAGAGAGAAAGAAAAAGCGCAGAGAAAGAAAGAGCGCAGAGAGAAGAAGAAAGAGCGCAGAGAGAGAGAGAAAGAGCGCAAAGAGAGAGAAAGAGCGCAGAGAAAGAAAGAGAAAGAAAGAGCGCAGAGAGAGAAAGAGCGCAGAGAGAGAAAGAGCGCAGAGAGAGAAAGAGCGCAGAGAGAGAAAGAGCGCAGAGAGAGAAAGAGCGCAGAGAGAGAGAGCGCAGAGAGAGAGCGCAGAGAGAAAGAAAGAGCGCAGAGAGAGAGAAAGAGCGCAGAGAGAGAGAAAGAGCGCAGAGAGAGAGAAAGAGCGCAGAGAGAGAGAAAGAGCGCAGAGAGAGAGAAAGAGCGCAGAGAGAGAAAGAAAGAGCGCAGAGAGAGAAAGAAAGAGCGCAGAGAGAGAAAGAAAGAGCGCAGAGAGAGAAAGAAAGAGCGCAGAGAGTGAGAGAGAAAGAGCACAGAGAGAAAGAAAGAGCGCAGAGAGAGAGAGAAAGAAATAGCGCAGAGAGAGAGAGAAAGAAAGAGCGCAGAGAGAGAGAGAAAGAAAGAGCGCAGAGAGAGAAAGAGCGCAGAGAGAGAGAGGAAGAAAGAGCGCAGAGAGAGAGAAAGAAAGAGCGCAGAGAGAAAGAAAGAGCACATAGAGAGAGAAAGAGCGCAGAGAGAGAGAAAGAAAGAGCGCAGAGAGAGAGAAAGAGCGCAGAGAGAGAGAGAAAGAGCGCAGAGAGAGAAATAAAGAGCACAGAGAGAGAAAGAAAGAGCGCAGAGAAAGAAAGAGCGCAGAGAGAGAGAAAGAAAGAGCGCAGAGAGAGAAAGAAAGAGAGCAGAGAGAGAAAGAAAGAGAGCAGAGAGAGAAAGAAAGAGCGCAAAGAGAGAAAAAAAGAGCGCAGAGAGAAAGAAAGAAAGAGCGAAGAGAGAAAGAAAGAGCGCAGAGAGAGAGAGAGAGCGCAGAGAGAAAGAGAAAGAAAGAGCGCAGAGAGAGAGAGAGAAAGAGCGCTGAGAGAGAGAGAGAGAGTGCAGAGAGAGAGAAAGAGAAAGAAAGAGCACAGAGAGAGAAAGTGCGCAGAGAGAGAAAGAGCGCAGAGAGAAAGAAAGAGCGCAGAGAAAGAAAGAGCGCAGAGAGAGGAAGAAAGAGCGCAGAGAGAGAGAGAAAGAAAGAGCGCAGAGAGAGAGAAAGAGCGCAGAGAGAGAGAGAAAGAACGCAGAGAGAGAGAAAGAGCGCAGAGAGAAAGAAAGTGCGCAGAGAGAGAGAAAGAGCGCAGAGAGAGAGAGAGAAAGAAAAAGCGCAGAGAAAGAAAGAGGGCAGAGAGAGGAAGAAAGAGCACAGAGAGAGAGAGAAAGAAAGAGCGCAGAGAGAGAGAAAGAGCGCAGAGAGAGAGAAAGAACGCAGAGAGAGAGAAAGAGCGCAGAGAGAGAGAAAGAGCGCAGAGAGAGAGAAAGAGCGCAGAGAGAGAGAAAGAGCGCAGAGAGAGAGAGAGCGCAGAGAGGAAGAAAGAGCGCAGAGAGAGAGAAAGAAAGAGTGCAGAGAGAGAGAAAGAGCGCAGAGAGAGAGAAAGAAAGAGCACAGAGAGAGAAAGAAAGAGAGCAGAGAGAGAAAGAAAGAGCGCAAAGAGAGAAAAAAAGAGCGCAGAGAGAAAGAAAGAAAGAGCGCAGAGGGAAAGATAGAGCGCAGAGAGAGAGAGCGCAGAGAGAGAAAGAGAAAGAAAGAGCGCAGAGAGAGAGAGAGAAATAAAGAGCGCAGAGAGAGAAATAAAGAGCGCAGAGAGAGAAATAAAGAGCGCAGAGAGAGAAATAAAGAGCGCAGAGAGAGAAATAAAGAGCGCAGAGAAATAAAGAGCGCAGAGAAAGAAAGAGCGCAGAGAGAGAGAAAGAAAGAGCGCAGAGAGAGAAAAAAGAGCGCAAAGAGAGAAAAAAAGAGCGCAAAGAGAGAAAAAAAGAGCGCAAAGAGAAAGAAAGAAAGAGCACAGAGAGAAAGAAAGAGCGCAGATAGAGAGCGCAGAGAGAGAAAGAGAAAGAAAGAGCGCAGAGAGAGAGAGAGAGAAAGAGCGCCGAGAGAGAGAAAGAGCGCAGAGAGAGAGAAAGAGAAAGAAAGAGCGCAGAGAGAGAGAGAGAAAGAGCGCAGAGAGAGAGAAAGAGCGCAGAGAAAGAAAGAGAAAGAAAGAGCGCAGAGAGAGAAAGAGCACAGAGAGAGAAAGAGCGCAGAGAGAGAGAGAGCGCAGATAGAGATAGAGCGCAGAGAAAGAAAGAGAAAGAAAGAGCGCAGAGAGAGAAAGAGAGAGCGCAGAGAGAGAAAGAAAGAGCGCAGAAAGAAAGAAAGAGCGCAGAGAGAGAGAAAGAAAGAGCGCAGATAGAGAGAAAGAAAGAGCGCAGAGAGAGAGAGAAAGAACGCAGAGAGAGAGAAAGAGCGCAGAGAGAGAGAAAGAGCGCAGAGAGAGAGAAAGAGCGCAGATAGAGAGAAAGAGCGCAGAGAGAGAAAGAGAAAGTAAGAGCACAGAGAGAGAGAGAGAAAAAGCGCAGAGAGAGAGAGAAAGAGCGCAGAGAGAGAGAAAGAGCGCAGAGAGAGAGAAAGAGCGCAGAGAAAGAAAGAGAAAGAAAGAGTGCAGAGAGAGAAAGAGCGCAGAGAGAGAAAGAGCGCAGAGAGAGAGCGCAGAGAGAGAGCGCAGAGAGAGAAAGAGCGCAGAGAGAGAGAAAGAGCGCAGAGAGAGAGAGAAAGAGAGCAAAGAGAGAGAAAGAAAGAGCGCAGAGAGAGAAAGAAAGAGCGCAGAGAGAGAAAGAAAGAGCGCAGAGAGAGAAAGAAAGAGCGCAGAGAGTGAGAGAGAAAGAGCACAGAGAGAAAGAAAGAGCGCAGAGAGATAGAGAAAGAAAGAGCGCAGAGAGAGAGAGAAAGAAAGAGCGCAGAGAGAGAAAGAGCGCAGAGAGAGAGAGAGAAAGAGCGCAGAGAGAGAGAAAGAGAAAGAAAGAGCACAGAGAGAGAGAGAGAGAAAGAGCGCAGAGAGAGAGAGAGAAAGAAAAAGCGCAGAGAAAGAAAGAGCGCAGAGAGAAGAAGAAAGAGCGCAGAGAGAGAGAGAAAGAAAGAGCGCAGAGAGAGAGAAAGAGCGCAGAGAGAGAGAGAAAGAACGCAGAGAGAGAGAAAGAGCGCAGAGAGAGAGAAAGAGCGCAGAGAGAGAGAAAGAGCGCAGAGAGAGAGAAAGAGCGCAGAGAGAGAGAGAGCGCAGAGAGGAAGAAAGAGCGCAGAGAGAGAGAAAGAAAGAGTGCAGAGAGAGAGAAAGAGCGCAGAGAGAGAGAAAGAAAGAGCACAGAGGGAAAGATAGAGCGCAGAGAGAGAGAGCGCAGAGAGAGAAAGAGAAAGAAAGAGCGCAGAGAGAGAGAGAGAAATAAAGAGCGCAGAGAGAGAAATAAAGAGCGCAGAGAGAGAAATAAAGAGCGCAGAGAGAGAAATAAAGAGCGCAGAGAGAGAAATAAAGAGCGCAGAGAAATAAAGAGCGCAGAGAAAGAAAGAGCGCAGAGAGAGAGAAAGAAAGAGCGCAGAGAGAGAAAAAAGAGCGCAAAGAGAGAAAAAAAGAGCGCAAAGAGAGAAAAAAAGAGCGCAAAGAGAAAGAAAGAAAGAGCACAGAGAGAAAGAAAGAGCGCAGATAGAGAGCGCAGAGAGAGAAAGAGAAAGAAAGAGCGCAGAGAGAGAGAGAGAGAAAGAGCGCCGAGAGAGAGAAAGAGCGCAGAGAGAGAGAAAGAGAAAGAAAGAGCGCAGAGAGAGAGAGAGAAAGAGCGCAGAGAGAGAGAAAGAGCGCAGAGAAAGAAAGAGAAAGAAAGAGCGCAGAGAGAGAAAGAGCGCAGAGAGAGAAAGAGCGCAGAGAGAGAGAGAGCGCAGATAGAGATAGAGCGCAGAGAAAGAAAGAGAAAGAAAGAGCGCAGAGAGAGAAAGAGAGAGCGCAGAGAGAGAAAGAAAGAGCGCAGAAAGAAAGATAGAGCGCAGAGAGAGAGAAAGAAAGAGCGCAGATAGAGAGAAAGAAAGAGCGCAGAGAGAGAGAGAAAGAACGCAGAGAGAGAGAAAGAGCGCAGAGAGAGAGAAAGAGCGCAGAGAGAGAGAAAGAGCGCAGATAGAGAGAAAGAGCGCAGAGAGAGAAAGAGAAAGTAAGAGCGCAGAGAGAGAGAGAGAAAAAGCGCAGAGAGAGAGAGAAAGAGCGCAGAGAGAGAGAAAGAGCGCAGAGAGAGAGAAAGAGCGCAGAGAAAGAAAGAGAAAGAAAGAGTGCAGAGAGAGAAAGAGCGCAGAGAGAGAAAGAGCGCAGAGAGAGAGCGCAGAGAGAGAGCGCAGAGAGAGAAAGAGCGCAGAGAGAGAGAAAGAGCGCAGAGAGAGAGAGAAAGAGAGCAAAGAGAGAGAAAGAAAGAGCGCAGAGAGAGAAAGAAAGAGCGCAGAGAGAGAAAGAAAGAGCGCAGAGAGAGAAAGAAAGAGCGCAGAGAGTGAGAGAGAAAGAGCACAGAGAGAAAGAAAGAGCGCAGAGAGATAGAGAAAGAAAGAGCGCAGAGAGAGAGAGAAAGAAAGAGCGCAGAGAGAGAAAGAGCGCAGAGAGAGAGAGAGAAAGAGCGCAGAGAGAGAGAAAGAGAAAGAAAGAGCACAGAGAGAGAGAGAGAGAAAGAGCGCAGAGAGAGAGAGAGAAAGAAAAAGCGCAGAGAAAGAAAGAGCACAGAGAGAAGAAGAAAGAGCGCAGAGAGAGAGAGAAAGAGCGCAGAGAGAGAGAAAGAGCGCAGAGAAAGAAAGAGAAAGAAAGAGCGCAGAGAGAGAAAGAGCGCAGAGAGAGAAAGAGCGCAGAGAGAGAAAGAGCGCAGAGAGAGAAAGAGCGCAGAGAGAGAGAGAGCGCAGAGAGAGAGCGCAGAGAGAAAGAAAGAGCGCAGAGAGAGAGAAAGAGCGCAGAGAGAGAGAAAGAGCGCAGAGAGAGAGAAAGAGCGCAGAGAGAGAAAGAGCGCAGAGAGAGAGAAAGAGCGCAGAGAGAGAAAGAAAGAGCGCAGAGAGAGAAAGAAAGAGCGCAGAGAGAGAAAGAAAGAGCGCAGAGAGAGAAAGAAAGAGCGCAGAGAGAGAAAGAAAGAGCGCAAAGAGAAAGAAAGAAAGAGCGCAGAGAGAAAGAAAGAGCGCAGATAGAGAGCGCAGAGAGAGAAAGAGAAAGAAAGAGCGCAGAGAGAGAGAGAGAGAAAGAGCGCCGAGAGAGAGAAAGAGCGCAGAGAGAGAGAAAGAGAAAGAAAGAGCGCAGAGAGAGAGAGAGAAAGAGCGCAGAGAGAGAGAAAGAGCGCAGAGAAAGAAAGAGAAAGAAAGAGCGCAGAGAGAGAAAGAGCGCAGAGAGAGAAAGAGCGCAGAGAGAGAGAGAGCGCAGAGAGAGAAAGAGCGCAGAGAAAGAAAGAGAAAGAAAGAGCGCAGAGAGAGAAAGAGAGAGCGCAGAGAGAGAAAGAAAGAGCGCAGAAAGAAAGAAAGAGCGCAGAGAGAGAGAAAGAAAGAGCGCAGAGAGAGAGAAAGAAAGAGCGCAGATAGAGAGAAAGAAAGAGCGCAGAGAGAGAGAGAAAGAACGCAGAGAGAGAGAAAGAGCGCAGAGAGAGAGAAAGAGCGCAGAGAGAGAGAAAGAGCGCAGAGAGAGAGAAAGAGCGCAGAGAGAGAGAAAGAGCGCAGAGAGAGAAAGAGAAAGTAAGAGCGCAGAGAGAGAGAGAGAAAAAGCGCAGAGAGAGAGAGAAAGAGCGCAGAGAGAGAGAAAGAGCGCAGAGAGAGAGAAAGAGCGCAGAGAAAGAAAGAGAAAGAAAGAGTGCAGAGAGAGAAAGAGCGCAGAGAGAGAGCGCAGAGAGAGAGCGCAGAGAGAGAAAGAGCGCAGAGAGAGAGAAAGAGCGCAGAGAGAGAGAAAGAGAGCAAAGAGAGAGAAAGAGCGCAGAGAGAGAGAAAGAGCGCAGAGAGAGAGAAAGAGCGCAGAGAGAGAGAAAGAGTGCAGAGAGAGAGAAAGAAAGAGCGCAGAGAGAGAAAGAAAGAGCGCAGAGAGAGAAAGAAAGAGCGCAGAGAGAGAAAGAAAGAGCTCAGAGAGAGAAAGAAAGAGCGCAGAGAGAGAAAGAAAGAGCGCAGAGAGAGAAAGAAAGAGCGCAGAGAGTGAGAGAGAAAGAGCACAGAGAGAAAGAAAGAGCGCAGAGAGATAGAGAAAGAAAGAGCGCAGAGAGAGAGAGAAAGAAAGAGCGCAGAGAGAGAAAGAGCGCAGAGAGAGAGAGAGAAAGAGCGCAGAGAGAGAGAAAGAGAAAGAAAGAGCACAGAGAGAGAGAGAGAGAAAGAGCGCAGAGAGAGAGAGAGAAAGAAAAAGCGCAGAGAAAGAAAGAGCGCAGAGAGAAGAAGAAAGAGCGCAGAGAGAGAGAGAAAGAGCGCAGAGAGAGAGAAAGAGCGCAGAGAAAGAAAGAGAAAGAAAGAGCGCAGAGAGAGAAAGAGCGCAGAGAGAGAAAGAGCGCAGAGAGAGAAAGAGCGCAGAGAGAGAAAGAGCGCAGAGAGAGAGAGAGCGCAGAGAGAGAGCGCAGAGAGAAAGAAAGAGTGCAGAGAGAGAGAAAGAGCGCAGAGAGAGAGAAAGAGCGCAGAGAGAGAGAAAGAGCGCAGAGAGAGAGAAAGAGCGCAGAGAGAGAGAAAGAGCGCAGAGAGAGAAAGAAAGAGCGCAGAGAGAGAAAGAAAGAGCGCAGAGAGAGAAAGAAAGAGCGCAGAGAGAGAAAGAAAGAGCGCAGAGAGAGAAAGAAAGAGCGCAGAGAGTGAGAGAGAAAGAGCACAGAGAGAAAGAAAGAGCGCAGAGAGAGAGAGAGAAAGAAAGAGCGCAGAGAGAGAGAGAAAGAGCGCAGAGAGAGAGAGAAAGAAAGAGCGCAGAGAGAGAAAGAGCGCAGAGAGAGAGAGGAAGAAAGAGCGCAGAGAGAGAGAAAGAAAGAGCGCAGAGAGAAAGAAAGAGCACATAGAGAGAGAAAGAGCGCAGAGAGAGAGAAAGAAAGAGCGCAGAGAGAGAGAAAGAGCGCAGAGAGAGAGAGAAAGAGCGCAGAGAGAGAAATAAAGAGCACAGAGAGAGAAAGAAAGAGCGCAGAGAAAGAAAGAGCGCAGAGAGAGAGAAAGAAAGAGCGCAGAGAGAGAAAGAAAGAGAGCAGAGAGAGAAAGAAAGAGAGCAGAGAGAGAAAGAAAGAGCGCAAAGAGAGAAAAAAAGAGCGCAGAGAGAAAGAAAGAGCGCAGAGAGAGAGAGAGCGCAGAGAGAAAGAGAAAGAAAGAGCGCAGAGAGAGAGAGAGAAAGAGCGCAGAGAGAGAGAAAGAGAAAGAAAGAGCGCAGAGAGAGAAAGTGCGCAGAGAGAGAAAGAGCGCAGAGAGAAAGAAAGAGCGCAGAGAAAGAAAGAGCGCAGAGAGAGGAAGAAAGAGCGCAGAGAGAGAGAGAAAGAAAGAGCGCAGAGAGAGAGAAAGAGCGCAGAGAGAGAGAGAAAGAACGCAGAGAGAGAGAAAAAGCGCAGAGAGAAAGAAAGTGCGCAGAGAGAGAGAAAGAGCGCAGAGAGAGAGAGAGAAAGAAAAAGCGCAGAGAAAGAAAGAGCGCAGAGAGAGGAAGAAAGAGCGCAGAGAGAGAGAGAAAGAAAGAGCGCAGAGAGAGAGAAAGAGCGCAGAGAGAGAGAGAAAGAACGCAGAGAGAGAGAAAGAGCGCAGAGAGAGAGAAAGAGCGCAGAGAGAGAGAAAGAGCGCAGAGAGAGAGAAAGAGCGCAGAGAGAGAGAGAGCGCAGAGAAAGAGAAAGAGCGCAGAGAGAGAGAAAGAGCGCAGAGAGAGAAATAAAGAGCGCAGAGAGAGAAATAAAGAGCGCAGAGAGAGAAATAAAGAGCGCAGAGAGAGAAATAAAGAGCGCAGAGAAATAAAGAGCGCAGAGAAAGAAAGAGCGCAGAGAGAGAGAAAGAAAGAGTGCAGAGAGAGAAAAAAGAGCGCAAAGAGAGAAAAAAAGAGCGCAAAGAGAGAAAAAAAGAGCGCAAAGAGAAAGAAAGAAAGAGCGCAGAGAGAAAGAAAGAGCGCAGATAGAGTGCGCAGAGAGAGAAAGAGAAAGAAAGAGCGCAGAGAGAGAGAGAGAGAAAGAGCGCAGAGAGAGAGAAAGAGCGCAGAGAGAGAGAAAGAGAAAGAAAGAGCGCAGAGAGAGAGAGAGAAAGAGCGCAGAGAGAGAGAAAGAGCGCAGAGAAAGAAAGAGAAAGAAAGAGCGCAGAGAGATAAAGAGCGCAGAGAGAGAAAGAGTGCAGAGAGAGAAAGAGCGCAGAGAGAGAGAGAGCGCAGAGAGAGAGCGCAGAGAGAAAGAAAGAGTGCAGAGAGAGAGAAAGAGCGCAGAGAGAGAGAAAGAGCGCAGAGAGAGAGAAAGAGCGCAGAGAGAGAGAAAGAGCGCAGAGAGAGAGACAGAGCGCAGAGAGAGAAAGAAAGAGCGCAGAGAGAGAAAGAAAGAGCGCAGAGAGAGAAAGAAAGAGCGCAGAGAGAGAAAGAAAGAGCGCAGAGAGAGAAAGAAAGAGCGCAGAGAGTGAGAGAGAAAGAGCACAGAGAGAAAGAAAGAGCGCAGAGAGAGAGAGAGAGAAAGAAAGAGCGCAGAGAGAGAGAGAAAGAAAGAGCGCAGAGAGAGAAAGAGCGCAGAGAGAGAGGAAGAAAGAGCGCAGAGAGAGAGAAAGAAAGAGCGCAGAGAGAAAGAAAGAGCACATAGAGAGAGAAAGAGCGCAGAGAGAGAGAAAGAAAGAGCGCAGAGAGAGAGAAAGAGCGCAGAGAGAGAGAGAAAGAGCGCAGAGAGAGAAATAAAGAGCACAGAGAGAGAAAGAAAGAGCGCAGAGAAAGAAAGAGCGCAGAGAGAGAGAAAGAAAGAGCGCAGAGAGAGAAAGAAAGAGAGCAGAGAGAGAAAGAAAGAGAGCAGAGAGAGAAAGAAAGAGCGCAAAGAGAGAAAAAAAGAGCGCAGAGAGAAAGAAAGAAAGAGCGCAGAGAGAAAGAAAGAGCGCAGAGAGAGAGAGAGCGCAGAGAGAAAGAGAAAGAAAGAGCGCAGAGAGAGAGAGAGAAAGAGCGCCGAGAGAGAGAGAGCGCAGAGAGAGAGAAAGAGAAAGAAAGAGCGCAGAGAGAGAAAGTGCGCAGAGAGAGAAAGAGCGCAGAGAGAAAGAAAGAGCGCAGAGAAAGAAAGAGCGCAGAGAGAGGAAGAAAGAGCGCAGAGAGAGAGAGAAAGAAAGAGCGCAGAGAGAGAGAAAGAGCGCAGAGAGAGAGAGAAAGAACGCAGAGAGAGAGAAAAAGCGCAGAGAGAAAGAAAGTGCGCAGAGAGAGAGAAAGAGCGCAGAGAGAGAGAGAGAAAGAAAAAGCGCAGAGAAAGAAAGAGCGCAGAGAGAGGAAGAAAGAGCGCAGAGAGAGAGAGAAAGAAAGAGCGCAGAGAGAGAGAAAGAGCGCAGAGAGAGAGAGAAAGAACGCAGAGAGAGAGAAAGAGCGCAGAGAGAGAGAAAGAGCGCAGAGAGAGAGAAAGAGTGCAGAGAGAGAGAAAGAGCGCAGAGAGAGAGAGAGCGCAGAGAAAGAGAAAGAGCGCAGAGAGAGAGAAAGAGCGCAGAGAGAGAAATAAAGAGCGCAGAGAGAGAAATAAAGAGCGCAGAGAGAGAAAGAAAGAGAGCAGAGAGAGAAATAAAAAGCACAGAGAAATAAAGAGCGCAGAGAAAGTAAGAGCGCAGAGAGAGAGAAAGAAAGAGTGCAGAGAGAGAAAAAAGAGCGCAAAGAGAGAAAAAAAGAGCGCAAAGAGAGAAAAAAAGAGCGCAAAGAGAAAGAAAGAAAGAGCGCAGAGAGAAAGAAAGAGCGCAGATAGAGAGCGCAGAGAGAGAAAGAGAAAGAAAGAGCGCAGAGAGAGAGAGAAAGAGCGCAGAGAGAGAGAAAGAGCGCAGAGAGAGAGAAAGAGAAAGAAAGAGCGCAGAGAGAGAGAGAGAAAGAGCGCAGAGAGAGAGAAAGAGCGCAGAGAAAGAAAGAGAAAGAAAGAGAGCAGAGAGAGAAAGAGCGCAGAGAGAGAGAGAGCGCAGAGAGAGAAAGAGCGCAGAGAGAGAGAAAGAGCGCAGAGAGAGAGAGAAAGAGCGCAGAGAGAGAGAAAGAGCGCAGAGAGAGAGAAAGAGCGCAGAGAGAGAGAAAGAGCGCAGAGAAAGAGAAAGAGCGCAGAGAGAGAGAAAGAGCGCAGAGAGAGAAATAAAGAGCGCAGAGAGAGAAATAAAGAGCGCAGAGAGAGAAATAAAGAGCGCAGAGAAATAAAGAGCGCAGAGAAAGAAAGAGCGCAGAGAGAGAAAGAAAGAGCGCAGAGAGAGAAAGAAAGAGCGCAAAGAGAGAAAAAAAGAGCGCAAAGAGAGAAAAAAAGAGCGCAGAGAGAAAGAAAGAAAGAGCGCAGAGAGAAAGAAAGAGCGCAGATAGAGAGCGCAGAGAGAGAAAGAGAAAGAAAGAGCGCAGAGAGAGAGAGAGAGAAAGAGCGCCGAGAGAGAGAAAGAGCGCAGAGAGAGAGAAAGAGAAAGAAAGAGCGCAGAGAGAGAGAGAGAGAAAGAGCGCAGAGAGAGAGAAAGAGCGCAGAGAAAGAAAGAGAAAGAAAGAGCGCAGAGAGAGAAAGAGCGCAGAGAGAGAGAGAGCGCAGAGAGAGAAAGAGCGCAGAGAAAGAAAGAGAAAGAAAGAGCGCAGAGAGAGAAAGAAAGAGCGCAGAAAGAAAGAAAGAGCGCAGAGAGAAAGAAAGAAAGAGCGCAGAGAGAGAGAAAGAGCGCAGAGAGAGAAAGAGAAAGAAAGAGCGCAGAGAGAGAGAGAGAAAGAGCGCAGAGAGAGAGAGAAAGAGTGCAGAGAGAGAGAGAAAGAGCGCAGAGAGAGAGAAAGAGCGCAGATAAAGAAAGAGAAAGAAAGAGCGCAGAGAGAGAAAGAGCGCAGAGAGAGAAAGAGCGCAGAGAGAGAGTGCAGAGAGAGAAAGAGCGCAGAGAGAAAGAAAGAGCGCAGAGAGAGAAAGAAAGAGCGCAGAGAGAGAAAGAAAGAGCGCAGAGAGAGAAAGAAAGAGCGCAGAGAGAGAAAGAAAGAGCGCAGAGAGTGAGAGAGAAAGAGCACAGAGAGAAAGAAAGAGCGCAGAGAGATAGAGAAAGAAAGAGCGCAGAGAGAGAAAGAAAGAGCGCAGAGAGAGAAAGAGCGCAGAGAGAGAGAGAGAAAGAGCGCAGAGAGAGAGAAAGAGAAAGAAAGAGCGCAGAGAGAGAGAGAGAAAGAGCGCAGAGAGAGAGAGAAAGAGTGCAGAGAGAGAGAGAAAGAGCGCAGAGAGAGAGAAAGAGCGCAGATAAAGAAAGAGAAAGAAAGAGCGCAGAGAGAGAAAGAGCGCAGAGAGAGAAAGAGCGCAGAGAGAGAGCGCAGAGAGAGAAAGAGCGCAGAGAGAAAGAAAGAGCGCAGAGAGAGAAAGAAAGAGCGCAGAGAGAGAAAGAAAGAGCGCAGAGAGAGAAAGAAAGAGCGCAGAGAGAGAAAGAAAGAGCGCAGAGAGTGAGAGAGAAAGAGCACAGAGAGAAAGAAAGAGCGCAGAGAGATAGAGAAAGAAAGAGCGCAGAGAGAGAAAGAAAGAGCGCAGAGAGAGAAAGAGCGCAGAGAGAGAGAGAGAAAGAGCGCAGAGAGAGAGAAAGAGAAAGAAAGAGCACAGAGAGAGAGAGAGAGAAAGAGCGCCGAGAGAGAGAGAGAGAGCGCAGAGAGAGAGAAAGAAAGAGCGCAGAGAGAGAAAGAGTGCAGAGAGAAAGAAAGAGCGCAGAGAGAGAGAGAGAGAAAGAGCGCAAAGAGAGAAAAAAAGAGCGCAGAAAGAAAGAAACAGCGCAGAGAGAAAGAAAGAAAGAGCGCAGAGAGAGAGAAAGAGCGCAGAGAGAGAGAGAGAAAGAAAAAGCGCAGAGAAAGAAAGAGCGCAGAGAGAAGAAGAAAGAGCGCAGAGAGAGAGAGAAAGAGCGCAGAGAGAGAGAAAGAGCGCAGAGAAAGAAAGAGAAAGAAAGAGCGCAGAGAGAGAAAGAGCGCAGAGAGAGAAAGAGCGCAGAGAGAGAAAGAGCGCAGAGAGAGAAAGAGCGCAGAGAGAGAGAGAGCGCAGAGAGAGAGCGCAGAGAGAAAGAAAGAGCGCAGAGAGAGAGAAAGAGCGCAGAGAGAGAGAAAGAGCGCAGAGAGAGAGAAAGAACGCAGAGAGAGAGAAAGAGCGCAGAGAGAGAGAAAGAGGGCAGAGAGAGAGAAAGAGCGCAGAGAGAGAAAGAAAGAGCGCAGAGAGAGAAAGAAAGAGCGCAGAGAGAGAAAGAAAGAGCGCAGAGAGAGAAAGAAAGAGCGCAGAGAGAGAAAGAAAGAGCGCAGAGAGTGAGAGAGAAAGAGCACAGAGAGAAAGAAAGAGCGCAGAGAGAGAGAGAAAGAAAGAGCGCAGAGAGAGAGAGAAAGAAAGAGCGCAGAGAGAGAGAGAAAGAAAGAGCGCAGAGAGAGAAAGAGCGCAGAGAGAGAGAGGAAGAAAGAGCGCAGAGAGAGAGAAAGAAAGAGCGCAGAGAGAGAGAAAGAGCGCAGAGAGAGAGAGAAAGAGCGCAGAGAGAGAAATAAAGAGCACAGAGAGAGAAAGAAAGAGCGCAGAGAAAGAAAGAGCGCAGAGAGAGAGAAAGAAAGAGCGCAGAGAGAGAAAGAAAGAGAGCAGAGAGAGAAAGAAAGAGCGCAAAGAGAGAAAAAAAGAGCGCAGAGAGAAAGAAAGAAAGAGCGCAGAGAGAAAGAAAGAGCGCAGAGAGAGAGAGAGAGCGCAGAGAGAAAGAGAAAGAAAGAGCGCAGAGAGAGAGAGAGAAAGAGCGCCGAGAGAGAGAGAGAGAGCGCAGAGAGAGAGAAAGATAAAGAAAGAGCGCAGAGAGAGAAAGTGCGCAGAGAGAGAAAGAGCGCAGAGAGAAAGAAAGAGCGCAGAGAGAGGAAGAAAGAGCGCAGAGAGAGAGAGAAAGTAAGAGCGCAGAGAGAGAGAAAGAGCGCAGAGAGAGAGAGAAAGAACGCAGAGAGAGAGAAAGAGCGCAGAGAGAAAGAAAGTGCGCAGAGAGAGAGAAAGAGCGCAGAGAGAGAGAGAGAAAGAAAAAGCGCAGAGAAAGAAAGAGTGCAGAGAGAGGAAGAAAGAGCGCAGAGAGAGAGAGAAAGAAAGAGCGCAGAGAGAGAGAAAGAGCGCAGAGAGAGAGAGAAAGAACGCAGAGAGAGAGAAAGAGCACAGAGAGAGAGAAAGAGCGCAGAGAGAGAGAAAGAGCGCAGAGAGAGAGAAAGAGCGCAGAGAGAGAGAGAGCGCAGAGAAAGAGAAAGAGCGCAGAGAGAGAGAAAGAGCGCAGAGAGAGAAATAAAGAGCGCAGAGAGAGAAATAAAGAGCGCAGAGAGAGAAATAAAGAGCGCAGAGAGAGAAATAAAGAGCGCAGAGAAATAAAGAGCGCAGAGAAAGAAAGAGCGCAGAGAGAGAGAAAGAAAGAGCGCAGAGAGAGAAAAAAGAGCGCAAAGAGAGAAAAAAAGAGCGCAAAGAGAGAAAAAAAGAGCGCAAAGAGAAAGAAAGAAAGAGCGCAGAGAGAAAGAAAGAGCGCAGATAGAGAGCGCAGAGAGAGAAAGAGAAAGAAAGAGCGCAGAGAGAGAGAGAGAGAAAGAGCGCCGAGAGAGAGAAAGAGCGCAGAGAGAGAGAAAGAGAAAGAAAGAGCGCAGAGAGAGAGAGAGAAAGAGCGCAGAGAGAGAGAAAGAGCGCAGAGAAAGAAAGAGAAAGAAAGAGCGCAGAGAGAGAAAGAGCGCAGAGAGAGAGAGAGCGCAGAGAGAGAAAGAGCGCAGAGAAAGAAAGAGAAAGAAAGAGCGCAGAGAGAGAAAGAGAGAGCGCAGAGAGAGAAAGAAAGAGCGCAGAAAGAAAGAAAGCGCGCAGAGAGAGAGAAAGAAAGAGCGCAGAGAGAGAGAAAGAAAGAGCGCAGAGAGAGAGAAAGAGCGCAGAGAGAGAGAAAGAGCGCAGAGAGAGAAAGAGCGCAGAGAAAGAGAAAGAGCGCAGAGAGAGAGAAAGAGCGCAGAGAGAGAAATAAAGAGCGCAGAGAGAGAAATAAAGAGCGCAGAGAGAGAAATAAAGAGCGCAGAGAAATAAAGAGCGCAGAGAAAGAAAGAAAGAGCGCAGAGAGAAAGAAAGAGCGCAGATAGAGAGAGAGAGAAAGAGCGCCGAGAGAGAGAAAGAGCGCAGAGAGAGAGAAAGAGAAAGAAAGAGCGCAGAGAGAGAGAGAGAGAAAGAGCGCAGAGAGAGAGAGAGAGAAAGAGCGCCGAGAGAGAGAAAGAGCGCAGAGAGAGAGAAAGAGAAAGAAAGAGCGCAGAGAGAGAGAAAGAGAAAGAGCGCAGAGAGAGAGAAAGAGCGCAGAGAAAGAAAGAGAAAGAAAGAGCGCAGAGAGAGAAAGAGCGCAGAGAGAGAGAGAGTGCAGTGAGAGAAAGAGCGCAGAGAAAGAAAGAGAAAGAAAGAGCGCAGAGAGAGAAAGAAAGAGCGCAGAAAGAAAGAAAGAGCGCAGAGAGAAAGAAAGAAAGAGCGCAGAGAGAGAGAAAGAGCGCAGAGAGAGAAAGAGAAAGAAAGAGCGCAGAGAGAGAGAGAGAAAGAGCGCAGAGAGAGAGAGAAAGAGTGCAGAGAGAGAGAGAAAGAGCGCAGAGAGAGAGAAAGAGCGCAGATAAAGAAAGAGAAAGAAAGAGCGCAGAGAGAGAAAGAGCGCAGAGAGAGAAAGAGCACAGAGAGAGAGCGCAGAGAGAGAAAGAGCGCAGAGAGAAAGAAAGAGCGCAGAGAGAGAGAGAATAAGCGCAGAGAGAGAGAGAGAGCGCAGAGAGAGAGAAAGAGCGCAGAGAGAGAGAAAGAGCGCAGAGAGAGAGAGAAAGAGCGCAGAGAGAGAGAAAGAGCGCAGAGAGAGAGAAAGAGCGCAGAGAGAAAGAAAGAGCGCAGAGAGAGAGCGCAGAGAGAGAGAGAAAAAGCGCAGAGAGAGAGAGAAAGAGCGCAGAGAGAGAAATAAAGAGCGCAGAGAGAGAAATAAAGAGCGCAGAGAGAGAAATAAAGAGCGCAGAGAAAGAAAGAGCGCAGAGAGAGAAAGAAAGAGCGCAGAGAGAGAAAGAAAAAGCGCAAAGAGAGAAAAAAAGAGCGCAAAGAGAGAAAAAAAGAGCGCAGAGAGAAAGAAAGAAAGAGCGCAGAGAGAAAGAAAGAGCGCAGATAGAGAGCGCAGAGAGAGAAAGAGAAAGAAAGAGCGCAGAGAGAGAGAGAGAGAAAGAGCGCCGAGAGAGAGAAAGAGCGCAGAGAGAGAGAAAGAGAAAGAAAGAGCGCAGAGAGAGAGAGAGAGAAAGAGCGCAGAGAGAGAGAAAGAGCGCAGAGAAAGAAAGAGAAAGAAAGAGCGCAGAGAGAGAAAGAGCGCAGAGAGAGAGAGCGCAGAGAGAGAAAGAGCGCAGAGAAAGAAAGAGAAAGAAAGAGCGCAGAGAGAGAGAAAGAAAGAGCGCAGAGAGAGAGAAAGAAAGAGCGCAAAGAGAGAGAGAAAGAACGCAGAGAGAGAGAAAGAGCGCAGAGAGAGAGAAAGAGCGCAGAGAGAGAGAAAGAGCGCAGAGAGAGAGAAAGAGCGCAGAGAAAGAGAAAGAGCGCAGAGAGAGAGAAAGAGCGCAGAGAGAGAAATAAAGAGCGCAGAGAGAGAAATAAAGAGCGCAGAGAGAGAAATAAAGAGCGCAGAGAAATAAAGAGCGCAGAGAAAGAAAGAGCGCAGAGAGAGAAAGAAAGAGCGCAGAGAGAGAAAGAAAGAGCGCAAAGAGAGAAAAAAAGAGCGCAAAGAGAGAAAAAAAGAGCGCAGAGAGAAAGAAAGAAAGAGCGCAGAGAGAAAGAAAGAGCGCAGATAGAGAGCGCAGAGAGAGAAAGAGAAAGAAAGAGCGCAGAGAGAGAGAGAGAGAAAGAGCGCCGAGAGAGAGAAAGAGCGCAGAGAGAGAGAAAGAGAAAGAAAGAGCGCAGAGAGAGAGAGAGAGAAAGAGCGCAGAGAGAGAGAAAGAGCGCAGAGAAAGAAAGAGAAAGAAAGAGCGCAGAGAGAGAAAGAGCGCAGAGAGAGAGAGAGCGCAGAGAGAGAAAGAGCGCAGAGAAAGAAAGAGAAAGAAAGAGCGCAGAGAGAGAAAGAAAGAGCGCAGAAAGAAAGAAAGAGCGCAGAGAGAAAGAAAGAAAGAGCGCAGAGAGAGAGAAAGAGCGCAGAGAGAGAAAGAGAAAGAAAGAGCGCAGAGAGAGAGAGAGAAAGAGCGCAGAGAGAGAGAGAAAGAGTGCAGAGAGAGAGAGAAAGAGCGCAGAGAGAGAGAAAGAGCGCAGATAAAGAAAGAGAAAGAAAGAGCGCAGAGAGAGAAAGAGCGCAGAGAGAGAAAGAGCGCAGAGAGAGAGCGCAGAGAGAGAAAGAGCGCAGAGAGAAAGAAAGAGCGCAGAGAGAGAAAGAAAGAGCGCAGAGAGAGAAAGAAAGAGCGCAGAGAGAGAAAGAAAGAGCGCAGAGAGAGAAAGAAAGAGCGCAGAGAGTGAGAGAGAAAGAGCACAGAGAGAAAGAAAGAGCGCAGAGAGATAGAGAAAGAAAGAGCGCAGAGAGAGAAAGAAAGAGCGCAGAGAGAGAAAGAGCGCAGAGAGAGAGAGAGAAAGAGCGCAGAGAGAGAGAAAGAGAAAGAAAGAGCACAGAGAGAGAGAGAGAGAAAGAGCGCCGAGAGAGAGAGAGAGAGCGCAGAGAGAGAGAAAGAAAGAGCGCAGAGAGAGAAAGAGTGCAGAGAGAAAGAAAGAGCGCAGAGAGAGAGAGAGAGAGAAAGAGCGCAAAGAGAGAAAAAAAGAGCGCAGAAAGAAAGAAACAGCGCAGAGAGAAAGAAAGAAAGAGCGCAGAGAGAGAGAAAGAGCGCAGAGAGAGAGAGAGAAAGAAAAAGCGCAGAGAAAGAAAGAGCGCAGAGAGAAGAAGAAAGAGCGCAGAGAGAGAGAGAAAGAGCGCAGAGAGAGAGAAAGAGCGCAGAGAAAGAAAGAGAAAGAAAGAGCGCAGAGAGAGAAAGAGCGCAGAGAGAGAAAGAGCGCAGAGAGAGAAAGAGCGCAGAGAGAGAAAGAGCGCAGAGAGAGAGAGCGCAGAGAGAGAGCGCAGAGAGAAAGAAAGAGCGCAGAGAGAGAGAAAGAGCGCAGAGAGAGAGAAAGAGCGCAGAGAGAGAGAAAGAACGCAGAGAGAGAGAAAGAGCGCAGAGAGAGAGAAAGAGCGCAGAGAGAGAGAAAGAGCGCAGAGAGAGAAAGAAAGAGCGCAGAGAGAGAAAGAAAGAGCGCAGAGAGAGAAAGAAAGAGCGCAGAGAGAGAAAGAAAGAGCGCAGAGAGAGAAAGAAAGAGCGCAGAGAGAGAAAGAAAGAGCGCAGAGAGTGAGAGAGAAAGAGCACAGAGAGAAAGAAAGAGCGCAGAGAGAGAGAGAAAGAAAGAGCGCAGAGAGAGAGAGAAAGAAAGAGCGCAGAGAGAGAGAGAAAGAAAGAGCGCAGAGAGAGAAAGAGCGCAGAGAGAGAGAGGAAGAAAGAGCGCAGAGAGAGAGAAAGAAAGAGCGCAGAGAGAGAGAAAGAGCGCAGAGAGAGAGAGAAAGAGCGCAGAGAGAGAAATAAAGAGCACAGAGAGAGAAAGAAAGAGCGCAGAGAAAGAAAGAGCGCAGAGAGAGAGAAAGAAAGAGCGCAGAGAGAGAAAGAAAGAGAGCAGAGAGAGAAAGAAAGAGCGCAAAGAGAGAAAAAAAGAGCGCAGAGAGAAAGAAAGAAAGAGCGCAGAGAGAAAGAAAGAGCGCAGAGAGAGAGAGAGAGCGCAGAGAGAAAGAGAAAGAAAGAGCGCAGAGAGAGAGAGAGAAAGTGCGCCGAGAGAGAGAGAGAGAGCGCAGAGAGAGAGAAAGAGAAAGAAAGAGCGCAGAGAGAGAAAGTGCGCAGAGAAAGAAAGAGCGCAGAGAGAGGAAGAAAGAGCGCAGAGAGAGAGAGAAAGTAAGAGCGCAGAGAGAGAGAAAGAGCGCAGAGAGAGAGAGAAAGAACGCAGAGAGAGAGAAAGAGCGCAGAGAGAAAGAAAGTGCGCAGAGAGAGAGAAAGAGCGCAGAGAGAGAGAGAGAAAGAAAAAGCGCAGAGAAAGAAAGAGCGCAGAGAGAGGAAGAAAGAGCGCAGAGAGAGAGAGAAAGAAAGAGCGCAGAGAGAGAGAAAGAGCGCAGAGAGAGAGAGAAAGAACGCAGAGAGAGAGAAAGAGCACAGAGAGAGAGAAAGAGCGCAGAGAGAGAGAAAGAGCGCAGAGAGAGAGAAAGAGCGCAGAGAGAGAGAGAGCGCAGAGAAAGAGAAAAAGCGCAGAGAGAGAGAAAGAGCGCAGAGAGAGAAATAAAGAGCGCAGAGAGAGAAATAAAGAGCGCAGAGAGAGAAATAAAGAGCGCAGAGAGAGAAATAAAGAGCGCAGAGAAATAAAGAGCGCAGAGAAAGAAAGAGCGCAGAGAGAGAGAAAGAAAGAGCGCAGAGAGAGAAAAAAGAGCGCAAAGAGAGAAAAAAAGAGCGCAAAGAGAGAAAAAAAGAGTGCAAAGAGAAAGAAAGAAAGAGCGCAGAGAGAAAGAAAGAGCGCAGATAGAGAGCGCAGAGAGAGAAAGAGAAAGAAAGAGCGCAGAGAGAGAGAGAGAGAAAGAGCGCCGAGAGAGAGAAAGAGCGCAGAGAGAGAGAAAGAGAAAGAAAGAGCGCAGAGAGAGAGAGAAAGAGCGCAGAGAGAGAGAAAGAGCGCAGAGAAAGAAAGAGAAAGAAAGAGCGCAGAGAGAGAAAGAGCGCAGAGAGAGAGAGAGCGCAGAGAGAGAAAGAGCGCAGAGAAAGAAAGAGAAAGAAAGAGCGCAGAGAGAGAAAGAGAGAGCGCAGAGAGAGAAAGAAAGAGCGCAGAAAGAAAGAAAGCGCGCAGAGAGAGAGAAAGAAAGAGCGCAGAGAGAGAGAAAGAAAGAGCGCAGAGAGAGAGAAAGAGCGCAGAGAGAGAGAAAGAGCGCAGAGAGAGAGAAAGAGCGCAGAGAAAGAGAAAGAGCGCAGAGAGAGAGAAAGAGCGCAGAGAGAGAAATAAAGAGCGCAGAGAGAGAAATAAAGAGCGCAGAGAGAGAATTAAAGAGCGCAGAGAAATAAAGAGCGCAGAGAAAGAAAGAGCGCAGAGAGAGAAAGAAAGAGCGCAGAGAGAGAAAGAAAGAGCGCAAAGAGAGAAAAAAAGAGCGCAAAGAGAGAAAAAAAGCGCAGAGAGAAAGAAAGAAAGAGCGCAGAGAGAAAGAAAGAGCGCAGATAGAGAGAGAGAGAAAGAGCGCCGAGAGAGAGAAAGAGCGCAGAGAGAGAGAAAGAGAAAGAAAGAGCGCAGAGAGAGAGAGAGAGAAAGAGCGCAGAGAGAGAGAGAGAGAGAGAAAGAGCGCCGAGAGAGAGAAAGAGCGCGGAGAGAGAGAAAGAGAAAGAAAGAGCGCAGAGAGAGAGAGAGAGAAAGAGCGCAGAGAGAGAGAAAGAGCGCACAGAAAGAAAGAGAAAGAAAGAGCGCAGAGAGAGAAAGAGCGCAGAGAGAGAGAGAGCGCAGAGAGAGAAAGAGCGCAGAGAAAGAAAGAGAAAGAAAGAGCGCAGAGAGAGAAAGAAAGAGCGCAGAAAGAAAGAAAGAGCGCAGAGAGAAAGAAAGAAAGAGCGCAGAGAGAGAGAAAGAGCGCAGAGAGAGAAAGAGAAAGAAAGAGCGCAGAGAGAGAGAGAGAGAGAGAAAGAGCGCAGAGAGAGAGAGAAAGAGTGCAGAGAGAGAGAGAAAGAGCGCAGAGAGAGAGAAAGAGCGCAGATAAAGAAAGAGAAAGAAAGAGCGCAGAGAGAGAAAGAGCGCAGAGAGAGAAAGAGCACAGAGAGAGAGCGCAGAGAGAGAAAGAGCGCAGAGAGAAAGAAAGAGCGCAGAGAGAGAGAGAATAAGCGCAGAGAGAGAGAGAGAGCGCAGAGAGAGAGAAAGAGCGCAGAGAGAGAGAAAGAGCGCAGAGAGAGAGAGAAAGAGCGCAGAGAGAGAGAAAGAGCGCAGAGAGAGAGAAAGAGCGCAGAGAGAAAGAAAGAGCGCAGAGAGAGAGCGCAGAGAGAGAGAGAAAAAGCGCAGAGAGAGAGAGAAAGAGCGCAGAGAGAGAAATAAAGAGCGCAGAGAGAGAAATAAAGAGCGCAGAGAGAGAAATAAAGAGCGCAGAGAAAGAAAGAGCGCAGAGAGAGAAAGAAAGAGCGCAGAGAGAGAAAGAAAAAGCGCAAAGAGAGAAAAAAAGAGCGCAAAGAGAGAAAAAAAGAGCGCAGAGAGAAAGAAAGAAAGAGCGCAGAGAGAAAGAAAGAGCGCAGATAGAGAGCGCAGAGAGAGAAAGAGAAAGAAAGAGCGCAGAGAGAGAGAGAGAGAAAGAGCACCGAGAGAGAGAAAGAGCGCAGAGAGAGAGAAAGAGAAAGAAAGAGCGCAGAGAGAGAGAGAGAGAAAGAGCGCAGAGAGAGAGAAAGAGCGCAGAGAAAGAAAGAGAAAGAAAGAGCGCAGAGAGAGAAAGAGCGCAGAGAGAGAGAGCGCAGAGAGAGAAAGAGCGCAGAGAAAGAAAGAGAAAGAAAGAGCGCAGAGAGAGAAAGAAAGAGCGCAGAAAGAAAGAAAGAGCGCAGAGAGAAAGAAAGAAAGAGCGCAGAGAGAGAGAAAGAGCTCAGAGAGAGAAAGAGAAAGAAAGAGCGCAGAGAGAGAGAGAGAAAGAGCGCAGAGAGAGAGAGAAAGAGCGCAGAGAGAGAGAGAAAGAGCGCAGAGAGAGAGAAAGAGCGCAGATAAAGAAAGAGAAAGAAAGAGCGCAGAGAGAGAAAGAGCGCAGAGAGAGAAAGAGCGCAGAGAGAGAGCGCAGAGAGAGAAAGAGCGCAGAGAGAAAGAAAGAGCGCAGAGAGAGAGAGAATGAGCGCAGAGAGAGAGAGAGAACGCAGAGAGAGAGAAAGAGCGCAGAGAGAGAGAAAGAGCGCAGAGAGAGAGAGAAAGAGCGCAGAGAGAGAGAAAGAGCGCAGAGAGAGAGAAAGAGCGCAGAGAGAAAGAAAGAGCGCAGAGAGAGAGCGCAGAGAGAGAGAGATAGAGCGCAGAGAGAGAGAGAAAGAGCGCAGAGAGAGAAATAAAGAGCGCAGAGAGAGAAATAAAGAGCGCAGAGAGAGAAATAAAGAGCGCAGAGAAAGAAAGAGCGCAGAGAGAGAGAAAGAAAGAGCGCAGTGAGAGAAAGAAAGAGCGCAAAGAGAGAAAAAAAGAGCGCAAAGAGAGAAAAAAAGAGCGCAGAGAGAAAGAAAGAAAGAGCGCAGAGAGAAAGAAAGAGCGCAGAGAGAGAGAGCGCAGAGAGAGAAAGAGAAAGAAAGAGCGCAGAGAGAGAGAGAAAGAGCGCCGAGAGAGAGAAAGAGCGCAGAGAGAGAGAAAGAGAAAGAAAGAGCGCAGAGAGAGAAAGTGCGCAGAGAGAGAAAGAGCGCAGAGAGAAAGAAAGAGCGCAGAGAGAGAGAGAGAGAGCGCAGAGAGAGAAAGAAAGAGCGCAAACAGAGAAAAAAAGAGCGCAGAAAGAAAGAAAAAGCGCAGAGAGAAAGAAAGAAAGAGCGCAGAGAGAGAGAAAGAGCGCAGAGAGAGAAAGAGAAAGAAAGAGCGCAGAGAGAGAGAGAGAAAGAGCGCAGAGAGAGAGAGAAAGAGCGCAGAGAGAGAGAGCGCAGAGAAAGAAAGAGAAAGAAAGAGCGCAGAGAGAGAAAGAGCGCAGAGAGAGAAAGAGCGCAGAGAGAGAAAGAGCGCAGAGAGAGAGAGAGCGCAGAGAGAGAAAGAGTGCAGAGAGAGAGAGAAAGAGCGCAGAGAGAGAGAGAAAGAGCGCAGAGAGAGAGAGAAAGAGCGCAGAGAGAGAGAAAGAGCGCAGAGAGAGAGAAAGAGCGCAGAGAGAAAGAGCGCAGAGAGAGAGAAAGAGCGCAGAGAAAGAGAAAGAGCGCAGAGAGAGAGAAAGAGCGCAGAGAGAGAAATAAAGAGCGCAGAGAGAGAAATAAAGAGCGCAGAGAGAGAAATAAAGAGCGCAGAGAGAGAAATAAAGAGCGCAGAGAGAGAAAGAAGAGCGCAAAGAGAGAAAAAAAGAGCGCAAAGAGAGAAAAAAAGAGCGCAGAGAGAAAGAAAGAAAGAGCGCAGAGAGAAAGAAAGAGCGCAGAGAGAGAGAGCGCAGAGAGAGAAAGAGAAAGAAAGAGCGCAGAGAGAGAGAGAGAGAGAAAGAGCGCCGAGAGAGAGAAAGAGCGCAGAGAGAGAGAAAGAGAAAGAAAGAGCGCAGAGAGAGAGAGAGAAAGAGCGCAGAGAGAGAGAAAGAGCGCAGAGAAAGAAAGAGAAAGAAAGAGCGCAGAGAGAGAGAGAGCGCAGAGAGAGAAAGAGCGCAGAGAGAAAGAAAGAGCGCAGAGAGAGAGAGAAAGAGCGCAGAGAGAGAGAGAGAGAGAAAGAGCGCAGAGAGAGAGAGAAAGAGTGCAGAGAGAGAGAGAAAGAGCGCAGAGAGAGAGAAAGAGCGCAGATAAAGAAAGAGAAAGAAAGAGCGCAGAGAGAGAAAGAGCGCAGAGAGAGAAAGAGCACAGAGAGAGAGCGCAGAGAGAGAGAGAGCGCAGAGAGAGAGAAAGAGCGCAGAGAGAGAGAAAGAGCGCAGAGAGAGAGAGAAAGAGCGCAGAGAGAGAGAAAGAGCGCAGAAAGAGAGAAAGAGCGCAGAGAGAAAGAAAGAGCGCAGAGAGAGAGCGCAGAGAGAGAGAGAAAAAGCGCAGAGAGAGAGAGAGAAAGAGCGCAGAGAGAGAAATAAAGAGCGCAGAGAGAGAAATAAAGAGCGCAGAGAGAGAAATAAAGAGCGCAGAGAAAGAAAGAGCGCAGAGAGAGAAAGAAAGAGCGCAGAGAGAGAAAGAAAAAGCGCAAAGAGAGAAAAAAAGAGCGCAAAGAGAGAAAAAAAGAGCGCAGAGAGAAAGAAAGAAAGAGCGCAGAGAGAAAGAAAGAGCGCAGATAGAGAGCGCAGAGAGAGAAAGAGAAAGAAAGAGCGCAGAGAGAGAGAGAGAGAAAGAGCACCGAGAGAGAGAAAGAGCGCAGAGAGAGAGAAAGAGAAAGAAAGAGCGCAGAGAGAGAGAGAGAGAAAGAGCGCAGAGAGAGAGAAAGAGCGCAGAGAAAGAAAGAGAAAGAAAGAGCGCAGAGAGAGAAAGAGCGCAGAGAGAGAGAGCGCAGAGAGAGAAAGAGCGCAGAGAAAGAAAGAGAAAGAAAGAGCGCAGAGAGAGAAAGAAAGAGCGCAGAAAGAAAGAAAGAGCGCAGAGAGAAAGAAAGAAAGAGCGCAGAGAGAGAGAAAGAGCTCAGAGAGAGAAAGAGAAAGAAAGAGCGCAGAGAGAGAGAGAGAAAGAGCGCAGAGAGAGAGAGAAAGAGCGCAGAGAGAGAGAGAAAGAGCGCAGAGAGAGAGAAAGAGCGCAGATAAAGAAAGAGAAAGAAAGAGCGCAGAGAGAGAAAGAGCGCAGAGAGAGAAAGAGCGCAGAGAGAGAGCGCAGAGAGAGAAAGAGCGCAGAGAGAAAGAAAGAGCGCAGAGAGAGAGAGAATGAGCGCAGAGAGAGAGAGAGAACGCAGAGAGAGAGAAAGAGCGCAGAGAGAGAGAAAGAGCGCAGAGAGAGAGAGAAAGAGCGCAGAGAGAGAGAAAGAGCGCAGAGAGAGAGAAAGAGCGCAGAGAGAAAGAAAGAGCGCAGAGAGAGAGCGCAGAGAGAGAGAGATAGAGCGCAGAGAGAGAGAGAAAGAGCGCAGAGAGAGAAATAAAGAGCGCAGAGAGAGAAATAAAGAGCGCAGAGAGAGAAATAAAGAGCGCAGAGAAAGAAAGAGCGCAGAGAGAGAGAAAGAAAGAGCGCAGTGAGAGAAAGAAAGAGCGCAAAGAGAGAAAAAAAGAGCGCAAAGAGAGAAAAAAAGAGCGCAGAGAGAAAGAAAGAAAGAGCGCAGAGAGAAAGAAAGAGCGCAGAGAGAGAGAGCGCAGAGAGAGAAAGAGAAAGAAAGAGCGCAGAGAGAGAGAGAAAGAGCGCCGAGAGAGAGAAAGAGCGCAGAGAGAGAGAAAGAGAAAGAAAGAGCGCAGAGAGAGAAAGTGCGCAGAGAGAGAAAGAGCGCAGAGAGAAAGAAAGAGCGCAGAGAGAGAGAGAGAGAGCGCAGAGAGAGAAAGAAAGAGCGCAAACAGAGAAAAAAAGAGCGCAGAAAGAAAGAAAAAGCGCAGAGAGAAAGAAAGAAAGAGCGCAGAGAGAGAGAAAGAGCGCAGAGAGAGAAAGAGAAAGAAAGAGCGCAGAGAGAGAGAGAGAAAGAGCGCAGAGAGAGAGAGAAAGAGCGCAGAGAGAGAGAGCGCAGAGAAAGAAAGAGAAAGAAAGAGCGCAGAGAGAGAAAGAGCGCAGAGAGAGAAAGAGCGCAGAGAGAGAAAGAGCGCAGAGAGAGAGAGAGCGCAGAGAGAGAAAGAGTGCAGAGAGAGAGAGAAAGAGCGCAGAGAGAGAGAGAAAGAGCGCAGAGAGAGAGAGAAAGAGCGCAGAGAGAGAGAAAGAGCGCAGAGAGAGAGAAAGAGCGCAGAGAGAAAGAGCGCAGAGAGAGAGAAAGAGCGCAGAGAAAGAGAAAGAGCGCAGAGAGAGAGAAAGAGCGCAGAGAGAGAAATAAAGAGCGCAGAGAGAGAAATAAAGAGCGCAGAGAGAGAAATAAAGAGCGCAGAGAAAGAAAGAGCGCAGAGAGAGAGAAAGAAAGAGCGCAGTGAGAGAAAGAAAGAGCGCAAAGAGAGAAAAAAAGAGCGCAAAGAGAGAAAAAAAGAGCGCAGAGAGAAAGAAAGAAAGAGCGCAGAGAGAAAGAAAGAGCGCAGAGAGAGAGAGCGCAGAGAGAGAAAGAGAAAGAAAGAGCGCAGAGAGAGAGAGAAAGAGCGCCGAGAGAGAGAAAGAGCGCAGAGAGAGAGAAAGAGAAAGAAAGAGCGCAGAGAGAGAAAGTGCGCAGAGAGAGAAAGAGCGCAGAGAGAAAGAAAGAGCGCAGAGAGAGAGAGAGCGCAGAGAGAGAAAGAAAGAGCGCAAACAGAGAAAAAAAGAGCGCAGAAAGAAAGAAAAAGCGCAGAGAGAAAGAAAGAAAGAGCGCAGAGAGAGAGAAAGAGCGCAGAGAGAGAAAGAGAAAGAAAGAGCGCAGAGAGAGAGAGAGAAAGAGCGCAGAGAGAGAGAGAAAGAGCGCAGAGAGAGAGAGCGCAGAGAAAGAAAGAGAAAGAAAGAGCGCAGAGAGAGAAAGAGCGCAGAGAGAGAAAGAGCGCAGAGAGAGAAAGAGCGCAGAGAGAGAGAGAGCGCAGAGAGAGAAAGAGTGCAGAGAGAGAGAGAAAGAGCGCAGAGAGAGAGAGAAAGAGCGCAGAGAGAGAGAGAAAGAGCGCAGAGAGAGAGAAAGAGCGCAGAGAGAGAGAAAGAGCGCAGAGAGAAAGAGCGCAGAGAGAGAGAAAGAGCGCAGAGAAAGAGAAAGAGCGCAGAGAGAGAGAAAGAGCGCAGAGAGAGAAATAAAGAGCGCAGAGAGAGAAATAAAGAGCGCAGAGAGAGAAATAAAGAGCGCAGAGAGAGAAATAAAGAGCGCAGAGAGAGAAAGAAGAGCGCAAAGAGAGAAAAAAAGAGCGCAAAGAGAGAAAAAAAGAGCGCAGAGAGAAAGAAAGAAAGAGCGCAGAGAGAAAGAAAGAGCGCAGAGAGAGAGAGCGCAGAGAGAGAAAGAGAAAGAAAGAGCGCAGAGAGAGAGAGAGAGAGAAAGAGCGCCGAGAGAGAGAAAGAGCGCAGAGAGAGAGAAAGAGAAAGAAAGAGCGCAGAGAGAGAGAGAGAAAGAGCGCAGAGAGAGAGAAAGAGCGCAGAGAAAGAAAGAGAAAGAAAGAGCGCAGAGAGAGAGAGAGCGCAGAGAGAGAAAGAGCGCAGAGAGAAAGAAAGAGCGCAGAGAGAGAGAGAAAGAGCGCAGAGAGAGAGAGAGAGAGAAAGAGCGCAGAGAGAGAGAGAAAGAGTGCAGAGAGAGAGAGAAAGAGCGCAGAGAGAGAGAAAGAGCGCAGATAAAGAAAGAGAAAGAAAGAGCGCAGAGAGAGAAAGAGCGCAGAGAGAGAAAGAGCACAGAGAGAGAGCGCAGAGAGAGAAAGAGCGCAGAGAGAAAGAAAGAGCGCAGAGAGAGAGAGAATAAGCGCAGAGAGAGAGAGAGAGCGCAGAGAGAGAGAAAGAGCGCAGAGAGAGAGAAAGAGCGCAGAGAGAGAGAGAAAGAGCGCAGAGAGAGAGAAAGAGCGCAGAAAGAGAGAAAGAGCGCAGAGAGAAAGAAAGAGCGCAGAGAGAGAGCGCAGAGAGAGAGAGAAAAAGCGCAGAGAGAGAGAGAAAGAGCGCAGAGAGAGAAATAAAGAGCGCAGAGAGAGAAATAAAGAGCGCAGAGAGAGAAATAAAGAGCGCAGAGAAAGAAAGAGCGCAGAGAGAGAAAGAAAGAGCGCAGAGAGAGAAAGAAAAAGCGCAAAGAGAGAAAAAAAGAGCGCAAAGAGAGAAAAAAAGAGCGCAGAGAGAAAGAAAGAAAGAGCGCAGAGAGAAAGAAAGAGCGCAGATAGAGAGCGCAGAGAGAGAAAGAGAAAGAAAGAGCGCAGAGAGAGAGAGAGAGAAAGAGCACCGAGAGAGAGAAAGAGCGCAGAGAGAGAGAAAGAGAAAGAAAGAGCGCAGAGAGAGAGAGAGAGAAAGAGCGCAGAGAGAGAGAAAGAGCGCAGAGAAAGAAAGAGAAAGAAAGAGCGCAGAGAGAGAAAGAGCGCAGAGAGAGAGAGCGCAGAGAGAGAAAGAGCGCAGAGAAAGAAAGAGAAAGAAAGAGCGCAGAGAGAGAAAGAAAGAGCGCAGAAAGAAAGAAAGAGCGCAGAGAGAAAGAAAGAAAGAGCGCAGAGAGAGAGAAAGAGCTCAGAGAGAGAAAGAGAAAGAAAGAGCGCAGAGAGAGAGAGAGAAAGAGCGCAGAGAGAGAGAGAAAGAGCGCAGAGAGAGAGAGAAAGAGCGCAGAGAGAGAGAAAGAGCGCAGATAAAGAAAGAGAAAGAAAGAGCGCAGAGAGAGAAAGAGCGCAGAGAGAGAAAGAGCGCAGAGAGAGAGCGCAGAGAGAGAAAGAGCGCAGAGAGAAAGAAAGAGCGCAGAGAGAGAGAGAATGAGCGCAGAGAGAGAGAGAGAACGCAGAGAGAGAGAAAGAGCGCAGAGAGAGAGAAAGAGCGCAGAGAGAGAGAGAAAGAGCGCAGAGAGAGAGAAAGAGCGCAGAGAGAGAGAAAGAGCGCAGAGAGAAAGAAAGAGCGCAGAGAGAGAGCGCAGAGAGAGAGAGATAGAGCGCAGAGAGAGAGAGAAAGAGCGCAGAGAGAGAAATAAAGAGCGCAGAGAGAGAAATAAAGAGCGCAGAGAGAGAAATAAAGAGCGCAGAGAAAGAAAGAGCGCAGAGAGAGAGATAGAAAGAGCGCAGTGAGAGAAAGAAAGAGCGCAAAGAGAGAAAAAAAGAGCGCAAAGAGAGAAAAAAAGAGCGCAGAGAGAAAGAAAGAAAGAGCGCAGAGAGAAAGAAAGAGCGCAGAGAGAGAGAGCGCAGAGAGAGAAAGAGAAAGAAAGAGCGCAGAGAGAGAGAGAAAGAGCGCCGAGAGAGAGAAAGAGCGCAGAGAGAGAGAAAGAGAAAGAAAGAGCGCAGAGAGAGAAAGTGCGCAGAGAGAGAAAGAGCGCAGAGAGAAAGAAAGAGCGCAGAGAGAGAGAGAGCGCAGAGAGAGAAAGAAAGAGCGCAAACAGAGAAAAAAAGAGCGCAGAAAGAAAGAAAAAGCGCAGAGAGAAAGAAAGAAAGAGCGCAGAGAGAGAGAAAGAGCGCAGAGAGAGAAAGAGAAAGAAAGAGCGCAGAGAGAGAGAGAGAAAGAGCGCAGAGAGAGAGAGAAAGAGCGCAGAGAGAGAGAGCGCAGAGAAAGAAAGAGAAAGAAAGAGCGCAGAGAGAGAAAGAGCGCAGAGAGAGAAAGAGCGCAGAGAGAGAAAGAGCGCAGAGAGAGAGAGAGCGCAGAGAGAGAAAGAGTGCAGAGAGAGAGAGAAAGAGCGCAGAGAGAGAGAGAAAGAGCGCAGAGAGAGAGAGAAAGAGCGCAGAGAAAGAGAAAGAGCGCAGAGAGAGAGAAAGAGCGCAGAGAGAGAAATAAAGAGCGCAGAGAGAGAAATAAAGAGCGCAGAGAGAGAAATAAAGAGCGCAGAGAGAGAAATAAAGAGCGCAGAGAGAGAAAGAAGAGCGCAAAGAGAGAAAAAAAGAGCGCAAAGAGAGAAAAAAAGAGCGCAGAGAGAAAGAAAGAAAGAGCGCAGAGAGAAAGAAAGAGCGCAGAGAGAGAGAGCGCAGAGAGAGAAAGAGAAAGAAAGAGCGCAGAGAGAGAGAGAGAGAGAAAGAGCGCCGAGAGAGAGAAAGAGCGCAGAGAGAGAGAAAGAGAAAGAAAGAGCGCAGAGAGAGAGAGAGAAAGAGCGCAGAGAGAGAGAAAGAGCGCAGAGAAAGAAAGAGAAAGAAAGAGCGCAGAGAGAGAGAGAGCGCAGAGAGAGAAAGAGCGCAGAGAGAAAGAAAGAGCGCAGAGAGAGAGAGAAAGAGCGCAGAGAGAGAAAGAAAGAGCGCAGAAAGAAAGAAAGAGCGCAGAGAGAAAGAAAGAAAGAGCGCAGAGAGAGAGAAAGAGCGCAGAGAGAGAAAGAGAAAGAAAGAGCGCAGAGAGAGAGAGAGAAAGAGCGCAGAGAGAGAGAGAGAAAGAGCGCAGAGAGAGAGAAAGAGCGCAGAGAAAGAAAGAGAAAGAAAGAGCGCAGAGAGAGAAAGAGCGCAGAGAGAGAAAGAGCGCAGAGAGAGAGAGAGCGCAGAGAGAGAAAGAGCGCAGAGAGAAAGAAAGAGCGCAGAGAGAGAGAGAAAGAGCGCAGAGAGAGAGAAAGAGCGCAGAGAGAGAGAAAGAGCGCAGAGAGAAAGAAATAGCGCAGAGAGAAAGAAATAGCGCAGAGAGAGAGAGGAAGAAAGAGCGCAGAGAGAGAGAAAGAAAGAGCGCAGAGAGAAAAAAAGAGCACATAGAGAGAGAAAGAGCGCAGAGAGAGAGAAAGAAAGAGCGCAGAGAGAGAGAGAAAGAGCGCAGAGAGAGAGAGAAAGAGTGCAGAGAGAGAAATAAAGAGCGCAGAGAGAGAAAGAAAGAGCGCAGAGAAAGAAAGAGCGCAGAGAGAGAGAAAAAAAGAGCGCAGAGAGAGAAAGAAAGAGAGCAGAGAGAGAGAGAAAGAGCGCAGAGCGAGAGAGAAAGAGCGCAGAGAGAGAGAAAGAGAAAGAAAGAGCACAGAGAGAGAAAGAAAGAGCACAGAGAGAGAGAAAGAGCGCAGAGAGAGAGAAAGAAAGAGCGCAGAGAGAGAAAGAGCGCAGAGAGAGAAAGAAAGAGCGCAGAGAGAGAGAAAGAAAGAGCGCAGAGAGAGAGCGCAGAGAGAGAAATAAAGAGCGCAGAGAGAGAAAGAAAGAGCGCAGAGAAAGAAAGAGCACAGAGAGAGAGAGAAAGAAAGAGCGCAGAGAGAGAAAGAAAGAGCGCAGGGAGAGAAAGAAAGAGCGCAAAGAGAGAAAAAAAGAGCGCAAAGAGAGAGAAAAAGAGCGCAGAGAGAAAGAAAGAAAGAGCGCAGAGAGAAAGAAAGAGTGCAGAGAGAGAGAGAGAGAGCGCAGAGAGAGAAAGAGAAAGAAAGAGCACAGAGAGAGAGAGAGAGAAAGAGCGCCGAGAGAGAGAGAGAGAGAGAGAGCGCAGAGAGAGAGAAAGAGAAAGAAAGAGCGCAGAGAGAGAAAGTGCGCAGAGAGAGAAAGTGCGCAGAGAGAGAAAGAGCGCAGAGAGAAAGAAAGAGCGCAGAGAGAGAGAGAGAAAGAGCGCAAAGAGAGAAAAAAAGAGCGCAGAAAGAAAGAAACAGCGCAGAGAGAAAGAAAGAAAGAGCGCAGAGAGAGAGAAAGAGCGCAGAGAGAGAAAGAGAAAGAAAGAGCGCAGAGAGAGAGAGAAAGAGCACAGAGAGAGAGAGAAAGAGCGCAAAGAGAGAGAAAGAGCGCAGAGAGAGAAAGAGAAAGAAAGAGCGCAGAGAGAGAAAGAGCGCAGAGAGAGAAAGAGCACAGAGAGAGAAAGAGCGCAGAGAGAGAAAGTGCGCAGAGAGAGAAAGTGCGCAGAGAGAGAAAGAGCGCAGAGAGAAAGAAAGAGCGCAGAGAGAGAGAGAGAAAGAGCGCAAAGAGAGAAAAAAAGAGCGCAGAAAGAAAGAAACAGCGCAGAGAGAAAGAAAGAAAGAGCGCAGAGAGAGAGAAAGAGCGCAGAGAGAGAAAGAGAAAGAAAGAGCGCAGAGAGAGAGAGAAAGAGCACAGAGAGAGAGAGAAAGAGCGCAAAGAGAGAGAAAGAGCGCAGAGAGAGAAAGAGAAAGAAAGAGCGCAGAGAGAGAAAGAGCGCAGAGAGAGAAAGAGCACAGAGAGAGAAAGAGCGCAGAGAGAGAAAGAGCGCAGAGAGAGAAAGAGCGCAGAGAGAGAAAGAGCGCAGGGAGAAAGAAGAGCGCAGAGAGAGAAAGAGCGCAGAGAGAAAGAAAGAGCGCAGAGAGAAAGAAAGAGCGCAGAGAGAGAGAGAAAGAGCGCAGAGAGAGAGAAAGAGCTTAGAGAGAGAGAAAAAAGTGCGCAGAGAGAGAGAAAAAAGAGCGCAGAGAGAAAGAAAGAGCGCAGAGAGAGAAAGAAAGAGCGCAGAGAGAGAAAGAAAGAGCGCAGAGAGTGAGAGAGAAAGAGCGCAGAGAGAGAGAGAAAGAAAGAGCGCAGAGAGAGAGAGAAAGAAAGAGCGCAGAGATAGAAAGAAATAGCGCAGAGAGAGAAAGAAATAGCGCAGAGAGAGAGAAAGAGCGCAGAGAGAGAGAGGAAGAAAGAGCGCAGAGAGAGAGAAAGAAAGAGCGCAGAGAGAAAGAAAGAGCACATAGAGAGAGAAAGAGCGCAGAGAGAGAGAGAAAGAGCGCAGAGAGAAAGAGAGAGCGCAGAGAGAGAGAGCGCAGACAGAGAGAGCGCAGAGAGAGAGAGCGCAGAGAGAAAGAGAGAGAGCGCAGAGAGAGAGAAAAAAAGAGCGCAGAGAGAGAGAAAGAGCGTAGAGAAAAAAAGAGCGCAGAGAGAGAGAGAGGAAGAAAGAGCGCAGACAGAGAAAGAAAGAGCGCAGAGAGAGAAAGAAAGAGCCACACTGTAATGGGGACCGGTTAGACCACAGGGGCCAATGTGAGATTGGGTGGGTCAGGCCGGGCCAGAAATACCGTTACATTTGGAGGCACTGCTGAGATCAGATCTGTCATCAGGACAGGCTCTAGCTAGGCACACTGGGAAACAGGGAGAGTGTCTGCTGCCACTTTGTGCTGCGTAGGGACGGACCTAGGGGTAGTCATGGGGCTGACGGGATATTGTCAGTTCGCAGGGACAACCTAGGGGCCTGAAGGGAGTGAGGGGTCTGGAGCCGGGCTATAGCTGACCGAGTCACCTTGAGGCAGTGCTAGTTGGTAGGATGCCTGAAGGGATAGCCTGTTAACATGGTCAGGAATCCTGGAGAGGGTCTGCGCTAGGCTGACCAAGACAGGTAGACGCCCCAAGTACTGCATGGCAGAGCCAGAGTACCTAGCCCATTCCAGACACTCACCGTAGGGAGCACAGACTGGGAGGAAGGAGTCACAGCAGACACTGAGAGAGTGAGCCTAGCCTGAGGTAGTGCAACACTGGGTCACACCTAGATAAGGTACACATGTGGTGGTGCATCTGAAGCTAATCTTTATTGTACCGGTGTGGTGGCTGCCCCGCAGAGTGGAGCCCCATGTACGATAACTGTTACGAGAGAGTGGAGGATCCGCGTGGTGCGGAGAACATGAAATGGCGGACAGAGGCTGATGGGGAGGGCACCCGTGGCGTGCAACCCACTGAAGAGCAGACTGTCGCCGAATTGTCATTAACGAATCTGCTCTGGAGCGGAGCGAAGGCCGTGGCTGCCCCGTTTTTATCCTGTCTGGGACAGCGAGGGGCCACCCTTGAAGAGTGTGAGGACATTGTAATAATTGGGGGAGAACCCCGTGAGGAGAGCAAACAAATGGACTTTTTGGGCTTAAAAGTCAACCAAAATGGCGGTTCCCGCTTGCTAGGGAAACCGCATGGGCCAGTCGCAGAGAAAATGGCTGACGCAGGACTTGCAAAGAGCTGGCCGGGAATGGCGCGAACAGCAGAGCCCCGCCCTGATGGGGGGCATGGCGCGAAAGCTATAGCTGCGCCGGGATGGACAGTGACTAATTCAGCCCCTGTGCTGAGTCAACCGCTAAGTCTATGGGACCCTCCCCTGATTTCTACCAGGGGGAGTCATTTTCAACTATGGCCTGTGGGGATGCACCCACTGGGCCCAGGGACTGATATCCAGACGGCGCCACTACAAAAAGTAGTTCCGGCCGCGGGAGTGAATTACCAAAAAGAAGGATACTTTGCACGCAAAGCTGCTGCAAGGAGAAGGCGGGAACTAGCCGCGGGAAAAGACTACAGCTCTGAGGAGGAAACTGGCGCGAAAACGCAGACCGCGCCCACCAGGACTGAGAAAGGTGCGGCCTTAATTAAGGGGCATGATATTCCCCTGTGGGACCCGCCCAATATTGCAACCCCTGGGGGCGGGTTTCACTCTCACAACATTATGGCTGGTTGGAGACAGTCCGAACCACAAGTACCGGGTCCATGGTTCTGGCCGTATACTGGGGGGACGGGGACGACTCCCATTAACCCCTGACTATACCGGGGATACGCTTATCACAATGCCTTTCTGGTCTGTGCTGAAGCAGGGCATTCTGGCAGGCAAGTGGCTTGACCTTTATTAGTGAGCCTGGTTACCCCCTCTCGGAACCACAGACTTAGAAATCGCCAGCTCATATACAGTGCATAAAATATATTTATATATATACCCTTATACACCATTTTAATAAAAAATATCACAAAATTCTTCTAAGTCCCTCGGGAAGAGTGAAAGACGCGTACGTTCATTTTCAGAGCTCCTAGACCTTCCTATAAGAAGTTAGCTAAAAAGTAGCTTCGAAAAACGCTTAGGTTAAGTTTCAGAGTTGCTTCTAATGTACCAAAGCTGGACTTAGACATAATTTCACTCTCACAACATTATGGCTGGTTGGAGACAGTCCGAACCACAAGTACCGGGTCCATGGTTCTGGCCGTATACTGGGGGGACGGGGACGACTCCCATTAACCCCTGACTATACCGGGGATACGCTTATCACAATGCCTTTCTGGTCTGTGCTGAAGCAGGGCATTCTGGCAGGCAAGTGGCTTGACCTTTATTAGTGAGCCTGGTTACCCCCTCTCGGAACCACAGACTTAGAAATCGCCAGCTCATATACAGTGCATAAAATATATTTATATATATACCCTTATACACCATTTTAATAAAAAAATATCACAAAATTCTTCTAAGTCTCTCGGGAAGAGTGAAAGACGCGCACGTTCATTTTCAGAGCTCCTAGACCTTCCTATAAGAAGTTAGCCAAAAAGTAGCTTCGAAAAACGCTTAGGTTAAGTTTCAGAGTTGCTTCTAATGTACCAAAGCTGGACTTAGACATAATTTCACTCTCACAACATTATGGCTGGTTGGAGAGGGTCCGAACCACAAGTACCGGGTCCATGGTTCTGGCCGTATACTGGGGGGACGGGGACGACTCCCATTAACCCCTGACTATACCGGGGATACGCTTATCACAGTGCCTTTCTGGTCTGTGCTGAAGCACGGCATTCTGGCAGCCAAGTGGCTTGACCTTTATTAGTGAGCCTGGTTACCCCCTCTCGGAACCACAGACTTAGAAATCGCCAGCTCATATACAGTGCATAAAATATATTTATATATATACCCTTATACACCATTTTAATAAAAAAATATCACAAAATTCTTCTAAGTCTCTCGGGAAGAGTGAAAGACGCGCACGTTCATTTTCAGAGCTCCTAGACCTTCCTATAAGAAGTTAGCCAAAAAGTAGCTTCGAAAAACGCTTAGGTTAAGTTTCAGAGTTGCTTCTAATGTACCAAAGCTGGACTTAGACATAATTTCACTCTCACAACATTATGGCTGGTTGGAGAGGGTCCGAACCACACGTACCGGGTCCATGGTTCTGGCCGTATACTGGGGGGACGGGGACGACTCCCATTAACCCCTGACTATACCGGGGATACGCTTATCACAATGCCTTTCTGGTCTGTGCTGAAGCAGGGCATTCTGGCAGGCAAGTGGCTTGACCTTTATTAGTGAGCCTGGTTACCCCCTCTGGAACCACAGACTTAGAAATCGCCAGCTCATATACAGTGCATAAAATATATTTATATATATACCCTTATACACCATTTTAATAAAAAATATCACAAAATTCTTCTAAGTCTCTCGGGAAGAGTGAAAGACGCGCACGTTCATTTTCAGAGCTCCTAGACCTTCCTATAAGAAGTTAGCCAAAAAGTAGCTTCGAAAAACGCTTAGGTTAAGTTTCAGAGTTGCTTCTAATGTACCAAAGCTGGACTTAGACATAATTTCACTCTCACAACATTATGGCTGGTTGGAGAGGGTCCGAACCACAAGTACCGGGTCCATAATTCTGGCCGTATACTGGGGGGACGGGGACGACTCCCATTAACCCCTGACTATACCGGGGATACGCTTATCACAATGCCTTTCTGGTCTGTGCTGAAGCAGGGCATTCTGGCAGCCAAGTGGCTTGACCTTTATTAGTGAGCCTGGTTACCCCCTCTCGGAACCACAGACTTAGAAATCGCCAGCTCATATACAGTGCATAAAATATATTTATATATATACCCTTATACACCATTTTAATAAAAAAATATCACAAAATTCTTCTAAGTCTCTCGGGAAGAGTGAAAGACGCGCACGTTCATTTTCAGAGCTCCTAGACCTTCCTATAAGAAGTTAGCCAAAAAGTAGCTTCGAAAAACGCTTAGGTTAAGTTTCAGAGTTGCTTCTAATGTACCAAAGCTGGACTTAGACATAATTTCACTCTCACAACATTATGGCTGGTTGGAGAGGGTCCGAACCACAAGTAACGGGTCCATAATTCTGGCCGTATACTGGGGGGACGGGGACGACTCCCATTAACCCCTGACTATACCGGGGATACGCTTATCACAATGCCTTTCTGGTCTGTGCTGAAGCAGGGCATTCTGGCAGCCAAGTGGCTTGACCTTTATTAGTGAGCCTGGTTACCCCCTCTCGGAACCACAGACTTAGAAATCGCCAGCTCATATACAGTGCATAAAATATATTTATATATATACCCTTATACACCATTTTAATAAAAAAAATATCACAAAATTCTTCTAAGTCTCTCGGGAAGAGTGAAAGACGCGCACGTTCATTTTCAGAGCTCCTAGACCTTCCTATAAGAAGTTAGCCAAAAAGTAGCTTCGAAAAACGCTTAGGTTAAGTTTCAGAGTTGCTTCTAATGTACCAAAGCTGGACTTAGACATAATGTCACTCTCACAACATTATGGCTGGTTGGAGACAGTCCGAACCACAAGTACCGGGTCCATGGTTCTGGCCGTATACTGGGGGGACGGGGACGACTCCCATTAACCCCTGACTATACCGGGGATACGCTTATCACAATGCCTTTCTGGTCTGTGCTGAAGCAGGGCATTCTGGCAGGCAAGTGGCTTGAACTTTATTAGTGAGCCTGGTTACCCCCTCTGGAACCACAGACTTAGAAATCGCCAGCTCATATACAGTGCATAAAATATATTTATATATATACCCTTATACACCATTTTAATAAAAAATATCACAAAATTCTTCTAAGTCCCTCGGGAAGAGTGAAAGACGCGCACGTCCATTTTCAGAGCTCCTAGACCTTCCTATAAGAAGTTAGCCAAAAAGTAGCTTCGAAAAACGCTTAGGTTAAGTTTCAGAGTTGCTTCTAATGTACAAAAGCTGGACTTAGACATAATGTCACTCTCACAACATTATGGCTGGTTGCAGACAGTCCGAACCACAAGTACCGGGTCCATGGTTCTGGCCGTATACTGGGGGGACGGGGACGACTCCCATTAACCCCTGACTATACCGGGGATACGCTTATCACAATGCCTTTCTGGTCTGTGCTGAAGCAGGGCATTCTGGCAGCCAAGTGGCTTGACCTTTATTAGTGAGCCTGGTTACCCCCTCTCGGAACCACAGACTTAGAAATCGCCAGCTCATATACAGTGCATAAAATATATTTATATATATACCCTTATACACCATTTTAATAAAAAATATCACAACATTCTTCTAAGTCTCTCGGGAAGAGTGAAAGACGCGCACGTTCATTTTCAGAGCTCCTAGACCTTCCTATAAGAAGTTAGCTAAAAAGTAGCTTCGAAAAACGCTTAGGTTAAGTTTCAGAGTTGCTTCTAATGTACCAAAGCTGGACTTAGACATAATTTCACTCTCACAACATTATGGCTGGTTGGAGACAGTCCGAACCACAAGTACCGGGTCCATGGTTCTGGCAGTATACTGGGGGGACGGGGACGACTCCCATTAACCCCTGACTATACCGGGGATACGCTTATCACAATGCCTTTCTGGTCTGTGCTGAAGCAGGGCATTCTGGCAGGCAAGTGGCTTGACCGTTATTAGTGAGCCTGGTTACCCCCTCTGGAACCACAGACTTAGAAATCGCCAGCTCATATACAGTGCATAAAATATATTTATATATATACCCTTATACACCATTTTAATAAAAAATATCACAAAATCCTTCTAAGTCCCTCGGGAAGAGTGAAAGACGCGCACGTTCATTTTCAGAGCTCCTAGACCTTCCTATAAGAAGTTAGCCAAAAAGTAGCTTCGAAAAACGCTTAGGTTAAGTTTCAGAGTTGCTTCTAATGTACCAAAGTTGGACTTAGACATAATGTCACTCTCACAACATTATGGCTGGTTGGAGACAGTCCGAACCACAAGTACCGGGTCCATGGTTCTGGCCGTATACTGGGGGGACGGGGACGACTCCCATTAACCCCTGACTATACCGGGGATACGCTTATCACAATGCCTTTCTGGTCTGTGCTGAAGCAGGGCATTCTGGCAGGCAAGTGGCTTGACCTTTATTAGTGAGCCTGGTTACCATCTCTGGAACCACAGACTTAGAAATCGCCAGCTCATATACAGTGCATAAAATATATTTATATATATACCCTTATACACCATTTTAATAAAAAATATCACAAAATTCTTCTAAGTCCCTCGGGAAGAGTGAAAGACGCGCACGTTCATTTTCAGAGCTCCTAGACCTTCCTATAAGAAGTTAGCCAAAAAGTAGCTTCGAAAAACGCTTAGGTTAAGTTTCAGAGTTGCTTCTAATGTACCAAAGCTGGACTTAGACATAATGTCACTCTCACAACATTATGGCTGGTTGGAGACAGTCCGAACCACAAGTACCGGGTCCATGGTTCTGGCCGTATACTGGGGGGACGGGGACGACTCCCATTAACCCCTGACTATACCGGGGATACGCTTATCACAATGCCTTTCTGGTCTGTGCTGAAGCAGGGCATTCTGGCAGCCAAGTGGCTTGACCTTTATTAGTGAGCCTGGTTACCCCCTCTCGGAACCACAGACTTAGAAATCGCCAGCTCATATACAGTGCATAAAATATATTTATATATATACCCTTATACACCATTTTAATAAAAAATATCACAACATTCTTCTAAGTCTCTCGGGAAGAGTGAAAGACGCGCACGTTCATTTTCAGAGCTCCTAGACCTTCCTATAAGAAGTTAGCTAAAAAGTAGCTTCGAAAAACGCTTAGGTTAAGTTTCAGAGTTGCTTCTAATGTACCAAAGCTGGACTTAGACATAATTTCACTCTCACAACATTATGGCTGGTTGGAGACAGTCCGAACCACAAGTACCGGGTCCATGGTTCTGGCAGTATACTGGGGGGACGGGGACGACTCCCATTAACCCCTGACTATACCGGGGATACGCTTATCACAATGCCTTTCTGGTCTGTGCTGAAGCAGGGCATTCTGGCAGGCAAGTGGCTTGACCGTTATTAGTGAGCCTGGTTACCCCCTCTGGAACCACAGACTTAGAAATCGCCAGCTCATATACAGTGCATAAAATATATTTATATATATACCCTTATACACCATTTTAATAAAAAATATCACAAAATCCTTCTAAGTCCCTCGGGAAGAGTGAAAGACGCGCACGTTCATTTTCAGAGCTCCTAGACCTTCCTATAAGAAGTTAGCCAAAAAGTAGCTTCGAAAAACGCTTAGGTTAAGTTTCAGAGTTGCTTCTAATGTACCAAAGTTGGACTTAGACATAATGTCACTCTCACAACATTATGGCTGGTTGGAGACAGTCCGAACCACAAGTACCGGGTCCATGGTTCTGGCCGTATACTGGGGGGACGGGGACGACTCCCATTAACCCCTGACTATACCGGGGATACGCTTATCACAATGCCTTTCTGGTCTGTGCTGAAGCAGGGCATTCTGGCAGGCAAGTGGCTTGACCTTTATTAGTGAGCCTGGTTACCCCCTCTGGAACCACAGACTTAGAAATCGCCAGCTCATATACAGTGCATAAAATATATTTATATATATACCCTTATACACCATTTTAATAAAAAATATCACAAAATTCTTCTAAGTCCCTCGGGAAGAGTGAAAGACGCGCACGTTCATTTTCAGAGCTCCTAGACCTTCCTATAAGAAGTTAGCCAAAAAGTAGCTTCGAAAAACGCTTAGGTTAAGTTTCAGAGTTGCTTCTAATGTACCAAAGCTGGACTTAGACATAATGTCACTCTCACAACATTATGGCTGGTTGGAGACAGTCCGAACCACAAGTACCGGGTCCATGGTTCTGGCCGTATACTGGGGGGACGGGGACGACTCCCATTAACCCCTGACTATACCGGGGATACGCTTATCACAATGCCTTTCTGGTCTGTGCTGAAGCAGGGCATTCTGGCAGCCAAGTGGCTTGACCTTTATTAGTGAGCCTGGTTACCCCCTCTCGGAACCACAGACTTAGAAATCGCCAGTTCATATACAGTGCATAAAATATATTTATATATATACCCTTATACACCATTTTAATAAAAAATATCACAAAATTCTTCTAAGTCTCTCGGGAAGAGTGAAAGACGCGCACGTTCATTTTCAGAGCTCCTAGACCTTCCTATAAGAAGTTAGCTAAAAAGTAGCTTCGAAAAACGCTTAGGTTAAGTTTCAGAGTTGCTTCTAATGTACCAAAGCTGGACTTAGACATAATTTCACTCTCACAACATTATGGCTGGTTGGAGACAGTCCGAACCACAAGTACCGGGTCCATGGTTCTGGCAGTATACTGGGGGGACGGGGACGACTCCCATTAACCCCTGACTATACCGGGGATACGCTTATCACAATGCCTTTCTGGTCTGTGCTGAAGCAGGGTATTCTGGCAGGCAAGTGGCTTGACCGTTATTAGTGAGCCTGGTTACCCCCTCTGGAACCACAGACTTAGAAATCGCCAGCTCATATACAGTGCATAAAATATATTTATATATATACCCTTATACACCATTTTAATAAAAAATATCACAAAATCCTTCTAAGTCCCTCGGGAAGAGTGAAAGACGCGCACGTTCATTTTCAGAGCTTCTAGACCTTCCTATAAGAAGTTAGCCAAAAAGTAGCTTCGAAAAACGCTTAGGTTAAGTTTCAGAGTTGCTTCTAATGTACCAAAGCTGGACTTAGACATAATTTCACTCTCACAACATTATGGCTGGTTGGAGAGGGTCCGAACCACACGTACCGGGTCCATGGTTCTGGCCGTATACTGGGGGGACGGGGACGACTCCCATTAACCCCTGACTATACCGGGGATACGCTTATCACAATGCCTTTCTGGTCTGTGCTGAAGCAGGGCATTCTGGCAGGCAAGTGGCTTGACCTTTATTAGTGAGCCTGGTTACCCCCTCTGGAACCACAGACTTAGAAATCGCCAGCTCATATACAGTGCATAAAATATATTTATATATATACCCTTATACACCATTTTAATAAAAAATATCACAAAATTCTTCTAAGTCTCTCGGGAAGAGTGAAAGACGCGCACGTTCATTTTCAGAGCTCCTAGACCTTCCTATAAGAAGTTAGCCAAAAAGTAGCTTCGAAAAACGCTTAGGTTAAGTTTCAGAGTTGCTTCTAATGTACCAAAGCTGGACTTAGACATAATTTCACTCTCACAACATTATGGCTGGTTGGAGAGGGTCCGAACCACAAGTACCGGGTCCATAATTCTGGCCGTATACTGGGGGGACGGGGACGACTCCCATTAACCCCTGACTATACCGGGGATACGCTTATCACAATGCCTTTCTGGTCTGTGCTGAAGCAGGGCATTCTGGCAGCCAAGTGGCTTGACCTTTATTAGTGAGCCTGGTTACCCCCTCTCGGAACCACAGACTTAGAAATCGCCAGCTCATATACAGTGCATAAAATATATTTATATATATACCCTTATACACCATTTTAATAAAAAAATATCACAAAATTCTTCTAAGTCTCTCGGGAAGAGTGAAAGACGCGCACGTTCATTTTCAGAGCTCCTAGACCTTCCTATAAGAAGTTAGCCAAAAAGTAGCTTCGAAAAACGCTTAGGTTAAGTTTCAGAGTTGCTTCTAATGTACCAAAGCTGGACTTAGACATAATTTCACTCTCACAACATTATGGCTGGTTGGAGAGGGTCCGAACCACAAGTAACGGGTCCATAATTCTGGCCGTATACTGGGGGGACGGGGACGACTCCCATTAACCCCTGACTATACCGGGGATACGCTTATCACAATGCCTTTCTGGTCTGTGCTGAAGCAGGGCATTCTGGCAGCCAAGTGGCTTGACCTTTATTAGTGAGCCTGGTTACCCCCTCTCGGAACCACAGACTTAGAAATCGCCAGCTCATATACAGTGCATAAAATATATTTATATATATACCCTTATACACCATTTTAATAAAAAAAATATCACAAAATTCTTCTAAGTTTCTCGGGAAGAGTGAAAGACGCGCACGTTCATTTTCAGAGCTCCTAGACCTTCCTATAAGAAGTTAGCCAAAAAGTAGCTTCGAAAAACGCTTAGGTTAAGTTTCAGAGTTGCTTCTAATGTACCAAAGCTGGACTTAGACATAATGTCACTCTCACAACATTATGGCTGGTTGGAGACAGTCCGAACCACAAGTACCGGGTCCATGGTTCTGGCCGTATACTGGGGGGACGGGGACGACTCCCATTAACCCCTGACTATACCGGGGATACGCTTATCACAATGCCTTTCTGGTCTGTGCTGAAGCAGGGCATTCTGGCAGGCAAGTGGCTTGAACTTTATTAGTGAGCCTGGTTACCCCCTCTGGAACCACAGACTTAGAAATCGCCAGCTCATATACAGTGCATAAAATATATTTATATATATACCCTTATACACCATTTTAATAAAAAATATCACAAAATTCTTCTAAGTCCCTCGGGAAGAGTGAAAGACGCGCACGTCCATTTTCAGAGCTCCTAGACCTTCCTATAAGAAGTTAGCCAAAAAGTAGCTTCGAAAAACGCTTAGGTTAAGTTTCAGAGTTGCTTCTAATGTACAAAAGCTGGACTTAGACATAATGTCACTCTCACAACATTATGGCTGGTTGCAGACAGTCCGAACCACAAGTACCGGGTCCATGGTTCTGGCCGTATACTGGGGGGACGGGGACGACTCCCATTAACCCCTGACTATACCGGGGATACGCTTATCACAATGCCTTTCTGGTCTGTGCTGAAGCAGGGCATTCTGGCAGCCAAGTGGCTTGACCTTTATTAGTGAGCCTGGTTACCCCCTCTCGGAACCACAGACTTAGAAATCGCCAGCTCATATACAGTGCATAAAATATATTTATATATATACCCTTATACACCATTTTAATAAAAAATATCACAACATTCTTCTAAGTCTCTCGGGAAGAGTGAAAGACGCGCACGTTCATTTTCAGAGCTCCTAGACCTTCCTATAAGAAGTTAGCTAAAAAGTAGCTTCGAAAAACGCTTAGGTTAAGTTTCAGAGTTGCTTCTAATGTACCAAAGCTGGACTTAGACATAATTTCACTCTCACAACATTATGGCTGGTTGGAGACAGTCCGAACCACAAGTACCGGGTCCATGGTTCTGGCAGTATACTGGGGGGACGGGGACGACTCCCATTAACCCCTGACTATACCGGGGATACGCTTATCACAATGCCTTTCTGGTCTGTGCTGAAGCAGGGCATTCTGGCAGGCAAGTGGCTTGACCGTTATTAGTGAGCCTGGTTACCCCCTCTGGAACCACAGACTTAGAAATCGCCAGCTCATATACAGTGCATAAAATATATTTATATATATACCCTTATACACCATTTTAATAAAAAATATCACAAAATTCTTCTAAGTCTCTCGGGAAGAGTGAAAGACGCGCACGTTCATTTTCAGAGCTCCTAGACCTTCCTATAAGAAGTTAGCCAAAAAGTAGCTTCGAAAAACGCTTAGGTTAAGTTTCAGAGTTGCTTCTAATGTACCAAAGCTGGACTTAGACATAATTTCACTCTCACAACATTATGGCTGGTTGGAGAGGGTCCGAACCACAAGTACCGGGTCCATAATTCTGGCCGTATACTGGGGGGACGGGGACGACTCCCATTAACCCCTGACTATACCGGGGATACGCTTATCACAATGCCTTTCTGGTCTGTGCTGAAGCAGGGCATTCTGGCAGCCAAGTGGCTTGACCTTTATTAGTGAGCCTGGTTACCCCCTCTCGGAACCACAGACTTAGAAATCGCCAGCTCATATACAGTGCATAAAATATATTTATATATATACCCTTATACACCATTTTAATAAAAAAATATCACAAAATTCTTCTAAGTCTCTCGGGAAGAGTGAAAGACGCGCACGTTCATTTTCAGAGCTCCTAGACCTTCCTATAAGAAGTTAGCCAAAAAGTAGCTTCGAAAAACGCTTAGGTTAAGTTTCAGAGTTGCTTCTAATGTACCAAAGCTGGACTTAGACATAATTTCACTCTCACAACATTATGGCTGGTTGGAGAGGGTCCGAACCACAAGTAACGGGTCCATAATTCTGGCCGTATACTGGGGGGACGGGGACGACTCCCATTAACCCCTGACTATACCGGGGATACGCTTATCACAATGCCTTTCTGGTCTGTGCTGAAGCAGGGCATTCTGGCAGCCAAGTGGCTTGACCTTTATTAGTGAGCCTGGTTACCCCCTCTCGGAACCACAGACTTAGAAATCGCCAGCTCATATACAGTGCATAAAATATATTTATATATATACCCTTATACACCATTTTAATAAAAAAAATATCACAAAATTCTTCTAAGTTTCTCGGGAAGAGTGAAAGACGCGCACGTTCATTTTCAGAGCTCCTAGACCTTCCTATAAGAAGTTAGCCAAAAAGTAGCTTCGAAAAACGCTTAGGTTAAGTTTCAGAGTTGCTTCTAATGTACCAAAGCTGGACTTAGACATAATGTCACTCTCACAACATTATGGCTGGTTGGAGACAGTCCGAACCACAAGTACCGGGTCCATGGTTCTGGCCGTATACTGGGGGGACGGGGACGACTCCCATTAACCCCTGACTATACCGGGGATACGCTTATCACAATGCCTTTCTGGTCTGTGCTGAAGCAGGGCATTCTGGCAGGCAAGTGGCTTGAACTTTATTAGTGAGCCTGGTTACCCCCTCTGGAACCACAGACTTAGAAATCGCCAGCTCATATACAGTGCATAAAATATATTTATATATATACCCTTATACACCATTTTAATAAAAAATATCACAAAATTCTTCTAAGTCCCTCGGGAAGAGTGAAAGACGCGCACGTCCATTTTCAGAGCTCCTAGACCTTCCTATAAGAAGTTAGCCAAAAAGTAGCTTCGAAAAACGCTTAGGTTAAGTTTCAGAGTTGCTTCTAATGTACAAAAGCTGGACTTAGACATAATGTCACTCTCACAACATTATGGCTGGTTGCAGACAGTCCGAACCACAAGTACCGGGTCCATGGTTCTGGCCGTATACTGGGGGGACGGGGACGACTCCCATTAACCCCTGACTATACCGGGGATACGCTTATCACAATGCCTTTCTGGTCTGTGCTGAAGCAGGGCATTCTGGCAGCCAAGTGGCTTGACCTTTATTAGTGAGCCTGGTTACCCCCTCTCGGAACCACAGACTTAGAAATCGCCAGCTCATATACAGTGCATAAAATATATTTATATATATACCCTTATACACCATTTTAATAAAAAATATCACAACATTCTTCTAAGTCTCTCGGGAAGAGTGAAAGACGCGCACGTTCATTTTCAGAGCTCCTAGACCTTCCTATAAGAAGTTAGCTAAAAAGTAGCTTCGAAAAACGCTTAGGTTAAGTTTCAGAGTTGCTTCTAATGTACCAAAGCTGGACTTAGACATAATTTCACTCTCACAACATTATGGCTGGTTGGAGACAGTCCGAACCACAAGTACCGGGTCCATGGTTCTGGCAGTATACTGGGGGGACGGGGACGACTCCCATTAACCCCTGACTATACCGGGGATACGCTTATCACAATGCCTTTCTGGTCTGTGCTGAAGCAGGGCATTCTGGCAGGCAAGTGGCTTGACCGTTATTAGTGAGCCTGGTTACCCCCTCTGGAACCACAGACTTAGAAATCGCCAGCTCATATACAGTGCATAAAATATATTTATATATATACCCTTATACACCATTTTAATAAAAAATATCACAAAATCCTTCTAAGTCCCTCGGGAAGAGTGAAAGACGCGCACGTTCATTTTCAGAGCTCCTAGACCTTCCTATAAGAAGTTAGCCAAAAAGTAGCTTCGAAAAACGCTTAGGTTAAGTTTCAGAGTTGCTTCTAATGTACCAAAGTTGGACTTAGACATAATGTCACTCTCACAACATTATGGCTGGTTGGAGACAGTCCGAACCACAAGTACCGGGTCCATGGTTCTGGCCGTATACTGGGGGGACGGGGACGACTCCCATTAACCCCTGACTATACCGGGGATACGCTTATCACAATGCCTTTCTGGTCTGTGCTGAAGCAGGGCATTCTGGCAGGCAAGTGGCTTGACCTTTATTAGTGAGCCTGGTTACCATCTCTGGAACCACAGACTTAGAAATCGCCAGCTCATATACAGTGCATAAAATATATTTATATATATACCCTTATACACCATTTTAATAAAAAATATCACAAAATTCTTCTAAGTCCCTCGGGAAGAGTGAAAGACGCGCACGTTCATTTTCAGAGCTCCTAGACCTTCCTATAAGAAGTTAGCCAAAAAGTAGCTTCGAAAAACGCTTAGGTTAAGTTTCAGAGTTGCTTCTAATGTACCAAAGCTGGACTTAGACATAATGTCACTCTCACAACATTATGGCTGGTTGGAGACAGTCCGAACCACAAGTACCGGGTCCATGGTTCTGGCCGTATACTGGGGGGACGGGGACGACTCCCATTAACCCCTGACTATACCGGGGATACGCTTATCACAATGCCTTTCTGGTCTGTGCTGAAGCAGGGCATTCTGGCAGCCAAGTGGCTTGACCTTTATTAGTGAGCCTGGTTACCCCCTCTCGGAACCACAGACTTAGAAATCGCCAGCTCATATACAGTGCATAAAATATATTTATATATATACCCTTATACACCATTTTAATAAAAAATATCACAACATTCTTCTAAGTCTCTCGGGAAGAGTGAAAGACGCGCACGTTCATTTTCAGAGCTCCTAGACCTTCCTATAAGAAGTTAGCTAAAAAGTAGCTTCGAAAAACGCTTAGGTTAAGTTTCAGAGTTGCTTCTAATGTACCAAAGCTGGACTTAGACATAATTTCACTCTCACAACATTATGGCTGGTTGGAGACAGTCCGAACCACAAGTACCGGGTCCATGGTTCTGGCAGTATACTGGGGGGACGGGGACGACTCCCATTAACCCCTGACTATACCGGGGATACGCTTATCACAATGCCTTTCTGGTCTGTGCTGAAGCAGGGCATTCTGGCAGCCAAATGGCTTGACCTTTATTAGTGAGCCTGGTTACCCCCTCTCGGAACCACAGACTTAGAAATCGCCAGCTCATATACAGTGCATAAAATATATTTATATATATACCCTTATACACCATTTTAATAAAAAATATCACAACATTCTTCTAAGTCTCTCGGGAAGAGTGAAAGACGCGCACGTTCATTTTCAGAGCTCCTAGACCTTCCTATAAGAAGTTAGCTAAAAAGTAGCTTCGAAAAACGCTTAGGTTAAGTTTCAGAGTTGCTTCTAATGTACCAAAGCTGGACTTAGACATAATTTCACTCTCACAACATTATGGCTGGTTGGAGACAGTCCGAACCACAAGTACCGGGTCCATGGTTCTGGCAGTATACTGGGGGGACGGGGACGACTCCCATTAACCCCTGACTATACCGGGGATACGCTTATCACAATGCCTTTCTGGTCTGTGCTGAAGCAGGGCATTCTGGCAGGCAAGTGGCTTGACCGTTATTAGTGAGCCTGGTTACCCCCTCTGGAACCACAGACTTAGAAATCGCCAGCTCATATACAGTGCATAAAATATATTTATATATATACCCTTATACACCATTTTAATAAAAAATATCACAAAATCCTTCTAAGTCCCTCGGGAAGAGTGAAAGACGCGCACGTTCATTTTCAGAGCTCCTAGACCTTCCTATAAGAAGTTAGCCAAAAAGTAGCTTCGAAAAACGCTTAGGTTAAGTTTCAGAGTTGCTTCTAATGTACCAAAGTTGGACTTAGACATAATGTCACTCTCACAACATTATGGCTGGTTGGAGACAGTCCGAACCACAAGTACCGGGTCCATGGTTCTGGCCGTATACTGGGGGGACGGGGACGACTCCCATTAACCCCTGACTATACCGGGGATACGCTTATCACAATGCCTTTCTGGTCTGTGCTGAAGCAGGGCATTCTGGCAGGCAAGTGGCTTGACCTTTATTAGTGAGCCTGGTTACCCCCTCTGGAACCACAGACTTAGAAATCGCCAGCTCATATACAGTGCATAAAATATATTTATATATATACCCTTATACACCATTTTAATAAAAAATATCACAAAATTCTTCTAAGTCCCTCGGGAAGAGTGAAAGACGCGCACGTTCATTTTCAGAGCTCCTAGACCTTCCTATAAGAAGTTAGCCAAAAAGTAGCTTCGAAAAACGCTTAGGTTAAGTTTCAGAGTTGCTTCTAATGTACCAAAGCTGGACTTAGACATAATGTCACTCTCACAACATTATGGCTGGTTGGAGACAGTCCGAACCACAAGTACCGGGTCCATGGTTCTGGCCGTATACTGGGGGGACGGGGACGACTCCCATTAACCCCTGACTATACCGGGGATACGCTTATCACAATGCCTTTCTGGTCTGTGCTGAAGCAGGGCATTCTGGCAGCCAAGTGGCTTGACCTTTATTAGTGAGCCTGGTTACCCCCTCTCGGAACCACAGACTTAGAAATCGCCAGTTCATATACAGTGCATAAAATATATTTATATATATACCCTTATACACCATTTTAATAAAAAATATCACAAAATTCTTCTAAGTCTCTCGGGAAGAGTGAAAGACGCGCACGTTCATTTTCAGAGCTCCTAGACCTTCCTATAAGAAGTTAGCTAAAAAGTAGCTTCGAAAAACGCTTAGGTTAAGTTTCAGAGTTGCTTCTAATGTACCAAAGCTGGACTTAGACATAATTTCACTCTCACAACATTATGGCTGGTTGGAGACAGTCCGAACCACAAGTACCGGGTCCATGGTTCTGGCAGTATACTGGGGGGACGGGGACGACTCCCATTAACCCCTGACTATACCGGGGATACGCTTATCACAATGCCTTTCTGGTCTGTGCTGAAGCAGGGTATTCTGGCAGGCAAGTGGCTTGACCGTTATTAGTGAGCCTGGTTACCCCCTCTGGAACCACAGACTTAGAAATCGCCAGCTCATATACAGTGCATAAAATATATTTATATATATACCCTTATACACCATTTTAATAAAAAATATCACAAAATCCTTCTAAGTCCCTCGGGAAGAGTGAAAGACGCGCACGTTCATTTTCAGAGCTTCTAGACCTTCCTATAAGAAGTTAGCCAAAAAGTAGCTTCGAAAAACGCTTAGGTTAAGTTTCAGAGTTGCTTCTAATGTACCAAAGTTGGACTTAGACATAATGTCACTCTCACAACATTATGGCTGGTTGGAGACAGTCCGAACCACAAGTACCGGGTCCATGGTTCTGGCCGTATACTGGGGGGACGGGGACGACTCCCATTAACCCCTGACTATACCGGGGATACGCTTATCACAATGCCTTTCTGGTCTGTGCTGAAGCAGGGCATTCTGGCAGGCAAGTGGCTTGACCTTTATTAGTGAGCCTGGTTACCCCCTCTGGAACCACAGACTTAGAAATCGCCAGCTCATATACAGTGCATAAAATATATTTAAATATATACCCTTATACACCATTTTAATAAAAAATATCACAAAATTCTTCTAAGTCCCTCGGGAAGAGTGAAAGACGCGCACGTCCATTTTCAGAGCTCCTAGACCTTCCTATAAGAAGTTAGCCAAAAAGTAGCTTCGAAAAACGCTTAGGTTAAGTTTCAGAGTTGCTTCTAATGTACCAAAGCTGGACTTAGACATAATTTCACTCTCACAACATTATGGCTGGTTGGAGACAGTCCGAACCACAAGTACCGGGTCCATGGTTCTGGCAGTATACTGGGGGGACGGGGACAACTCCCATTAACCCCTGACTATACCGGGGATACGCTTATCACAATGCCTTTCTGGTCTGTGCTGAAGCAGGGTATTCTGGCAGGCAAGTGGCTTGACCGTTATTAGTGAGCCTGGTTACCCCCTCTGGAACCACAGACTTAGAAATCGCCAGCTCATATACAGTGCATAAAATATATTTATATATATACCCTTATACACCATTTTAATAAAAAATATCACAAAATCCTTCTAAGTCCCTCGGGAAGAGTGAAAGACGCGCACGTTCATTTTCAGAGCTTCTAGACCTTCCTATAAGAAGTTAGCCAAAAAGTAGCTTCGAAAAACGCTTAGGTTAAGTTTCAGAGTTGCTTCTAATGTACCAAAGTTGGACTTAGACATAATGTCACTCTCACAACATTATGGCTGGTTGGAGACAGTCCGAACCACAAGTACCGGGTCCATGGTTCTGGCCGTATACTGGGGGGACGGGGACGACTCCCATTAACCCCTGACTATACCGGGGATACGCTTATCACAATGCCTTTCTGGTCTGTGCTGAAGCAGGGCATTCTGGCAGGCAAGTGGCTTGACCTTTATTAGTGAGCCTGGTTACCCCCTCTGGAACCACAGACTTAGAAATCGCCAGCTCATATACAGTGCATAAAATATATTTATATATATACCCTTATACACCATTTTAATAAAAAAATATCACAAAATTCTTCTAAGTCTCTCGGGAAGAGTGAAAGACGCGCACGTTCATTTTCAGAGCTCCTAGACCTTCCTATAAGAAGTTAGCCAAAAAGTAGCTTCGAAAAACGCTTAGGTTAAGTTTCAGAGTTGCTTCTAATGTACCAAAGCTGGACTTAGACATAATGTCACTCTCACAACATTATGGCTGGTTGGAGACAGTCCGAACCACAAGTACCGGGTCCATGGTTCTGGCCGTATACTGGGGGGACGGGGACGACTCCCATTAACCCCTGACTATACCGGGGATACGCTTATCACAATGCCTTTCTGGTCTGTGCTGAAGCAGGGCATTCTGGCAGGCAAGTGGCTTGACCTTTATTAGTGAGCCTGGTTACCCCCTCTCGGAACCACAGACTTAGAAATCGCCAGCTCATATACAGTGCATAAAATATATTTATATATATACCCTTATACACCATTTTAATAAAAAATATCACAAAATTCTTCTAAGTCCCTCGGGAAGAGTGAAAGACGCGCACGTTCATTTTCAGAGCTCCTAGACCTTCCTATAAGAAGTTAGCCAAAAAGTAGCTTCGAAAAACGCTTAGGTTAAGTTTCAGAGTTGCTTCTAATGTACCAAAGCTGGACTTAGACATAATGTCACTCTCACAACATTATGGCTGGTTGGAGACAGTCCGAACCACAAGTACCGGGTCCATGGTTCTGGCCGTATACTGGGGGGATGGGGACGACTCCCATTAACCCCTGACTATACCGGGGATACGCTTATCACAATGCCTTTCTGGTCTGTGCTGAAGCAGGGCATTCTGGCAGCCAAGTGGCTTGACCTTTATTAGTGAGCCTGGTTACCCCCTCTCGGAACCACAGACTTAGAAATCGCCAGCTCATATACAGTGCATAAAATATATTTATATATATACCCTTATACACCATTTTAATAAAAAATATCACAAAATTCTTCTAAGTCTCTCGGGAAGAGTGAAAGACGCGCACGTTCATTTTCAGAGCTCCTAGACCTTCCTATAAGAAGTTAGCTAAAAAGTAGCTTCGAAAAACGCTTAGGTTAAGTTTCAGAGTTGCTTCTAATGTACCAAAGCTGGACTTAGACATAATTTCACTCTCACAACATTATGGCTGGTTGGAGACAGTCCGAACCACAAGTACCGGGTCCATGGTTCTGGCAGTATACTGGGGGGACGGGGACGACTCCCATTAACCCCTGACTATACCGGGGATACGCTTATCACAATGCCTTTCTGGTCTGTGCTGAAGCAGGGCATTCTGGCAGCCAAGTGGCTTGACCTTTATTAGTGAGCCTGGTTACCCCCTCTCGGAACCACAGACTTAGAAATCGCCAGCTCATATACAGTGCATAAAATATATTTATATATATACCCTTATACACCATTTTAATAAAAAATATCACAAAATCCTTCTAAGTCCCTCAGGAAGAGTGAAAGACGCGCACGTTCATTTTCAGAGCTCCTAGACCTTCCTATAAGAAGTTAGCCAAAAAGTAGCTTCGAAAAACGCTTAGGTTAAGTTTCAGAGTTGCTTCTAATGTACCAAAGCTGGACTTAGACATAATGTCACTCTCACAACATTATGGCTGGTTGGAGACAGTCCGAACCACAAGTACCGGGTCCATGGTTCTGGCCGTATACTGGGGGGACGGGGACGACTCCCATTAACCCCTGACTATACCGGGGATACGCTTATCACAATGCCTTTCTGGTCTGTGCTGAAGCAGGGCATTCTGGCAGGCAAGTGGCTTGACATTTATTAGTGAGCCTGGTTACCCCCTCTGGAACCACAGACTTAGAAATCGCCAGCTCATATACAGTGCATAAAATATATTTAAATATATACCCTTATACACCATTTTAATAAAAAATATCACAAAATTCTTCTAAGTCCCTCGGGAAGAGTGAAAGACGCGCACGTTCATTTTCAGAGCTCCTAAACCTTCCTATAAGAAGTTAGCCAAAAAGTAGCTTCGAAAAACGCTTAGGTTAAGTTTCAGAGTTGCTTCTAATGTACCAAAGCTGGACTTAGACATAATGTCACTCTCACAACATTATGGCTGGTTGGAGACAGTCCGAACCACAAGTACCGGGTCCATGGTTCTGGCCGTATACTGGGGGGACGGGGACGACTCCCATTAACCCCTGACTATACCGGGGATACGCTTATCACAATGCCTTTCTGGTCTGTGCTGAAGCAGGGCATTCTGGCAGGCAAGTGGCTTTACCTTTATTAGTGAGCCTGGTTACCCCCTCTCGGAACCACAGACTTTGAAATCGCCAGCTCATATACAGTGCATAAAATATATTTATATATATACCCTTATACACCATTTTAATAAAAAAATATCACAAAATTCTTCTAAGTCTCTCGGGAAGAGTGAAAGCCGCGCACGTTCATTTTGAAGCCGAGCTGCAGTTCCATAGAAATTTCAGTTTTACCGCTGAACTAGAAATGGGTAGAAAGTACTTTTTCTCCCTTCCTGTTAATGCCACAGACTTCCCCTTTACAGTGCACACTTTGTCTAATCCTCCCCGCTTCAGCCCAGAAATATTGAGCTTCAGATGTGTTGTTATCGTTGAGTAAAAAAGTTGCTCGCAGCTGTTCTAGGAACACATTCTGAAATCGCGTATATCTTTGCTTCTACACATAGCAATGTATTGTGCTTTGCTTTACACACTATTCTACCGTCAAGAGGAGAGAATTCATCAAGTTTAATAAGCACAAACACTGTATAAGTCGAATTTCAGCATTTTTGTGTGACCGGGAAAACCACAGTCACAAGCCGAGCTGCAGTTCCATAGAAATTTCTGTTTTACCGCTGAACTAAAAATGGGTAGAAAGTACTTTTTCTCCCTTCCTGTTAATGCCACAGACTTCCCCTTTACAGTGCACACTTTGTCTAATCCTCCCCGCTTCAGCCCAGAAATATTGAGCTTCAGATGTGTTGTTAACGTTGAGTAAAAAAGTTGCTCGCAGCTGTTCTAGGAACACATTATGAAATCGCGTATATCTTTGCTTCTACACATAGCAATGTATTGTGCTTTGCTTTACACACTATTCTACCGTCAAGAGGAGAGAATTCATCAAGTTTAATAAGCACAAACACTGTATAAGTCGAATTTCAGCATTTTTGTGTGACCGGGAAAACCACAGTCACAAGCCGAGCTGCAGTTCCATAGAAATTTCAGTTTTACCGCTGAACTAAAAATGGGTAGAAAGTACTTTTTCTCCCTTCCTGTTAATGCCACAGACTTCCCCTTTACAGTGCACACTTTGTCTAATCCTCCCCGCTTCAGCCCAGAAATATTGAGCTTCAGATGTGTTGTTAACGTTGAGTAAAAAAGTTGCTCGCAGCTGTTCTAGGAACACATTCTGAAATCGCGTATATCTTTGCTTCTACACATAGCAATGTATTGTGCTTTGCTTTACACACTATTCTACCGTCAAGAGGAGAGAATTCATCAAGTTTAATAAGCACAAACACTGTATAAGTCGAATTTCAGCATTTTTGTGTGACCGGGAAAACCACAGTCACGAGCCGAGCTGCAGTTCCATAGAAATTTCAGTTTTACCGCTGAACTAAAAATGGGTAGAAAGTACTTTTTCTCCCTTCCTGTTAATGCCACAGACTTCCCCATTACAGTGCACACTTTGTCTAATCCTCCCCGCTTCAGCCCAGAAATATTAAGCTTCAGATGTGTTGTTAACGTTGAGTAAAAAAGTTGCTCGCAGCTGTTCTAGGAACACATTCTGAAATCGCGTATATCTTTGCTTCTACACATAGCAATGTATTGTGCTTTGCTTTACACACTATTCTACCGTCAAGAGGAGAGAATTCATCAAGTTTAATAAGCACAAACACTGTATAAGTCGAATTTCAGCATTTTTGTGTGACCGGGAAAACCACAGTCACAAGCCGAGCTGCAGTTCCATAGAAATTTCAGTTTTACCGCTGAACTAAAAATGGGCAGAAAGTACTTTTTCTCCCTTCCTGTTAATGCCACAGACTTCCCCTTTACAGTGCACACTTTGTCTAATCCTCCCCGCTTCAGCCCAGAAATATTGAGCTTCAGATGTGTTGTTAACGTTGAGTAAAAAAGTTGCTCGCAGCTGTTCTAGGAACACATTCTGAAATCGCGTATATCTTTGCTTCTACACATAGCAATGTATTGTGCTTTGCTTTACACACTATTCTACCGTCAAGAGGAGAGAATTCATCAAGTTTAATAAGCACAAACACTGTATAAGTCGAATTTCAGCATTTTTGTGTGACCGGGAAAACCACAGTCACAAGCCGAGCTGCAGTTCCATAGAAATTTCAGTTTTACCGCTGAACTAGAAATATGTAGAAAGTACTTTTTCTCCCTTCCTGTTAATGCCACAGACTTCCCCTTTACAGTGCACACTTTGTCTAATCCTCCCCGCTTCAGCCCAGAAATATTGAGCTTCAGATGTGTTGTTAACGTTGAGTAAAAAAGTTGCTCGCAGCTGTTTCAGGAACACATTCTGAAATCGCGTATATCTTTGCTTCTACACATAGCAATGTATTGTGCTTTGCTTTACACACTATTCTACCGTCAAGAGGAGAGAATTCATCAAGTTTAATAAGCACAAACACTGTATAAGTCGAATTTCAGCATTTTTGTGTGACCGGGAAAACCACAGTCACAAGCCGAGCTGCAGTTCCACAGAAATTTAAGTTTTACCGCTGAACTAGAAATGGGTAGAAAGTACTTTTTCTCCCTTCCTGTTAATGCCACAGACTTCCCCTTTACAGTGCACACTTTGTCTAATCCTCCCCGCTTCAGCCCAGAAATATTGAGCTTCAGATGTGTTGTTAACGTTGAGTAAAAAAGTTGCTCGCAGCTGTTCTAGGAACACATTCTGAAATCGCGTATATCTTTGCTTCTACACATAGCAATGTATTGTGCTTTGCTTTACACACTATTCTACCGTCAAGAGGAGAGAATTCATCAAGTTTAATAAGCACAAACACTGTATAAGTCGAATTTCAGCATTTTTGTGTGACCGGGAAAACCACAGTCACAAGCCGAGCTGCAGTTCCATAGAAATTTCAGTTTTACCGCTGAACTAGAAATATGTAGAAAGTACTTTTTCTCCCTTCCTGTTAATGCCACAGACTTCCCCTTTACAGTGCACACTTTGTCTAATCCTCCCCGCTTCAGCCCAGAAATATTGAGCTTCAGATGTGTTGTTAACGTTGAGTAAAAAAGTTGCTCGCAGCTGTTTCAGGAACACATTCTGAAATCGCGTATATCTTTGCTTCTACACATAGCAATGTATTGTGCTTTGCTTTACACACTATTCTACCGTCAAGAGGAGAGAATTCATCAAGTTTAATAAGCACAAACACTGTATAAGTCGAATTTCAGCATTTTTGTGTGACCGGGAAAACCACAGTCACAAGCCGAGCTGCAGTTCCACAGAAATTTAAGTTTTACCGCTGAACTAGAAATGGGTAGAAAGTACTTTTTCTCCCTTCCTGTTAATGCCACAGACTTCCCCTTTACAGTGCACACTTTGTCTAATCCTCCCCGCTTCAGCCCAGAAATATTAAGCTTCAGATGTGTTGTTAACGTTGAGTAAAAAAGTTGCTCGCAGCTGTTCTAGGAACACATTCTGAAATCGCGTATATCTTTGCTTCTACACATAGCAATGTATTGTGCTTTGCTTTACACACTATTCTACCGTCAAGAGGAGAGAATTCATCAAGTTTAATAAGCACAAACACTGTATAAGTCGAATTTCAGCATTTTTGTGTGACCGTGAAAACCACAGTCACAAGCCGAGCTGCAGTTCCATAGAAATTTCAGTTTTACCGCTGAACTAGAAATATGTAGAAAGTACTTTTTCTCCCTTCCTGTTAATGCCACAGACTTCCCCTTTACAGTGCACACTTTGTCTAATCCTCCCCGCTTCAGCCCAGAAATATTGAGCTTCAGATGTGTTGTTAACGTTGAGTAAAAAAGTTGCTCGCAGCTGTTCTAGGAACACATTCTGAAATCGCGTATATCTTTGCTTCTACACATAGCAATGTATTGTGCTTTGCTTTACACACTATTCTACCGTCAAGAGGAGAGAATTCATCAAGTTTAATAAGCACAAACACTGTATAAGTCGAATTTCAGCATTTTTGTGTGACCGGGAAAACCACAGTCACAAGCCGAGCTGCAGTTCCATAGAAATTTCAGTTTTACCGCTGAACTAAAAATGGGTAGAAAGTACTTTTTCTCCCTTCCTGTTAATGCCACAGACTTCCCCTTTACAGTGCACACTTTGTCTAATCCTCCCCGCTTCAGCCCAGAAATATTAAGCTTCAGATGTGTTGTTAACGTTGAGTAAAAAAGTTGCTCGCAGCTGTTCTAGGAACACATTCTGAAATCGCGTATATCTTTGCTTCTACACATAGCAATGTATTGTGCTTTGCTTTACACACTATTCTCCCGTAAAGAGGAGAGAATTCATCAAGTTTAATAAGCACAAACACTGTATAAGTCGAATTTCAGCAGTTTTGTGTGACCGGGAAAACCACAGTCACAAGTCGAGCTGCAGTTCCATAGAAATTTCAGTTTTACCGCTGAAATAGAAATGGGTAGAAAGTACTTTTTCTCCCTTCCTGTTAATGCCACAGACTTCCCCTTTACAGTGCACACTTTGTCTAATCCTCCCCGCTTCAGCCCAGAAATATTGAGCTTCAGATGTGTTGTTAACGTTGAGTAAAAAAGTTGCTCGCAGCTGTTCTAGGAACACATTCTGAAATCGCGTATATCTTTGCTTCTACACATAGCAATGTATTGTGCTTTGCTTTACACACTATTCTACCGTCAAGAGGAGAGAATTCATCAAGTTTAATAAGCACAAACACTGTATAAGTCGAATTTCAGCCATTTTGTGTGACCGGGAAAACCACAGTCACAAGCCGAGCTGCAGTTCCATAGAAATTTCAGTTTTACCGCTGAACTAAAAATGGGTAGAAAGTACTTTTTCTCCCTTCCTGTTAATGCCACAGACTTCCCCTTTACAGTGCACACTTTGTCTAATCCTCCCCGCTTCAGCCCAGAAATATTGAGCTTCAGATGTGTTGTTAACGTTGAGTAAAAAAGTTGCTCGCAGCTGTTCTAGGAACACATTCTGAAATCGCGTATATCTTTGCTTCTACACATAGCAATGTATTGTGCTTTGCTTTACACACTATTCTACCGTCAAGAGGAGAGAATTCATCAAGTTTAATAAGCACAAACACTGTATAAGTCGAATTTCAGCATTTTTGTGTGACCGGGAAAACCACAGTCACAAGCCGAGCTGCAGTTCCATAGAAATTTCAGTTTTACCGCTGAACTAGAAATGGGTAGAAAGTACTTTTTCTCCCTTCCTGTTAATGCCACAGACTTCCCCTTTACAGTGCACACTTTGTCTAATCCTCCCCGCTTCAGCCCAGAAATATTAAGCTTCAGATGTGTTGTTAACGTTGAGTAAAAAAGTTGCTCGCAGCTGTTCTAGGAACACATTCTGAAATCGCGTATATCTTTGCTTCTACACATAGCAATGTATTGTGCTTTGCTTTACACACTATTCTCCCGTCAAGAGGAGAGAATTCATCAAGTTTAATAAGCACAAACACTGTATAAGTCGAATTTCAGCATTTTTGTGTGACCGGGAAAACCACAGTCACAAGCCGAGCTGCAGTTCCATAGAAATTTCAGTTTTACCGCTGAACTAGAAATGGGTAGAAAGTACTTTTTCTCCCTTCCTGTTAATGCCACAGACTTCCCCTTTACAGTGCACACTTTGTCTAATCCTCCCCGCTTCAGCCCAGAAATATTGAGCTTCAGATGTGTTGTTAACGTTGAGTAAAAAAGTTGCTCGCAGCTGTTCTAGGAACACATTCTGAAATCGCGAATATCTTTGCTTTTACACATAGCAATGTATTGTGCTTTGCTTTACACACTATTCTACCGTCAAGAGGAGAGAATTCATCAAGTTTAATAAGCACAAACACTGTATAAGTCGAATTTCAGCAATTTTGTGTGACCGGGAAAACCACAGTCACAAGCCGAGCTGCAGTTCCATAGAAATTTCAGTTTTACCGCTGAACTAAAAATGGGTAGAAAGTACTTTTTCTCCCTTCCTGTTAATGCCACAGACTTCCCCTTTACAGTGCACACTTTGTCTAATCCTCCCCGCTTCAGCCCAGAAATATTGAGCTTCAGATGTGTTGTTAACGTTGAGTAAAAAAGTTGCTCGCAGCTGTTCTAGGAACACATTCTGAAATCGCGTATATCTTTGCTTCTACACATAGCAATGTATTGTGCTTTGCTTTACACACTATTCTACCGTCAAGAGGAGAGAATTCATCAAGTTTAATAAGCACAAACACTGTATAAGTCGAATTTCAGCATTTTTGTGTGACCGGGAAAACCACAGTCACAAGCCGAGCTGCAGTTCCATAGAAATTTCAGTTTTACCGCTGAACTAGAAATGGGTAGAAAGTACTTTTTCTCCCTTCCTGTTAATGCCACAGACTTCCCCTTTACAGTGCACACTTTGTCTAATCCTCCCCGCTTCAGCCCAGAAATATTGAGCTTCAGATGTGTTGTTAACGTTGAGTAAAAAAGTTGCTCGCAGCTGTTCTAGGAACACATTCTGAAATCGCGTATATCTTTGCTTCTACACATAGCAATGTATTGTGCTTTGCTTTACACACTATTCTACCGTCAAGAGGAGAGAATTCATCAAGTTTAATAAGCACAAACACTGTATAAGTCGAATTTCAGCATTTTTGTGTGACCGGGAAAACCACAGTCACAAGCCGAGCTGCAGTTCCATAGAAATTTCAGTTTTACCGCTGAACTAGAAATGGGTAGAAAGTACTTTTTCTCCCTTCCTGTTAATGCCACAGACTTCCCCTTTACAGTGCACACTTTGTCTAATCCTCCCCGCTTCAGCCCAGAAATATTAAGCTTCAGATGTGTTGTTAACGTTGAGTAAAAAAGTTGCTCGCAGCTGTTCTAGGAACACATTCTGAAATCGCGTATATCTTTGCTTCTACACATAGCAATGTATTGTGCTTTGCTTTACACACTATTCTCCCGTCAAGAGGAGAGAATTCATCAAGTTTAATAAGCACAAACACTGTATAAGTCGAATTTCAGCATTTTTGTGTGACCGGGAAAACCACAGTCACAAGCCGAGCTGCAGTTCCATAGAAATTTCAGTTTTACCGCTGAACTAGAAATGGGTAGAAAGTACTTTTTCTCCCTTCCTGTTAATGCCACAGACTTCCCCTTTACAGTGCACACTTTGTCTAATCCTCCCCGCTTCAGCCCAGAAATATTGAGCTTCAGATGTGTTGTTAACGTTGAGTAAAAAAGTTGCTCGCAGCTGTTCTAGGAACACATTCTGAAATCGCGTATATCTTTGCTTCTACACATAGCAATGTATTGTGCTTTGCTTTACACACTATTCTACCGTCAAGAGGAGAGAATTCATCAAGTTTAATAAGCACAAACACTGTATAAGTCGAATTTCAGCATTTTTGTGTGACCGGGAAAACCACAGTCACAAGCCGAGCTGCAGTTCCATAGAAATTTCAGTTTTACCGCTGAACTAGAAATGGGTAGAAAGTACTTTTTCTCCCTTCCTGTTAATGCCACAGACTTCCCCTTTACAGTGCACACTTTGTCTAATCCTCCCCGCTTCAGCCCAGAAATATTAAGCTTCAGATGTGTTGTTAACGTTGAGTAAAAAAGTTGCTCTCAGCTGTTCTAGGAACACATTCTGAAATCGCGTATATCTTTGCTTCTACACATAGCAATGTATTGTGCTTTGCTTTACACACTATTCTACCGTCAAGAGGAGAGAATTCATCAAGTTTAATAAGCACAAACACTGTATAAGTCGAATTTCAGCATTTTTGTGTGACCGGGAAAACCACAGTCACAAGCCGAGCTGCAGTTCCATAGAAATTTCAGTTTTACCGCTGAACTAGAAATGGGTAGAAAGTACTTTTTCTCCCTTCCTGTTAATGCCACAGACTTCCCCTTTACAGTGCACACTTTGTCTAATCCTCCCCGCTTCAGCCCAGAAATATTAAGCTTCAGATGTGTTGTTAACGTTGAGTAAAAAAGTTGCTCGCAGCTGTTCTAGGAACACATTCTGAAATCGCGTATATCTTTGCTTCTACACATAGCAATGTATTGTGCTTTGCTTTACACACTATTCTCCCGTCAAGAGGAGAGAATTCATCAAGTTTAATAAGCACAAACACTGTATAAGTCGAATTTCAGCATTTTTGTGTGACCGGGAAGCCACAGTCACAAGCCGAGCTGCAGTTCCATAGAATTTTCAGTTTTACCGCTGAAATAGAAATGGGTAGAAAGTACTTTTTCTCCCTTTCTGTTAATGCCACAGACTTCCCTTTTACAGTGCACACTTTGTCTAATCCTCCCCGCTTCAGCCCAGAAATATTAAGCTTCAGATGTGTTGTTAACGTTGAGTAAAAAAGTTGCTCGCAGCTGTTCTAGGAACACATTCTGAAATCGCGTATATCTTTGCTTCTACACATAGCAATGTATTGTGCTTTGCTTTACACACTATTCTCCCGTCAAGAGGAGAGAATTCATCAAGTTTAATAAGCACAAACACTGTATAAGTCGAATTTCAGCATTTTTGTGTGACCGGGAAAACCACAGTCACAAGCCGAGCTGCAGTTCCATAGAAATTTCAGTTTTACCGCTGAACTAGAAATGGGTAGAAAGTACTTTTTCTCCCTTCCTGTTAATGCCACAGACTTCCCCTTTACAGTGCACACTTTGTCTAATCCTCCCCGCTTCAGCCCAGAAATATTGAGCTTCAGATGTGTTGTTAACGTTGAGTAAAAAAGTTGCTCGCAGCTGTTCTAGGAACACATTCTGAAATCGCGTATATCTTTGCTTCTACACATAGCAATGTATTGTGCTTTGCTTTACACACTATTCTACCGTCAAGAGGAGAGAATTCATCAAGTTTAATAAGCACAAACACTGTATAAGTCGAATTTCAGCATTTTTGTGTGACCGGGAAAACCACAGTCACAAGCCGAGCTGCAGTTCCATAGAAATTTCAGTTTTACCGCTGAACTAGAAATGGGTAGAAAGTACTTTTTCTCCCTTCCTGTTAATGCCACAGACTTCCCCTTTACAGTGCACACTTTGTCTAATCCTCCCCGCTTCAGCCCAGAAATATTGAGCTTCAGATGTGTTGTTAACGTTGAGTAAAAAAGTTGCTCGCAGCTGTTCTAGGAACACATTCTGAAATCGCGTATATCTTTGCTTCTACACATAGCAATGTATTGTGCTATGCTTTACACACTATTCTACCGTCAAGAGGAGAGAATTCATCAAGTTTAATAAGCACAAACACTGTATAAGTCGAATTTCAGCATTTTTGTGTGACCGGGAAAACCACAGTCACAAGACGAGCTGCAGTTCCATAGAAATTTCAGTTTTACCGCTGAACTAAAAATGGGTAGAAAGTACTTTTTCTCCCTTCCTGTTAATGCCACAGACTTCCCCTTTACAGTGCACACTTTGTCTAATCCTCCCCGCTTCAGCCCAGAAATATTAAGCTTCAGATGTGTTGTTAACGTTGAGTAAAAAAGTTGCTCGCAGCTGTTCTAGGAACACATTCTGAAATCGCGTATATCTTTGCTTCTACACATAGCAATGTATTGTGCTTTGCTTTACACACTATTCTCCCGTAAAGAGGAGAGAATTCATCAAGTTTAATAAGCACAAACACTGTATAAGTCGAATTTCAGCAGTTTTGTGTGACCTGGAAAACCACAGTCACAAGACGAGCTGCAGTTCCATAGAAATTTCAGTTTTACCGCTGAAATAGAAATGGGTAGAAAGTACTTTTTCTCCCTTCCTGTTAATGCCACAGACTTCCCCTTTACAGTGCACACTTTGTCTAATCCTCCCCGCTTCAGCCCAGAAATATTGAGCTTCAGATGTGTTGTTAACGTTGAGTAAAAAAGTTGCTCGCAGCTGTTCTAGGAACACATTCTGAAATCGCGTATATCTTTGCTTCTACACATAGCAATGTATTGTGCTTTGCTTTACACACTATTCTACCGTCAAGAGGAGAGAATTCATCAAGTTTAATAAGCACAAACACTGTATAAGTCGAATTTCAGCATTTTTGTGTGACCGGGAAAACCACAGTCACAAGCCGAGCTGCAGTTCCATAGAAATTTCAGTTTTACCGCTGAACTAGAAATGGGTAGAAAGTACTTTTTCTCCCTTCCTGTTAATGCCACAGACTTCCCCTTTACAGTGCACACTTTGTCTAATCCTCCCCGCTTCAGCCCAGAAATATTAAGCTTCAGATGTGTTGTTAACGTTGAGTAAAAAAGTTGCTCTCAGCTGTTCTAGGAACACATTCTGAAATCGCGTATATCTTTGCTTCTACACATAGCAATGTATTGTGCTTTGCTTTACACACTATTCTACCGTCAAGAGGAGAGAATTCATCAAGTTTAATAAGCACAAACACTGTATAAGTCGAATTTCAGCATTTTTGTGTGACCGGGAAAACCACAGTCACAAGCCGAGCTGCAGTTCCATAGAAATTTCAGTTTTACCGCTGAACTAGAAATGGGTAGAAAGTACTTTTTCTCCCTTCCTGTTAATGCCACAGACTTCCCCTTTACAGTGCACACTTTGTCTAATCCTCCCCGCTTCAGCCCAGAAATATTAAGCTTCAGATGTGTTGTTAACGTTGAGTAAAAAAGTTGCTCGCAGCTGTTCTAGGAACACATTCTGAAATCGCGTATATCTTTGCTTCTACACATAGCAATGTATTGTGCTTTGCTTTACACACTATTCTCCCGTCAAGAGGAGAGAATTCATCAAGTTTAATAAGCACAAACACTGTATAAGTCGAATTTCAGCATTTTTGTGTGACCGGGAAGCCACAGTCACAAGCCGAGCTGCAGTTCCATAGAATTTTCAGTTTTACCGCTGAAATAGAAATGGGTAGAAAGTACTTTTTCTCCCTTTCTGTTAATGCCACAGACTTCCCTTTTACAGTGCACACTTTGTCTAATCCTCCCCGCTTCAGCCCAGAAATATTAAGCTTCAGATGTGTTGTTAACGTTGAGTAAAAAAGTTGCTCGCAGCTGTTCTAGGAACACATTCTGAAATCGCGTATATCTTTGCTTCTACACATAGCAATGTATTGTGCTTTGCTTTACACACTATTCTCCCGTCAAGAGGAGAGAATTCATCAAGTTTAATAAGCACAAACACTGTATAAGTCGAATTTCAGCATTTTTGTGTGACCGGGAAAACCACAGTCACAAGCCGAGCTGCAGTTCCATAGAAATTTCAGTTTTACCGCTGAACTAGAAATGGGTAGAAAGTACTTTTTCTCCCTTCCTGTTAATGCCACAGACTTCCCCTTTACAGTGCACACTTTGTCTAATCCTCCCCGCTTCAGCCCAGAAATATTGAGCTTCAGATGTGTTGTTAACGTTGAGTAAAAAAGTTGCTCGCAGCTGTTCTAGGAACACATTCTGAAATCGCGTATATCTTTGCTTCTACACATAGCAATGTATTGTGCTTTGCTTTACACACTATTCTACCGTCAAGAGGAGAGAATTCATCAAGTTTAATAAGCACAAACACTGTATAAGTCGAATTTCAGCATTTTTGTGTGACCGGGAAAACCACAGTCACAAGCCGAGCTGCAGTTCCATAGAAATTTCAGTTTTACCGCTGAACTAGAAATGGGTAGAAAGTACTTTTTCTCCCTTCCTGTTAATGCCACAGACTTCCCCTTTACAGTGCACACTTTGTCTAATCCTCCCCGCTTCAGCCCAGAAATATTGAGCTTCAGATGTGTTGTTAACGTTGAGTAAAAAAGTTGCTCGCAGCTGTTCTAGGAACACATTCTGAAATCGCGTATATCTTTGCTTCTACACATAGCAATGTATTGTGCTATGCTTTACACACTATTCTACCGTCAAGAGGAGAGAATTCATCAAGTTTAATAAGCACAAACACTGTATAAGTCGAATTTCAGCATTTTTGTGTGACCGGGAAAACCACAGTCACAAGACGAGCTGCAGTTCCATAGAAATTTCAGTTTTACCGCTGAACTAAAAATGGGTAGAAAGTACTTTTTCTCCCTTCCTGTTAATGCCACAGACTTCCCCTTTACAGTGCACACTTTGTCTAATCCTCCCCGCTTCAGCCCAGAAATATTAAGCTTCAGATGTGTTGTTAACGTTGAGTAAAAAAGTTGCTCGCAGCTGTTCTAGGAACACATTCTGAAATCGCGTACAGTATATCTTTGCTTCTACACATAGCAATGTATTGTGCTTTGCTTTACACACTATTCTCCCGTAAAGAGGAGAGAATTCATCAAGTTTAATAAGCACAAACACTGTATAAGTCGAATTTCAGCAGTTTTGTGTGACCTGGAAAACCACAGTCACAAGACGAGCTGCAGTTCCATAGAAATTTCAGTTTTACCGCTGAAATAGAAATGGGTAGAAAGTACTTTTTCTCCCTTCCTGTTAATGCCACAGACTTCCCCTTTACAGTGCACACTTTGTCTAATCCTCCCCGCTTCAGCCCAGAAATATTGAGCTTCAGATGTGTTGTTAACGTTGAGTAAAAAAGTTGCTCGCAGCTGTTCTAGGAACACATTCTGAAATCGCGTATATCTTTGCTTCTACACATAGCAATGTATTGTGCTTTGCTTTACACACTATTCTACCGTCAAGAGGAGAGAATTCATCAAGTTTAATAAGCACAAACACTGTATAAGTCGAATTTCAGCAATTTTGTGTGACCGGGAAAACCACAGTCACAAGCCGAGCTGCAGTTCCATAGAAATTTCAGTTTTACCGCTGAACTAAAAATGGGTAGAAAGTACTTTTTCTCCCTTCCTGTTAATGCCACAGACTTCCCCTTTACAGTGCACACTTTGTCTAATCCTCCCCGCTTCAGCCCAGAAATATTGAGCTTCAGATGTGTTGTTAACGTTGAGTAAAAAAGTTGCTCGCAGCTGTTCTAGGAACACATTCTGAAATCGCGTATATCTTTGCTTCTACACATAGCAATGTATTGTGCTTTGCTTTACACACTATTCTACCGTCAAGAGGAGAGAATTCATCAAGTTTAATAAGCACAAACACTGTATAAGTCGAATTTCAGCATTTTTGTGTGACCGGGAAAACCACAGTCACAAGCCGAGCTGCAGTTCCATAGAAATTTCAGTTTTACCGCTGAACTAGAAATGGGTAGAAAGTACTTTTTCTCCCTTCCTGTTAATGCCACAGACTTCCCCTTTACAGTGCACACTTTGTCTAATCCTCCCCGCTTCAGCCCAGAAATATTAAGCTTCAGATGTGTTGTTAACGTTGAGTAAAAAAGTTGCTCGCAGCTGTTCTAGGAACACATTCTGAAATCGCGTATATCTTTGCTTCTACACATAGCAATGTATTGTGCTTTGCTTTACACACTATTCTCCCGTCAAGAGGAGAGAATTCATCAAGTTTAATAAGCACAAACACTGTATAAGTCGAATTTCAGCATTTTTGTGTGACCGGGAAAACCACAGTCACAAGCCGAGCTGCAGTTCCATAGAAATTTCAGTTTTACCGCTGAACTAGAAATGGGTAGAAAGTACTTTTTCTCCCTTCCTGTTAATGCCACAGACTTCCCCTTTACAGTGCACACTTTGTCTAATCCTCCCCGCTTCAGCCCAGAAATATTGAGCTTCAGATGTGTTGTTAACGTTGAGTAAAAAAGTTGCTCGCAGCTGTTCTAGGAACACATTCTGAAATCGCGTATATCTTTGCTTCTACACATAGCAATGTATTGTGCTTTGCTTTACACACTATTCTACCGTCAAGAGGAGAGAATTCATCAAGTTTAATAAGCACAAACACTGTATAAGTCGAATTTCAGCATTTTTGTGTGACCGGGAAAACCACAGTCACAAGCCGAGCTGCAGTTCCATAGAAATTTCAGAGTTACCGCTGAACTAGAAATGGGTAGAAAGTACTTTTTCTCCCTTCCTGTTAATGCCACAGACTTCCCCTTTACAGTGCACACTTTGTCTAATCCTCCCCGCTTCAGCCCAGAAATATTGAGCTTCAGATGTGTTGTTAACGTTGAGTAAAAAAGTTGCTCGCAGCTGTTCTAGGAACACATTCTGAAATCGCGTATATCTTTGCTTCTACACATAGCAATGTATTGTGCTTTGCTTTACACACTATTCTCCCGTAAAGAGGAGAGAATTCATCAAGTTTAATAAGCACAAACACTGTATAAGTCGAATTTCAGCATTTTTGTGTGACCGGGAAAACCACAGTCACAAGCCGAGCTGCAGTTCCATAGAAATTTCAGTTTTACCGCTGAACTAAAAATGGGTAGAAAGTACTTTTTCTCCCTTCCTGTTAATGCCACAGACTTCCCCTTTACAGTGCACACTTTGTCTAATCCTCCCCGCTTCAGCCCAGAAATATTGAGCTTCAGATGTGTTGTTAACGTTGAGTAAAAAAGTTGCTCGCAGCTGTTCTAGGAACACATTCTGAAATCGCGTATATCTTTGCTTCTACACATAGCAATGTATTTTGCTTTGCTTTACACACTATTCTACCGTCAAGAGGAGAGAATTCATCAAGTTTAATAAGCACAAACACTGTATAAGTCGAATTTCAGCATTTTTGTGTGACCGGGAAAACCACAGTCACAAGCCGAGCTGCAGTTCCATAGAAATTTCAGTTTTACCGCTGAACTAGAAATGGGTAGAAAGTACTTTTTCTCCCTTCCTGTTAATGCCACAGACTTCCCCTTTACAGTGCACACTTTGTCTAATCCTCCCCGCTTCAGCCCAGAAATATTAAGCTTCAGATGTGTTGTTAACGTTGAGTAAAAAAGTTGCTCGCAGCTGTTCTAGGAACACATTCTGAAATCGCGTATATCTTTGCTTCTACACATAGCAATGTATTGTGCTTTGCTTTACACACTATTCTCCCGTAAAGAGGAGAGAATTCATCAAGTTTAATAAGCACAAACACTGTATAAGTCGAATTTCAGCAGTTTTGTGTGACCGGGAAAACCACAGTCACAAGTCGAGCTGCAGTTCCATAGAAATTTCAGTTTTACCGCTGAACTAAAAATGGGTAGAAAGTACTTTTTCTCCCTTCCTGTTAATGCCACAGACTTCCCCTTTACAGTGCACACTTTGTCTAATCCTCCCCGCTTCAGCCCAGAAATATTAAGCTTCAGATGTGTTGTTAACGTTGAGTAAAAAAGTTGCTCGCAGCTGTTCTAGGAACACATTCTGAAATCGCGTATATCTTTGCTTCTACACATAGCAATGTATTGTGCTTTGCTTTACACACTATTCTCCCGTAAAGAGGAGAGAATTCATCAAGTTTAATAAGCACAAACACTGTATAAGTCGAATTTCAGCAGTTTTGTGTGACCGGGAAAACCACAGTCACAAGTCGAGCTGCATTTCCATAGAAATTTCAGTTTTACCGCTGAAATAGAAATGGGTAGAAAGTACTTTTTCTCCCTTCCTGTTAATGCCACAGACTTCCCCTTTACAGTGCACACTTTGTCTAATCCTCCCCGCTTCAGCCCAGAAATATTGAGCTTCAGATGTGTTGTTAACGTTGAGTAAAAAAGTTGCTCGCAGCTGTTCTAGGAACACATTCTGAAATCGCGTATATCTTTGCTTCTACACATAGCAATGTATTGTGCTTTGCTTTACACACTATTCTCCCGTCAAGAGGAGAGAATTCATCAAGTTTAATAAGCACAAACACTGTATAAGTCGAATTTCAGCATTTTTGTGTGACCGGGAAAACCACAGTCACAAGCCGAGCTGCAGTTCCATAGAAATTTCAGTTTTACCGCTGAACTAGAAATGGGTAGAAAGTACTTTTTCTCCCTTCCTGTTAATGCCACAGACTTCCCCTTTACAGTGCACACTTTGTCTAATCCTCCCCGCTTCAGCCCAGAAATATTGAGCTTCAGATGTGTTGTTAACGTTGAGTAAAAAAGTTGCTCGCAGCTGTTCTAGGAACACATTCTGAAATCGCGTATATCTTTGCTTCTACACATAGCAATGTATTGTGCTTTGCTTTACACACTATTCTACCGTCAAGAGGAGAGAATTCATCAAGTTTAATAAGCACAAACACTGTATAAGTCGAATTTCAGCAATTTTGTGTGACCGGGAAAACCACAGTCACAAGCCGAGCTGCAGTTCCATAGAAATTTCAGTTTTACCGCTGAACTAGAAATGGGTAGAAAGTACTTTTTCTCCCTTCCTGTTAATGCCACAGACTTCCCCTTTACAGTGCACACTTTGTCTAATCCTCCCCGCTTCAGCCCAGAAATATTAAGCTTCAGATGTGTTGTTAACGTTGAGTAAAAAAGTTGCTCGCAGCTGTTCTAGGAACACATTCTGAAATCGCGTATATCTTTGCTTCTACACATAGCAATGTATTGTGCTTTGCTTTACACACTATTCTCCCGTAAAGAGGAGAGAATTCATCAAGTTTAATAAGCACAAACACTGTATAAGTCGAATTTCAGCAGTTTTGTGTGACCGGGAAAACCACAGTCACAAGTCGAGCTGCAGTTCCATAGAAATTTCAGTTTTACCGCTGAAATAGAAATGGGTAGAAAGTACTTTTTCTCCCTTTCTGTTAATGCCACAGACTTCCCTTTTACAGTGCACACTTTGTCTAATCCTCCCCGCTTCAGCCCAGAAATATTAAGCTTCAGATGTGTTGTTAACGTTGAGTAAAAAAGTTGCTCTCAGCTGTTCTAGGAACACATTCTGAAATCGCGTATATCTTTGCTTCTACACATAGCAATGTATTGTGCTTTGCTTTACACACTATTCTACCGTCAAGAGGAGAGAATTCATCAAGTTTAATAAGCACAAACACTGTATAAGTCGAATTTCAGCATTTTTGTGTGACCGGGAAAACCACAGTCACAAGCCGAGCTGCAGTTCCATAGAAATTTCAGTTTTACCGCTGAACTAGAAATGGGTAGAAAGTACTTTTTCTCCCTTCCTGTTAATGCCACAGACTTCCCCTTTACAGTGCACACTTTGTCTAATCCTCCCCGCTTCAGCCCAGAAATATTGAGCTTCAGATGTGTTGTTAACGTTGAGTAAAAAAGTTGCTCGCAGCTGTTCTAGGAACACATTCTGAAATCGCGTATATCTTTGCTTCTACACATAGCAATGTATTTTGCTTTGCTTTACACACTATTCTACCGTCAAGAGGAGAGAATTCATCAAGTTTAATAAGCACAAACACTGTATAAGTCGAATTTCAGCATTTTTGTGTGACCGGGAAAACCACAGTCACAAGCCGAGCTGCAGTTCCATAGAAATTTCAGTTTTACCGCTGAACTAGAAATGGGTAGAAAGTACTTTTTCTCCCTTCCTGTTAATGCCACAGACTTCCCCTTTACAGTGCACACTTTGTCTAATCCTCCCCGCTTCAGCCCAGAAATATTAAGCTTCAGATGTGTTGTTAACGTTGAGTAAAAAAGTTGCTCGCAGCTGTTCTAGGAACACATTCTGAAATCGCGTATATCTTTGCTTCTACACATAGCAATGTATTGTGCTTTGCTTTACACACTATTCTCCCGTCAAGAGGAGAGAATTCATCAAGTTTAATAAGCACAAACACTGTATAAGTCGAATTTCAGCATTTTTGTGTGACCGGGAAAACCACAGTCACAAGCCGAGCTGCAGTTCCATAGAAATTTCAGTTTTACCGCTGAACTAGAAATGGGTAGAAAGTACTTTTTCTCCCTTCCTGTTAATGCCACAGACTTCCCCTTTACAGTGCACACTTTGTCTAATCCTCCCCGCTTCAGCCCAGAAATATTGAGCTTCAGATGTGTTGTTAACGTTGAGTAAAAAAGTTGCTCGCAGCTGTTCTAGGAACACATTCTGAAATCGCGTATATCTTTGCTTCTACACATAGCAATGTATTGTGCTTTGCTTTACACACTATTCTACCGTCAAGAGGAGAGAATTCATCAAGTTTAATAAGCACAAACACTGTATAAGTCGAATTTCAGCATTTTTGTGTGACCGGGAAAACCACAGTCACAAGCCGAGCTGCAGTTCCATAGAAATTTCAGTTTTACCGCTGAACTAAAAATGGGTAGAAAGTACTTTTTCTCCCTTCCTGTTAATGCCACAGACTTCCCCTTTACAGTGCACACTTTGTCTAATCCTCCCCGCTTCAGCCCAGAAATATTGAGCTTCAGATGTGTTGTTAACGTTGAGTAAAAAAGTTGCTCGCAGCTGTTCTAGGAACACATTCTGAAATCGCGTATATCTTTGCTTCTACACATAGCAATGTATTGTGCTTTGCTTTACACACTATTCTACCGTCAAGAGGAGAGAATTCATCAAGTTTAATAAGCACAAACACTGTATAAGTCGAATTTCAGCATTTTTGTGTGACCGGGAAAACCACAGTCACAAGCCGAGCTGCAGTTCCATAGAAATTTCAGTTTTACCGCTGAACTAGAAATGGGTAGAAAGTACTTTTTCTCCCTTCCTGTTAATGCCACAGACTTCCCCTTTACAGTGCACACTTTGTCTAATCCTCCCCGCTTCAGCCCAGAAATATTAAGCTTCAGATGTGTTGTTAACGTTGAGTAAAAAAGTTGCTCGCAGCTGTTCTAGGAACACATTCTGAAATCGCGTATATCTTTGCTTCTACACATAGCAATGTATTGTGCTTTGCTTTACACACTATTCTCCCGTAAAGAGGAGAGAATTCATCAAGTTTAATAAGCACAAACACTGTATAAGTCGAATTTCAGCAGTTTTGTGTGACCGGGAAAACCACAGTCACAAGTCGAGCTGCAGTTCCATAGAAATTTCAGTTTTACCGCTGAAATAGAAATGGGTAGAAAGTACTTTTTCTCCCTTTCTGTTAATGCCACAGACTTCCCTTTTACAGTGCACACTTTGTCTAATCCTCCCCGCTTCAGCCCAGAAATATTAAGCTTCAGATGTGTTGTTAACGTTGAGTAAAAAAGTTGCTCTCAGCTGTTCTAGGAACACATTCTGAAATCGCGTATATCTTTGCTTCTACACATAGCAATGTATTGTGCTTTGCTTTACACACTATTCTACCGTCAAGAGGAGAGAATTCATCAAGTTTAATAAGCACAAACACTGTATAAGTCGAATTTCAGCATTTTTGTGTGACCGGGAAAACCACAGTCACAAGCCGAGCTGCAGTTCCATAGAAATTTCAGTTTTACCGCTGAACTAGAAATGGGTAGAAAGTACTTTTTCTCCCTTCCTGTTAATGCCACAGACTTCCCCTTTACAGTGCACACTTTGTCTAATCCTCCCCGCTTCAGCCCAGAAATATTGAGCTTCAGATGTGTTGTTAACGTTGAGTAAAAAAGTTGCTCGCAGCTGTTCTAGGAACACATTCTGAAATCGCGTATATCTTTGCTTCTACACATAGCAATGTATTGTGCTTTGCTTTACACACTATTCTACCGTCAAGAGGAGAGAATTCATCAAGTTTAATAAGCACAAACACTGTATAAGTCGAATTTCAGCATTTTTGTGTGACCGGGAAAACCACAGTCACAAGCCGAGCTGCAGTTCCATAGAAATTTCAGTTTTACCGCTGAACTAAAAATGGGTAGAAAGTACTTTTTCTCCCTTCCTGTTAATGCCACAGACTTCCCCTTTACAGTGCACACTTTGTCTAATCCTCCCCGCTTCAGCCCAGAAATATTGAGCTTCAGATGTGTTGTTAACGTTGAGTAAAAAAGTTGCTCGCAGCTGTTCTAGGAACACATTCTGAAATCGCGTATATCTTTGCTTCTACACATAGCAATGTATTTTGCTTTGCTTTACACACTATTCTACCGTCAAGAGGAGAGAATTCATCAAGTTTAATAAGCACAAACACTGTATAAGTCGAATTTCAGCATTTTTGTGTGACCGGGAAAACCACAGTCACAAGCCGAGCTGCAGTTCCATAGAAATTTCAGTTTTACCGCTGAACTAGAAATGGGTAGAAAGTACTTTTTCTCCCTTCCTGTTAATGCCACAGACTTCCCCTTTACAGTGCACACTTTGTCTAATCCTCCCCGCTTCAGCCCAGAAATATTAAGCTTCAGATGTGTTGTTAACGTTGAGTAAAAAAGTTGCTCGCAGCTGTTCTAGGAACACATTCTGAAATCGCGTATATCTTTGCTTCTACACATAGCAATGAATTGTGCTTTGCTTTACACACTATTCTCCCGTAAAGAGGAGAGAATTCATCAAGTTTAATAAGCACAAACACTGTATAAGTCGAATTTCAGCAGTTTTGTGTGACCGGGAAAACCACAGTCACAAGTCGAGCTGCAGTTCCATAGAAATTTCAGTTTTACCGCTGAAATAGAAATGGGTAGAAAGTACTTTTTCTCCCTTTCTGTTAATGCCACAGACTTCCCTTTTACAGTGCACACTTTGTCTAATCCTCCCCGCTTCAGCCCAGAAATATTAAGCTTCAGATGTGTTGTTAACGTTGAGTAAAAAAGTTGCTCTCAGCTGTTCTAGGAACACATTCTGAAATCGCGTATATCTTTGCTTCTACACATAGCAATGTATTGTGCTTTGCTTTACACACTATTCTACCGTCAAGAGGAGAGAATTCATCAAGTTTAATAAGCACAAACACTGTATAAGTCGAATTTCAGCATTTTTGTGTGACCGGGAAAACCACAGTCACAAGCCGAGCTGCAGTTCCATAGAAATTTCAGTTTTACCGCTGAACTAGAAATGGGTAGAAAGTACTTTTTCTCCCTTCCTGTTAATGCCACAGACTTCCCCTTTACAGTGCACACTTTGTCTAATCCTCCCCGCTTCAGCCCAGAAATATTGAGCTTCAGATGTGTTGTTAACGTTGAGTAAAAAAGTTGCTCGCAGCTGTTCTAGGAACACATTCTGAAATCGCGTATATCTTTGCTTCTACACATAGCAATGTATTGTGCTTTGCTTTACACACTATTCTACCGTCAAGAGGAGAGAATTCATCAAGTTTAATAAGCACAAACACTGTATAAGTCGAATTTCAGCATTTTTGTGTGACCGGGAAAACCACAGTCACAAGCCGAGCTGCAGTTCCATAGAAATTTCAGTTTTACCGCTGAACTAAAAATGGGTAGAAAGTACTTTTTCTCCCTTCCTGTTAATGCCACAGACTTCCCCTTTACAGTGCACACTTTGTCTAATCCTCCCCGCTTCAGCCCAGAAATATTGAGCTTCAGATGTGTTGTTAACGTTGAGTAAAAAAGTTGCTCGCAGCTGTTCTAGGAACACATTCTGAAATCGCGTATATCTTTGCTTCTACACATAGCAATGTATTTTGCTTTGCTTTACACACTATTCTACCGTCAAGAGGAGAGAATTCATCAAGTTTAATAAGCACAAACACTGTATAAGTCGAATTTCAGCATTTTTGTGTGACCGGGAAAACCACAGTCACAAGCCGAGCTGCAGTTCCATAGAAATTTCAGTTTTACCGCTGAACTAGAAATGGGTAGAAAGTACTTTTTCTCCCTTCCTGTTAATGCCACAGACTTCCCCTTTACAGTGCACACTTTGTCTAATCCTCCCCGCTTCAGCCCAGAAATATTGAGCTTCAGATGTGTTGTTAACGTTGAGTAAAAAAGTTGCTCGCAGCTGTTCTAGGAACACATTCTGAAATCGCGTATATCTTTGCTTCTACACATAGCAATGTATTTTGCTTTGCTTTACACACTATTCTACCGTCAAGAGGAGAGAATTCATCAAGTTTAATAAGCACAAACACTGTATAAGTCGAATTTCAGCATTTTTGTGTGACCGGGAAAACCACAGTCACAAGCCGAGCTGCAGTTCCATAGAAATTTCAGTTTTACCGCTGAACTAGAAATGGGTAGAAAGTACTTTTTCTCCCTTCCTGTTAATGCCACAGACTTCCCCTTTACAGTGCACACTTTGTCTAATCCTCCCCGCTTCAGCCCAGAAATATTAAGCTTCAGATGTGTTGTTAACGTTGAGTAAAAAAGTTGCTCGCAGCTGTTCTAGGAACACATTCTGAAATCGCGTATATCTTTGCTTCTACACATAGCAATGTATTGTGCTTTGCTTTACACACTATTCTCCCGTAAAGAGGAGAGAATTCATCAAGTTTAATAAGCACAAACACTGTATAAGTCGAATTTCAGCAGTTTTGTGTGACCGGGAAAACCACAGTCACAAGTCGAGCTGCAGTTCCATAGAAATTTCAGTTTTACCGCTGAACTAAAAATGGGTAGAAAGTACTTTTTCTCCCTTCCTGTTAATGCCACAGACTTCCCCTTTACAGTGCACACTTTGTCTAATCCTCCCCGCTTCAGCCCAGAAATATTAAGCTTCAGATGTGTTGTTAACGTTGAGTAAAAAAGTTGCTCGCAGCTGTTCTAGGAACACATTCTGAAATCGCGTATATCTTTGCTTCTACACATAGCAATGTATTGTGCTTTGCTTTACACACTATTCTCCCGTAAAGAGGAGAGAATTCATCAAGTTTAATAAGCACAAACACTGTATAAGTCGAATTTCAGCAGTTTTGTGTGACCGGGAAAACCACAGTCACAAGTCGAGCTGCATTTCCATAGAAATTTCAGTTTTACCGCTGAAATAGAAATGGGTAGAAAGTACTTTTTCTCCCTTCCTGTTAATGCCACAGACTTCCCCTTTACAGTGCACACTTTGTCTAATCCTCCCCGCTTCAGCCCAGAAATATTGAGCTTCAGATGTGTTGTTAACGTTGAGTAAAAAAGTTGCTCGCAGCTGTTCTAGGAACACATTCTGAAATCGCGTATATCTTTGCTTCTACACATAGCAATGTATTGTGCTTTGCTTTACACACTATTCTCCCGTCAAGAGGAGAGAATTCATCAAGTTTAATAAGCACAAACACTGTATAAGTCGAATTTCAGCATTTTTGTGTGACCGGGAAAACCACAGTCACAAGCCGAGCTGCAGTTCCATAGAAATTTCAGTTTTACCGCTGAACTAGAAATGGGTAGAAAGTACTTTTTCTCCCTTCCTGTTAATGCCACAGACTTCCCCTTTACAGTGCACACTTTGTCTAATCCTCCCCGCTTCAGCCCAGAAATATTGAGCTTCAGATGTGTTGTTAACGTTGAGTAAAAAAGTTGCTCGCAGCTGTTCTAGGAACACATTCTGAAATCGCGTATATCTTTGCTTCTACACATAGCAATGTATTGTGCTTTGCTTTACACACTATTCTACCGTCAAGAGGAGAGAATTCATCAAGTTTAATAAGCACAAACACTGTATAAGTCGAATTTCAGCAATTTTGTGTGACCGGGAAAACCACAGTCACAAGCCGAGCTGCAGTTCCATAGAAATTTCAGTTTTACCGCTGAACTAGAAATGGGTAGAAAGTACTTTTTCTCCCTTCCTGTTAATGCCACAGACTTCCCCTTTACAGTGCACACTTTGTCTAATCCTCCCCGCTTCAGCCCAGAAATATTAAGCTTCAGATGTGTTGTTAACGTTGAGTAAAAAAGTTGCTCGCAGCTGTTCTAGGAACACATTCTGAAATCGCGTATATCTTTGCTTCTACACATAGCAATGTATTGTGCTTTGCTTTACACACTATTCTCCCGTAAAGAGGAGAGAATTCATCAAGTTTAATAAGCACAAACACTGTATAAGTCGAATTTCAGCAGTTTTGTGTGACCGGGAAAACCACAGTCACAAGTCGAGCTGCAGTTCCATAGAAATTTCAGTTTTACCGCTGAAATAGAAATGGGTAGAAAGTACTTTTTCTCCCTTTCTGTTAATGCCACAGACTTCCCTTTTACAGTGCACACTTTGTCTAATCCTCCCCGCTTCAGCCCAGAAATATTAAGCTTCAGATGTGTTGTTAACGTTGAGTAAAAAAGTTGCTCTCAGCTGTTCTAGGAACACATTCTGAAATCGCGTATATCTTTGCTTCTACACATAGCAATGTATTGTGCTTTGCTTTACACACTATTCTACCGTCAAGAGGAGAGAATTCATCAAGTTTAATAAGCACAAACACTGTATAAGTCGAATTTCAGCATTTTTGTGTGACCGGGAAAACCACAGTCACAAGCCGAGCTGCAGTTCCATAGAAATTTCAGTTTTACCGCTGAACTAGAAATGGGTAGAAAGTACTTTTTCTCCCTTCCTGTTAATGCCACAGACTTCCCCTTTACAGTGCACACTTTGTCTAATCCTCCCCGCTTCAGCCCAGAAATATTGAGCTTCAGATGTGTTGTTAACGTTGAGTAAAAAAGTTGCTCGCAGCTGTTCTAGGAACACATTCTGAAATCGCGTATATCTTTGCTTCTACACATAGCAATGTATTGTGCTTTGCTTTACACACTATTCTACCGTCAAGAGGAGAGAATTCATCAAGTTTAATAAGCACAAACACTGTATAAGTCGAATTTCAGCATTTTTGTGTGACCGGGAAAACCACAGTCACAAGCCGAGCTGCAGTTCCATAGAAATTTCAGTTTTACCGCTGAACTAAAAATGGGTAGAAAGTACTTTTTCTCCCTTCCTGTTAATGCCACAGACTTCCCCTTTACAGTGCACACTTTGTCTAATCCTCCCCGCTTCAGCCCAGAAATATTGAGCTTCAGATGTGTTGTTAACGTTGAGTAAAAAAGTTGCTCGCAGCTGTTCTAGGAACACATTCTGAAATCGCGTATATCTTTGCTTCTACACATAGCAATGTATTTTGCTTTGCTTTACACACTATTCTACCGTCAAGAGGAGAGAATTCATCAAGTTTAATAAGCACAAACACTGTATAAGTCGAATTTCAGCATTTTTGTGTGACCGGGAAAACCACAGTCACAAGCCGAGCTGCAGTTCCATAGAAATTTCAGTTTTACCGCTGAACTAGAAATGGGTAGAAAGTACTTTTTCTCCCTTCCTGTTAATGCCACAGACTTCCCCTTTACAGTGCACACTTTGTCTAATCCTCCCCGCTTCAGCCCAGAAATATTAAGCTTCAGATGTGTTGTTAACGTTGAGTAAAAAAGTTGCTCGCAGCTGTTCTAGGAACACATTCTGAAATCGCGTATATCTTTGCTTCTACACATAGCAATGAATTGTGCTTTGCTTTACACACTATTCTCCCGTAAAGAGGAGAGAATTCATCAAGTTTAATAAGCACAAACACTGTATAAGTCGAATTTCAGCAGTTTTGTGTGACCGGGAAAACCACAGTCACAAGTCGAGCTGCAGTTCCATAGAAATTTCAGTTTTACCGCTGAAATAGAAATGGGTAGAAAGTACTTTTTCTCCCTTTCTGTTAATGCCACAGACTTCCCTTTTACAGTGCACACTTTGTCTAATCCTCCCCGCTTCAGCCCAGAAATATTAAGCTTCAGATGTGTTGTTAACGTTGAGTAAAAAAGTTGCTCTCAGCTGTTCTAGGAACACATTCTGAAATCGCGTATATCTTTGCTTCTACACATAGCAATGTATTGTGCTTTGCTTTACACACTATTCTACCGTCAAGAGGAGAGAATTCATCAAGTTTAATAAGCACAAACACTGTATAAGTCGAATTTCAGCATTTTTGTGTGACCGGGAAAACCACAGTCACAAGCCGAGCTGCAGTTCCATAGAAATTTCAGTTTTACCGCTGAACTAGAAATGGGTAGAAAGTACTTTTTCTCCCTTCCTGTTAATGCCACAGACTTCCCCTTTACAGTGCACACTTTGTCTAATCCTCCCCGCTTCAGCCCAGAAATATTAAGCTTCAGATGTGTTGTTAACGTTGAGTAAAAAAGTTGCTCGCAGCTGTTCTAGGAACACATTCTGAAATCGCGTATATCTTTGCTTCTACACATAGCAATGTATTTTGCTTTGCTTTACACACTATTCTACCGTCAAGAGGAGAGAATTCATCAAGTTTAATAAGCACAAACACTGTATAAGTCGAATTTCAGCATTTTTGTGTGACCGGGAAAACCACAGTCACAAGCCGAGCTGCAGTTCCATAGAAATTTCAGTTTTACCGCTGAACTAGAAATGGGTAGAAAGTACTTTTTCTCCCTTCCTGTTAATGCCACAGACTTCCCCTTTACAGTGCACACTTTGTCTAATCCTCCCCGCTTCAGCCCAGAAATATTAAGCTTCAGATGTGTTGTTAACGTTGAGTAAAAAAGTTGCTCGCAGCTGTTCTAGGAACACATTCTGAAATCGCGTATATCTTTGCTTCTACACATAGCAATGTATTGTGCTTTGCTTTACACACTATTCTCCCGTAAAGAGGAGAGAATTCATCAAGTTTAATAAGCACAAACACTGTATAAGTCGAATTTCAGCAGTTTTGTGTGACCGGGAAAACCACAGTCACAAGTCGAGCTGCAGTTCCATAGAAATTTCAGTTTTACCGCTGAAATAGAAATGGGTAGAAAGTACTTTTTCTCCCTTTCTGTTAATGCCACAGACTTCCCTTTTACAGTGCACACTTTGTCTAATCCTCCCCGCTTCAGCCCAGAAATATTAAGCTTCAGATGTGTTGTTAACGTTGAGTAAAAAAGTTGCTCGCAGCTGTTCTAGGAACACATTCTGAAATCGCGTATATCTTTGCTTCTACACATAGCAATGTATTGTGCTTTGCTTTACACACTATTCTACCGTCAAGAGGAGAGAATTCATCAAGTTTAATAAGCACAAACACTGTATAAGTCGAATTTCAGCATTTTTGTGTGACCGGGAAAACCACAGTCACAAGCCGAGCTGCAGTTCCATAGAAATTTCAGTTTTACCGCTGAACTAAAAATGGGTAGAAAGTACTTTTTCTCCCTTCCTGTTAATGCCACAGACTTCCCCTTTACAGTGCACACTTTGTCTAATCCTCCCCGCTTCAGCCCAGAAATATTAAGCTTCAGATGTGTTGTTAACGTTGAGTAAAAAAGTTGCTCGCAGCTGTTCTAGGAACACATTCTGAAATCGCGTATATCTTTGCTTCTACACATAGCAATGAATTGTGCTTTGCTTTACACACTATTCTCCCGTAAAGAGGAGAGAATTCATCAAGTTTAATAAGCACAAACACTGTATAAGTCGAATTTCAGCAGTTTTGTGTGACCGGGAAAACCACAGTCACAAGACGAGCTGCAGTTCCATAGAAATTTCAGTTTTACCGCTGAAATAGAAATGGGTAGAAAGTACTTTTTCTCCCTTTCTGTTAATGCCACAGACTTCCCTTTTACAGTGCACACTTTGTCTAATCCTCCCCGCTTCAGCCCAGAAATATTAAGCTTCAGATGTGTTGTTAACGTTGAGTAAAAAAGTTGCTCTCAGCTGTTCTAGGAACACATTCTGAAATCGCGTATATCTTTGCTTCTACACATAGCAATGTATTGTGCTTTGCTTTACACACTATTCTACCGTCAAGAGGAGAGAATTCATCAAGTTTAATAAGCACAAACACTGTATAAGTCGAATTTCAGCATTTTTGTGTGACCGGGAAAACCACAGTCACAAGCCGAGCTGCAGTTCCATAGAAATTTCAGAGTTACCGCTGAACTAGAAATGGGTAGAAAGTACTTTTTCTCCCTTCCTGTTAATGCCACAGACTTCCCCTTTACAGTGCACACTTTGTCTAATCCTCCCCGCTTCAGCCCAGAAATATTGAGCTTCAGATGTGTTGTTAACGTTGAGTAAAAAAGTTGCTCGCAGCTGTTCTAGGAACACATTCTGAAATCGCGTATATCTTTGCTTCTACACATAGCAATGTATTGTGCTTTGCTTTACACACTATTCTACCGTCAAGAGGAGAGAATTCATCAAGTTTAATAAGCACAAACACTGTATAAGTCGAATTTCAGCATTTTTGTGTGACCGGGAAAACCACAGTCACAAGCCGAGCTGCAGTTCCATAGAAATTTCAGTTTTACCGCTGAACTAAAAATGGGTAGAAAGTACTTTTTCTCCCTTCCTGTTAATGCCACAGACTTCCCCTTTACAGTGCACACTTTGTCTAATCCTCCCCGCTTCAGCCCAGAAATATTGAGCTTCAGATGTGTTGTTAACGTTGAGTAAAAAAGTTGCTCGCAGCTGTTCTAGGAACACATTCTGAAATCGCGTATATCTTTGCTTCTACACATAGCAATGTATTTTGCTTTGCTTTACACACTATTCTACCGTCAAGAGGAGAGAATTCATCAAGTTTAATAAGCACAAACACTGTATAAGTCGAATTTCAGCATTTTTGTGTGACCGGGAAAACCACAGTCACAAGCCGAGCTGCAGTTCCATAGAAATTTCAGTTTTACCGCTGAACTAGAAATGGGTAGAAAGTACTTTTTCTCCCTTCCTGTTAATGCCACAGACTTCCCCTTTACAGTGCACACTTTGTCTAATCCTCCCCGCTTCAGCCCAGAAATATTAAGCTTCAGATGTGTTGTTAACGTTGAGTAAAAAAGTTGCTCGCAGCTGTTCTAGGAACACATTCTGAAATCGCGTATATCTTTGCTTCTACACATAGCAATGTATTGTGCTTTGCTTTACACACTATTCTCCCGTAAAGAGGAGAGAATTCATCAAGTTTAATAAGCACAAACACTGTATAAGTCGAATTTCAGCAGTTTTGTGTGACCGGGAAAACCACAGTCACAAGTCGAGCTGCAGTTCCATAGAAATTTCAGTTTTACCGCTGAACTAAAAATGGGTAGAAAGTACTTTTTCTCCCTTCCTGTTAATGCCACAGACTTCCCCTTTACAGTGCACACTTTGTCTAATCCTCCCCGCTTCAGCCCAGAAATATTAAGCTTCAGATGTGTTGTTAACGTTGAGTAAAAAAGTTGCTCGCAGCTGTTCTAGGAACACATTCTGAAATCGCGTATATCTTTGCTTCTACACATAGCAATGTATTGTGCTTTGCTTTACACACTATTCTCCCGTAAAGAGGAGAGAATTCATCAAGTTTAATAAGCACAAACACTGTATAAGTCGAATTTCAGCAGTTTTGTGTGACCGGGAAAACCACAGTCACAAGTCGAGCTGCATTTCCATAGAAATTTCAGTTTTACCGCTGAAATAGAAATGGGTAGAAAGTACTTTTTCTCCCTTCCTGTTAATGCCACAGACTTCCCCTTTACAGTGCACACTTTGTCTAATCCTCCCCGCTTCAGCCCAGAAATATTGAGCTTCAGATGTGTTGTTAACGTTGAGTAAAAAAGTTGCTCGCAGCTGTTCTAGGAACACATTCTGAAATCGCGTATATCTTTGCTTCTACACATAGCAATGTATTGTGCTTTGCTTTACACACTATTCTACCGTCAAGAGGAGAGAATTCATCAAGTTTAATAAGCACAAACACTGTATAAGTCGAATTTCAGCATTTTTGTGTGACCGGGAAAACCACAGTCACAAGCCGAGCTGCAGTTCCATAGAAATTTCAGTTTTACCGCTGAACTAAAAATGGGTAGAAAGTACTTTTTCTCCCTTCCTGTTAATGCCACAGACTTCCCCTTTACAGTGCACACTTTGTCTAATCCTCCCCGCTTCAGCCCAGAAATATTGAGCTTCAGATGTGTTGTTAACGTTGAGTAAAAAAGTTGCTCGCAGCTGTTCTAGGAACACATTCTGAAATCGCGTATATCTTTGCTTCTACACATAGCAATGTATTTTGCTTTGCTTTACACACTATTCTACCGTCAAGAGGAGAGAATTCATCAAGTTTAATAAGCACAAACACTGTATAAGTCGAATTTCAGCATTTTTGTGTGACCGGGAAAACCACAGTCACAAGCCGAGCTGCAGTTCCATAGAAATTTCAGTTTTACCGCTGAACTAGAAATGGGTAGAAAGTACTTTTTCTCCCTTCCTGTTAATGCCACAGACTTCCCCTTTACAGTGCACACTTTGTCTAATCCTCCCCGCTTCAGCCCAGAAATATTAAGCTTCAGATGTGTTGTTAACGTTGAGTAAAAAAGTTGCTCGCAGCTGTTCTAGGAACACATTCTGAAATCGCGTATATCTTTGCTTCTACACATAGCAATGTATTGTGCTTTGCTTTACACACTATTCTCCCGTAAAGAGGAGAGAATTCATCAAGTTTAATAAGCACAAACACTGTATAAGTCGAATTTCAGCAGTTTTGTGTGACCGGGAAAACCACAGTCACAAGTCGAGCTGCAGTTCCATAGAAATTTCAGTTTTACCGCTGAACTAAAAATGGGTAGAAAGTACTTTTTCTCCCTTCCTGTTAATGCCACAGACTTCCCCTTTACAGTGCACACTTTGTCTAATCCTCCCCGCTTCAGCCCAGAAATATTAAGCTTCAGATGTGTTGTTAACGTTGAGTAAAAAAGTTGCTCGCAGCTGTTCTAGGAACACATTCTGAAATCGCGTATATCTTTGCTTCTACACATAGCAATGTATTGTGCTTTGCTTTACACACTATTCTCCCGTAAAGAGGAGAGAATTCATCAAGTTTAATAAGCACAAACACTGTATAAGTCGAATTTCAGCAGTTTTGTGTGACCGGGAAAACCACAGTCACAAGTCGAGCTGCATTTCCATAGAAATTTCAGTTTTACCGCTGAAATAGAAATGGGTAGAAAGTACTTTTTCTCCCTTCCTGTTAATGCCACAGACTTCCCCTTTACAGTGCACACTTTGTCTAATCCTCCCCGCTTCAGCCCAGAAATATTGAGCTTCAGATGTGTTGTTAACGTTGAGTAAAAAAGTTGCTCGCAGCTGTTCTAGGAACACATTCTGAAATCGCGTATATCTTTGCTTCTACACATAGCAATGTATTGTGCTTTGCTTTACACACTATTCTCCCGTCAAGAGGAGAGAATTCATCAAGTTTAATAAGCACAAACACTGTATAAGTCGAATTTCAGCATTTTTGTGTGACCGGGAAAACCACAGTCACAAGCCGAGCTGCAGTTCCATAGAAATTTCAGTTTTACCGCTGAACTAGAAATGGGTAGAAAGTACTTTTTCTCCCTTCCTGTTAATGCCACAGACTTCCCCTTTACAGTGCACACTTTGTCTAATCCTCCCCGCTTCAGCCCAGAAATATTGAGCTTCAGATGTGTTGTTAACGTTGAGTAAAAAAGTTGCTCGCAGCTGTTCTAGGAACACATTCTGAAATCGCGTATATCTTTGCTTCTACACATAGCAATGTATTGTGCTTTGCTTTACACACTATTCTACCGTCAAGAGGAGAGAATTCATCAAGTTTAATAAGCACAAACACTGTATAAGTCGAATTTCAGCAATTTTGTGTGACCGGGAAAACCACAGTCACAAGCCGAGCTGCAGTTCCATAGAAATTTCAGTTTTACCGCTGAACTAGAAATGGGTAGAAAGTACTTTTTCTCCCTTCCTGTTAATGCCACAGACTTCCCCTTTACAGTGCACACTTTGTCTAATCCTCCCCGCTTCAGCCCAGAAATATTAAGCTTCAGATGTGTTGTTAACGTTGAGTAAAAAAGTTGCTCGCAGCTGTTCTAGGAACACATTCTGAAATCGCGTATATCTTTGCTTCTACACATAGCAATGTATTGTGCTTTGCTTTACACACTATTCTCCCGTAAAGAGGAGAGAATTCATCAAGTTTAATAAGCACAAACACTGTATAAGTCGAATTTCAGCAGTTTTGTGTGACCGGGAAAACCACAGTCACAAGTCGAGCTGCAGTTCCATAGAAATTTCAGTTTTACCGCTGAAATAGAAATGGGTAGAAAGTACTTTTTCTCCCTTTCTGTTAATGCCACAGACTTCCCTTTTACAGTGCACACTTTGTCTAATCCTCCCCGCTTCAGCCCAGAAATATTAAGCTTCAGATGTGTTGTTAACGTTGAGTAAAAAAGTTGCTCTCAGCTGTTCTAGGAACACATTCTGAAATCGCGTATATCTTTGCTTCTACACATAGCAATGTATTGTGCTTTGCTTTACACACTATTCTACCGTCAAGAGGAGAGAATTCATCAAGTTTAATAAGCACAAACACTGTATAAGTCGAATTTCAGCATTTTTGTGTGACCGGGAAAACCACAGTCACAAGCCGAGCTGCAGTTCCATAGAAATTTCAGTTTTACCGCTGAACTAGAAATGGGTAGAAAGTACTTTTTCTCCCTTCCTGTTAATGCCACAGACTTCCCCTTTACAGTGCACACTTTGTCTAATCCTCCCCGCTTCAGCCCAGAAATATTGAGCTTCAGATGTGTTGTTAACGTTGAGTAAAAAAGTTGCTCGCAGCTGTTCTAGGAACACATTCTGAAATCGCGTATATCTTTGCTTCTACACATAGCAATGTATTTTGCTTTGCTTTACACACTATTCTACCGTCAAGAGGAGAGAATTCATCAAGTTTAATAAGCACAAACACTGTATAAGTCGAATTTCAGCATTTTTGTGTGACCGGGAAAACCACAGTCACAAGCCGAGCTGCAGTTCCATAGAAATTTCAGTTTTACCGCTGAACTAGAAATGGGTAGAAAGTACTTTTTCTCCCTTCCTGTTAATGCCACAGACTTCCCCTTTACAGTGCACACTTTGTCTAATCCTCCCCGCTTCAGCCCAGAAATATTGAGCTTCAGATGTGTTGTTAACGTTGAGTAAAAAAGTTGCTCGCAGCTGTTCTAGGAACACATTCTGAAATCGCGTATATCTTTGCTTCTACACATAGCAATGTATTTTGCTTTGCTTTACACACTATTCTACCGTCAAGAGGAGAGAATTCATCAAGTTTAATAAGCACAAACACTGTATAAGTCGAATTTCAGCATTTTTGTGTGACCGGGAAAACCACAGTCACAAGCCGAGCTGCAGTTCCATAGAAATTTCAGTTTTACCGCTGAACTAGAAATGGGTAGAAAGTACTTTTTCTCCCTTCCTGTTAATGCCACAGACTTCCCCTTTACAGTGCACACTTTGTCTAATCCTCCCCGCTTCAGCCCAGAAATATTAAGCTTCAGATGTGTTGTTAACGTTGAGTAAAAAAGTTGCTCGCAGCTGTTCTAGGAACACATTCTGAAATCGCGTATATCTTTGCTTCTACACATAGCAATGTATTGTGCTTTGCTTTACACACTATTCTCCCGTAAAGAGGAGAGAATTCATCAAGTTTAATAAGCACAAACACTGTATAAGTCGAATTTCAGCAGTTTTGTGTGACCGGGAAAACCACAGTCACAAGTCGAGCTGCAGTTCCATAGAAATTTCAGTTTTACCGCTGAACTAAAAATGGGTAGAAAGTACTTTTTCTCCCTTCCTGTTAATGCCACAGACTTCCCCTTTACAGTGCACACTTTGTCTAATCCTCCCCGCTTCAGCCCAGAAATATTAAGCTTCAGATGTGTTGTTAACGTTGAGTAAAAAAGTTGCTCGCAGCTGTTCTAGGAACACATTCTGAAATCGCGTATATCTTTGCTTCTACACATAGCAATGTATTGTGCTTTGCTTTACACACTATTCTCCCGTAAAGAGGAGAGAATTCATCAAGTTTAATAAGCACAAACACTGTATAAGTCGAATTTCAGCAGTTTTGTGTGACCGGGAAAACCACAGTCACAAGTCGAGCTGCATTTCCATAGAAATTTCAGTTTTACCGCTGAAATAGAAATGGGTAGAAAGTACTTTTTCTCCCTTCCTGTTAATGCCACAGACTTCCCCTTTACAGTGCACACTTTGTCTAATCCTCCCCGCTTCAGCCCAGAAATATTGAGCTTCAGATGTGTTGTTAACGTTGAGTAAAAAAGTTGCTCGCAGCTGTTCTAGGAACACATTCTGAAATCGCGTATATCTTTGCTTCTACACATAGCAATGTATTGTGCTTTGCTTTACACACTATTCTCCCGTCAAGAGGAAAGAATTCATCAAGTTTAATAAGCACAAACACTGTATAAGTCGAATTTCAGCATTTTTGTGTGACCGGGAAAACCACAGTCACAAGCCGAGCTGCAGTTCCATAGAAATTTCAGTTTTACCGCTGAACTAGAAATGGGTAGAAAGTACTTTTTCTCCCTTCCTGTTAATGCCACAGACTTCCCCTTTACAGTGCACACTTTGTCTAATCCTCCCCGCTTCAGCCCAGAAATATTGAGCTTCAGATGTGTTGTTAACGTTGAGTAAAAAAGTTGCTCGCAGCTGTTCTAGGAACACATTCTGAAATCGCGTATATCTTTGCTTCTACACATAGCAATGTATTGTGCTTTGCTTTACACACTATTCTACCGTCAAGAGGAGAGAATTCATCAAGTTTAATAAGCACAAACACTGTATAAGTCGAATTTCAGCAATTTTGTGTGACCGGGAAAACCACAGTCACAAGCCGAGCTGCAGTTCCATAGAAATTTCAGTTTTACCGCTGAACTAGAAATGGGTAGAAAGTACTTTTTCTCCCTTCCTGTTAATGCCACAGACTTCCCCTTTACAGTGCACACTTTGTCTAATCCTCCCCGCTTCAGCCCAGAAATATTAAGCTTCAGATGTGTTGTTAACGTTGAGTAAAAAAGTTGCTCGCAGCTGTTCTAGGAACACATTCTGAAATCGCGTATATCTTTGCTTCTACACATAGCAATGTATTGTGCTTTGCTTTACACACTATTCTCCCGTAAAGAGGAGAGAATTCATCAAGTTTAATAAGCACAAACACTGTATAAGTCGAATTTCAGCAGTTTTGTGTGACCGGGAAAACCACAGTCACAAGTCGAGCTGCAGTTCCATAGAAATTTCAGTTTTACCGCTGAAATAGAAATGGGTAGAAAGTACTTTTTCTCCCTTTCTGTTAATGCCACAGACTTCCCTTTTACAGTGCACACTTTGTCTAATCCTCCCCGCTTCAGCCCAGAAATATTAAGCTTCAGATGTGTTGTTAACGTTGAGTAAAAAAGTTGCTCTCAGCTGTTCTAGGAACACATTCTGAAATCGCGTATATCTTTGCTTCTACACATAGCAATGTATTGTGCTTTGCTTTACACACTATTCTACCGTCAAGAGGAGAGAATTCATCAAGTTTAATAAGCACAAACACTGTATAAGTCGAATTTCAGCATTTTTGTGTGACCGGGAAAACCACAGTCACAAGCCGAGCTGCAGTTCCATAGAAATTTCAGTTTTACCGCTGAACTAGAAATGGGTAGAAAGTACTTTTTCTCCCTTCCTGTTAATGCCACAGACTTCCCCTTTACAGTGCACACTTTGTCTAATCCTCCCCGCTTCAGCCCAGAAATATTGAGCTTCAGATGTGTTGTTAACGTTGAGTAAAAAAGTTGCTCGCAGCTGTTCTAGGAACACATTCTGAAATCGCGTATATCTTTGCTTCTACACATAGCAATGTATTTTGCTTTGCTTTACACACTATTCTACCGTCAAGAGGAGAGAATTCATCAAGTTTAATAAGCACAAACACTGTATAAGTCGAATTTCAGCATTTTTGTGTGACCGGGAAAACCACAGTCACAAGCCGAGCTGCAGTTCCATAGAAATTTCAGTTTTACCGCTGAACTAGAAATGGGTAGAAAGTACTTTTTCTCCCTTCCTGTTAATGCCACAGACTTCCCCTTTACAGTGCACACTTTGTCTAATCCTCCCCGCTTCAGCCCAGAAATATTAAGCTTCAGATGTGTTGTTAACGTTGAGTAAAAAAGTTGCTCGCAGCTGTTCTAGGAACACATTCTGAAATCGCGTATATCTTTGCTTCTACACATAGCAATGTATTGTGCTTTGCTTTACACACTATTCTCCCGTCAAGAGGAGAGAATTCATCAAGTTTAATAAGCACAAACACTGTATAAGTCGAATTTCAGCATTTTTGTGTGACCGGGAAAACCACAGTCACAAGCCGAGCTGCAGTTCCATAGAAATTTCAGTTTTACCGCTGAACTAGAAATGGGTAGAAAGTACTTTTTCTCCCTTCCTGTTAATGCCACAGACTTCCCCTTTACAGTGCACACTTTGTCTAATCCTCCCCGCTTCAGCCCAGAAATATTGAGCTTCAGATGTGTTGTTAACGTTGAGTAAAAAAGTTGCTCGCAGCTGTTCTAGGAACACATTCTGAAATCGCGTATATCTTTGCTTCTACACATAGCAATGTATTGTGCTTTGCTTTACACACTATTCTACCGTCAAGAGGAGAGAATTCATCAAGTTTAATAAGCACAAACACTGTATAAGTCGAATTTCAGCATTTTTGTGTGACCGGGAAAACCACAGTCACAAGCCGAGCTGCAGTTCCATAGAAATTTCAGTTTTACCGCTGAACTAAAAATGGGTAGAAAGTACTTTTTCTCCCTTCCTGTTAATGCCACAGACTTCCCCTTTACAGTGCACACTTTGTCTAATCCTCCCCGCTTCAGCCCAGAAATATTGAGCTTCAGATGTGTTGTTAACGTTGAGTAAAAAAGTTGCTCGCAGCTGTTCTAGGAACACATTCTGAAATCGCGTATATCTTTGCTTCTACACATAGCAATGTATTTTGCTTTGCTTTACACACTATTCTACCGTCAAGAGGAGAGAATTCATCAAGTTTAATAAGCACAAACACTGTATAAGTCGAATTTCAGCATTTTTGTGTGACCGGGAAAACCACAGTCACAAGCCGAGCTGCAGTTCCATAGAAATTTCAGTTTTACCGCTGAACTAGAAATGGGTAGAAAGTACTTTTTCTCCCTTCCTGTTAATGCCACAGACTTCCCCTTTACAGTGCACACTTTGTCTAATCCTCCCCGCTTCAGCCCAGAAATATTAAGCTTCAGATGTGTTGTTAACGTTGAGTAAAAAAGTTGCTCGCAGCTGTTCTAGGAACACATTCTGAAATCGCGTATATCTTTGCTTCTACACATAGCAATGAATTGTGCTTTGCTTTACACACTATTCTCCCGTAAAGAGGAGAGAATTCATCAAGTTTAATAAGCACAAACACTGTATAAGTCGAATTTCAGCAGTTTTGTGTGACCGGGAAAACCACAGTCACAAGTCGAGCTGCAGTTCCATAGAAATTTCAGTTTTACCGCTGAAATAGAAATGGGTAGAAAGTACTTTTTCTCCCTTTCTGTTAATGCCACAGACTTCCCTTTTACAGTGCACACTTTGTCTAATCCTCCCCGCTTCAGCCCAGAAATATTAAGCTTCAGATGTGTTGTTAACGTTGAGTAAAAAAGTTGCTCTCAGCTGTTCTAGGAACACATTCTGAAATCGCGTATATCTTTGCTTCTACACATAGCAATGTATTGTGCTTTGCTTTACACACTATTCTACCGTCAAGAGGAGAGAATTCATCAAGTTTAATAAGCACAAACACTGTATAAGTCGAATTTCAGCATTTTTGTGTGACCGGGAAAACCACAGTCACAAGCCGAGCTGCAGTTCCATAGAAATTTCAGTTTTACCGCTGAACTAGAAATGGGTAGAAAGTACTTTTTCTCCCTTCCTGTTAATGCCACAGACTTCCCCTTTACAGTGCACACTTTGTCTAATCCTCCCCGCTTCAGCCCAGAAATATTAAGCTTCAGATGTGTTGTTAACGTTGAGTAAAAAAGTTGCTCGCAGCTGTTCTAGGAACACATTCTGAAATCGCGTATATCTTTGCTTCTACACATAGCAATGTATTGTGCTTTGCTTTACACACTATTCTACCGTCAAGAGGAGAGAATTCATCAAGTTTAATAAGCACAAACACTGTATAAGTCGAATTTCAGCATTTTTGTGTGACCGGGAAAACCACAGTCACAAGCCGAGCTGCAGTTCCATAGAAATTTCAGTTTTACCGCTGAACTAAAAATGGGTAGAAAGTACTTTTTCTCCCTTCCTGTTAATGCCACAGACTTCCCCTTTACAGTGCACACTTTGTCTAATCCTCCCCGCTTCAGCCCAGAAATATTGAGCTTCAGATGTGTTGTTAACGTTGAGTAAAAAAGTTGCTCGCAGCTGTTCTAGGAACACATTCTGAAATCGCGTATATCTTTGCTTCTACACATAGCAATGTATTTTGCTTTGCTTTACACACTATTCTACCGTCAAGAGGAGAGAATTCATCAAGTTTAATAAGCACAAACACTGTATAAGTCGAATTTCAGCATTTTTGTGTGACCGGGAAAACCACAGTCACAAGCCGAGCTGCAGTTCCATAGAAATTTCAGTTTTACCGCTGAACTAGAAATGGGTAGAAAGTACTTTTTCTCCCTTCCTGTTAATGCCACAGACTTCCCCTTTACAGTGCACACTTTGTCTAATCCTCCCCGCTTCAGCCCAGAAATATTAAGCTTCAGATGTGTTGTTAACGTTGAGTAAAAAAGTTGCTCGCAGCTGTTCTAGGAACACATTCTGAAATCGCGTATATCTTTGCTTCTACACATAGCAATGTATTGTGCTTTGCTTTACACACTATTCTCCCGTAAAGAGGAGAGAATTCATCAAGTTTAATAAGCACAAACACTGTATAAGTCGAATTTCAGCAGTTTTGTGTGACCGGGAAAACCACAGTCACAAGTCGAGCTGCAGTTCCATAGAAATTTCAGTTTTACCGCTGAAATAGAAATGGGTAGAAAGTACTTTTTCTCCCTTTCTGTTAATGCCACAGACTTCCCTTTTACAGTGCACACTTTGTCTAATCCTCCCCGCTTCAGCCCAGAAATATTAAGCTTCAGATGTGTTGTTAACGTTGAGTAAAAAAGTTGCTCGCAGCTGTTCTAGGAACACATTCTGAAATCGCGTATATCTTTGCTTCTACACATAGCAATGTATTGTGCTTTGCTTTACACACTATTCTACCGTCAAGAGGAGAGAATTCATCAAGTTTAATAAGCACAAACACTGTATAAGTCGAATTTCAGCATTTTTGTGTGACCGGGAAAACCACAGTCACAAGCCGAGCTGCAGTTCCATAGAAATTTCAGTTTTACCGCTGAACTAAAAATGGGTAGAAAGTACTTTTTCTCCCTTCCTGTTAATGCCACAGACTTCCCCTTTACAGTGCACACTTTGTCTAATCCTCCCCGCTTCAGCCCAGAAATATTAAGCTTCAGATGTGTTGTTAACGTTGAGTAAAAAAGTTGCTCGCAGCTGTTCTAGGAACACATTCTGAAATCGCGTATATCTTTGCTTCTACACATAGCAATGAATTGTGCTTTGCTTTACACACTATTCTCCCGTAAAGAGGAGAGAATTCATCAAGTTTAATAAGCACAAACACTGTATAAGTCGAATTTCAGCAGTTTTGTGTGACCGGGAAAACCACAGTCACAAGACGAGCTGCAGTTCCATAGAAATTTCAGTTTTACCGCTGAAATAGAAATGGGTAGAAAGTACTTTTTCTCCCTTTCTGTTAATGCCACAGACTTCCCTTTTACAGTGCACACTTTGTCTAATCCTCCCCGCTTCAGCCCAGAAATATTAAGCTTCAGATGTGTTGTTAACGTTGAGTAAAAAAGTTGCTCTCAGCTGTTCTAGGAACACATTCTGAAATCGCGTACAGTATATCTTTGCTTCTACACATAGCAATGTATTGTGCTTTGCTTTACACACTATTCTACCGTCAAGAGGAGAGAATTCATCAAGTTTAATAAGCACAAACACTGTATAAGTCGAATTTCAGCATTTTTGTGTGACCGGGAAAACCACAGTCACAAGCCGAGCTGCAGTTCCATAGAAATTTCAGTTTTACCGCTGAACTAGAAATGGGTAGAAAGTACTTTTTCTCCCTTCCTGTTAATGCCACAGACTTCCCCTTTACAGTGCACACTTTGTCTAATCCTCCCCGCTTCAGCCCAGAAATATTAAGCTTCAGATGTGTTGTTAACGTTGAGTAAAAAAGTTGCTCGCAGCTGTTCTAGGAACACATTCTGAAATCGCGTATATCTTTGCTTCTACACATAGCAATGTATTGTGCTTTGCTTTACACACTATTCTCCCGTCAAGAGGAGAGAATTCATCAAGTTTAATAAGCACAAACACTGTATAAGTCGAATTTCAGCATTTTTGTGTGACCGGGAAAACCACAGTCACAAGCCGAGCTGCAGTTCCATAGAAATTTCAGTTTTACCGCTGAAATAGAAATGGGTAGAAAGTACTTTTTCTCCCTTTCTGTTAATGCCACAGACTTCCCTTTTACAGTGCACACTTTGTCTAATCCTCCCCGCTTCAGCCCAGAAATATTAAGCTTCAGATGTGTTGTTAACGTTGAGTAAAAAAGTTGCTCGCAGCTGTTCTAGGAACACATTCTGAAATCGCGTATATCTTTGCTTCTACACATAGCAATGTATTGTGCTTTGCTTTACACACTATTCTACCGTCAAGAGGAGAGAATTCATCAAGTTTAATAAGCACAAACACTGTATAAGTCGAATTTCAGCATTTTTGTGTGACCGGGAAAACCACAGTCACAAGTCGAGCTGCAGTTCCATAGAAATTTCAGTTTTACCGCTGAACTAGAAATGGGTAGAAAGTACTTTTTCTCCCTTCCTGTTAATGCCACAGACTTCCCCTTTACAGTGCACACTTTGTCTAATCCTCCCCGCTTCAGCCCAGAAATATTGAGCTTCAGATGTGTTGTTAACGTTGAGTAAAAAAGTTGCTCGCAGCTGTTCTAGGAACACATTCTGAAATCGCGTATATCTTTGCTTCTACACATAGCAATGTATTGTGCTTTGCTTTACACACTATTCTACCGTCAAGAGGAGAGAATTCATCAAGTTTAATAAGCACAAACACTGTATAAGTCGAATTTCAGCATTTTTGTGTGACCGGGAAAACCACAGTCACAAGCCGAGCTGCAGTTCCATAGAAATTTCAGTTTTACCGCTGAACTAAAAATGGGTAGAAAGTACTTTTTCTCCCTTCCTGTTAATGCCACAGACTTCCCCTTTACAGTGCACACTTTGTCTAATCCTCCCCGCTTCAGCCCAGAAATATTGAGCTTCAGATGTGTTGTTAACGTTGAGTAAAAAAGTTGCTCGCAGCTGTTCTAGGAACACATTCTGAAATCGCGTATATCTTTGCTTCTACACATAGCAATGTATTTTGCTTTGCTTTACACACTATTCTACCGTCAAGAGGAGAGAATTCATCAAGTTTAATAAGCACAAACACTGTATAAGTCGAATTTCAGCATTTTTGTGTGACCGGGAAAACCACAGTCACAAGCCGAGCTGCAGTTCCATAGAAATTTCAGTTTTACCGCTGAACTAGAAATGGGTAGAAAGTACTTTTTCTCCCTTCCTGTTAATGCCACAGACTTCCCCTTTACAGTGCACACTTTGTCTAATCCTCCCCGCTTCAGCCCAGAAATATTAAGCTTCAGATGTGTTGTTAACGTTGAGTAAAAAAGTTGCTCGCAGCTGTTCTAGGAACACATTCTGAAATCGCGTATATCTTTGCTTCTACACATAGCAATGTATTGTGCTTTGCTTTACACACTATTCTCCCGTAAAGAGGAGAGAATTCATCAAGTTTAATAAGCACAAACACTGTATAAGTCGAATTTCAGCAGTTTTGTGTGACCGGGAAAACCACAGTCACAAGTCGAGCTGCAGTTCCATAGAAATTTCAGTTTTACCGCTGAAATAGAAATTGGTAGAAAGTACTTTTTCTCCCTTTCTGTTAATGCCACAGACTTCCCTTTTACAGTGCACACTTTGTCTAATCCTCCCCGCTTCAGCCCAGAAATATTAAGCTTCAGATGTGTTGTTAACGTTGAGTAAAAAAGTTGCTCGCAGCTGTTCTAGAAACACATTCTGAAATCGCGTATATCTTTGCTTCTACACATAGCAATGTATTGTGCTTTGCTTTACACACTATTCTACCGTCAAGAGGAGAGAATTCATCAAGTTTAATAAGCACAAACACTGTATAAGTCGAATTTCAGCATTTTTGTGTGACCGGGAAAACCACAGTCACAAGCCGAGCTGCAGTTCCATAGAAATTTCAGTTTTACCGCTGAACTAGAAATGGGTAGAAAGTACTTTTTCTCCCTTCCTGTTAATGCCACAGACTTCCCCTTTACAGTGCACACTTTGTTTAATCCTCCCCGCTTCAGCCCAGAAATATTAAGCTTCAGATGTGTTGTTAACGTTGAGTAAAAAAGTTGCTCGCAGCTGTTCTAGGAACACATTCTGAAATCGCGTATATCTTTGCTTCTACACATAGCAATGTATTGTGCTTTGCTTTACACACTATTCTCCCGTCAAGAGGAGAGAATTCATCAAGTTTAATAAGCACAAACACTGTATAAGTCGAATTTCAGCATTTTTGTGTGACCGGGAAAACCACAGTCACAAGCCGAGCTGCAGTTCCATAGAAATTTCAGTTTTACCGCTGAACTAGAAATGGGTAGAAAGTACTTTTTCTCCCTTCCTGTTAATGCCACAGACTTCCCCTTTACAGTGCACACTTTGTCTAATCCTCCCCGCTTCAGCCCAGAAATATTAAGCTTCAGATGTGTTGTTAACGTTGAGTAAAAAAGTTGCTCGCAGCTGTTCTAGGAACACATTCTGAAATCGCGTATATCTTTGCTTCTACACATAGCAATGTATTGTGCTTTGCTTTACACACTATTCTCCCGTAAAGAGGAGAGAATTCATCAAGTTTAATAAGCACAAACACTGTATAAGTCGAATTTCAGCAGTTTTGTGTGACCGGGAAAACCACAGTCACAAGTCGAGCTGCAGTTCCATAGAAATTTCAGTTTTACCGCTGAAATAGAAATTGGTAGAAAGTACTTTTTCTCCCTTTCTGTTAATGCCACAGACTTCCCTTTTACAGTGCACACTTTGTCTAATCCTCCCCGCTTCAGCCCAGAAATATTAAGCTTCAGATGTGTTGTTAACGTTGAGTAAAAAAGTTGCTCGCAGCTGTTCTAGAAACACATTCTGAAATCGCGTATATCTTTGCTTCTACACATAGCAATGTATTGTGCTTTGCTTTACACACTATTCTACCGTCAAGAGGAGAGAATTCATCAAGTTTAATAAGCACAAACACTGTATAAGTCGAATTTCAGCATTTTTGTGTGACCGGGAAAACCACAGTCACAAGCCGAGCTGCAGTTCCATAGAAATTTCAGTTTTACCGCTGAACTAGAAATGGGTAGAAAGTACTTTTTCTCCCTTCCTGTTAATGCCACAGACTTCCCCTTTACAGTGCACACTTTGTTTAATCCTCCCCGCTTCAGCCCAGAAATATTAAGCTTCAGATGTGTTGTTAACGTTGAGTAAAAAAGTTGCTCGCAGCTGTTCTAGGAACACATTCTGAAATCGCGTATATCTTTGCTTCTACACATAGCAATGTATTGTGCTTTGCTTTACACACTATTCTCCCGTCAAGAGGAGAGAATTCATCAAGTTTAATAAGCACAAACACTGTATAAGTCGAATTTCAGCATTTTTGTGTGACCGGGAAAACCACAGTCACAAGCCGAGCTGCAGTTCCATAGAAATTTCAGTTTTACCGCTGAACTAGAAATGGGTAGAAAGTACTTTTTCTCCCTTCCTGTTAATGCCACAGACTTCCCCTTTACAGTGCACACTTTGTCTAATCCTCCCCGCTTCAGCCCAGAAATATTAAGCTTCAGATGTGTTGTTAACGTTGAGTAAAAAAGTTGCTCGCAGCTGTTCTAGGAACACATTCTGAAATCGCGTATATCTTTGCTTCTACACATAGCAATGTATTGTGCTTTGCTTTACACACTATTCTCCCGTAAAGAGGAGAGAATTCATCAAGTTTAATAAGCACAAACACTGTATAAGTCGAATTTCAGCAGTTTTGTGTGACCGGGAAAACCACAGTCACAAGTCGAGCTGCAGTTCCATAGAAATTTCAGTTTTACCGCTGAAATAGAAATGGGTAGAAAGTACTTTTTCTCCCTTTCTGTTAATGCCACAGACTTCCCTTTTACAGTGCACACTTTGTCTAATCCTCCCCGCTTCAGCCCAGAAGTATTAAGCTTCAGATGTGTTGTTAACGTTGAGTAAAAAAGTTGCTCTCAGCTGTTCTAGGAACACATTCTGAAATCGCGTATATCTTTGCTTCTACACATAGCAATGTATTGTGCTTTGCTTTACACACTATTCTACCGTCAAGAGGAGAGAATTCATCAAGTTTAATAAGCACAAACACTGTATAAGTCGAATTTCAGCATTTTTGTGTGACCGGGAAAACCACAGTCACAAGCCGAGCTGCAGTTCCATAGAAATTTCAGTTTTACCGCTGAACTAGAAATGGGTAGAAAGTACTTTTTCTCCCTTCCTGTTAATGCCACAGACTTCCCCTTTACAGTGCACACTTTGTCTAATCCTCCCCGCTTCAGCCCAGAAATATTAAGCTTCAGATGTGTTGTTAACGTTGAGTAAAAAAGTTGCTCGCAGCTGTTCTAGGAACACATTCTGAAATCGCGTATATCTTTGCTTCTACACATAGCAATGTATTGTGCTTTGCTTTACACACTATTCTCCCGTCAAGAGGAGAGAATTCATCAAGTTTAATAAGCACAAACACTGTATAAGTCGAATTTCAGCATTTTTGTGTGACCGGGAAAACCACAGTCACAAGCCGAGCTGCAGTTCCATAGAAATTTCAGTTTTACCGCTGAAATAGAAATGGGTAGAAAGTACTTTTTCTCCCTTTCTGTTAATGCCACAGACTTCCCTTTTACAGTGCACACTTTGTCTAATCCTCCCCGCTTCAGCCCAGAAATATTAAGCTTCAGATGTGTTGTTAACGTTGAGTAAAAAAGTTGCTCGCAGCTGTTCTAGGAACACATTCTGAAATCGCGTATATCTTTGCTTCTACACATAGCAATGTATTGTGCTTTGCTTTACACACTATTCTCCCGTCAAGAGGAGAGAATTCATCAAGTTTAATAAGGACAAACACTGTATAAGTCGAATTTCAGCATTTTTGTGTGACCGGGAAAACCACAGTCACAAGCCGAGCTGCAGTTCCATAGAAATTTCAGTTTTACCGCTGAACTAGAAATGGGTAGAAAGTACTTTTTCTCCCTTCCTGTTAATGCCACAGACTTCCCCTTTACAGTGCACACTTTGTCTAATCCTCCCCGCTTCAGCCCAGAAATATTGAGCTTCAGATGTGTTGTTAACGTTGAGTAAAAAAGTTGCTCGCAGCTGTTCTAGGAACACATTCTGAAATCGCGTATATCTTTGCTTCTACACATAGCAATGTATTGTGCTTTGCTTTACACACTATTCTACCGTCAAGAGGAGAGAATTCATCAAGTTTAATAAGCACAAACACTGTATAAGTCGAATTTCAGCATTTTTGTGTGACCGGGAAAACCACAGTCACAAGCCGAGCTGCAGTTCCATAGAAATTTCAGTTTTACCGCTGAACTAGAAATGGGTAGAAAGTACTTTTTCTCCCTTCCTGTTAATGCCACAGACTTCCCCTTTACAGTGCACACTTTGTCTAATCCTCCCCGCTTCAGCCCAGAAATATTGAGCTTCAGATGTGTTGTTAACGTTGAGTAAAAAAGTTGCTCGCAGCTGTTCTAGGAACACATTCTGAAATCGCGTATATCTTTGCTTCTACACATAGCAATGTATTGTGCTTTGCTTTACACACTATTCTACCGTCAAGAGGAGAGAATTCATCAAGTTTAATAAGCACAAACACTGTATAAGTCGAATTTCAGCATTTTTGTGTGACCGGGAAAACCACAGTCACAAGCCGAGCTGCAGTTCCATAGAAATTTCAGTTTTACCGCTGAACTAAAAATGGGTAGAAAGTACTTTTTCTCCCTTCCTGTTAATGCCACAGACTTCCCCTTTACAGTGCACACTTTGTCTAATCCTCCCCGCTTCAGCCCAGAAATATTGAGCTTCAGATGTGTTGTTAACGTTGAGTAAAAAAGTTGCTCGCAGCTGTTCTAGGAACACATTCTGAAATCGCGTATATCTTTGCTTCTACACATAGCAATGTATTTTGCTTTGCTTTACACACTATTCTCCCGTAAAGAGGAGAGAATTCATCAAGTTTAATAAGCACAAACACTGTATAAGTCGAATTTCAGCATTTTTGTGTGACCGGGAAAACCACAGTCACAAGCCGAGCTGCAGTTCCATAGAAATTTCAGTTTTACCGCTGAAATAGAAATGGGTAGAAAGTACTTTTTCTCCCTTTCTGTTAATGCCACAGACTTCCCTTTTACAGTGCACACTTTGTCTAATCCTCCCCGCTTCAGCCCAGAAATATTAAGCTTCAGATGTGTTGTTAACGTTGAGTAAAAAAGTTGCTCGCAGCTGTTCTAGGAACACATTCTGAAATCGCGTATATCTTTGCTTCTACACATAGCAATGTATTGTGCTTTGCTTTACACACTATTCTCCCGTCAAGAGGAGAGAATTCATCAAGTTTAATAAGGACAAACACTGTATAAGTCGAATTTCAGCATTTTTGTGTGACCGGGAAAACCACAGTCACAAGCCGAGCTGCAGTTCCATAGAAATTTCAGTTTTACCGCTGAACTAGAAATGGGTAGAAAGTACTTTTTCTCCCTTCCTGTTAATGCCACAGACTTCCCCTTTACAGTGCACACTTTGTCTAATCCTCCCCGCTTCAGCCCAGAAATATTGAGCTTCAGATGTGTTGTTAACGTTGAGTAAAAAAGTTGCTCGCAGCTGTTCTAGGAACACATTCTGAAATCGCGTATATCTTTGCTTCTACACATAGCAATGTATTGTGCTTTGCTTTACACACTATTCTACCGTCAAGAGGAGAGAATTCATCAAGTTTAATAAGCACAAACACTGTATAAGTCGAATTTCAGCATTTTTGTGTGACCGGGAAAACCACAGTCACAAGCCGAGCTGCAGTTCCATAGAAATTTCAGTTTTACCGCTGAACTAGAAATGGGTAGAAAGTACTTTTTCTCCCTTCCTGTTAATGCCACAGACTTCCCCTTTACAGTGCACACTTTGTCTAATCCTCCCCGCTTCAGCCCAGAAATATTGAGCTTCAGATGTGTTGTTAACGTTGAGTAAAAAAGTTGCTCGCAGCTGTTCTAGGAACACATTCTGAAATCGCGTATATCTTTGCTTCTACACATAGCAATGTATTGTGCTTTGCTTTACACACTATTCTACCGTCAAGAGGAGAGAATTCATCAAGTTTAATAAGCACAAACACTGTATAAGTCGAATTTCAGCATTTTTGTGTGACCGGGAAAACCACAGTCACAAGCCGAGCTGCAGTTCCATAGAAATTTCAGTTTTACCGCTGAACTAGAAATGGGTAGAAAGTACTTTTTCTCCCTTCCTGTTAATGCCACAGACTTCCCCTTTACAGTGCACACTTTGTCTAATCCTCCCCGCTTCAGCCCAGAAATATTGAGCTTCAGATGTGTTGTTAACGTTGAGTAAAAAAGTTGCTCGCAGCTGTTCTAGGAACACATTCTGAAATCGCGTATATCTTTGCTTCTACACATAGCAATGTATTGTGCTTTGCTTTACACACTATTCTACCGTCAAGAGGAGAGAATTCATCAAGTTTAATAAGCACAAACACTGTATAAGTCGAATTTCAGCATTTTTGTGTGACCGGGAAAACCACAGTCACAAGCCGAGCTGCAGTTCCATAGAAATTTCAGTTTTACCGCTGAACTAGAAATGGGTAGAAAGTACTTTTTCTCCCTTCCTGTTAATGCCACAGACTTCCCCTTTACAGTGCACACTTTGTCTAATCCTCCCCGCTTCAGCCCAGAAATATTGAGCTTCAGATGTGTTGTTAACGTTGAGTAAAAAAGTTGCTCGCAGCTGTTCTAGGAACACATTCTGAAATCGCGTATATCTTTGCTTCTACACATAGCAATGTATTGTGCTTTGCTTTACACACTATTCTACCGTCAAGAGGAGAGAATTCATCAAGTTTAATAAGCACAAACACTGTATAAGTCGAATTTCAGCATTTTTGTGTGACCGGGAAAACCACAGTCACAAGCCGAGCTGCAGTTCCATAGAAATTTCAGTTTTACCGCTGAACTAAAAATGGGTAGAAAGTACTTTTTCTCCCTTCCTGTTAATGCCACAGACTTCCCCTTTACAGTGCACACTTTGTCTAATCCTCCCCGCTTCAGCCCAGAAATATTGAGCTTCAGATGTGTTGTTAACGTTGAGTAAAAAAGTTGCTCGCAGCTGTTCTAGGAACACATTCTGAAATCGCGTATATCTTTGCTTCTACACATAGCAATGTATTTTGCTTTGCTTTACACACTATTCTCCCGTAAAGAGGAGAGAATTCATCAAGTTTAATAAGCACAAACACTGTATAAGTCGAATTTCAGCAGTTTTGTGTGACCGGGAAAACCACAGTCACAAGTCGAGCTGCAGTTCCATAGAAATTTCAGTTTTACCGCTGAAATAGAAATGGGTAGAAAGTACTTTTTCTCCCTTTCTGTTAATGCCACAGACTTCCCTTTTACAGTGCACACTTTGTCTAATCCTCCCCGCTTCAGCCCAGAAATATTAAGCTTCAGATGTGTTGTTAACGTTGAGTAAAAAAGTTGCTCGCAGCTGTTCTAGAAACACATTCTGAAATCGCGTATATCTTTGCTTCTACACATAGCAATGTATTGTGCTTTGCTTTACACACTATTCTCCCGTCAAGAGGAGAGAATTCATCAAGGTTAATAAGCACAAACACTGTATAAGTCGAATTTCAGCATTTTTGTGTGACCGGGAAAACCACAGTCACAAGCCGAGCTGCAGTTCAATAGAAATTTCAGTTTTACCGCTGAACTAGAAATGGGTAGAAAGTACTTTTTCTCCCTTCCTGTTAATGCCACAGACTTCCCTTTTACAGTGCACACTTTGTCTAATCCTCCCCGCTTCAGCCCAGAAATATTAAGCTTCAGATGTGTTGTTAACGTTGAGTAAAAAAGTTGCTCGCAGCTGTTCTAGGAACACATTCTGAAATCGCGTATATCTTTGCTTCTACACATAGCAATGTATTGTGCTTTGCTTTACACACTATTCTCCCGTCAAGAGGAGAGAATTCATCAAGTTTAATAAGGACAAACACTGTATAAGTCGAATTTCAGCATTTTTGTGTGACCGGGAAAACCACAGTCACAAGCCGAGCTGCAGTTCCATAGAAATTTCAGTTTTACCGCTGAACTAGAAATGGGTAGAAAGTACTTTTTCTCCCTTCCTGTTAATGCCACAGACTTCCCCTTTACAGTGCACACTTTGTCTAATCCTCCCCGCTTCAGCCCAGAAATATTGAGCTTCAGATGTGTTGTTAACGTTGAGTAAAAAAGTTGCTCGCAGCTGTTCTAGGAACACATTCTGAAATCGCGTATATCTTTGCTTCTACACATAGCAATGTATTGTGCTTTGCTTTACACACTATTCTACCGTCAAGAGGAGAGAATTCATCAAGTTTAATAAGCACAAACACTGTATAAGTCGAATTTCAGCATTTTTGTGTGACCGGGAAAACCACAGTCACAAGCCGAGCTGCAGTTCCATAGAAATTTCAGTTTTACCGCTGAACTAGAAATGGGTAGAAAGTACTTTTTCTCCCTTCCTGTTAATGCCACAGACTTCCCCTTTACAGTGCACACTTTGTCTAATCCTCCCCGCTTCAGCCCAGAAATATTGAGCTTCAGATGTGTTGTTAACGTTGAGTAAAAAAGTTGCTCGCAGCTGTTCTAGGAACACATTCTGAAATCGCGTATATCTTTGCTTCTACACATAGCAATGTATTGTGCTTTGCTTTACACACTATTCTACCGTCAAGAGGAGAGAATTCATCAAGTTTAATAAGCACAAACACTGTATAAGTCGAATTTCAGCATTTTTGTGTGACCGGGAAAACCACAGTCACAAGCCGAGCTGCAGTTCCATAGAAATTTCAGTTTTACCGCTGAACTAAAAATGGGTAGAAAGTACTTTTTCTCCCTTCCTGTTAATGCCACAGACTTCCCCTTTACAGTGCACACTTTGTCTAATCCTCCCCGCTTCAGCCCAGAAATATTGAGCTTCAGATGTGTTGTTAACGTTGAGTAAAAAAGTTGCTCGCAGCTGTTCTAGAAACACATTCTGAAATCGCGTATATCTTTGCTTCTACACATAGCAATGTATTGTGCTTTGCTTTACACACTATTCTCCCGTCAAGAGGAGAGAATTCATCAAGGTTAATAAGCACAAACACTGTATAAGTCGAATTTCAGCATTTTTGTGTGACCGGGAAAACCACAGTCACAAGCCGAGCTGCAGTTCAATAGAAATTTCAGTTTTACCGCTGAACTAGAAATGGGTAGAAAGTACTTTTTCTCCCTTCCTGTTAATGCCACAGACTTCCCCTTTACAGTGCACACTTTGTCTAATCCTCCCCGCTTCAGCCCAGAAATATTAAGCTTCAGATGTGTTGTTAACGTTGAGTAAAAAAGTTGCTCGCAGCTGTTCTAGGAACACATTCTGAAATCGCGTATATCTTTGCTTCTACACATAGCAATGTATTGTGCTTTGCTTTACACACTATTCTCCCGTCAAGAGGAGAGAATTCATCAAGTTTAATAAGCACAAACACTGTATAAGTCGAATTTCAGCATTTTTGTGTGACCGGGAAAACCACAGTCACAAGCCGAGCTGCAGTTCCATAGAAATTTCAGTTTTACCGCTGAACTAGAAATGGGTAGAAAGTACTTTTTCTCCCTTCCTGTTAATGCCACAGACTTCCCCTTTACAGTGCACACTTTGTCTAATCCTCCCCGCTTCAGCCCAGAAATATTAAGCTTCAGATGTGTTGTTAACGTTGAGTAAAAAAGTTGCTCGCAGCTGTTCTAGGAACACATTCTGAAATCGCGTATATCTTTGCTTCTACACATAGCAATGTATTGTGCTTTGCTTTACACACTATTCTCCCTTAAAGAGGAGAGAATTCATCAAGTTTAATAAGCACAAACACTGTATAAGTCGAATTTCAGCAGTTTTGTGTGACCGGGAAAACCACAGTCACAAGTCGAGCTGCAGTTCCATAGAAATTTCAGTTTTACCGCTGAAATAGAAATGGGTAGAAAGTACTTTTTCTCCCTTTCTGTTAATGCCACAGACTTCCCTTTTACAGTGCACACTTTGTCTAATCCTCCCCGCTTCAGCCCAGAAATATTAAGCTTCAGATGTGTTGTTAACGTTGAGTAAAAAAGTTGCTCGCAGCTGTTCTAGAAACACATTCTGAAATCGCGTATATCTTTGCTTCTACACATAGCAATGTATTGTGCTTTGCTTTACACACTATTCTACCGTCAAGAGGAGAGAATTCATCAAGGTTAATAAGCACAAACACTGTATAAGTCGAATTTCAGCATTTTTGTGTGACCGGGAAAACCACAGTCACAAGCCGAGCTGCAGTTCAATAGAAATTTCAGTTTTACCGCTGAACTAGAAATGGGTAGAAAGTACTTTTTCTCCCTTCCTGTTAATGCCACAGACTTCCCCTTTACAGTGCACACTTTGTCTAATCCTCCCCGCTTCAGCCCAGAAATATTAAGCTTCAGATGTGTTGTTAACGTTGAGTAAAAAAGTTGCTCGCAGCTGTTCTAGGAACACATTCTGAAATCGCGTATATCTTTGCTTCTACACATAGCAATGTATTGTGCTTTGCTTTACACACTATTCTCCCGTCAAGAGGAGAGAATTCATCAAGTTTAATAAGCACAAACACTGTATAAGTCGAATTTCAGCATTTTTGTGTGACCGGGAAAACCACAGTCACAAGCCGAGCTGCAGTTCCATAGAAATTTCAGTTTTACCGCTGAAATAGAAATGGGTAGAAAGTACTTTTTCTCCCTTTCTGTTAATGCCACAGACTTCCCTTTTACAGTGCACACTTTGTCTAATCCTCCCCGCTTCAGCCCAGAAATATTAAGCTTCAGATGTGTTGTTAACGTTGAGTAAAAAAGTTGCTCGCAGCTGTTCTAGGAACACATTCTGAAATCGCGTATATCTTTGCTTCTACACATAGCAATGTATTGTGCTTTGCTTTACACACTATTCTCCCGTCAAGAGGAGAGAATTCATCAAGTTTAATAAGCACAAACACTGTATAAGTCGAATTTCAGCATTTTTGTGTGACCGGGAAAACCACAGTCACAAGCCGAGCTGCAGTTCCATAGAAATTTCAGTTTTACTGCTGAAATAGAAATGGGTAGAAAGTACTTTTTCTCCCTTTCTGTTAATGCCACAGACTTCCCTTTTACAGTGCACACTTTGTCTAATCCTCCCCGCTTCAGCCCAGAAATATTAAGCTTCAGATGTGTTGTTAACGTTGAGTAAAAAAGTTGCTCGCAGCTGTTCTAGGAACACATTCTCAAATCGCGTATATCTTTGCTTCTACACATAGCAATGTATTGTGCTTTGCTTTACACACTATTCTACCGTCAAGAGGAGAGAATTCATCAAGTTTAATAAGCACAAACACTGTATAAGTCGAATTTCAGCATTTTTGTGTGTCCGGGAAAACCACAGTCACAAGCCGAGCTGCAGTTCCATAGAAATTTCAGTTTTACCGCTGAACTAGAAATGGGTAGAAAGTACTTTTTCTCCCTTCCTGTTAATGCCACAGACTTCCCCTTTACAGTGCACACTTTGTCTAATCCTCCCCGCTTCAGCCCAGAAATATTAAGCTTCAGATGTGTTGTTAACGTTGAGTAAAAAAGTTGCTCGCAGCTGTTCTAGGAACACATTCTGAAATCGCGTATATCTTTGCTTCTACACATAGCAATGTATTGTGCTTTGCTTTACACACTATTCTACCGTCAAGAGGAGAGAATTCATCAAGGTTAATAAGCACAAACACTGTATAAGTCGAATTTCAGCATTTTTGTGTGATCGGGAAAACCACAGTCACAAGCCGAGCTGCAGTTCCATAGAAATTTCAGTTTTACCGCTGAAATAGAAATGGGTAGAAAGTACTTTTTCTCCCTTTCTGTTAATGCCACAGACTTCCCTTTTACAGTGCACACTTTGTCTAATCCTCCCCGCTTCAGCCCAGAAATATTAAGCTTCAGATGTGTTGTTAACGTTGAGGAAAAAAGTTGCTCGCAGCTGTTCTAGGAACACATTCTGAAATCGCGTATATCTTTGCTTCTACACATAGCAATGTATTGTGCTTTGCTTTACACACTATTCTACCGTCAAGAGGAGAGAATTCATCAAGTTTAATAAGCACAAACACTGTATAAGTCGAATTTCAGCATTTTTGTGTGACCGGGAAAACCACAGTCACAAGCCGAGCTGCAGTTCCATAGAAATTTCAGTTTTACCGCTGAACTAGAAATGGGTAGAAAGTACTTTTTCTCCCTTCCTGTTAATGCCACAGACTTCCCCTTTATAGTGCACACTTTGTCTAATCCTCCCCGCTTCAGCCCAGAAATATTGAGCTTCAGATGTGTTGTTAACGTTGAGTAAAAAAGTTGCTCGCTGCTGTTCTAGGAACACATTCTGAAATCGCGTATATCTTTGCTTCTACACATAGCAATGTATTGTGCTTTGCTTTACACACTATTCTACCGTCAAGAGGAGAGAATTCATCAAGGTTAATAAGCACAAACACTGTATAAGTCGAATTTCAGCATTTTTGTGTGACCGGGAAAACCACAGTCACAAGCCGAGCTGCAGTTCCATAGAAATTTCAGTTTTACCGCTGAACTAGAAATGGGTAGAAAGTACTTTTTCTCCCTTCCTGTTAATGCCACAGACTTCCCCTTTACAGTGCACACTTTGTCTAATACTCCCCGCTTCAGCCCAGAAATATTAAGCTTCAGATGTGTTGTTAACGTTGAGTAAAAAAGTTGCTCGCAGCTGTTCTAGGAACACATTCTGAAATCGCGTATATCTTTGCTTCTACACATAGCAATGTATTGTGCTTTGCTTTACACACTATTCTACCGTCAAGAGGAGAGAATTCATCAAGTTTAATAAGCACAAACACTGTATAAGTCGAATTTCAGCATTTTTGTGTGACCGGGAAAACCACAGTCACAAGCCGAGCTGCAGTTCCATAGAAATTTCAGTTTTACCGCTGAACTAGAAATGGGTAGAAAGTACTTTTTCTCCCTTCCTGTTAATGCCACAGACTTCCCCTTTACAGTGCACACTTTGTCTAATCCTCCCCGCTTCAGCCCAGAAATATTAAGCTTCAGATGTGTTGTTAACGTTGAGTAAAAAAGTTGCTCGCAGCTGTTCTAGGAACACATTCTGAAATCGCGTATATCTTTGCTTCTACACATAGCAATGTATTGTGCTTTGCTTTACACACTATTCTACCGTCAAGAGGAGAGAATTCATCAAGTTTAATAAGCACAAACACTGTATAAGTCGAATTTCAGCATTTTTGTGTGACCGGGAAAACCACAGTCACAAGCCGAGCTGCAGTTCCATAG